>NC_136692.1:24726675-25419175 GCF_947650265.1 Symphodus melops | reverse complement strand
GTTCAGCACATGAAGGAGTGACTTTGTGAGTCCTCTGAGTATTTATTTCTTTTTATACCCCTGCGAGCTTCAGTCTGCATTATTGGTAGTTATGGAGCAGAAAATGGTGTTCCCAGAAAAATCTCCCTGGTTGCTGTCACACCGCAGGAAATCTTACAAGTCATTTAATCTTGTTAGGACTCTTAAAATATTATTTTTCTTTAAATAGGAAGGGTGAAAAAAAAAACGACCATAGGGAACCGTTTTTTTTCATACACACTTTCTACACAGAAAATACTGGAGATGTCTTGTATAAGCGAGGAATAAGTGTCTTATGTACTCCACAGATAAATGTGATTTCTTCGTGATGATACACTTTTTATCTTATCAAAGACACCTCAGTCTTCATGCTTCTTCTTTATGGAACAGCTCCAGTTTTACATGTCCATGATATCTGTCCTGGACTGTCTAGACTAAAGTAATAACACATGGATTCCTGTAATGACTGGCATTCTCATTTGATGTAAAGCGATCTGCTATACGTGCTTAACAGAACTGACTGAATAAGATCACACCAATCCTAGTGACACTATTCCTATTATGTACTTTTATTGAAGAAGTCTCTCAGATTTAAGATGAAATCCCTTTGCGTTTGTAAACAGACTGAAAACCACTATTTGTATCCAAACTTATAGAATCAATTAAAGCTCTTTTAAACGCCCTTCATCACCAGACAACCAAATATAAATATATTTTTTTACAATTGTTGTCTTTGAAGTGAAGACAACTCATTTTCCTTGCATGCACATTTTAAGCTGTTACTCTATACTTGGATTTATTGAACTGTATGTGCTACAGATGTTAAATGGTGTAGTCAGAGATTTGTAGTGACTGCATCCATATCTTGTAAATGTAAGCCTTTATGATATCTTTTGAATAAAAAAAACAAAAAAACAATGTCAATCTGGAGGCTGAACTTTGTGCCAGGACTTAAAATATGTCATTGAACTCTGTCTTGACAGACTTGAGAAATAAGAGTGAAATGGACACTGAGTTGGATAGTGAATCATTTGGGTAACCACTGGGACCGTTAACTTTAAAATGAGCAGGGTTGTGCTGTGAGAGATTCAAACACTGCATGAAATCTGGTCTTTGTGTTTTTACTCCTACATATATACCTACAACAGTCCATTGTGCTGCAGGGTCATTAAAGGAATAACTGTAGAAAGTCTATTAAAGAACGTGCAGCCACTCCCAGCAGGTTGTAAGGTTAGCTTAGAGCACGGATCAGTAAAAGAGTGGTAAAATCTGACAAACCAGGACTTCTGGAGCTGATAAACTCATGACAGAGTGTTTATCAATCTTGCAAAAATCTTGTAAAATAATTCAGTGTTTCAGTATTGATTTGTCTGTGCATATGTCAGTTAATCTCAGGATTGCGGCTGTTGCTTAGCTAATTTAACTTTTCATACTACAGAAACAGGACCTTCTGTGTAATGACAGGTAGAGAAGTTTACAGTTCACTATGTTATGGTACAAGCCAATAAATATGCTGCACTTTGTACAAACTGTAGGTGTCCAAGTCTTTAGTTGCCCACATTGCCAACATTCAAAGCCATATTAAGACAAGCAAACACAAACGGTGGCTCGAGACTGGAAGTAGCACTTTTGCTACAGTTGGATAGGGGTGAGTTCTTGGGAATGAAACATGTGGGCTGGAGTTCAATTTCACTGTTTTTTTGTTGTTGTTTTTTTTAGAAAGTCATTACTCACTGGTAAACTAGATACGTTTTAATTGATATCTGTGATTTTAATGTTTGAAAAGTCATATTCTTTATGTAAGTTCAGTGAAGACGCAACAGGGTGGAAGCTTGCACTTACTGTACTGACTCAGTAGTTTACATTCTTACAGGCTGAAACACTGTTACTGACCTGTTTCCAGTTCATAGTTGTTGCACCAAATGCCAAAAGCCAATTTTTCTGCAAAAAGGAAGGCGGCTTATAAAGTGAGTTTAGAGAATAAAACCTAATTTATTAAGAAAATTGTATATTTTGATGTTATAATTCAAGGTAATCTTTACTTCTACTGAACTCATAATGATAGTTGGACATGAAGGTTTGAAGTGTCTCAAGGGTTAATCCCTCAGTTGGTTGGAGGAGATAGGGGATGAGAGGAGCCATGAATCCTGCAGTCTCTGCAGACACAGCATGGTAAAATAATTAAGCTTGCCTTTGAAGGGGACTAAACAAACACAACAGGACTCAACACCAGCCCCGTCCACTATCATAGCTGTTTCCTTCTTGCCTAAAAGTGGACTTTCCTTCTCTGCTTTATCACTCTGTTACCAGCCATGCTTAGCCCCTTGTGTTAACCAGCCGCCCTCCCAGCCATATTTCTCATTCCTTCATCTTCCTTTTTTGTCTCGTAATTTGCAGCCAAAATTTCTGAACAGATTCTCTTGGGGAGGAAGGGTGGGGAGAGCAAGCAGAGAGGGAGGAAGGCTAGGTGATTCACAGGTCAGGTTTTTACATCTTCTAAAGTTGGCTTTAAACTGTGAGGGGAGACAGAGCTGCTAGAAAACTTAACTGGTAATCTACAAGAGTTTTGATACTGTTAAAGTCCCCTCTGTTAAGTGGCCTTTAAAACATTTGACACTAAGGGAATGGAAAATGTGAAGGTCTATTCAAATTGTGCTTGGTTTTCTGGTTTCCATTGATGGTTAAACACGTCGGACAGAAACGTTGCTCTATTCAACTAAGTCAGTTTTTGATTTTCAGCAGATGAATGCCATCTTAATAAATATGAAATACTGCGACTTGAAGTATTTATTATTCTCAAGGAGAAATTGGTGTTCAAAAAATGCATGTTAATATATTGCATGCAGATTATCAGTAGAGTAGCAAATGTCCATGTTCAATATGTGGTTAAATGTTGGGCTATATACGCTAACTCCAGCCCACTGATAAAAGTCGATTACACCAAATTGAGCTTCTTTGAACTTGACTGATCTTATTCTCTCACACACTCTAAAACAATCATAAAAAAGCCACTACAATGATAAACACCACGCAAGAAAGACTTTCCCACACAAACAAACAGTAAAGAAAGACAGTCTGCATGTACTGGTACAGTATGCACATTGAGGCAGCGTCAGGATTGAAAGTCCTTAAAAAGTCCTTAAAGCTATTGGAGCAATAACCCTCGGGGGATTGTATGGAGTGTCACCAATTGCTTAAAGTTTTTATTATACCCCACCTCTTGGAGGAGTTTGAGGAATTATTAAAACAGGACGATGATCTCATCACAGAAAGGACTGATGGTGATGATACATAAGGGACATTACGTATTGCTTCAAAACTCCAGCTCCTCTTTTTATTTGTCAGACCATGAGACAAAAATATGAAACAAAACTCTACAAGATTTTAAACTGTTTCTCACGATGTGTTTTATGGTCTCTTGTTGCATTCATACTTTTCTATATTTATTTAAACTGTTTTAATCTCAGTGTCTCTTAAGTATTGTCAAATTGAATTGGCAAATTTGGACCTTCTCCGTGAACTCAGTCCTCCAACTCCCTACCTACTATTTTTCTTCTTTGTTTACCAAACCTGCACATCCTTTCAAAACTCTTGTGTCCATACAACAAATTATACAAGATAAATAATAAGCATGTGGAACTACATCTATCGTGTTGTACTCCAATAGTATCAGGACACTGTCATAATATTTGCATGCTATGCCTTTTTCGCTGCTCTGATCTGCACATTTGAGTCTCCAGGGCAACAAAAAATAGTTTTGTGATACTGACTGCTAATGCACAGAGACACAGCTTAGTGCGATTCCATTGTCCACACTTTCAGCCCCAACACTCACTTTGTGGCTTCTCACCACGGGAATTTTCAATTGGCCCCAACGCCACCCCTTGTAAGTAAAAGTTCTCTTCCTCGCTGTCCAAAGCTCCGCTAGTGGTGTAAATGATAACTCAGAGCTTTCAATAAGGGAAATAACTTTGATAGTTAACTAGGTAACAGCAAGCAATCGGTACAGAGATGTTCACTCTTACAGAGCCAGAAATTAGGAAATATTTATTAAGTTCCACTACGATTAATTCATATGATTTAAAGTTGCTCACATACAGTATTTGGGCTGCTGGTTTAGCTAAGTTTCTGGAGCAGACGCCCCATGAATAGAAGTACCAGTAGTTTCAGAGGTTGCAGGGTTGATTCCCATTGGAGTCACACTTCACAGCATATCACACCTGTCTCTGTTTCTCTCCCCACATCTCCTGTCTCTCTCAGAATCTATTAAAATAAAAGACAATCAGTGTCACCAGGTCACAAAAATTTCACTCATACTCATCCTCAAACATTAGGTAGGATCTTTCTATGGACTGGTGAAGAATACACAAACAAGGGATTGCAGCAGAATTTACTGCAATTTATTTCCATTAATCATCACAAAGGAGACAAAAAGGTGAAATTCTTACCATGACCAGTGGAAAGCAAATATTACCCTGAATGACTGCATGATACAGACATAAAAACTTGCTAACAGCAGCAGTGCAGTTATGGGTGCATTAAGCCCTTTACAGGTGCTTTGACGATAAGACAGTTCCTTGTTGTTTCATTTGCACAGATTTAGCAGTCACAATAGCCATGCATTCATGCCTGCTACTGTGAATTTGCCACTTGAAGTTTATGAGACTGGACGAGTGTCTGCTCATTTTGGATGAAGTCCAGGGCCAGCCCTAAAGGTCACAAATCGCATCATGTATTTCTCTTTAAAGACAAGAACTGTCGATCATCTGTCCAGGAATAAAAACATGTTCACAGAATTACAGAAAAGCTTTTGTATGTATGTATGTATGTATGTATGTATGTATGTATGTATGTATGTATGTATGTATGTATGTATGTATGTATGTAAATGCATTACTGTCACCTTTATGTCTGCATTTATTTCCAATATAATCCAATATATATATAAACTAATATAGTTGCAGAAAAGGTTTTGCAAAAATGTGACTATACACCTAAGCTGTTTCATACTTTAAGACACAAGTTGCAACTATAACTTTTTGGTAAAAAGTAAAAATAATTATGAAACTAAAGGAGGGTTACGGAGGCGGAAGGTAAAAAAGTGGAGTCACTTAAAGACGTGAATGCTTTGCATGATGATTTGCAATCAAGAGAGAAGACAGAAAGGTAGAGAGAGAGGGATGTAGAAAAGAGAAAAAGAGAGGCACAGAGAGGTATGATTCCCAGAGGACCTTTGAATTTCCTTTCTTTCTTCTCTGCGTTTTTCATGGCTCTCTCACTCCCAGGTCTGCACAGCTGTTTCAGGGCTGGGGGCTTCTCTCTCCAGAGCCCAGATGAAAGAGCCGCCCTAAGCAGCCCTGCAGGTAGGTCTGTTAAAGCCATTGCTCTGGCTGTCCACTGCCCAAATAAAAAAATAGTCAGAAGGAGGAAAAAGGGGGGGGTGGGGGGGTGGGGGTGGGGGGAGAGGGAAAAAAAGAGGACATGAAAACATTGGTAAAGAGAAACTCAAAGAGAGGGAGAAAGGGAACAGAGGACACAGATGACAGACAAGGAGAAAGGACCGAGATGAAGATGAGAGGGAGGAACAGGGAGGAGGGGGGGGGGGGGGGGGGCTACCTGCCCTCAGCCACCCAAACCTCCACCCTCATCTCCTCCTCCTCCTCCTTCCACCCCCTGATACCAGGAATGATGTCTGCTTTTATTGACTTTGTTAAACCATTTTCAATGCTACTTCCTATGTGTTTACAAGACAGTAAATCACGCTTCGTTCGGGGTGGGGGGTTGGTCGGGTGAAATACAGGGGAAACGTCCAAGTTACTGGGAAGGAAGAGCACTTTGACAGAGCCAAAGACAACTTCACAGCTTTCAACTTCACTGCCTGAAGTTCACTCCACACACACACACATGCACACACACGCTCACACACAGACGCTCACACACCTTTCTGCAAAGGGAACCAATATTGATGCAACTGGGCCTTTGTTTTCATTGCTTTCATTTTAATTTGCTCCGACAAAAGCATAATTAACCAGTTCAGACTTAATGGTTGATAAAATTGTTTTAAACATCCCCATAAACAAGCCTGCAAAGAGAAATTGCCAAACAGAGCTGCTAAGCTCGACAGTTGTTAAGTTCTTCAGCAGAGAGCTGTATTTAATATCACTAGAAACACCACTTAAAGCAGTTATGCAAACACTTTGGGTTATGGCAAAATTGCGTCTCCTTAATCACTTCTACACACCAAGGTCATTCCCAGACAGTCGTTTCATCTAGTTAAAAAATCATTGGAGCTCCCAGCTCCGCTCAAACACGAGTAAGTACATCAAACGTCATTTGGTGGCGAAAACTTTGACTTGATTTTCCAAATTTTCTCACAGTAACAATTTTCTCAGGCGCTGGCAATGTGACACCAGCGCATACGCATTAACTCATACAGGGAACACACTCAGCAAATCATCAGTGTGTGAGTGAGGCGCTCCGAGTCACTGAAAGGTAGACAGACACCCCAGCCACCTCATTTCAATGGCACAGTACAGAACAATTACTGTCTTCCATTGGTTCAGATTTTATTCTAAGATGACACATTTGGAATATTTTCATGTAAGACCCTTACCAATTGATATAATAACTACTGACTCTATGCAACCCTGATTAAAAAGAACACAAGTCATGTACCAACACAGAAAGGATTTGCCTTTACAATGTAACATCACTAATTCAAGAACATGTCCGCATAATTATGTTTTTACACATTTACATAAACACTTCAATCTTCACAAGTTTCTAATAAGTCAGATAACTATTATTGTTCATTTCACTTGACTACTCATTAATCATTTTTACATCGTAACATAAATTATAATCTTTCTGTTGTTTTTTCTAAAATGTCCTGATTCAAAATGTAATATTGAATTAGAAAAAAAAAAAGACAATATTTAGGGTGGTTGCCTGAAAGGCAAACCACACTACTACAATTGTTAATATTATTAGTGTGAATGCTCAAGCATTCACACTATTGTTATCCAAATCTTTATTATTATTATTAGTGTGAATGCTCAAGCATTCACACTATTGTTATCCAAATCTTTATTAGTGTGAATGCTTCAAAGCATTCACACTATTGTTATCCAGTTCTTTATTATTATTATTATTATTATTCTTCTACTTCCGTACGTTTTTTGCTGCTCTTCTACTTTTGCACCGTTTGTGCTACTTTCACCGTTCAACTATCATACTGTTCAGCTTTTTCTGCTCATTATGGCTATATCTTTTCACGTTTTTACTACTTTTACTTTTTAAGTTATTTCACTTTTTCCACAAATTTTCACAAATTTTTTCCCCATTGAAATGAATGGGATTTTTTTCCACTGTTCCACCTTTTTCTCAGCCTTATAACTTTTGCTCTCTTCCACGTAGAGACTTCATTTTTACTTTAAAACGTTCACACGTTTCTCCACTACTTTTACTACATATACATTGTTTTGCTATCTTTTATGCTTTTTAAACTATACCTCCAAATGTTTGGTGATGTTTTTTACAGTTTTCTCCCTTTTTGAATGGGTGTCTATGTGGTGGAATGTTCAGAGCTAGAGTGATGACATCATCGCTTAGAGTGCGGCAGAGATGTGAGATTATTTCAAAATCTCCCGAACAAATTGCTCTAGCGACCACAATTTTCACACCACATGACTAAATTTACCCTCAAAACGTAGGAAAACTTGTCCTCTCGCTCACATTAAAATTTCAGGACAAACGGAGCTACGGTTTGGACACAGTGAGCTTCAAAGCGGCAGGTGGTCCAAAAAACTCTCCATCTGCGATAATGTTAAGATCCACCGATTAATCTGGAAACTGATCTCTCTTGACAAGGTTTTTACATCGCTGTAGTTCCCACATTTCTTGGATCCCAGACATAAAAATTACATCAACGCGTTCAGCTAACTCTCCTCTTGCTCATAAAATCATCATTCAGCCACTAACTCTTAATTTAACCCCTTAAAATGAGCACTGAATTGGGAGATGTTCCCCCGTTTTCCTAGTCGAAGCTGCCAGCTGAATGCAGTTGCTCTTGATTGCACTTACACACACAAACACCCTCCCCTCCACACACGCACACACATGCATTGAACTTTATACTGTAAATGCTTTATTTCATGTTTGGCGGCTGTGGCTCAGTTGGTAGAGTCGTCGCCCTTCAATCAGAAGGTTGAGGGATCGATCCCCAGCTCCTGCGAGCAACATGTCCGATGTGTCCTGTTCTTGTACAGATACTTTCACTTCCTTTTCTCCTTTTACTACTGTTTTTCTGTTATTTCCTCTTCTTCTACTGCTTGTTCTTCTGCTTTTACTTCTTTTTCTGCTTCCACTTCTTTTACTACATGTTCTTATTCTATCACTATTTCTTGTTCTTGTACAGACACTTTTGCTTTCTTAGTTTACTTGTTCTACTTTTACTATTCCTACTTTTACTACATTTTCTTTTATCACTATTTCTTGTTCTTGTACAGATACTTTCACTTCCTTTTCTCCTTTTACTACTGTTTTTCTGCTATTTCCTCTTCTTCTACTGCTTGTTCTTCTGCTTTTACTTCTTTTTCTGCTTCCACTTCTTTTACTACATTTTCTTCTATCACTATTTCTTGTTCTTGTACAGATACTTTCACTTTCTTCTACTTCATTTTCTCCTTTTACTACTGTTTTTCTTCTTCCACTTTTCTTCTGCTATTTCCTCTTCTTCCACTTTTCTTCTGCTATTTCCTCTTCTTCCACTTTTCTTCTACTATTTCCTCTTCTTCCACTTTTCTTCTGCTATTTCCTCTTCTTCTACTTGTTCCAGTTTTTCTTCATCTTCTGCTAAATTTCCTCTTTTTCTGCAGATTTTTCTTCATTCAGCAGTGTTTCCGCAACATTTCAGCAGGAAGCATTCACACGCATTTTCCGCAGGGAAATGCAAATTTTCTAGTTATTAGTGTGAATGCTTCAAAGCATTCACACTATTGTTATCCAGTTCTTTATTATTAGTGTGAATGCTTCAAAGCATTCACACTATTGTTATCCAGTTCTTTATTATTAGTGTGAATGCTTGAAAGCATTCACACTATTGTTATCCAAATCTTTATTATTATTATTATTATTATTCCACTTCCGTGCGTTTTTCGCTGCTCTTCTACTCTTCAACCGTTTGTGCTACTTTCACCGTTCAACTATCATACTGTTCAGCTTTTTCTGCTCATTATGGCTATATCTTTTCACGTTTTTACTACTTTTACTTTTTAAGTTATTTCACTTTTTTCACAAATTTTCACAATTTTTTTCCCCATTGAAATGAATGGGATTTTTTTCCACTTTTCAACCTTTTTCTCAGCCTTATAACTTTTGCTGTGTTCCACGTAGAGACTTCATTTTTACTTTAAAACGTTCACACGTTTCTCCACTACTTTTACTACATTTACATTGTTTTGCTATCTTTTATACTTTTTAAACTATACTTCCAACTGTTTTGTGATGTTTTTTGCTGTCTTCCACGTTTTTGAATGGGTGTGTATGTGGTGGAATGTTCAGAGCTAGAGTGCGTGACATCATCGCGAGAGTGCGGCAGAGTTGTGAGATTATTTTAAAATCTCCCGAACAAATTGCTCTAGCGACCACAATTTTCACACCACATGACTAAATTGACCCTCAAAACGTAGGAAAACTTGTCCTCTCGCTCACATTAAGATTTCAGGACAAACGGAGCTACGGTTTGGACACTGTGACCTTCAAAGCGGCAGGTGGTCCAAAAAACTCTCCATCTGCGATAATGTTAAAAGAAACGAAAAATGTCAAATGAAAGAAAAATTGACTAAGTTTTTGAATCGCTGTAGTTCCAACATTTCTTGGATGCCAGACATAAAAATTACATCAACGCGTTCAGCTATCTCTCCTCTTGCTCATAAAATCATCATTCAGCCGCAAACTCTTCATTTTACCCCTTAAAATGAGCACTGAATAGGGAGATGTTCCCCCATTTTCTCAGTCGAAGCTGCCAGCTGAATGCAGTTGCTCTTGATTGCACTTACACACAAACACCCTCCCCTCCACACACGCACACACATGCATTGAACTTTATACTGTAAATGCTTTTTTTCATGATTGGGGGCTGTGGCTCAGTAGGTAGAGTCGTCGCCCCTCAATTGGAAGGTTGAGGGTTCGATCCCCAGCTCCTGCGAGTGACATGTCTGATGTGTCATGTTCTTGTACAGATACTTTCAATTTCTTCTACTTCCTTTTACTACTGTTTTTCTTCTTCCACTTTTCTTCTGCTATTTCCTCTTCTTCTACCTCTTGTTCTTCTGCTTTTACTTCTTTTTCTGCTTCCACTTCTTTTACTACATTTTCTTCTATCACTATTTCTTGTTCTTGTACAGATACTTTCACTTTCTTCTACTTCCTTTTCTCCTTTTACTACTGTTTTTCTTCTTCCACTTTTCTTCTGCTATTTCCTCTTCTTCCACTTTTCTTCTGCTATTTCCTCTTCTACCACTTTTCTTCTGCTATTTCCTCTTCTTCTACTTGTTCCACTTTTTCTTCATTTTCTGCTAATTCTCCTCTACTTCTGCTAGTTCTTCTTCATTCAGCAGTGTTTCTGCAACATTTCAGCAGGAAGCATTCACACGCATTTTCCGCAGGGAAATGCAAATTTTCTAGTTATTATTATTATTATTCTTCTACTTCCGTACGTTTTTTGCTGCTCTTCTACTTTTGCACCGTTTGTGCTACTTTCACCGTTCAACTATCATACTGTTCAGCTTTTTCTGCTCATTATGGCTATATCTTTTCACGTTTTTACTACTTTTACTTTTTAAGTTATTTCACTTTTTCCACAAATTTTCACAAATTTTTTCCCCATTGAAATGAATGGGATTTTTTTCCACTGTTCCACCTTTTTCTCAGCCTTATAACTTTTGCTCTCTTCCACGTAGAGACTTCATTTTTACTTTAAAACGTTCACACGTTTCTCCACTACTTTTACTACATATACATTGTTTTGCTATCTTTTATGCTTTTTAAACTATACCTCCAAATGTTTGGTGATGTTTTTTACAGTTTTCTCCCTTTTTGAATGGGTGTCTATGTGGTGGAATGTTCAGAGCTAGAGTGATGACATCATCGCTTAGAGTGCGGCAGAGATGTGAGATTATTTCAAAATCTCCCGAACAAATTGCTCTAGCGACCACAATTTTCACACCACATGACTAAATTTACCCTCAAAACGTAGGAAAACTTGTCCTCTCGCTCACATTAAAATTTCAGGACAAACGGAGCTACGGTTTGGACACAGTGAGCTTCAAAGCGGCAGGTGGTCCAAAAAACTCTCCATCTGCGATAATGTTAAGATCCACCGATTAATCTGGAAACTGATCTCTCTTGACAAGGTTTTTACATCGCTGTAGTTCCCACATTTCTTGGATCCCAGACATAAAAATTACATCAACGCGTTCAGCTAACTCTCCTCTTGCTCATAAAATCATCATTCAGCCACTAACTCTTAATTTAACCCCTTAAAATGAGCACTGAATTGGGAGATGTTCCCCCGTTTTCCTAGTCGAAGCTGCCAGCTGAATGCAGTTGCTCTTGATTGCACTTACACACACAAACACCCTCCCCTCCACACACGCACACACATGCATTGAACTTTATACTGTAAATGCTTTATTTCATGTTTGGCGGCTGTGGCTCAGTTGGTAGAGTCGTCGCCCTTCAATCAGAAGGTTGAGGGATCGATCCCCAGCTCCTGCGAGCAACATGTCCGATGTGTCCTGTTCTTGTACAGATACTTTCACTTCCTTTTCTCCTTTTACTACTGTTTTTCTGTTATTTCCTCTTCTTCTACTGCTTGTTCTTCTGCTTTTACTTCTTTTTCTGCTTCCACTTCTTTTACTACATGTTCTTATTCTATCACTATTTCTTGTTCTTGTACAGACACTTTTGCTTTCTTAGTTTACTTGTTCTACTTTTACTATTCCTACTTTTACTACATTTTCTTTTATCACTATTTCTTGTTCTTGTACAGATACTTTCACTTCCTTTTCTCCTTTTACTACTGTTTTTCTGCTATTTCCTCTTCTTCTACTGCTTGTTCTTCTGCTTTTACTTCTTTTTCTGCTTCCACTTCTTTTACTACATTTTCTTCTATCACTATTTCTTGTTCTTGTACAGATACTTTCACTTTCTTCTACTTCATTTTCTCCTTTTACTACTGTTTTTCTTCTTCCACTTTTCTTCTGCTATTTCCTCTTCTTCCACTTTTCTTCTGCTATTTCCTCTTCTTCCACTTTTCTTCTACTATTTCCTCTTCTTCCACTTTTCTTCTGCTATTTCCTCTTCTTCTACTTGTTCCAGTTTTTCTTCATCTTCTGCTAAATTTCCTCTTTTTCTGCAGATTTTTCTTCATTCAGCAGTGTTTCCGCAACATTTCAGCAGGAAGCATTCACACGCATTTTCCGCAGGGAAATGCAAATTTTCTAGTTATTATTATTATTATTCTTCTACTTCCGTACGTTTTTTGCTGCTCTTCTACTTTTGCACCGTTTGTGCTACTTTCACCGTTCAACTATCATACTGTTCAGCTTTTTCTGCTCATTATGGCTATATCTTTTCACGTTTTTACTACTTTTACTTTTTAAGTTATTTCACTTTTTCCACAAATTTTCACAAATTTTTTCCCCATTGAAATGAATGGGATTTTTTTCCACTGTTCCACCTTTTTCTCAGCCTTATAACTTTTGCTCTCTTCCACGTAGAGACTTCATTTTTACTTTAAAACGTTCACACGTTTCTCCACTACTTTTACTACATATACATTGTTTTGCTATCTTTTATGCTTTTTAAACTATACCTCCAAATGTTTGGTGATGTTTTTTACAGTTTTCTCCCTTTTTGAATGGGTGTCTATGTGGTGGAATGTTCAGAGCTAGAGTGATGACATCATCGCTTAGAGTGCGGCAGAGATGTGAGATTATTTCAAAATCTCCCGAACAAATTGCTCTAGCGACCACAATTTTCACACCACATGACTAAATTTACCCTCAAAACGTAGGAAAACTTGTCCTCTCGCTCACATTAAAATTTCAGGACAAACGGAGCTACGGTTTGGACACAGTGAGCTTCAAAGCGGCAGGTGGTCCAAAAAACTCTCCATCTGCGATAATGTTAAGATCCACCGATTAATCTGGAAACTGATCTCTCTTGACAAGGTTTTTACATCGCTGTAGTTCCCACATTTCTTGGATCCCAGACATAAAAATTACATCAACGCGTTCAGCTAACTCTCCTCTTGCTCATAAAATCATCATTCAGCCACTAACTCTTAATTTAACCCCTTAAAATGAGCACTGAATTGGGAGATGTTCCCCCGTTTTCCTAGTCGAAGCTGCCAGCTGAATGCAGTTGCTCTTGATTGCACTTACACACACAAACACCCTCCCCTCCACACACGCACACACATGCATTGAACTTTATACTGTAAATGCTTTATTTCATGTTTGGCGGCTGTGGCTCAGTTGGTAGAGTCGTCGCCCTTCAATCAGAAGGTTGAGGGATCGATCCCCAGCTCCTGCGAGCAACATGTCCGATGTGTCCTGTTCTTGTACAGATACTTTCACTTCCTTTTCTCCTTTTACTACTGTTTTTCTGTTATTTCCTCTTCTTCTACTGCTTGTTCTTCTGCTTTTACTTCTTTTTCTGCTTCCACTTCTTTTACTACATGTTCTTATTCTATCACTATTTCTTGTTCTTGTACAGACACTTTTGCTTTCTTAGTTTACTTGTTCTACTTTTACTATTCCTACTTTTACTACATTTTCTTTTATCACTATTTCTTGTTCTTGTACAGATACTTTCACTTCCTTTTCTCCTTTTACTACTGTTTTTCTGCTATTTCCTCTTCTTCTACTGCTTGTTCTTCTGCTTTTACTTCTTTTTCTGCTTCCACTTCTTTTACTACATTTTCTTCTATCACTATTTCTTGTTCTTGTACAGATACTTTCACTTTCTTCTACTTCATTTTCTCCTTTTACTACTGTTTTTCTTCTTCCACTTTTCTTCTGCTATTTCCTCTTCTTCCACTTTTCTTCTGCTATTTCCTCTTCTTCCACTTTTCTTCTACTATTTCCTCTTCTTCCACTTTTCTTCTGCTATTTCCTCTTCTTCTACTTGTTCCAGTTTTTCTTCATCTTCTGCTAAATTTCCTCTTTTTCTGCAGATTTTTCTTCATTCAGCAGTGTTTCCGCAACATTTCAGCAGGAAGCATTCACACGCATTTTCCGCAGGGAAATGCAAATTTTCTAGTTATTATTATTATTCTACTTCCGTACGTTTTTCACTGCTCTTCTACTCTTCAACCGTTTGTGCTACATTCACCGTTCAACTATCATACTGTTCTGCTTCTTCTGGACATGTGTGCTATATCTTTTCACGTTTTTACTACTTTTACTTTTTAAGTTATTTCACTTTTTCCACAAATTTTCACAAATTTTTTCCCCATTGAAATGAATGGGATTTTTTTCCACTGTTCCACCTTTTTCTCAGCCTTATAACTTTTGCTGTGTTCCACGTAGAGACTTCATTTTTGCTTTAAAACGTTCACACGTTTCTCCACTACTTTTACTACATTTACATTGTTTTGCTATCTTTTATACTTTTTAAACTATACTTCCAACTGTTTTGTGATGTTTTTTGCTGTCTTCCCCGTTTTTGAATGGGTGTCTATGTGGTGGAATGTTCAGAGCTAGAGTGCGTGACATCATCGCGAGAGTGCGGCAGAGTTGTGAGATTATTTCAAAATCTCCCGAACAAATTGCTCTAGCGACCACAATTTTCACACCACATGACTAAATTTATCCTCAAAACGTAGGAAAACTTGTCCTCTCGCTCACATTAAGATTTCAGGACAAACGGAGCTACGGTTTGGACACTGTGACCTTCAAAGCGGCAGGTGGTCCAAAAAACTCTCCATCTGCGATAATGTTAAAAGAAACGAAAAATGTCAGATGAAAGAAAAATTGACTAAGTTTTTACATCGCTGTAGTTCCAACATTTCTTGGATGCCAGACATAAAAATTACATCAACGCGTTCAGCTATCTCTCCTCTTGCTCATAAAATCATCATTCAGCCGCGAACTCTTCATTTTACCCCTTAAAATGAGCACTGAATTGGGAGATGTTCCCCCATTTTCTCAGTCGAAGCTGCCAGCTGAATGCAGTTGCTCTTGATTGCACTTACACACACAAACACCCTCCCCTCCACACACGCACACACATGCATTGAACTTTATACTGTAAATGCTTTTCTTCATGATTGGAGGCTGTGGCTCACTTGGTAGAGTCGTTGCCCCTCAATCGGAAGGTCGAGAGTTCGATCCCCAGCTCCTGCGAGCAACATGTCCATTGTTCTTCTGCAGATACTTTTGCTTCTTGTTTTAGTTTTGCCACAGTCTTTTTCTGCTATTTCCCCTTCTTCTGCTTTTTGTATTTCTGCTTTTGCAACATCTTCTATTACTATTTCTTGTTCTTCTGCAGATACTTTTACTTCTTCTGCTTCTTGTTTTAGTTTTGCTACTGTCTTTTTCTGCTATTTCCTCTTCTTCTCCTTCTCGTATTTCTGCTTTTGCTACATCTTCTTCTTCCATTACTATTTCTTCTTCTTCTGCAGATACTTTTACTTCTTCTGCTTCTTGTTTTAGTTTTGCTGCTGTCTTTTTCTGCTATTTCCTCTTCTGCTTCTTGTTTTCTGCTTTTGTTACATCTTCTTCTTCCATTACTATTTCTTGTTCTTCTGCAGATAACTTCTTCTGCTTCTTGTTTGAGTTTTGCTTCTGTCTTTTTCTGCTATTTCCTCTTCTTCTGCTTCTTGTGTTCCTGCTTTTACTACATCTTCTTCTTCCATTACTATTTCTTGTTCTTCTGCAGATAATTTAACTTCTTCAGCTTCTTGTTGTACTTTTACTACTGTTTGTCTTCTTCTACATTTCTTCTGCTATTTCCTCTTCTTCCACTTTTTCTTCATCTTCTGCTGGTTCTTCTTCATTCAGCAGTGTTTCCGCAACATTTCAGCAGGAAGCATTCACACGCATTTTCCGCAGGGAAATGCAAATTTTCTAGTTATTATTATATCCTCAAAACGGGCCGCGCTACTCCTCCCACAGCGTTTGCGCCACACACACAAGAAAGGTATCAAAACGACCGGCTCGGCCCCAAAAAGTGTGCTATTACTTTGTGGAAACCTCGGACACACGGTGTGGACACAAATCGAGTTTAAACGACAAAAAATTGCCCCATTGAAAATGAATGGCAAAATTTGAAATCCTAGAGTGTAACTGCCAAAAACTTCAGTTTTGGAAGCATATTTGTAAATCGCCATCCTGAAGTCATTGTTGCTCACATATATAAACAAAATACATCAAAATAAAGCTCTTAGTGTCCCCTCACTCATAAAGCAAAAAGTAAAAACATAAAATGTTTCAGTCTCCCAGGGGAGGAATTTGTTTGACAGTCACGCACCACATACACACACATTGGGCTCTCACTCTAGTGATGTCCAGAATTTCACAATTTTCACTCATGTTTTAAAATCGCCACTGTGGTCCCAGTCTGAATGTTAAATACACATAAAATATATCAAAACGTGTGCCTATTTGTGCTGTCGCTCACAGTCCAAACAGATTGGTGATACCATGTTTAGTTTTTAAGATATTTGAGGTTTTGCGAGCAGTGGTAAGCCCATTCAAATACATTGATAGAATGTTCTGGCACTCTGGCAGATCAAAGCTGAATGTCAACCAATCAGTGAGCAGCAGGTGTTCACAGATAGAGTGATGACATCATCATTTGAGTGGGACCATAGCATTGGGACAAAGTTCTGTCTTAGCTGTTAGCTGACTACAGTTAAACAGTTTTACTGCAGTATAACTCAGAAACACGTACACAGACGGCAACCACCCTCACAATTTCTGCTGGAATTGTCTAGTTCTCATTATTATTTCTATTTTTTAAATGAACCACCAATCTGCAGTGTAAAATATTGGAAGTGATCAGTAAAGGGTGATAGATAGACTTGTAGCTCTTTTACACGACATGTCACATTAACCCTTTCACAGATTATCCAAACACTGGTGCTGCTAACTAAACTATTCCATTCACCCAAATTCACTTGCCACCGACGCAACAGAGGGAGTTCAGTGTCTCAGCCAAGGACACTTTAACATGTGACTGCAGGAGTTGAGGATCAGGCCCAGCCTTAGTTGAAATAAAACCAACTCTTTAATGCACACCGTGTCAGCTGTGGTTAATCTAAGGGCAATACACAGCAATGAACCATCAAGTCGGCTGTTATTAATACTAGTAAGTTAAGGATCAACAGTAAGAAATCAGAAAATCCCTAAAAAATCACCTCTTCAACACTGCCTACTACTCCCATCCTCCCCCCTTACATCACTCGTTTTGTATTTTTTAGTTGTTGTTTTTCTCAAAATCTCTTTAAGTATTTAGAAGAGCACATTATAAAACTAATGATTTAATAATAAATAAGAAACCAATTGTCTGTTTTTAATATTAATAGACTCATAACGTTCTGTTTTTGAAGGGGAAATTGACTTTTTGTCCCTGATCAGATGGATAGATGGACTTGGCTCTTCCAGCCGTGCTAATCTGGCATCTTTAATGGTCATAAATCAATGGAAGTAAAGATAATCATCAAAACAAAGCAGACAATTCCCGAGCATCCCAAGACCTCAAGCAACCCTAACACCATGGAGGGGTTACAAAACTGGGTTTCTGAACTTTGATTCATGATAAATTAGTTTGAGACTGTACCGCTGCAATACAAAATCAGTTTTATCCTGGATTCTGAGGTATCTTTTGGTCTTCTTTTAGAGGGTCTAAATCAAGACCTTTCAAATATTAAATACAGAAAGCACAGTCAGTTTTTTTCAGGATTTATTTTAAATGATCCGGCACAAGAGTCCTGGTTCTACTGGTGCTACACAGTGTGCAGTTAGTGTGCAGTTGCCTCAAACAAAGTCAATGTAGTCATTTTGTAAGTCCTTTATCTAGGAGTTATAATTAGATATGTCCTACATGGTCAACATGAAATGAATTTCAAGGACAGCTGGATTTCAAACTTTACATTGTAAAAAAAGAAATCACCTGAAACATCCTGTTAATGATGAAGAAAGCCATGCATTTCTTTTTTCAAAAAGTCTCTACATAGTCTTTGGTATTTTGGTAGCTGGTCTAAAATACTGCATCGTGGGCACTGACAATGAGAACATATCATGTATTGCTTATCTTAACATCTCTGCTCAAGGCCCTCTAAAACATTGTGCTCTCAGGGTGCCGGCCTGCTTGTGTTACCAAAAGACCCTGAAATGTAGTATGAGAGATAATACCTCCATTTATCAGGAGCCTCTCCAGTGAAGTTATCTATAGAAGTTAGTGTGTAGGAAATCTCAGAGCCGATCAGAAATCCTCGTCTGATTGACAATATATGCCTCTGGAAATGAATGTGAATTTCCCCATTAATCTGGTGAAGCCAGAGGTTAGAGTTCAAAGATTGCAGGCAAGACTTGCTTTTCCAAGCGACTTTTACTGAGTTTAGATTCAAAAGTAGAATTTTAAGTTATACAGCAGCTTCACTCTGGCTCACATCGGCGGTGTAACAACCAAATTGAATCTAAACTCTGTAAAAGTCAAATTAACAACATAATTTAACAGGTTTATTAAAAAAAAAAAAAAAAATTTAAAGTCAAGCGTTGTCAGTTCTAGACAAGGAAAAATTACTTTTTAAAATGATTGTTTTTTTAAATAGACATTGGATCAATCTTTTCTGATGCATTTGTTTATAAAGCCCTGCATTATCAGGCATCTGTTTAGATTTCTGACCTTGTCCATCCTTTGTTCCTCAGGAGATCTTCAGATCTTCTGATCAGAGTTGACTTGATGTGCTTCATGTGAGATTGAAACCAAAGGTGATCGCTCTTTTGAATTTGTGGCTCCAACACTATGAAACTCTCTTCCTCTGCATGTACGCTCTGAAGTTTCAATTGATGCTTTTACATGAAGCTGTGAGACTCAACTTTTCCATTTGGCTTCTGACCATCTTTAATCTGGTTGTTAGAAAATGAAGGCACTTTTTAAAAGTGTTGTTTTTCTGTGCTTACCTTTTATGATGTTAATGTTGTTATGACTGTTGATAATATTTTGCAAAGCACTTTGTGACCTGGCCCAGTGAAATGTGTTATACATTATAAATGTATTATTATTGTTCCATGTAGTCAGAGTTCTAAAGTTGATTGGCTGAATAAATCATTGTCTGAATTCTCTCAAATGTTGTTGGCACAGATATCCACCTGTTTTTTTGGGGGAGCTCCGGCTGTGCCATGCTTCTGCAACACCGAAATGCAATGTGAATTCATGGACTGGGACACCAATATTACGCCATGAAGGAATCAGTTTGGATGTATAAGGACATGATGATGGCTGAGCTTTGCTACAATTAAAAAATCAGTCTGAAAAGGATTACATAACACAAGATTTAAAACCTTTTTATTATTAAGCTCTTGGTGAGGACTGGCTCCTTTCTCTTTTAATATGCATTATTTCCCCTTTATGCATGTTAAAAACTGCCTGTTTGTCTCTATACATTTCTCCCTCTTTCCCACTTTATGAGCCCAGCTGGTTGTGGCACATGGCTGTTTATCAGTGAGTCTGGATCTGCTTGATAGTTCAGTTTAAAGGAAGTTTGTTATACCCACTCTAATAATATAACAAAGTGTTCCGACTGATATGTATGTGAAGTGTTGTAATTACTTATGTTTTGATTTTGTGCAAATAAAATAATTTTTGACTAATCCCGTTACCAGACAACGGAAAAGCAGATATCATACACCACAATTGAATCAAAAGTTGGTGTCTGTTAGGACACACATTCCTGGAACAAATAACTAGTACATTTCACAAACTGTGACAACTACAGAAAACTCAGTTATTGGCTATGAAACAAACTAGTCATGTACTCATTCAAAATCTCCGGCTCCTCTTCTGGGGTCTGTCCCCAACTATTCATTTTTTATTCAGTTTGACGCGTGTTCATTTTATGTTTAAATGGTGAATGGACTTGTATAGCACTTTCCTAATCTTCTGACTAGCAGGTCACACCTGCCCATCCACGCATTATGGCTGAGGCTGCTCTGTAAAGTAACTTATCTCAGTCACGCAGACGAAGCAGCGACAAGTAACTTGGGTTTGAGTGTCTGCAGCAGCTGGGGATCGAACCCATGGCCTTCCGGTTGAGCCTCTACCAATTGAGCCACAGCTGCATGTTAGTTTGTTTATTCTTTTGTCTTCTGCCTTGTAGACTGTCCTGTGAGGTGCCTTGTTTTTTTTAACTGTATGTATTAATTTAAGCATACACATGTATTATAGTGATATGTTTATTAATCTTCATCTCATCATTACAAAACATTTTTTGAGTTAGATCAAGCATCATTTATTTGAAGGCTGGATACTAACAGAACTTTAGAGCAGACTTCTTGATGAGCTGAAGGGCTCAACCGACAAAGCAAGTGCTGTAATGGGAAAAAAGGTCATAACCTGGCATCCAAGAAATAGTTCTTATCACAAAGCATTAGTTGATGATTGAGCGTTAATAAAGCCAGAAGTCACAACTTGAAAGATAAGTAATCTAAATATCTGTTCTCCTCTTATAAAACGTGTGAACTGTTCACACAGTGTGGGTGACTAATCCTCCATGTTCTCCTGCAAACTCCACGCAGCAGGAAACAACTATTTCACTGATTCTGAATATGTGGGCCAGCACACTCGAGCCAGGTCAAGGTAAGTTAGTGGTGTGTGTGGCGATGTGGTTGCAGGCACATTATGTGGTTCAGGTTGTTGCAACAAAGCAGCAGTGCGTAATTACAACAGGTGATTGGTGAGTTTCTTTTCTCAAAAGCCACTGAGGTTTGGACAGTAAGCAACACTGCTTCCAGATGACACTGAGAATCACACAGAATCTTTCCATGCACACACACAAACACACGCACACGCGCACACACACACACACACACACACACACACACACATTCTCTCTCTCATATGCTGTGCGTCCTCCTCTCTGGCTCTTTTTTTTCTCCTCCATGGTGTCTACCTTTCCATTGGCTTGGTCTTATGCAAGACTGTGTATTTTTATGTCTCACATTAGCTCGGGGAATAATACCTCTCACTGAATGGTAGTCTGCACTGGGGCCTTTTCAGACATTCAGTCACTCCTCTTCTAAGAATAACCAAAGTGCATCTTTGCCAAAAAGTTCCTCTCTGTGATTTCTTTTTCACAGCATTTCTCTTGATTGCTGTTTTTGTACCTTATTCGCTGATACCAGGGCTTTGAATTAGTTAGCAAACTGCGATCCAAATGAGAAAAGCAGCATTGGGAGACTGAGAGAAAAGGGTTGGGATCTAGGGCAAAACTTGGACCTGTTTCAACTCTTCTCAAACAAATTAAGAGGCCAGAAAGGCTGGTCACTAGAGAATCTCAGCAGTGGGGCAGCAGACAGTTAGGTATGTGAAAAACTAGCATAAAAAATGATAGCTTTTGATCATGTTTCACAGGAGCCTTTTAATATGTAGTCTGGAAAATTTTAGCCAAACCTGTCTGACAGTTCACCTTTACCAAATGTCATTTCAGTTCCCAGAGATGGAATTGTTTCGCAATTGTAAGTGGCTGTTGGTGACTTATAAAGAGATGTATGGTCTGCGCTGTAGAGGAGCAAATGTTCAAAGTCAAGACTTGTTAAAGACTGGAGAGAAAAAAGGAAAGGAAACTTAACTAACTAAGAATGTGATTCTTTAGTATATAAATGAATAATTAAACACATTAACACATATACTTTCAGATTTCTTGGATAGATAAAAATGAAAAGATTGCTTGAGGAGAAACCAGGACCAGATTAGCATAGCTTAGCGTAAAGAGTGGAAAATGGTTAGCAGAGTGCATGTACTTCTAATAGCCCCTTGATTACTTGTTTTATTTTGGGGCTTTAAATGCTGTTGTTTGTAGAGACAGGACAGTGAATAGAGTCAAAACTCAGGGAGACAGTGAGCGGTAAAAGATATGCAGGGAAAGGAGCCACAGGTTGGATTCGAAACCAGGCCACCCGCTCGGAGAACTATAGCCGTCGTACATGGGGCAAGCGCACTGCACATCTAAAAGTAATAGTAGTAGTAACTAAAAAGTAATAGCTATACTAGGGCGCAACATTTCTTGTCTGTTAGCTCCCCTGAGTCACAGTGATGTATCCATCCAATTATTGTGAACTGACATTTAATGTACAGACATGTAGGATGACACCTCCCATGATATAAAAGAATACACGTTTTTTATCAAAGGTATCCCTTCACGTTAATGAGATTTCTGTTAAAGTAGCCTACATGTCAGAATAAATGAAAATACTGATCGAATAGACTTATGAACGATGTGTAATATGTTCATCTTCAGGAGTTATCACACACTGACGAATCTGCCTAAAAAATAACACAAATCTAATAAAAGTAATGTTCTTTTATCCCCATCCTCGTTAAACAATTTATCTCCTTCCTATGAGACTAAGCAGCCTGTTTGTAGATTGAATATATACAGTGATGTTGATTTTAGAACTGATTGATTTGTATCAGGTCTGTGTGAAAGGATGAGGCTGAAAGTAGCTTCAATGAAGTGATGGTATTCATGTTCTGTCAAATGAAAACCCACAATGTTTGTATTTAACTTTGCTGCTCAAAAAGAAAGTTGAAGTTCAATTTATTAGGCTGTTCAAATGGATATCACACATTCTGACACTCGACATCTGGAATTCCCCCGGTTTCTTCTTCTTAATCTAATTGTATATGAATAACTCATGACCAAATCAATCTGTCAGTTCAGACTGATAAAAAGTGATCTTTGGAAGAGTCCCTGTGTGGTCTCCATTAAACTCAATCTCTTTAATTATCATGCATGTGGATCTCATATTTGCATGCATGACTGTTGCTTTATACGGGTCAAAATATAAAGGAACAAAGTGCTGAATTGTTCCAGGTGGCAAAGTCACTTATTGCAATGTCCCACTGGAACCAATAAGGCAGGTCCATTTTCACTCACTAAATCCCCTCCACTGGCTGAAATGACTGATTTACAGCTAAGACATTGACCAAACTCATATAATTAAATTTATATTGAACTTTACTCTTAGACAGCTGCATGAAGAGTGCAGGAGGTTCTCATACTTTTCAAATACACAGAGAACATGAGTGTGCATGGATGAACTCTAACAGGTAAGAAAAGGTGACAAAGAATCAGTTATGGCCCATTATTGGGTTCAACATCTCATTTGAGGATAGGACAAATCTAACAAATAGGTATAAAACCTTCATTGTGATTTTAACTTCAATGTCCTCTGTAGCCTTTGGTGTCATGATGATTAAGATATGTAGGAGTAGAGGAGTTAAAAATATTGTTTCTGTATTAGTGTGTGTTCAACATTTCTTTGCGCTCTTATTTTTGTTTTTATTCTGAACTCATGAACAGCAGGGAGAGAGGTCCGTTTTACTTCAACCCTAAACCCTTCATTTATTTAAGTTACGAAAGTTTAAAGATAAAACATTTCTCTGCTTTAAAAATTTCTAAATCAAAAGTAATTTTTTCTCAAAATCTGGATTAATGATACATTACATGTACTTTAATGCTGCACATTAGGCCTACACAATATGATAAAATAAGCAAAGTGCAATAAAAAAAATTATAAATGCAATAACGATATAAATAGCGATAAACAAAAAATAAAGCGTGCGTATAGCTATAGGTCAGTTTGTTTTGGTTTTCTGCTGTTCTTAATGTTCACTACACGTGTTTGCATGAAGTCCCTCCTGAAACATCCCAAAGCCCCTTTATTTTCCTCAACTTAACAGACACTAAAATAGTTAGCTGATAGTTTGCTGTTGCTTTATCTGATGTCATCCAAATGGTTTGAAAGCATGAAAAACACTCAGGCCTTTATCCAATATGTGCGATAAACACATGCTGAGTGAGTAAGCACTGATTGATTACTTTTTTTTCCTTTTTTTTTGCGATGAAGTCAGACTATCCCCATGTGTTTATTGTAATGGGTCATATCCCAGTAATGACAAACTGGATTCAGTGCAGAGCCCTTCTGCACATCAATCAATCAATCAATCAATCAATCTTTATTTGTGTAGCATCAATTCATAACAGATGTTATCTCGAGACACTTTGCAATAAGCAGGTAAAGGACCTTACTGTTTGTTAACATTAACAAAAGAGCAGGTAACAAGACCATGCTCATCGTTATGTTTACAAAAAGCAGGTAAAGGACCTTACTTATGGCTACACATGAGTATTTATTTTCATCTGCTGTGTGTGTGTGTGTGATGCTTATTCATGATCGTTATACATATCTATTTTTTCCTCATTAAAAACTGTGGTTTCTCAAATTAGGAAGTTTATAGATTCTGACAACCAGAGTTTTTAAAAAAAATCTCTGTCCCATCTCTCTTGTCTGTCTGAGGTGTTCTCTTGAAGTAAGCCCTGCTGCTTTATTGATACAGAATAATTACAATATACAATTGCATGCTGTAGTGTATGAATCCAGTCGTATATGCAGCAGGCCAGGAACCAGTAGCTCTTTGAAAACCAGGATTCAGAAAAGTTATGGAAGAAAGATTATGAGCAAGAGAGCATTTGTATCCAGAGCAAATGCTTTAGATGTTATGTGAAAACCATTCTGTGTCATGTGTTCACATGGAACATGTATTACTTACATATGTAGGATGAAAAACTACATTGAGGTTTGTCCTGAGGGAACGCCAAACAACCTCGAGCCTGCAGTCAGGGAATAGGTTAAAGTATAGATTTTCTTAAAGACATGCCAGATCATTTCCCATGTGGACATCTCTGCTTGTAAAAATGCATTAGGATTTTACAAGGATGAAGATAAAGTAACATCATGACATTTGCATTGATGAGAAACACAAGTATGATAATTAATTACTTCTTAAATAGAATCAAGATGTATTTTGGGTGGAGTTAACTCAAAGCATTTCAACTATCTTTTATCTCAAAGGTTGTCAAATTACTGTACATGCAACTTCTTGATTATGTGTTTGAGGATTTGTAAGCAATTACTCGCATGCAAAGTGTTTTAATAAGTATTCAGTTTCAGACTGGCTCCAGCTTGAACGCTCCGCCTGCTCTCGCCGAGGATATTGACTTTCCCGCAAGTTTAAGTATTTAAATGTAGAGGGAGACAGATGCTGTGTGCGCTTGAGGCAACCGCAAGAAACACACGTGTAGGAGGATGGTTGACGTTGGAGTTTTACTATCTGTACATCTTACAGACGGACAGCTGTAGCATCACTGCTTTAACTGCACAGAAAAACAAATACAGCTACTCCTGGGATTTTTTTTTTCATTTAATGACGAACTTTCAGGATATTTGAAGTGAACATCTGACGGCTGATGCGTAAAGATCCGTGCGTAAAACTAAAAATTGTCGGCACTGTTCTGTCGAACAAAGCCGGGCAGGATTTCTTTTTTACATGAAACCTGAGACAGGACCCGTTTTAACCGAGAGAATGATTGACAAGAGGAGGATCTGATGGAGCTCTTTCGGTGACAGCGACACTTCTCCCGGACTTTCAGTGTGGATTTGCTCCGGAGCGCCTTTATATCTCCTAGACTTTTTTTTATTGTAGCGAGGAGAGTGGATCCTTTACCTGCGTGGGAACCTTCCAGTTGTGGATCCCTTAATTGCCATGGCTATCACCTTCTATGTGTAACCAGAGGGAGATAAAACAGAGCTGAAATCCCCATCAGAAGGAACTTTATTTTCGAGAGCTTCCAGCACCGACTCAGCGGAGTATTCATGAAGCAATATTTGGACTATTACAAGATGAGGCTGAGAACATCGAGGTTGGGTTATCTGTAAGTAAAGTTGTGTAAACATTGTACAAAAGCCATTGTATCTTGTTGAATTTAACTCATGATTTAATATTTCTTTTTTTCTCCTTAGGTTAATTCAGTTCACGGCGCTTTGCTTTTACGCACAGGTAACTCACATTTCCGCTTCAATAAAAAACATTAATGTTGCATAAAGTTCTCTAACTAAGAAGGTAAAAGTTAACAGGTATGCAGGCGCCTTGCTTAGCGGCTTATAGTTCAGTGTGTCTACATCTGCAATAGGCTGCAATAACAATGAAAACATTTTATTACGAGTGCTATGGCAATTGGCAACATTTCAAACATCTTGAAAAGAGGTAAGCTCTAGCCTTGAAGTGATTGTTAAAACACATGTGGATAGAGAAGGGCTGAAATGAGAAAAAAAGAAGTCAAGAAGAGGTGAAAGATCAATGGTGGTAAAAACAACCTATCAGAGAGAAATGTCATCCCCGAGGGTCCATGAAAGCATCTCCAAAGAGAAAGGTCTACATCAGGCTATCCATTGAAATAAATGACAGAAAACAAGATAGATGGTAAACGAGTATGTGTTGAATGACATGATTAACTGTGAGCCCAGGCCTTGGCTCTTTGATTGGCAACTTTAAGTCTCCTCAAAGTTGACATTTCTCAGACTTACCCGAGTTATAAAAATAAAGTAGGCTAACAATAAACGACATTAAAAAGTTATTTCACCTTCCATGACATGTGTTTCCTGTCGTCCGGCAGAACACTGAGCAGTCTCCTCCTAATTTCAAGCACCATGTCACGGAGCAGAGCCGGCTGTCGGACCGAATGAGCCGCAGGTTGACACGAACCTACCAGCTCTACAGCCGCACCAGCGGGAAACACGTCCAGGTCCTGGCCAACAAGAGGGTCAACGCCAACGGAGACGATGGAGCAGTGCACGGTGAGAAAGACGCCAGGAAAGAGTGATAATAATGCGTTTTTCAGTCAATAAGACTGGTTTTAATTTAATAAACATGCAGTTCGTTTGACTAATTTTCGTCTTAATAGGGAGCTGTTAGATGGTTTTACAACATAAACATATCTCGAGAAAACGTTATTTAAATACGTCAGGAATTTACCTTCTGAATTTCATGCTAAATTAATTACTACAATTACCTGAAGTGGCTTGTATAAACCAATTTTTTATGCATAGTTATAAATAGCTGAATGAAAGCTCACATATGTTAATCCACTCAGGGAGGCCATTTTTTTATTGGCTTTGAAATGATGAAACAACTTTAGTCAAAGCTCCATGTAGGACGGCCAGAGCAGTGAAAGCTGTTGACAGCTCATGGTTATCGTTTCTCACATTTAAATACTTTAAAACCTTCTTCAAAACGTTCAAATTGGACACATGCTCACCTTACAAACAGGGTTTTTATTTACATGCACTGTTTCATGAGGTTGTGTTAAATAGCAGTTTATACTTATTTAAAGTGGAAGAAATTGATAGAAACGGGAGAAACAATAGCAACAATTTCAAACATAATAAATAGTCTTAATAAGGCCATGTTTTATAGTTAATTGTTAGCCTACCTGTTATGTAAGACTTTAGAGAGAGACCATTGTATTTATTTTTTACTGCATCAACATTAGGTGACCTAAAGGCAACAGAATCCCTGTCACCAAAGGATTTTTTTTTCACATCCACCCACCATCCATCCACTCCTTGATGCCTGCCTCTTGGAGGCTGATTTAATGAGGAATTTTCATTGCAATACAACTCAACGTATGACTCAATTTATAAGGAGTGGTGAAGTCAGCATCTTCGCTTTATACCTTTTCCTCTCCTTGCCTCTCCTGTGTGCTCTTTTGTCTTTTAAATTTCTCAGCCTACACACACACATTCTCACCCAGGCACAGACAGACAGAGAAAGAGAGAGAGAGAGAGAGAGAGAGAGAGTCAGTCAGTCAGTCATGCACACATTGGCTGCACGTCCTAAGTGGGTGTCACTTTTGTAACCAGCCCAAACCTGACCGCTCTTCTGTGCTTGTGGCTGTGTCCCTAACCGCAGTATTCTCACTCTCCTTTATCCCCAGTCTGAACTGAATCACAGCACGGCATTTACGGACATTCAACAACAATCACACTGTGCAAAATCACTATCATTTGGTGCTATTTTGGACAGCTTGCATGCCATTGTTAAAGGAGGCTACTGGCACATTAAAAGGTTAAAAGTGAATTTTATACGTGGTCGTCATGATCCTCGTCCACTGGTCCTGATCCTTTCAAAGCCATTTAATGCCATTTAAAAATGCTATGATGTAATTCCACTTTATTACAGTGTCAAGCATACATAAAAGGATATATTCACTGGAAAGATGTGCAGAGCTCATTTGTCTCACTCACTGTAACATCATAATCTGCATGCTTGCACCATGTCATCTCATTATTTTTGTTCTGTTTGGACTGTGCAGCTAAACTGGAGGTGGAGACGGACTCTTTTGGAAGCCGTATTCGTATTAAAGGGGTGAAGACGGGATACTACATATGTATGAACAAGAGGGGAAAGCTGATCGGGAAGGTAATCTGGAATTCATAGTTCTGTGGCTGCATTTGACTACAGCAACATCTTGAATTTTGTTTATTTCTTGGAAATGTTACTCCAGACATGCAGCTCATGGCGACATGTTGAGACACATTTGAAGCCAGAACAAATTTAATTTTGAGATTTTTCAGAGCAGGCCCCGTGAGGTTTCTAAGGATACATGATTGGAAATAAAGACGCTGTTTAACTCCCTGGAAATCGGACAAAATAAGTTTTCCCACTTTTTTTTTTCTTTCCCAGAGGAAAGGACGAGGCAAAGACTGCATCTTCACTGAGATCGTTCTGGAAAACAACTACACGGCACTCCAGAACGCCAAGTACGAGGGCTGGTACATGGCTTTCACACGCAAGGGCCGTCCAAGGAAGGCCTCCAAGACCAAGCAGCACCAGAGGGAGGCTCACTTCATGAAGAGACTACCAAGGGGGCACTTGCTGAGCGAGAGGAGGCCGTTTGATGTCCTTCCTCTCGCTGTCCCCGTGCATCCTTTAGGCAAACGGACTAAAAATTCCCATCATCAGCGCTCAGGGGGCCGCTGAGGACTGAAACCACGGAGGAAAAACTGTGGACAAACTAGCACAAAAGAACCACTACAAGAGAAATTAACTGTAACAGTCAAGTGCCCATACATATTTTGCCTCATTTTGTGTACTCTGTAATTCCTTCTACTGGATTGTATGTAAACATTGACTATCTAATCTGTTAGTTATTTCAGATTTAGGAGAGAATTTCTGATGAAATCAAAGAGGATTAATGTACACAAAAGCTCAACTATGTTTTCATTTGTAGAAAAGAATACTGTGGGTAGAAGTTGCTGCCAGCTCAGCAACAAAGAGTCATTAACGAGTCTTTAATGGGGTACAATGAAGAGAGACACGGCAGCTATCAGTGGAACTTGTAGTTACAGCATCTGAGTCTCAGTCGACATGCTTTTATGCCTTTAGGAGGCCATTTTAACCCTTTTTTTTTTTTTTACATATATGAATATATTTTTACTGTAAAAATGTAAATGGTGTCAAATGATGGAAATATTTATTGTAGAGTGTATATTAAAACCACTAAAGAACCCGTACTCCAGCTGCCTGGCTCTCTTGTGTGGTTGTTTTGGGACCGAAAGCTAGCATACATTGTTGGTCGCCCCCAAAAACAGTTTTTTTCTCTTCTTCTTCTTCAAACTGGAGACCCAGATAACTGAGGGGCAATATCTGTGACAGGCTACTGAATTCAATGTGCTCAGCAAGTGAGACTTGGGCCTGAATGGCCCAGGCTATGCATTAAAAGCGATGAGGTCAGCCCACCATTTTGGCCCAAACAAAGGTTACCACCATGTAGTTGCATTTCTCACGATCGCACACCGTAACCCTCTGATCAAATGGGCCCTTTGTGAAACCTCATATAAAAGGGCATGTTATACAATAGTGGGTTCGAATAATAACACGAGGAGGGGTCAGTTATCAAAAAGAAGCCAGTCACACAGGGAGGGGTAAGGAGAGGGTGGGGGGGCATCGGGGCCTGTGTGGCAAAATGTGGCATCGGCTGAAAGAGGGGGAATGGCTGGGAAGAGGCATTCGGGAATGAAAGGGAGGCAGAAAAGAAACCCTCTTCCCAGAAGCAGTTGAGCATGACCATCAGAGGCCAAACGACAGGGGAGGAAGAAGACCCCGAACAGAGGGACTCCGTGCTCTCACAGTGCATGAGCTGGATGTCCAATTTGTTCGTTTGTTAGCTTCTGCATGAGTTTGTTTTGACAGCAGCGCCACTTCTGAAGACTATAAAACAATTATGAAATGAGGACTTTACACGTCTGATATATTAACGTAGTGCTACCACAACTCTTGTCAGATGAAATTCCCAAACAATACCTTATCCAGTATGTAGGAATGTGTTTTTGTTTGTGAAACGCAAAAACAAAACATCAGAATTTGCAAAACAACAGGACAGAGCGGGGTTTAAGATGCTTTTTGGTATTCCTATTCTTTCCATCTGGAAGAAGACAAAGCACAATAGTGAGAGAGGACTGTGGTTTTGTCTCTGCTTTTTGCACTTGCTCTCTGGGTTTGGACAAGTGGTCAAAAAATGCAAGGAATCACAAAGGTTGAAATGATCTGTATTTAAATGCCATTGTCTCTTTTACACAGCAGCGTTCTTTTTTTATCCACTGTCTAAGTATTTCTGACTGGAACGGGTTTTTTTGTGCCTTTTTAGTTGAACTTTTTGAAAAACTAGACACATGACCAAATACCTTGAAGTGTCTTTACAATTATTTCTGTCATATTTAAATCAGACAGAATTAAAACAAATCAAAAGCATGAAACACCTTATGTCTTTATGTCTTAATACAAAATGGAATACAGTGGTAACAAAGCCCTGCATATATTGCACTTATTTCTTACTTGTGTTTGGGCTTTTAGTTGGAGACCACAGGGTCAGAGTGACACGACGCTGTAAGGGAAAACAGTAACACTATAGCTTGCTTGCTGTAATGGCTTTCAGGGTGGCCCACTACATGCAGGGAACATGAGGGTATTCAGTTAACACAAATGGGATGTGCTCGTAACAGTGACCCTGGAACGAACAGGGATGAGGCATTGTGTGTTTTGAGTGTTTTACAAGGACATCCATGAAAGGTGGGGGTGGTAGGTTATGTGACCCCCATCAAAATTGTTCCCTTGTAGGTTTGGTAACAGGAAGCAAAAATAGACATTGTTCTGGTCCCATCTTAAATTCTATGAATGTGAATAACTCTCTTTGACATCAAACATTTGGAAAACCATTTATTTCTCAGCTAAAACGTTGAAAAATAGTTTAGAGACGTCACACACTGTTTTTTTATTTAACTGAATATGTCTGATCAAACTTGAATGGCAGGACAACTTTCAACACTGATAACTCTACTAATTAGTCCTGAATTTGTAAACACAAGCATGAGACCATTGGAAAGGCACTGTGAAAAAGTATTCATAAAATGCAGGGTTCCACAATATAACAGGAGAGAGCATAAAGTGACTGCAAAATGAACGATCAAGGTCTGCTTTAAATGCACGCAACAGAATTATTCTCCTACTTCTGCACTCTGAATTCACTGAGTTTTGCAGTCCACGTCCCCGTCACCGGTCCCCTTCAGCTTCTTCAGCTCCTTCAGTAGCTCGCGTTCAAGGGTTAAAATCTCCATGGGTTTCTTGTACTGGACCACAGAGAAGAAAAATAATTACTTCACCGTTTTCCCCGTCCTCCTCCAGCAAATCCTTCACTGTGCAGACGCTGAACGAGTGCGCAAAATATCACAAATGGTAAAAGAACAAGTCATACTTGCAAAAAAAAAAAAAATTCTTGAAACTAGGAAATACTTAGGGGGAAGTAAGAGTGTAAGAGGGAAGTAAGTGCAAATAAGGAAAACTGCAGTTATCAATCAAAGACAAAAATCTATAGTGTTTTAATTCCCATTAATATTCTGTCACAAACAGAGTCCAACAGCATGGAAACAGACATTGTTTAAATAGACTTTAACGCAAGTAATGGAGACAACTTTCAGGATGTTCAGTTTAGATACTTTTGCAGGCTCATGTGCATGTCCAGATTCATGATATGATGCTGATTTGCTCAATGCAATTTAACACTTAAGATTTAAACACATCTTATTAGCCGCCTTTAATGCTTACATCTTTATTTGGTAACATTAGAAGTACTGATTCGTCTTTTTTCATTGTTGTGGAGGACTTACGCTGACAATCAAAGTGTTATTGGCGTGAGTGAAGCTGAGAGCGGAGCTGTCCAGTGGCAGCTGAATGCGATCCAAATCAGCGATGCCAAACTTCTTATAATACCTGGGAATACATGCAGAGGATGTCATGGGTTTCAAACGCCACTCCAGAACAAACGTATTGTAAACAGTGCCATCTATAGGTAGCACACAATGATTACATTGTCGAGTGTATGCCAAAAGAATGGAAAAACAACAACAGTGTTTTGGAGCATATTTACTTTTTGTTTGAGGTTTTCACAACGATGCATCTCTCAGACGGCTCCACAGACACACAGAAGACATCTTTAGGGTAGGGAAGGTTACGAATTCTCCACTGAAAACTGCTCTTTGAGTCTTTACGCATGAACACCGGCTGTGGACACAGGAACATTCATGTCTTAACAGTTTGTTAGTTTGTTTTCTCCAAAAACAATTTACATGAACAAACAGAAACAATTAAATACAACTTTCATACTTCCAACAGACAGATAAAAGAAGAAAACGTACATTGGAACAGTTCTCCTTGATCACCTCTGTATCTAGAGAAGTGACAGGGCCTGGGAATGTCTCCCCGACCTCGACCTCCCATGGGCCCTGAGCTCCAAGCGTGCTTTTACTGTGCCACTTCCGTACTAAAAAGAACCAAAAGTTTAGATTTAATCAATAAGAAATTCAAAATGTCCGCATTTACTTTGTGTGATTGCTGCCACGAAAGAACTTTAAACCTTGTTGCTTACCAATAAGTTCATCTGTTTTCAAGTCATACTCTTCTGCCATTTCTTTTCCATCTTTGAAGAGGTAGTGGATCTTTCTCTTTCCTGGAAGAGGGGTGTGTAAAGATCAAAAATACAAAACCTAAAAAAAAACATGTACTGAGACCTATCAGACAGCAACAGAAGCATTTAACACAGAAATACAAAAGATGGGATTTTAATTAACAGGAACAAGTGTAGATTGATAAAGGTTAACTGTATGAAGAGAAGAGCAGGGCTGCTAACCCCAATTAAGATCAAACCCCAGACAGTCACACTGCACCATGTCTATAACAACATACTGTTTTTTATCCATTCCTGTTTGTAAGTGTTTTATGGTCTTTTGTTGTAACTTGTGTAATGTGCTACATATCTCAGTTGTGTCTTGTTCTTGTTGCCTGGCAACGTCAGGCTAGCTCGTCAGCTAGCTCGCGATCTAAGTGACAAAAATCATCCTATATTATGAAGAGAGAATCAGACAAAAATAAATCTGTCTACTTAAATAAAAAACAGTCCTCCCTCAAAGTTACTCACCATCATGTATCAAGGCGGTCTTCTTTGATGATTTCAGGATGTCAATCCAGCTTTGCACAGCCATGTTTCTAAATATGTCTTGCAGAACAGAGCCACTTCCGGACGCAAATGGTAACCACGGCAACGGAGGTAAACATCAACTAAACAAGAATACAATATATACTGAAATAACACAACTCAATATCTTTATAAACATTTTTAAATAAACTAAGATAAAATATAGTTTTGAATTTTAAATATACATCCACAGATTAAAAATACAAATTAAAATCATGAGCCCGAAACAGTTGACCCGGAAGTGAAGTATTTAAAAATTGTTCGATTGTGTTTTGTATGGTTCCTTTACGACAGGGGTAAGAAAAAAAAAGTTAACATTTATTTAGTTGTTTTACCTTCAATGTACAATTGTGTTGATATGTTTGGCTTTATTATAGCTATATTTATATTTCAAATAAATAATGATAACCGAAAGAGTCCATATACCGACAGTTAAAAACGTTAGCATAAGCTAACATCATGTTCCTTTACAGGTTTATTTCTTCTCTTTCAAAAAACAGCTGGATCGATATGTGCACGACACGAGCAGCGACAGCTCCGATACTTTCCCGCTAAAGTAGCTATTACTGTGTTCTGCTTTAATATTTACTTTGTTTGCCAGAAAAGCTGTAAACACTCAAACTGTTGTATGTGTCTCTACTTTGCTTCAGATATTTACTGCACTATTTTTACTTGAAGTCATATCAGACAACATGTAGGTGTGGTGAGCTCAGTTTTTGATTCTGTGCTTCATTTATCTGACAGCTGTGATAGACACGTAGGTTAGGTTGCTGTTTAACTTATATTTGGATCAGTAGTGTCTGTATGTCTGTCTTTAATGTTATACTTATCAAGTGTACTTTATGTATTTATCACATGATTTGATCGTCATTTAAGGAGTAAGAATACTCTCATCCTTAACTAGAGTAGACGCCTCAAGAAAATACTGGTCTGGGTGCTCTTCGCTAACTCTGCAACTTACATGTGTAATTATAAACCAGGACAAAAATGTATTTACAGACAGGCTTGCTGTTATGTTTAATCCCTCAGTATATCTAGGTGATAAAATGTTCAAATTTCATTAACATTTTGAATGTAGGACTTTTTAAAATATTTTTACAGTCCATTGGTTTCCTATTACTGATTTGAAACATCTGAAGGTATTTATAGCTGGTAGAAATAATGTAAGGGGCAGCGCGTCTCCACTCTGAATAGCATCATCATAATACCAGAATTTTAAACTTCAATTTGATATGTAAGCAAAAATCCAATAATATCCGTATCTGTTTTGATACCATGGCAACTTAAAGAATACTGCAGTATCTGGTACTGTCGAATGAACTGCAGACAAACTGCTGCACGTGTCTGTTTCAAACATATGGTATCAAGAAGTATCAAACAGTTTGACTATCTTAAAGTAAACACAGTAAATCAATGTTATAATTAAGTAAGTATAACCCTGTATAAGTGTCAACTCAATTCTTTTTTCAGATTTGTGGATGTTATTCCTCCACAGTTGTAGATAACCTTAATACTACTTCCTGTCACAGGCCACTGGCACGCCCCTTCAAAAGACAAGATGGAACCTCGACATGGCATTATGAAAGCCTTTCCCAAAGTGAAAAGAGCCAAAGTGTTTCAGGGAAAGGATGTGCCTCCAGCAAAGAAGAAAGTGGATGAATGTGAAGCCACAGGTTGTTACAGTTTGTAGTGCATGTACTTAAGAGAGAAAGATTGAAAAGGATGTGCAAGAGCCTGAAAAAAAAGTGTCCAGAAGGAAAAACAAACTCTGAAAACAGCAGATTCACATATTTGCATTTTCACGTGTCTCTCTTTCTTCTCCCAGGAAGTACATTTAATGGTGTCACAGTGTACATTCTGCCGGCTGGAATAGGAAATGCAAGATGCCAGATCTTCCAGAAACAAATTCAGCAGAATGGAGGACAGACGGAGAGCTCTTTGTGTCCCAATGTCACTCATGTTGTGGTTAATGACGACATGGACAGAGACAGAGCTCTGCGCCTGCTGAAAGTGGATAGTATGCCCTCTGGAGTCCAGCTGGTGAAATGCAGTTGGTTGAGCTTGTGTATCAGTGACAAACAACTTCTGGATGTTGCCAGCTACAGTCTTCTTTTACCAGAAATGTTAGTGCAGTAAGTAATTATACTTTATACTATCTCTGTCTTATGATGTTTAACACGCAGGCATTGTTAGCACACTTCACTGAAGCAGGTAGAATAGAATAGAATGCCTTTATTGTCATTATACAATAGTACAACAACATTATAAGGCTTCACATTAAAGTGCACAAGTGGTCAAGTTGTTTCTCTATTAAATGAGTCATCAGTTTTGTAAAATCTGTTCATGCTGTGTCCACTTAGGGAATCTGGAACACGACATGGAAGCATTAAAGAAGAGCTGCCACGTGTCGAACCTGCAGAAGAAGCTATCGCAGCTTCTGATCAAACTGAGCAAGAGGTGAACATAGAGGAGGTAGGTCCACTTCTTGTGAATACAGAAAAACGTCAACAGATTTCTTGCACAATGAAGGAAAAGAGCAAGACACACAAACACATTTTGGTTTTGTAATTCTTGTTAATGTCATTCTCAGACAGCATTTGACACTGCAGAGGAGGTGCGAGGAGACGAAGACGGGGTCTCTCAGGGTGACCTAGAAGCTCTCATCACTGGCCAGCACCCCACAGGGGAGACCCCAGGCCCCAGTCTGGACCCCCATCCAGACTCTGCTGCTGAGAAGGTGGTCTCAGGGAAGTGGGTCTGTGCCCAATCCTCTCAGTCCAAAACCAATAACTTCAACAAGCACCTCACGGACAAATTAGAAGTGTTGGCCAAGGCCTACACACACCAGGGGGACAAGTGGAGGGCGCTCAGCTACTCCAAGGCTGTCAACGCTCTGAAGAGTTACCACAAGCCTGTGACGTCATATCAGGTGATTTTACAGGGATGTTCCTTAATGTTATGTAGGGAGGAAACGTAAGTTCCCTGCAGTGTTTATGCAGCTTGTTATCAGCACACAGTTCATACGCCATCATCTGTAATGCTGTGGGGCTGCATTAGTGCACATGGCATTGGTAAGCTGCTTTTTTGTAAAAGCTCCTTTTAATGCTGAACCTAAGATACTGCTTTTGGAGCGATACTTGCCTCTCGGTTAAAGGCGCTAACTTTCAAAATACTGCGTATGTAGTGACACCTCATGGCCATCAGGCAAACTGCAACAGTAAACTGTCGCTCGCTCTGCCTCACGTGCTCGTCATGCGCGCATGTACGGCATCAACATCGCCTCTGAAACACTGGATATTTACTGGCATAATGTAATAGAGTTCTTAATTTTTCTGCTGTTGATTTCCGTAAGCAGAGTGGAGTGAGGAGGACCTTTTTTATACAGGCAACACAGATTGACAGTGAACATCTACTTTTTCACATCAGTTACACGTTTGCTTGTTAGTGGGAGATTAAAAAAAACGGTTTATACATGTAAAAAGTTATACATTATGTAACTTGTAGCTTTATATATAATTTGGCAGTTAGGTACTTCACCCAACGGCCATGCTGTATCACTGTAAAGGCAGTATTTTTAAAGGTTAAGTTATTTAGCCTCTTTGATAGTGTTTTGGAGAGCGTCAGAGGCAGTAGGTTAGCCAAAAGGTTTTCACAATGCTCGTTGTTTATTAAAACTACACATTGACATTTCAAAGCCCTCTTGTATGTTTACTAGTTTATCATACATGAGCAAAATAATGTCCAGACGAATCCTCACGTCTCTGTAGAGAGGCAAAAGGAAAGTCGGAGCTCGGTTACAGGCATCTGTCCATGATACAATCAATCCATCATTTGTTTAGGGCTAATTCATGACAAGTGTTATCTCCATCTGCTTTACAAAGAGCAGCTGAATGACCTTACTGATTGATGATAAAATGGGATGGGGGAGATTGGATAAGATGCTGGAAGGATTTCTCCTTTTTACCTTCTAATGACATCGCTCCTCTAGTAACGTAGAGACAGAGTGTGTCTTAAAGGTGTTATACATGGTTATAATTACGCTAACGGGTCTCTTCAGTTCCCACAACACTTTCAAAGTGTTGTTGACACAAAAGGCAATACATCAGAGTAGTAATCATGTCCCTCTCCCAATTAAAAAAAACAAGCACATATTGCTGGCTTCAAATTTAAATTACATATATTTCCAAAACAATGACATTTCTCACTTTTAACATGTGACACCTTGTCTTTATACTTTGTTTCTGAACTGAATATGGAGTTTCAGTGCAAATCATCGCATTCTGATTTTATTTACATTTAACACAAATTCAGAACTTTGGTTTTTTAATTGATTCAGGAGGCTTGCCAGATCCAAGGGATCGGAAAGCGGATGGCTGACAAAATTGATGAGATCATGGAAAGCGGTCACCTGCGGAAGATCGACCACATCGGGGAGGCCGTGCCTGTTTTGGAGCTTTTTACCAACATCTGGGGTGCTGGAGCCAAAACTGCACAGCTGTGGTACCAACAGGTGAGAATGGAAAGAAAAAAACATGCACTTATGTGTAAGCTCTGAGAAGACCTTCTTTAAGCTTTCACTTTCTCTTTAGAGATTATCATTGTATTGATTCATTAACAACAAATGTTTTGCATCACTTTGTGGTTTAAGACATGGTTCCATGATCGTGAGATGTCATATGAATACAGTCTGGATTTACACATGGATCATAGCCGGACAGAAAATACAGATAAGAGCTGGAAAAGTTTGTGATTATTAAGACGTCATAGAAGGATGTCACAGATCTCCCTCTCACTGCTGAGGAATTCAAACTCTTAATGTCAACAGGACGCGTCATAATGAATATTTATTAACCTATTATCTTAAATGTTTGTTTGTGCTATGCATGAAGAAATCTCTAATGGATGATTATGATTTAGTTAATCAATACCTTATTTACAGATCACAGTGAACAAAAGAATGACCAGTTCTTCCAGTTTTGTGGACAGTCATAGTGTTGAGACGAGCTGTCAGACGATTATTTGTTAAATCATGATTGATCGCTGAATTTCGTCGGTTAATCTTTTTTTGCATTTTATTTGTATTTAAATTACCTCCACTGCATTAAATTGCATAATGATTAGTAAGTTTAGGCTGACAGCCCAAGTTGGGACATGAATGTAATCCTGTTTCAGTTGACAAAAAAAAGCAAGGAGTCTCTGTAAAGCAAATGTCTTCCAAATATCTTTTTTTTCTTTTCCCTCACTAAAGATTCTCTTAAAAATATGATTTGTCTTTAAAGGGATTTCGCACATTGGATGACATCCGCACTAAGGCTCACCTCAGCAACACTCAGAAGATTGGACTCCAGCACTACGATGACTTTCTGGACCGCATGCCGCGAGAAGAAGCCGGAGCCATAGAGAAAGTGGTAACGTCTTCATGTGTAGTATAAAGTATAAAGAGGAGTGTTGTCGAGAAAAAATGAAAGGTCTCTACTTAAACCCACAGAGGTTTCTAAAGCAGAGCCCATGAAGTAGGAAAACGTTTGTTTCCCCTTTCCTTGACTGCCAGCTGATGGAAAAACCAGGCTGCGTTCTCACTAAGTGGAGCATCCCAGAGGAGAAAACTCACTTTTGAATCGTGCTGCATCTTATTTTAGCCAGAGACCTGTTCACTCCCGAGCCCAGAGTACATCTGTGGTGGTATTCATATTGTATTTCTTGCATTTTCCATTTCCTACAAAGCTGCCAGATAAAAAATGCTCATGAACTAGATTATGAAAGCATGTGTACTCCCTCAGGTTTGTAAAAGTAATGTGTGATTCTTTAAAGAGCCTGCTTCCAAGTTTTTGTCTGGAAACACGTCAAAGATGACTTGTTTTGAAAGTGTACTTGTGGGGTGTGATTAAAAACAAGAGAGCGTGCAAAGTAAACACTACTTTTCAGTTATTGAGAATCTAAAGATTTCAAAAGACTCCATCACTCTTGAGATGAATTAAAAAAAAAATGTTTTTGTGTGTCCTCTGGTGTTTTTAAGGTTGTGGATGCTGCCCATGCTCTAGACCCACAGCTGGTGGCGATGGCATGTGGCTCCTACCGTCGAGGGAAGACCACATGTGGAGATGTTGATGTGCTTATCACTCATCCTGATGGCAAGTCCCACAAAGGCGTTTTTAGCAAGTTGTTGCAGAGCCTCCATGACAGTGGTAAGCTTGGTTCTTTTACTAATACTATTCTCCTGCATCATATTCACATTTGTTTTGTTTGTGTCTCTGATGGGACTGTTATTTTGAAGGCTTTTTGACAGATGACCTGGTGAGCCATGAGGACAATGGGGAGCAGAAGAAGTACATGGGCGTTTGCCGACTGCCAGGACCCGGCCAACGCCATCGGAGGCTGGACATCATCGTAGTGCCTTACAATGAGTTTGCCTGTGCTATCATGTATTTCACCGGCTCAGCACACTTTAACCGCTCGATGAGGGCCTTAGCAAAGACCAAAAACATGAGCTTGTCGGAGCACTCACTGAACAAGGATGTGGTGCGTCAGGGAAGCTTGAAGGTGCACGGTGGCAGTCCACTTTCTACACTGACAGAGAAGGATGTTTTTAGTATTTTAGGCGTACCTTACCGACAGCCTGATGAAAGGGACTGGTAAAAGCTTACCAGTCACTAAAGCCCCGTTTCCACACAGAAGTCCGGTATGGATCAGTACAGTTAGGTACGGTTTGGTTCGATTGAGCCTGATCCCGTTTGCGTTTCCACAGCTTGTGTCCTATTTGGTAGGCGGCGTGTAAGCAGGATGACGATAGTCGCTACATACACTAAATAGCGTGATATGATAGCAGCACCAAAACCAACGATGGAAGGCATCCAGCAGTTCATCTACTCTGTCACTGACATGTGGATCTTTATTACAAAAACTAAATCAAGCTTTGTTTCAGAGAAGACTGTGTGAAGCGAGGAGAAATGTAGACGTAAACAATCGGATGTGTATTGTTTAAACATGGCGGGGTTTTGTTTACTGTATAGTAATAGTATAGTATAGTCACACAGGAAGTGACAATTCTTTTAACCAATCAACGGACTGCAGTGTTTAGCTCCACCTTTTAGAGTCTGCTTGATATTCTTGGCACCCCAACGGAAGGGTCCCAAAAAGTGGGACAGTACGGATCAGTTATTTGGGAATCTTTCCCGGGATTAGTCTATGGAAACCCCGAAAAATGCGCTCCGTACCGAGACAAACCGAGCCGGACCGCTCAGTGGAAACGGGGCTTAAGCCAGTCACCAAGTATTGTTTGCTTTTATAGAAAAAATTATGATTATGAATGAAAAGGGGAGCTGCTTCTCTGCTTTTAACAACTGGTTTTAAGGATGTTTTGCTGCTCAAAAGATCATGTCAGAGCTCTCTTTGACTTCATTATATTTTTATTCTTCAAATGCAAGGGCTGCGTTCACTCAACTCCAAATACTTTCTAACTTTACCTCAGCAGTGTCTGTCCCTGCAGTGATGTGGTATCAAGAGTGTTGTACCTGAGGGACAGTTTCTTCAGCAAATATTTATTGATTGAGCTGAGTAACTAAGAATAATTATTTGAATTACTGTTAAATTTATTTGAATGTCAGTTCTGCAAACTTCCATTATTCAATGCAGAGAGATAACCCTTCAAAAAAAGTGAACCAACCACACTGAAACAAGTAGACTTAAGACCATCTGCAGGGCTGCTTACAGCTAAAGGTGTGAAAGTATGTGGGTATGCACATTGAGTGAACTGGTCTTTTCAAGATATTTTGACACTACTATGATCAATAAATTATGATAATAAAATAACTTAAGGGTAATAGAAAATGTATTTCTTTGCATCATCTTTGTTTTAGAAGTAGGCATTACGATTCAGCGGAGCGAATAAGACTATTCCCTCTGCCGAGCATTTAACACAGAAACAATTCTTCACTTATCTGACGATGAGTGAAAGATAATCTTCGATCTTGTTGAGAAAAGACAACAATCTTGCGCAACACAAACTAATGCACACTCCTATAACAAGCAGGCTAGATTATTGCAATGCTCTCCTTTCACTGCACGTTTTACATTTGAGTGTCCATGTTCACTACATTAAACTCACTATGTAGTTATATGGTAGTCCCAACACTATATAGTAGGGAGTCAGGAATGAGTGTTTTAACAACCCTAATTTTGTTCCCACTTTGCAAAACACCAGACATACGGACCAAAATGACCGTTTATGTACAATGCAATAAATAATATCCAAATACGACTACACGAAATGTGTGACATATTCACTGAATACATATATATATATATATATATATATGTATCTTTAGTAAGCCTATTATAACCCTTTGAAACTTAAAATATTACAATTGTGGCACCAGTCTGTATCAAGCTGTGTGATTTCACTCAAAGAAAGGTATACACATCTCAGCGTTTCCCTCAAATAATAAGTAATATTTAATTGAGGATATAAATAGGAGTTTAATTGGATGGTTAACGCATGTTACCATATATTTAAAAATTATTTGATACATTTGTTAAAATGTATTTTAACAAATGTATAACCATATTTAGCAGCACTCCTTGTTGTTTTGATACTTTGATCAGAGACCTCTCTAAAAAAGTGACTCCCATGTCTATAGCCCCTTTTGTTGCTGAGATATGTCTTGAATTTCCCTCGGGATCAATAAACTATCTATCTATCTATATAAACCTTCTAACGTGACCTTTAATTAAGATTCAAAGGTCATTATTTCAAAACAGGGGTCATGGAGAAACCTCATTTTGTGTCCAACAATGTGCGTTGTTAAACTCAAAAAGTGTTATATTCTCATTTCATAGGCAATGGCTTTTGCAGTCATACTTTCAGAGAGAACTTTTGTTTGTTTGTTTTTTCATTTTGTTTGTTTTGCTGTAAGTAAATAATAATCTGGCCTGAAGCGGATTGAAAAATCCAACGCTTCAAAAAATGGCTGGAGAGAAAGAAACAGGGACCCACAGTCCACCAGACTGTGTTTGCCCTGCTGTTGAAGATTTGTTCTGTTTCTGCTTTCCAATACTCCTATTAACAATGAGCCTCTTGAAATTTCTTCTGACATTGTTCTGTATAATCTATTGTCAATCAATTCAATATAAGTCTTTACTGACATCCTATAAGTCAACCAGTCACATCAACTCTGTCGAAGGTTTAAGATTCTGTTCTGTGACATCATAGATCAAAGGCCACTGCCTATTAATTAAATGTAAACAATCCAACATTTAAAACACACGAGCTGTGTCCCATTCCATACCATTTTTTACTTGGGTTATGAATATTGCCAGAAATTATATTTTAGTAATTACGTTACTGTAAACGTTATTAGATTGCTTACCTAGCATTCATATATCCGGGCCATAGACTGCAAAAAGAATGGACGGGACAAGGTCATACACCCTACCTTCTCAATAATAACAGGTAGGATGTGGGTCAAACATCATTTTTTCCCAAACCTGAACTTTGGTCTCTCAAACCAGTCCCTCGTAGTGTCTCAGGTTGTCTCAGCGTGTTCCTGAACTGTCTCAAATGGGTTCCTGGAAGTGTCCCCAGTTGTCCTGGCTAATTTCTGGACTGTCTCAAGTTGGTCCCTTGTAGTGTCTTCAGTTTTTTGAAGTGATTCCTGTACTGTCTCATTTTATTCCTGGTCTGTCCCTGGATGAGTCCCAAGTCATCAGTTGTCTATTATTTCCTCAGTGTTATTCTGTGGGGCAGAAGACAACGCTTTGCTCAGGTGAATGAAAGAGTTGGCACTATCTCTGTTGCCGACACTTGCATTAGCAGAGGTGTTCGGGCGTGAAATGTTTCTTTATCCTCCTCCATGGAGAGATATACGTCACGAGTTGAAAAAGCTAACTCGACCCAAGTGCAGATATTGGACAAAAAAAATATTTATTTAAACAAAAAGGCAAAAACTTACTTAGTTACTGAATCTCGAAAGTCCAAAAATGAAAGACGAAAGCACGGAGAAACACAAGGCACAGGAAACTAAGAACACACGTCCAACCACAAACACAATCCAACAGGAGACAGGTGACCGAAGACAATGAACCGACACAGAAGGTAGGAAACACAGGGACCTCATCGACATGGGTAATCAGACACAGGTAAGACTAATGAAACAGGTGACGACAATCAGGGTAATCAAGACGGGAGGGAAACACAGAGAAGCTAACAACAACTTAAAACGGCAGTTGCTAAAAAATAGCTAACTGAAACTACAGTGGTTGTCGGGGAGATTAAATGTTGTCACGCAGGGAACTCATCTCTGATCCACCTTACAGCCTTTAGTCATGTTTTTCAGTGCTCTTGTAAATATTAGGTTAAAAAACAACTTAATAAGCTACGGTTTCGCGAACTTGTCAAAACCGCTGATTAGATCGATGAAGCACAGTCGTGACGTCAAAATCAACTAGCCTGTCCTCCAACCTATACGACTCCACTGGTTGTTTGTGCGAGCGTCAAATTACGACCCATATTTACATTTTAGATGCAAGTGACCTCTCGCGGACGTATAAATAACCTGGATCCGGTGAATGTGTGTTTGTTATCGAATGACGTTTGACCCCTAACCCAAACCTAAGTCCAAGCTAGCTAACTTAATAGTTAATTACCACTTACCTTGGTAAGCACATCAAGCAGTGTGACGTTGCAGGGTGAAGATTTACTGGCATTTCCACGTTCCCTGGTTGGGGCGCTAATTTGGGAAACGCTCCTATTGGTCGTATTACATGACAGACGACTTCTACGGTCCTATAGATTTGGGGACTTGTTGAAATCAACCCATCGCGGTGTAGTTCGTTATAGCATAAAGTTAGCTTTTTACTTTTCTCAACTGCATTAACTCTTCAAACTTCATAACAATGGTGTTCATCTGTAAAGGTTATGCAGCTGAACAAAAAAGTATGCATCAGAAATGTGTGTTTGACACAGCTTATTTTCTGCAATCATCCAAAATCCAATGCAAAAATCCCATAGGCGAATTCTCTTAGGAACCACAGGCGCCAGTTCTTGGCCAACAAAAATATGTCATCACTATACCGGTCAATGTCTATACTGACGCCCTAACTAAGTCAGTCAGTCACATTAATCAGCCTCTGTCTAAGGTTTAAGATTCCGACCTGTGACATCATAGATCAAAGGCCACTTTCTATTATATAAATGTAAACAACCCAAAATGTAATACACACTAGCTGTGTCCCATTTAATTCCATTTTAGACTTTGGTTATGAGTATTGCCAGAAATTATATTTTAGTAATTACGTTACTGTAAACGTTATTAGCTTGCTTACCTAGCATTCACATATCCGGGCCATAGACTGCAAAAAGAATGGACGGGACAAGGTCATACACCCCACCTTCTCAATAATAACAGGTAGGATGTGGGTCAAACATCATTTTTTCCCAAACCTGAACTTTGGTCTCTCAAACCAGTCCCTCGTAGTGTCTCAGGTTGTCTCAGCATGTTCCTGAACTGTCTCAAATGGGTTCTTGGAAGTGTCCCCAGTTGTCCTGGCTAATTTCTGGACTGTCTCAAGTTGGTCCCTTGTAGTGTCTTCAGTTTTTTGAAGTGATTCCTGTACTGTCTCATTTGATTCCTGGTCTGTCCCTGGATGAGTCCCAAGTCATCTCAGTTTATTCCTGGACTGTCTCAGGCAACTTGGCTCCAAAGGTTCATACTCTCTGATGTTTTTGTCTATTATTTCCTCAGTGTTATTCTGTGGGGCAGAAGACAACGCTTTGCTCAGGTGAATGAAAGAGTTGGCACTATCTCTGTTGCCGACACTTGCATTAGCAGAGGTGTTCGGGCGTGAAATGTTTCTTTAAACCTCCTCCATGGAGAGATATATGTCACGAGTTGAAAGAGCTAACTCGACCCAAGTGCAGATATTGGACAAAAAAATATTTATTTAAACAAAAAGGCAAAAACAAAAACTTACTTAGTTACTGAATCTCGAAAGTCCAAAAATAAAAGACCAAAGCACGGAGGGAAACACAGAGACGCTAACAACAACTTAAAACGGCAGTTGCTAAAAAGTAGCTAACTGAAACTACAGTGGTTGTCGGGGAGATTAAATGTTGTCACGCAGGGAACTCATCTCTGATCCACCTTACAGCCTTTAGTCATGTTTTTCAGTGCTCTTGTAAATATTAGGTTAAAAAACAACTTAATAAGCTACGGTTTCGCGAACTTGTCAAAACCGCTGATTAGATCGATGAAGCACAGTCGTGACGTCAAAATCAACTAGCCTGTCCTCCAACCTATACGACTCCACTGGTTGTTTGTGCAAGCGTCAAATTACGACCCATATTTACATTTTAGATGCAAGTGACCTCTCGCGGACGTATAAATAACCTGGATCCGGTGAATGTGTGTTTGTTATCGAATGACGTTTGACCCCTAACCCAAACCTAAGTCCAAGCTAGCTAACTTAATAGTTAATTACCACTTACCTTGGTAAGCACATCAAACAGTGTGACGGTGCAGGGTGAAGATTTACTGGCATTTCCACGTTCCCTGGTTGGGGCGCTAATTTGGGAAACGCTCCTATTGGTCGTATTACATGACAGACGACTTCTACGGTCCTATAGATTTGGGGACTTGTTGAAATCAACCCATCACGGTGTAGTTCGTTATAGCATAACGTTAGCTTTTTACTTTTCTCAACTGCATTAACTCTTCAAACTTCATAACAATGGTGTTCATCTGTAAAGGTTATGGAGCTGAACAAAAAAGTATGCATCAGAAATGTGTGTTTGACACAGCTTATTTTCTGCAATCATCCAAAATCCAATGCAAAAATCCCATAGGCGAATTCTCTTAGGAACCACCGGCGCCATTTCTTGGCCAACAAAAATATGTCATCACTATACCGGTCAATGTCTATACTGACGCCCTAACTAAGTCAGTCAGTCACATTAATCAGCCTCTGTCTAAGGTTTAAGATTCCGACCTGTGACATCATAGATCAAAGGCCACTTTCCATTATATAAATGTAAACAACCCAAAATGTAATACACACTAGCTGCGTCCCATTTAATTCCATTTTAGACTTTGGTTATGAGTATTGCCAGAAATTATATTTTAGTAATTACGTTACTGTAAACGTTATTAGCTTGCTTACCTAGCATTCACATATCCGGGCCATAGACTGCAAAAAGAATGGACGGGACAAGGTCATACACCCCACCTTCTCAATAATAACAGGTAGGATGTGGGTCAAACATCATTTTTTCCCGAACCTGAACTTTGGTCTCTCAAACCAGTCCCTCGTAGTGTCTCAGGTTGTCTCAGCATGTTCCTGAACTGTCTCAAATGGGTTCTTGGAAGTGTCCCCAGTTGTCCTGGCTAATTTCTGGACTGTCTCAAGTTGGTCCCTTGTAGTGTCTTCAGTTTTTTGAAGTGATTCCTGTACTGTCTCATTTGATTCCTGGTCTGTCCCTGGATGAGTCCCAAGTCATCTCAGTTTATTCCTGGACTGTCTCAGGCAACTTGGCTCCAAAGGTTCATACTCTCTGATGTTTTTGTCTATTATTTCCTCAGTGTTATTCTGTGGGGCAGAAGACAACGCTTTGCTCAGGTGAATGAAAGAGTTGGCACTATCTCTGTTGCCGACACTTGCATTAGCAGAGGTGTTCGGGCGTGAAATGTTTCTTTAAACCTCCTCCATGGAGAGATATATGTCACGAGTTGAAAGAGCTAACTCGACCCAAGTGCAGATATTGGACAAAAAAATATTTATTTAAACAAAAAGGCAAAAACAAAAACTTACTTAGTTACTGAATCTGGAAAGTCCAAAAATAAAAGACGAAAGCACGGAGGGAAACACAGAGACGCTAACAACAACTTAAAACGGCAGTTGCTAAAAAGTAGCTAACTGAAACTACAGTGGTTGTCGGGGAGATTAAATGTTGTCACGCAGGGAACTCATCTCTGATCCACCTTACAGCCTTTAGTCATGTTTTTCAGTGCTCTTGTAAATATTAGGTTAAAAAACAACTTAATAAGCTACGGTTTCGCGAACTTGTCAAAACCGCTGATTAGATCGATGAAGCACAGTCGTGACGTCAAAATCAACTAGCCTGTCCTCCAACCTATACGACTCCACTGGTTGTTTGTGCAAGCGTCAAATTACGACCCATATTTACATTTTAGATGCAAGTGACCTCTCGCGGACGTATAAATAACCTGGATCCGGTGAATGTGTGTTTGTTATCGAATGACGTTTGACCCCTAACCCAAACCTAAGTCCAAGCTAGCTAACTTAATAGTTAATTACCACTTACCTTGGTAAGCACATCAAGCAGTGTGACGGTGCAGGGTGAAGATTTACTGGCATTTCCACGTTCCCTGGTTGGGGCGCTAATTTGGGAAACGCTCCTATTGGTCGTATTACATGACAGACGACTTCTACGGTCCTATAGATTTGGGGACTTGTTGAAATCAACCCATCACGGTGTAGTTCGTTATAGCATAACGTTAGCTTTTTACTTTTCTCAACTGCATTAACTCTTCAAACTTCATAACAATGGTGTTCATCTGTAAAGGTTATGGAGCTGAACAAAAAAGTATGCATCAGAAATGTGTGTTTGACACAGCTTATTTTCTGCAATCATCCAAAATCCAATGCAAAAATCCCATAGGCGAATTCTCTTAGGAACCACCGGCGCCATTTCTTGGCCAACAAAAATATGTCATCACTATACCGGTCAATGTCTATACTGACGCCCTAACTAAGTCAGTCAGTCACATTAATCAGCCTCTGTCTAAGGTTTAAGATTCCGACCTGTGACATCATAGATCAAAGGCCACTTTCCATTATATAAATGTAAACAACCCAAAATGTAATACACACTAGCTGCGTCCCATTTAATTCCATTTTAGACTTTGGTTATGAGTATTGCCAGAAATTATATTTTAGTAATTACGTTACTGTAAACGTTATTAGCTTGCTTACCTAGCATTCACATATCCGGGCCATAGACTGCAAAAAGAATGGACGGGACAAGGTCATACACCCCACCTTCTCAATAATAACAGGTAGGATGTGGGTCAAACATCATTTTTTCCCAAACCTGAACTTTGGTCTCTCAAACCAGTCCCTCGTAGTGTCTCAGGTTGTCTCAGCATGTTCCTGAACTGTCTCAAATGGGTTCTTGGAAGTGTCCCCAGTTGTCCTGGCTAATTTCTGGACTGTCTCAAGTTGGTCCCTTGTAGTGTCTTCAGTTTTTTGAAGTGATTCCTGTACTGTCTCATTTGATTCCTGGTCTGTCCCTGGATGAGTCCCAAGTCATCTCAGTTTATTCCTGGACTGTCTAAGGCAACTTGGCTCCAAAGGTTCATACTCTCTGATGTTTTTGCCTATTATTTCCTCAGTGTTATTCTGTGGGGCAGAAGACAACGCTTTGCTCAGGTGAATGAAAGAGTTGGCACTATCTCTGTTGCCGACACTTGCATTAGCAGAGGTGTTCGGGCGTGAAATGTTTCTTTAAACCTCCTCCATGGAGAGATATATGTCACGAGTTGAAAGAGCTAACTCGACCCAAGTGCAGATATTGGACAAAAAAATATTTATTTAAACAAAAAGGCAAAAACAAAAACTTACTTAGTTACTGAATCTGGAAAGTCCAAAAATAAAAGACGAAAGCACGGAGGGAAACACAGAGACGCTAACAACAACTTAAAACGGCAGTTGCTAAAAAGTAGCTAACTGAAACTACAGTGGTTGTCGGGGAGATTAAATGTTGTCACGCAGGGAACTCATCTCTGATCCACCTTACAGCCTTTAGTCATGTTTTTCAGTGCTCTTGTAAATATTAGGTTAAAAAACAACTTAATAAGCTACGGTTTCGCGAACTTGTCAAAACCGCTGATTAGATCGATGAAGCACAGTCGTGACGTCAAAATCAACTAGCCTGTCCTCCAACCTATACGACTCCACTGGTTGTTTGTGCAAGCGTCAAATTACGACCCATATTTACATTTTAGATGCAAGTGACCTCTCGCGGACGTATAAATAACCTGGATCCGGTGAATGTGTGTTTGTTATCGAATGACGTTTGACCCCTAACCCAAACCTAAGTCCAAGCTAGCTAACTTAATAGTTAATTACCACTTACCTTGGTAAGCACATCAAGCAGTGTGACGGTGCAGGGTGAAGATTTACTGGCATTTCCACGTTCCCTGGTTGGGGCGCTAATTTGGGAAACGCTCCTATTGGTCGTATTACATGACAGACGACTTCTACGGTCCTATAGATTTGGGGACTTGTTGAAATCAACCCATCACGGTGTAGTTCGTTATAGCATAACGTTAGCTTTTTACTTTTCTCAACTGCATTAACTCTTCAAACTTCATAACAATGGTGTTCATCTGTAAAGGTTATGGAGCTGAACAAAAAAGTATGCATCAGAAATGTGTGTTTGACACAGCTTATTTTCTGCAATCATCCAAAATCCAATGCAAAAATCCCATAGGCGAATTCTCTTAGGAACCACAGGCGCCATTTCTTGGCCAACAAAAATATGTCATCACTATACCGGTCAATGTCTATACTGACGCCCTAACTAAGTCAGTCAGTCACATTAATCAGCCTCTGTCTAAGGTTTAAGATTCCGACCTGTGACATCATAGATCAAAGGCCACTTTCTATTATATAAATGTAAACAACCCAAAATGTAATACACACTAGCTGTGTCCCATTTAATTCCATTTTAGACTTTGGTTATGAGTATTGCCAGAAATTATATTTTAGTAATTACGTTACTGTAAACGTTATTAGCTTGCTTACCTAGCATTCACATATCCGGGCCATAGACTGCAAAAAGAATGGACGGGACAAGGTCATACACCCCACCTTCTCAATAATAACAGGTAGGATGTGGGTCAAACATCATTTTTTCCCAAACCTGAACTTTGGTCTCTCAAACCAGTCCCTCGTAGTGTCTCAGGTTGTCTCAGCATGTTCCTGAACTGTCTCAAATGGGTTCTTGGAAGTGTCCCCAGTTGTCCTGGCTAATTTCTGGACTGTCTCAAGTTGGTCCCTTGTAGTGTCTTCAGTTTTTTGAAGTGATTCCTGTACTGTCTCATTTGATTCCTGGTCTGTCCCTGGATGAGTCCCAAGTCATCTCAGTTTATTCCTGGACTGTCTCAGGCAACTTGGCTCCAAAGGTTCATACTCTCTGATGTTTTTGTCTATTATTTCCTCAGTGTTATTCTGTGGGGCAGAAGACAACGCTTTGCTCAGGTGAATGAAAGAGTTGGCACTATCTCTGTTGCCGACACTTGCATTAGCAGAGGTGTTCGGGCGTGAAATGTTTCTTTAAACCTCCTCCATGGAGAGATATATGTCACGAGTTGAAAGAGCTAACTCGACCCAAGTGCAGATATTGGACAAAAAAATATTTATTTAAACAAAAAGGCAAAAAAGAAAACTTACTTAGTTACTGAATCTCGAAAGTCCAAAAATAAAAGACGAAAGCACGGAGGGAAACACAGAGACGCTAACAACAACTTAAAACGGCAGTTGCTAAAAAGTAGCTAACTGAAACTACAGTGGTTGTCGGGGAGATTAAATGTTGTCACGCAGGGAACTCATCTCTGATCCACCTTACAGCCTTTAGTCATGTTTTTCAGTGCTCTTGTAAATATTAGGTTAAAAAACAACTTAATAAGCTACGGTTTCGCGAACTTGTCAAAACCGCTGATTAGATCGATGAAGCACAGTCGTGACGTCAAAATCAACTAGCCTGTCCTCCAACCTATACGACTCCACTGGTTGTTTGTGCAAGCGTCAAATTACGACCCATATTTACATTTTAGATGCAAGTGACCTCTCGCGGACGTATAAATAACCTGGATCCGGTGAATGTGTGTTTGTTATCGAATGACGTTTGACCCCTAACCCAAACCTAAGTCCAAGCTAGCTAACTTAATAGTTAATTACCACTTACCTTGGTAAGCACATCAAGCAGTGTGACGGTGCAGGGTGAAGATTTACTGGCATTTCCACGTTCCCTGGTTGGGGCGCTAATTTGGGAAACGCTCCTATTGGTCGTATTACATGACAGACGACTTCTACGGTCCTATAGATTTGGGGACTTGTTGAAATCAACCCATCACGGTGTAGTTCGTTATAGCATAACGTTAGCTTTTTACTTTTCTCAACTGCATTAACTCTTCAAACTTCATAACAATGGTGTTCATCTGTAAAGGTTATGGAGCTGAACAAAAAAGTATGCATCAGAAATGTGTGTTTGACACAGCTTATTTTCTGCAATCATCCAAAATCCAATGCAAAAATCCCATAGGCGAATTCTCTTAGGAACCACCGGCGCCATTTCTTGGCCAACAAAAATATGTCATCACTATACCGGTCAATGTCTATACTGACGCCCTAACTAAGTCAGTCAGTCACATTAATCAGCCTCTGTCTAAGGTTTAAGATTCCGACCTGTGACATCATAGATCAAAGGCCACTTTCTATTATATAAATGTAAACAACCCAAAATGTAATACACACTAGCTGTGTCCCATTTAATTCCATTTTAGACTTTGGTTATGAGTATTGCCAGAAATTATATTTTAGTAATTACGTTACTGTAAACGTTATTAGCTTGCTTACCTAGCATTCACATATCCGGGCCATAGACTGCAAAAAGAATGGACGGGACAAGGTCATACACCCCACCTTCTCAATAATAACAGGTAGGATGTGGGTCAAACATCATTTTTTCCCAAACCTGAACTTTGGTCTCTCAAACCAGTCCCTCGTAGTGTCTCAGGTTGTCTCAGCATGTTCCTGAACTGTCTCAAATGGGTTCTTGGAAGTGTCCCCAGTTGTCCTGGCTAATTTCTGGACTGTCTCAAGTTGGTCCCTTGTAGTGTCTTCAGTTTTTTGAAGTGATTCCTGTACTGTCTCATTTGATTCCTGGTCTGTCCCTGGATGAGTCCCAAGTCATCTCAGTTTATTCCTGGACTGTCTCAGGCAACTTGGCTCCAAAGGTTCATACTCTCTGATGTTTTTGTCTATTATTTCCTCAGTGTTATTCTGTGGGGCAGAAGACAACGCTTTGCTCAGGTGAATGAAAGAGTTGGCACTATCTCTGTTGCCGACACTTGCATTAGCAGAGGTGTTCGGGCGTGAAATGTTTCTTTAAACCTCCTCCATGGAGAGATATATGTCACGAGTTGAAAGAGCTAACTCGACCCAAGTGCAGATATTGGACAAAAAAATATTTATTTAAACAAAAAGGCAAAAACAAAAACTTACTTAGTTACTGAATCTCGAAAGTCCAAAAATAAAAGACGAAAGCACGGAGGGAAACACAGAGACGCTAACAACAACTTAAAACGGCAGTTGCTAAAAAGTAGCTAACTGAAACTACAGTGGTTGTCGGGGAGATTAAATGTTGTCACGCAGGGAACTCATCTCTGATCCACCTTACAGCCTTTAGTCATGTTTTTCAGTGCTCTTGTAAATATTAGGTTAAAAAACAACTTAATAAGCTACGGTTTCGCGAACTTGTCAAAACCGCTGATTAGATCGATGAAGCACAGTCGTGACGTCAAAATCAACTAGCCTGTCCTCCAACCTATACGACTCCACTGGTTGTTTGTGCGAGCGTCAAATTACGACCCATATTTACATTTTAGATGCAAGTGACCTCTCGCGGACGTATAAATAACCTGGATCCGGTGAATGTGTGTTTGTTATCGAATGACGTTTGACCCCTAACCCAAACCTAAGTCCAAGCTAGCTAACTTAATAGTTAATTACCACTTACCTTGGTAAGCACATCAAGCAGTGTGACGTTGCAGGGTGAAGATTTACTGGCATTTCCACGTTCCCTGGTTGGGGCGCTAATTTGGGAAACGCTCCTATTGGTCGTATTACATGACAGACGACTTCTACGGTCCTATAGATTTGGGGACTTGTTGAAATCAACCCATCGCGGTGTAGTTCGTTATAGCATGAAGTTAGCTTTTTACTTTTCTCAACTGCATTAACTCTTCAAACTTCATAACAATGGTGTTCATCTGTAAAGGTTATGCAGCTGAACAAAAAAGTATGCATCAGAAATGTGTGTTTGACACAGCTTATTTTCTGCAATCATCCAAAATCCAATGCAAAAATCCCATAGGCGAATTCTCTTAGGAACCACAGGCGCCAGTTCTTGGCCAACAAAAATATGTCATCACTATACCGGTCAATGTCTATACTGACGCCCTAACTAAGTCAGTCAGTCACATTAATCAGCCTCTGTCTAAGGTTTAAGATTCCGACCTGTGACATCATAGATCAAAGGCCACTTTCTATTATATAAATGTAAACAACCCAAAATGTAATACACACTAGCTGTGTCCCATTTAATTCCATTTTAGACTTTGGTTATGAGTATTGCCAGAAATTATATTTTAGTAATTACGTTACTGTAAACGTTATTAGCTTGCTTACCTAGCATTCACATATCCGGGCCATAGACTGCAAAAAGAATGGACGGGACAAGGTCATACACCCCACCTTCTCAATAATAACAGGTAGGATGTGGGTCAAACATCATTTTTTCCCAAACCTGAACTTTGGTCTCTCAAACCAGTCCCTCGTAGTGTCTCAGGTTGTCTCAGCATGTTCCTGAACTGTCTCAAATGGGTTCTTGGAAGTGTCCCCAGTTGTCCTGGCTAATTTCTGGACTGTCTCAAGTTGGTCCCTTGTAGTGTCTTCAGTTTTTTGAAGTGATTCCTGTACTGTCTCATTTGATTCCTGGTCTGTCCCTGGATGAGTCCCAAGTCATCTCAGTTTATTCCTGGACTGTCTCAGGCAACTTGGCTCCAAAGGTTCATACTCTCTGATGTTTTTGTCTATTATTTCCTCAGTGTTATTCTGTGGGGCAGAAGACAACGCTTTGCTCAGGTGAATGAAAGAGTTGGCACTATCTCTGTTGCCGACACTTGCATTAGCAGAGGTGTTCGGGCGTGAAATGTTTCTTTAAACCTCCTCCATGGAGAGATATATGTCACGAGTTGAAAGAGCTAACTCGACCCAAGTGCAGATATTGGACAAAAAAATATTTATTTAAACAAAAAGGCAAAAAAGAAAACTTACTTAGTTACTGAATCTCGAAAGTCCAAAAATAAAAGACGAAAGCACGGAGGGAAACACAGAGACGCTAACAACAACTTAAAACGGCAGTTGCTAAAAAGTAGCTAACTGAAACTACAGTGGTTGTCGGGGAGATTAAATGTTGTCACGCAGGGAACTCATCTCTGATCCACCTTACAGCCTTTAGTCATGTTTTTCAGTGCTCTTGTAAATATTAGGTTAAAAAACAACTTAATAAGCTACGGTTTCGCGAACTTGTCAAAACCGCTGATTAGATCGATGAAGCACAGTCGTGACGTCAAAATCAACTAGCCTGTCCTCCAACCTATACGACTCCACTGGTTGTTTGTGCAAGCGTCAAATTACGACCCATATTTACATTTTAGATGCAAGTGACCTCTCGCGGACGTATAAATAACCTGGATCCGGTGAATGTGTGTTTGTTATCGAATGACGTTTGACCCCTAACCCAAACCTAAGTCCAAGCTAGCTAACTTAATAGTTAATTACCACTTACCTTGGTAAGCACATCAAGCAGTGTGACGGTGCAGGGTGAAGATTTACTGGCATTTCCACGTTCCCTGGTTGGGGCGCTAATTTGGGAAACGCTCCTATTGGTCGTATTACATGACAGACGACTTCTACGGTCCTATAGATTTGGGGACTTGTTGAAATCAACCCATCACGGTGTAGTTCGTTATAGCATAACGTTAGCTTTTTACTTTTCTCAACTGCATTAACTCTTCAAACTTCATAACAATGGTGTTCATCTGTAAAGGTTATGGAGCTGAACAAAAAAGTATGCATCAGAAATGTGTGTTTGACACAGCTTATTTTCTGCAATCATCCAAAATCCAATGCAAAAATCCCATAGGCGAATTCTCTTAGGAACCACCGGCGCCATTTCTTGGCCAACAAAAATATGTCATCACTATACCGGTCAATGTCTATACTGACGTCCTAACTAAGTCAGTCAGTCACATTAATCAGCCTCTGTCTAAGGTTTAAGATTCCGACCTGTGACATCATAGATCAAAGGCCACTTTCTATTATATAAATGTAAACAACCCAAAATGTAATACACACTAGCTGTGTCCCATTTAATTCCATTTTAGACTTTGGTTATGAATATTGCCAGAAATTATATTTTAGTAATTACGCTACTGTAAACGTTATTAGCTTGCTTACCTAGCATTCACATATCCGGGCCACAGCCTGCAAAAAGAATGGACGGGACAAGGTCATACACCCCACCTTCTCAATAATAACAGGTAGGATGTAGGTCAAACATCATTTTTTCCCAAACCTGAACTTTGGTCTCTCAAACCAGTCCCTCGTAGTGTCTCAGGTTGTCTCAGCATGTTCCTGAACTGTCTCAAATGGGTTCTTGGAAGTGTCCCCAGTTGTCCTGGCTAATTTCTGGACTGTCTCAAGTTGGTCCCTTGTAGTATCTTCAGTTTTTTGAAGTGATTCCTGTACTGTCTCATTTGATTCCTGGTCTGTCCCTGGATGAGTCCCAAGTCATCTCAGTTTATTCCTGGACTGTCTCAGGCAACTTGGCTCCAAAGGTTCATACTCTCTGATGTTTTTGTCTATTATTTCCTCAGTGTTATTCTGTGGGGCAGAAGACAACGCTTTGCTCAGGTGAATGAAAGAGTTGGCACTATCTCTGTTGCCGACACTTGCATTAGCAGAGGTGTTCGGGCGTGAAATGTTTCTTTAAACCTCCTCCATGGAGAGATATATGTCACGAGTTGAAAGAGCTAACTCGACCCAAGTGCAGATATTGGACAAAAAAATATTTATTTAAAAAAAAAGGCAAAAACAAAAACTTACTTAGTTACTGAATCTCGAAAGTCCAAAAATAAAAGACGAAAGCACGGAGGGAAACACAGAGACGCTAACAACAACTTAAAACGGCAGTTGCTAAAAAGTAGCTAACTGAAACTACAGTGGTTGTCGGGGAGATTAAATGTTGTCACGCAGGGAACTCATCTCTGATCCACCTTACAGCCTTTAGTCATGTTTTTCAGTGCTCTTGTAAATATTAGGTTAAAAAACAACTTAATAAGCTACGGTTTCGCGAACTTGTCAAAACCGCTGATTAGATCGATGAAGCACAGTCGTGACGTCAAAATCAACTAGCCTGTCCTCCAACCTATACGACTCCACTGGTTGTTTGTGCGAGCGTCAAATTACGACCCATATTTACATTTTAGATGCAAGTGACCTCTCGCGGACGTATAAATAACCTGGATCCGGTGAATGTGTGTTTGTTATCGAATGACGTTTGACCCCTAACCCAAACCTAAGTCCAAGCTAGCTAACTTAATAGTTAATTACCACTTACCTTGGTAAGCACATCAAGCAGTGTGACGTTGCAGGGTGAAGATTTACTGGCATTTCCACGTTCCCTGGTTGGGGCGCTAATTTGGGAAACGCTCCTATTGGTCGTATTACATGACAGACGACTTCTACGGTCCTATAGATTTGGGGACTTGTTGAAATCAACCCATCGCGGTGTAGTTCGTTATAGCATAAAGTTAGCTTTTTACTTTTCTCAACTGCATTAACTCTTCAAACTTCATAACAATGGTGTTCATCTGTAAAGGTTATGCAGCTGAACAAAAAAGTATGCATCAGAAATGTGTGTTTGACACAGCTTATTTTCTGCAATCATCCAAAATCCAATGCAAAAATCCCATAGGCGAATTCTCTTAGGAACCACAGGCGCCAGTTCTTGGCCAACAAAAATATGTCATCACTATACCGGTCAATGTCTATACTGACGCCCTAACTAAGTCAGTCAGTCACATTAATCAGCCTCTGTCTAAGGTTTAAGATTCCGACCTGTGACATCATAGATCAAAGGCCACTTTCTATTATATAAATGTAAACAACCCAAAATGTAATACACACTAGCTGTGTCCCATTTAATTCCATTTTAGACTTTGGTTATGAGTATTGCCAGAAATTATATTTTAGTAATTACGTTACTGTAAACGTTATTAGCTTGCTTACCTAGCATTCACATATCCGGGCCATAGACTGCAAAAAGAATGGACGGGACAAGGTCATACACCCCACCTTCTCAATAATAACAGGTAGGATGTGGGTCAAACATCATTTTTTCCCAAACCTGAACTTTGGTCTCTCAAACCAGTCCCTCGTAGTGTCTCAGGTTGTCTCAGCATGTTCCTGAACTGTCTCAAATGGGTTCTTGGAAGTGTCCCCAGTTGTCCTGGCTAATTTCTGGACTGTCTCAAGTTGGTCCCTTGTAGTGTCTTCAGTTTTTTGAAGTGATTCCTGTACTGTCTCATTTGATTCCTGGTCTGTCCCTGGATGAGTCCCAAGTCATCTCAGTTTATTCCTGGACTGTCTCAGGCAACTTGGCTCCAAAGGTTCATACTCTCTGATGTTTTTGTCTATTATTTCCTCAGTGTTATTCTGTGGGGCAGAAGACAACGCTTTGCTCAGGTGAATGAAAGAGTTGGCACTATCTCTGTTGCCGACACTTGCATTAGCAGAGGTGTTCGGGCGTGAAATGTTTCTTTAAACCTCCTCCATGGAGAGATATATGTCACGAGTTGAAAGAGCTAACTCGACCCAAGTGCAGATATTGGACAAAAAAATATTTATTTAAACAAAAAGGCAAAAACAAAAACTTACTTAGTTACTGAATCTCGAAAGTCCAAAAATAAAAGACCAAAGCACGGAGGGAAACACAGAGACGCTAACAACAACTTAAAACGGCAGTTGCTAAAAAGTAGCTAACTGAAACTACAGTGGTTGTCGGGGAGATTAAATGTTGTCACGCAGGGAACTCATCTCTGATCCACCTTACAGCCTTTAGTCATGTTTTTCAGTGCTCTTGTAAATATTAGGTTAAAAAACAACTTAATAAGCTACGGTTTCGCGAACTTGTCAAAACCGCTGATTAGATCGATGAAGCACAGTCGTGACGTCAAAATCAACTAGCCTGTCCTCCAACCTATACGACTCCACTGGTTGTTTGTGCGAGCGTCAAATTACGACCCATATTTACATTTTAGATGCAAGTGACCTCTCGCGGACGTATAAATAACCTGGATCCGGTGAATGTGTGTTTGTTATCGAATGACGTTTGACCCCTAACCCAAACCTAAGTCCAAGCTAGCTAACTTAATAGTTAATTACCACTTACCTTGGTAAGCACATCAAGCAGTGTGACGGTGCAGGGTGAAGATTTACTGGCATTTCCACGTTCCCTGGTTGGGGCGCTAATTTGGGAAACGCTCCTATTGGTCGTATTACATGACAGACGACTTCTACGGTCCTATAGATTTGGGGACTTGTTGAAATCAACCCATCGCGGTGTAGTTCGTTATAGCATAAAGTTAGCTTTTTACTTTTCTCAACTGCATTAACTCTTCAAACTTCATAACAATGGTGTTCATCTGTAAAGGTTATGGAGCTGAACAAAAAAGTATGCATCAGAAATGTGTGTTTGACACAGCTTATTTTCTGCAATCATCCAAAATCCAATGCAAAAATCCCATAGGCGAATTCTCTTAGGAACCACAGGCGCCATTTCTTGGCCAACAAAAATATGTCATCACTATACCGGTCAATGTCTATACTGACGTCCTAACTAAGTCAGTCAGTCACATTAATCAGCCTCTGTCTAAGGTTTAAGATTCCGACCTGTGACATCATAGATCAAAGGCCACTTTCTATTATATAAATGTAAACAACCCAAAATGTAATACACACTAGCTGTGTCCCATTTAATTCCATTTTAGACTTTGGTTATGAATATTGCCAGAAATTATATTTTAGTAATTACGCTACTGTAAACGTTATTAGCTTGCTTACCTAGCATTCACATATCCGGGCCACAGCCTGCAAAAAGAATGGACGGGACAAGGTCATACACCCCACCTTCTCAATAATAACAGGTAGGATGTAGGTCAAACATCATTTTTTCCCAAACCTGAACTTTGGTCTCTCAAACCAGTCCCTCGTAGTGTCTCAGGTTGTCTCAGCATGTTCCTGAACTGTCTCAAATGGGTTCTTGGAAGTGTCCCCAGTTGTCCTGGCTAATTTCTGGACTGTCTCAAGTTGGTCCCTTGTAGTGTCTTCAGTTTTTTGAAGTGATTCCTGTACTGTCTCATTTGATTCCTGGTCTGTCCCTGGATGAGTCCCAAGTCATCTCAGTTTATTCCTGGACTGTCTCAGGCAACTTGGCTCCAAAGGTTCATACTCTCTGATGTTTTTGTCTATTATTTCCTCAGTGTTATTCTGTGGGGCAGAAGACAACGCTTTGCTCAGGTGAATGAAAGAGTTGGCACTATCTCTGTTGCCGACACTTGCATTAGCAGAGGTGTTCGGGCGTGAAATGTTTCTTTAAACCTCCTCCATGGAGAGATATATGTCACGAGTTGAAAGAGCTAACTCGACCCAAGTGCAGATATTGGACAAAAAAATATTTATTTAAACAAAAAGGCAAAAAAGAAAACTTACTTAGTTACTGAATCTCGAAAGTCCAAAAATAAAAGACGAAAGCACGGAGGGAAACACAGAGACACTAACAACAACTTAAAACGGCAGTTGCTAAAAAGTAGCTAACTGAAACTACAGTGGTTGTCGGGGAGATTAAATGTTGTCACGCAGGGAACTCATCTCTGATCCACCTTACAGCCTTTAGTCATGTTTTTCAGTGCTCTTGTAAATATTAGGTTGAAAAACAACTTAATAAGCTACGGTTTCGCGAACTTGTCAAAACCGCTGATTAGATCGATGAAGCACAGTCGTGACGTCAAAATCAACTAGCCTGTCCTCCAACCTATACGACTCCACTGGTTGTTTGTGCGAGCGTCAAATTATGACCCATATTTACATTTTAGATGCAAGTGACCTCTCGCGGACATATAAATAACCTTGATCCGGTGAATGTGTGTTTGTTATCGAATGACATTTGACCCCTAACCCAAACCTAAGTCCAAGCTAGCTAACTTAATAGTTAATTACCACTTACCTTGGTAAGCACATCAAGCAGTGTGACGGTGCAGGGTGAAGATTTACTGGCATTTCCACGTTCCCTGGTTGGGGCGCTAATTTGGGAAACGCTCCTATTGGTCGTATTACATGACAGACGACTTCTACGGTCCTATAGATTTGGGGACTTGTTGAAATCAACCCATCGCAGTGTAGTTCGTTATAGCATAACGTTAGCTTTTTACTTTTCTCAACTGCATTAACTCTTCAAACTTCATAGCAATGGTGTTCATCTGTAAAGGTTATGCAGCTGAACAAAAAAGTATGCATCAGAAATGTGTGTTTGACACAGCTTATTTTCTGCAATCATCCAAAATCCAATGCAAAAATCCCATAGGCGAATTCTCTTAGGAACCACCGGCGCCATTTCTTGGCCAACAAAAATATGTCATCACTATACCGGTCAATGTCTATACTGACGTCCTAACTAAGTCAGTCAATCACATTAATCAGCCTCTGTCTAAGGTTTAAGATTCCGACCTGTGACATCATAGATCAAAGGCCACTTTCTATTATATAAATGTAAACAACCCAAAATGTAATACACACTAGCTGTGTCCCATTTAATTCCATTTTAGACTTTGGTTATGAATATTGCCAGAAATTATATTTTAGTAATTACGTTACTGTAAACATTATTAGCTTGCTTACCTAGCATTCACATATCCGGGCCACAGCCTGCAAAAAGAATGGACGGGACAAGGTCATACACCCCACCTTCTCAATAATAACAGGTAGGATGTAGGTCAAACATCATTTTTTCCCAAACCTGAACTTTGGTCTCTCAAACCAGTCCCTCGTAGTGTCTCAGGTTGTCTCAGCATGTTCCTGAACTGTCTCAAATGGGTTCTTGGAAGTGTCCCCAGTTGTCCTGGCTAATTTCTGGACTGTCTCAAGTTGGTCCCTTGTAGTGTCTTCAGTTTTTTGAAGTGATTCCTGTACTGTCTCATTTGATTCCTGGTCTGTCCCTGGATGAGTCCCAAGTCATCTCAGTTTATTCCTGGACTGTCTCAGGCAACTTGGCTCCAAAGGTTCATACTCTCTGATGTTTTTGTCTATTATTTCCTCAGTGTTATTCTGTGGGGCAGAAGACAACGCTTTGCTCAGGTGAATGAAAGAGTTGGCACTATCTCTGTTGCCGACACTTGCATTAGCAGAGGTGTTCGGGCGTGAAATGTTTCTTTAAACCTCCTCCATGGAGAGATATATGTCACGAGTTGAAAGAGCTAACTCGACCCAAGTGCAGATATTGGACAAAAAAATATTTATTTAAACAAAAAGGCAAAAAAGAAAACTTACTTAGTTACTGAATCTCGAAAGTCCAAAAATAAAAGACGAAAGCACGGAGGGAAACACAGAGACACTAACAACAACTTAAAACGGCAGTTGCTAAAAAGTAGCTAACTGAAACTACAGTGGTTGTCGGGGAGATTAAATGTTGTCACGCAGGGAACTCATCTCTGATCCACCTTACAGCCTTTAGTCATGTTTTTCAGTGCTCTTGTAAATATTAGGTTGAAAAACAACTTAATAAGCTACGGTTTCGCGAACTTGTCAAAACCGCTGATTAGATCGATGAAGCACAGTCGTGACGTCAAAATCAACTAGCCTGTCCTCCAACCTATACGACTCCACTGGTTGTTTGTGCGAGCGTCAAATTATGACCCATATTTACATTTTAGATGCAAGTGACCTCTCGCGGACATATAAATAACCTTGATCCGGTGAATGTGTGTTTGTTATCGAATGACATTTGACCCCTAACCCAAACCTAAGTCCAAGCTAGCTAACTTAATAGTTAATTACCACTTACCTTGGTAAGCACATCAAGCAGTGTGACGGTGCAGGGTGAAGATTTACTGGCATTTCCACGTTCCCTGGTTGGGGCGCTAATTTGGGAAACGCTCCTATTGGTCGTATTACATGACAGACGACTTCTACGGTCCTATAGATTTGGGGACTTGTTGAAATCAACCCATCGCAGTGTAGTTCGTTATAGCATAACGTTAGCTTTTTACTTTTCTCAACTGCATTAACTCTTCAAACTTCATAGCAATGGTGTTCATCTGTAAAGGTTATGCAGCTGAACAAAAAAGTATGCATCAGAAATGTGTGTTTGACACAGCTTATTTTCTGCAATCATCCAAAATCCAATGCAAAAATCCCATAGGCGAATTCTCTTAGGAACCACCGGCGCCATTTCTTGGCCAACAAAAATATGTCATCACTATACCGGTCAATGTCTATACTGACGTCCTAACTAAGTCAGTCAATCACATTAATCAGCCTCTGTCTAAGGTTTAAGATTCCGACCTGTGACATCATAGATCAAAGGCCACTTTCTATTATATAAATGTAAACAACCCAAAATGTAATACACACTAGCTGTGTCCCATTTAATTCCATTTTAGACTTTGGTTATGAATATTGCCAGAAATTATATTTTAGTAATTACGTTACTGTAAACATTATTAGCTTGCTTACCTAGCATTCACATATCCGGGCCACAGACTGCAAAAAGAATGGACGGGACAAGGTCATACACCCCACCTTCTCAATAATAACAGGTAGGATGTGGGTCAAACATCATTTTTTCCCAAACCTGAACTTTGGTCTCTCAAACCAGTCCCTCGTAGTGTCTCAGGTTGTCTCAGCATGTTCCTGAACTGTCTCAAATGGGTTCTTGGAAGTGTCCCCAGTTGTCCTGGCTAATTTCTGGACTGTCTCAAGTTGGTCCCTTGTAGTGTCTTCAGTTTTTTGAAGTGATTCCTGTACTGTCTCATTTGATTCCTGGTCTGTCCCTGGATGAGTCCCAAGTCATCTCAGTTTATTCCTGGACTGTCTCAGGCAACTTGGCTCCAAAGGTTCATACTCTCTGATGTTTTTGTCTATTATTTCCTCAGTGTTATTCTGTGGGGCAGAAGACAACGCTTTGCTCAGGTGAATGAAAGAGTTGGCACTATCTCTGTTGCCGACACTTGCATTAGCAGAGGTGTTCGGGCGTGAAATGTTTCTTTAAACCTCCTCCATGGAGAGATATATGTCACGAGTTGAAAGAGCTAACTCGACCCAAGTGCAGATATTGGACAAAAAAATATTTATTTAAACAAAAAGGCAAAAACAAAAACTTACTTAGTTACTGAATCTCGAAAGTCCAAAAATAAAAGACCAAAGCACGGAGGGAAACACAGAGACGCTAACAACAACTTAAAACGGCAGTTGCTAAAAAGTAGCTAACTGAAACTACAGTGGTTGTCGGGGAGATTAAATGTTGTCACGCAGGGAACTCATCTCTGATCCACCTTACAGCCTTTAGTCATGTTTTTCAGTGCTCTTGTAAATATTAGGTTAAAAAACAACTTAATAAGCTACGGTTTCGCGAACTTGTCAAAACCGCTGATTAGATCGATGAAGCACAGTCGTGACGTCAAAATCAACTAGCCTGTCCTCCAACCTATACGACTCCACTGGTTGTTTGTGCAAGCGTCAAATTACGACCCATATTTACATTTTAGATGCAAGTGACCTCTCGCGGACGTATAAATAACCTTGATCCGGTGAATGTGTGTTTGTTATCGAATGACGTTTGACCCCTAACCCAAACCTAAGTCCAAGCTAGCTAACTTAATAGTTAATTACCACTTACCTTGGTAAGCACATCAAGCAGTGTGACGGTGCAGGGTGAAGATTTACTGGCATTTCCACATTCCCTGGTTGGGGCGCTAATTTGGGAAACGCTCCTATTGGTCGTATTACATGACAGACGACTTCTACGGTCCTATAGATTTGGGGACTTGTTGAAATCAACCCATCGCGGTGTAGTTCGTTATAGCATAACGTTAGCTTTTTACTTTTCTCAACTGCATTAACTCTTCAAACTTCATAACAATGGTGTTCATCTGTAAAGGTTATGCAGCTGAACAAAAAAGTATGCATCAGAAATGTGTGTTTGACACAGCTTATTTTCTGCAATCATCCAAAATCCAATGCAAAAATCCCATAGGCGAATTCTCTTAGGAACCACAGGCGCCATTTCTTGGCCAACAAAAATATGTCATCACTATACCGGTCAATGTCTATACTGACGTCCTAACTAAGTCAGTCAGTCACATTAATCAGCCTCTGTCTAAGGTTTAAGATTCCGACCTGTGACATCATAGATCAAAGGCCACTTTCTATTATATAAATGTAAACAACCCAAAATGTAATACACACTAGCTGTGTCCCATTTAATTCCATTTTAGACTTTGGTTATGAATATTGCCAGAAATTATATTTTAGTAATTACGCTACTGTAAACGTTATTAGCTTGCTTACCTAGCATTCACATATCCGGGCCACAGCCTGCAAAAAGAATGGACGGGACAAGGTCATACACCCCACCTTCTCAATAATAACAGGTAGGATGTGGGTCAAACATCATTTTTTCCCAAACCTGAACTTTGGTCTCTCAAACCAGTCCCTCGTAGTGTCTCAGGTTGTCTCAGCATGTTCCTGAACTGTCTCAAATGGGTTCTTGGAAGTGTCCCCAGTTGTCCTGGCTAATTTCTGGACTGTCTCAAGTTGGTCCCTTGTAGTGTCTTCAGTTTTTTGAAGTGATTCCTGTACTGTCTCATTTGATTCCTGGTCTGTCCCTGGATGAGTCCCAAGTCATCTCAGTTTATTCCTGGACTGTCTCAGGCAACTTGGCTCCAAAGGTTCATACTCTCTGATGTTTTTGTCTATTATTTCCTCAGTGTTATTCTGTGGGGCAGAAGACAACGCTTTGCTCAGGTGAATGAAAGAGTTGGCACTATCTCTGTTGCCGACACTTGCATTAGCAGAGGTGTTCGGGCGTGAAATGTTTCTTTAAACCTCCTCCATGGAGAGATATATGTCACGAGTTGAAAGAGCTAACTCGACCCAAGTGCAGATATTGGACAAAAAAATATTTATTTAAACAAAAAGGCAAAAACAAAAACTTACTTAGTTACTGAATCTCGAAAGTCCAAAAATAAAAGACGAAAGCACGGAGGGAAACACAGAGACGCTAACAACAACTTAAAACGGCAGTTGCTAAAAAGTAGCTAACTGAAACTACAGTGGTTGTCGGGGAGATTAAATGTTGTCACGCAGGGAACTCATCTCTGATCCACCTTACAGCCTTTAGTCATGTTTTTCAGTGCTCTTGTAAATATTAGGTTAAAAAACAACTTAATAAGCTACGGTTTCGCGAACTTGTCAAAACCGCTGATTAGATCGATGAAGCACAGTCGTGACGTCAAAATCAACTAGCCTGTCCTCCAACCTATACGACTCCACTGGTTGTTTGTGCGAGCGTCAAATTACGACCCATATTTACATTTTAGATGCAAGTGACCTCTCGCGGACGTATAAATAACCTTGATCCGGTGAATGTGTGTTTGTTATCGAATGACGTTTGACCCCTAACCCAAACCTAAGTCCAAGCTAGCTAACTTAATAGTTAATTACCACTTACCTTGGTAAGCACATCAAGCAGTGTGACGGTGCAGGGTGAAGATTTACTGGCATTTCCACGTTCCCTGGTTGGGGCGCTAATTTGGGAAACGCTCCTATTGGTCGTATTACATGACAGACGACTTCTACGGTCCTATAGATTTGGGGACTTGTTGAAATCAACCCATCGCGGTGTAGTTCGTTATAGCATAAAGTTAGCTTTTTACTTTTCTCAACTGCATTAACTCTTCAAACTTCATAACAATGGTGTTCATCTGTAAAGGTTATGGAGCTGAACAAAAAAGTATGCATCAGAAATGTGTGTTTGACACAGCTTATTTTCTGCAATCATCCAAAATCCAATGCAAAAATCCCATAGGCGAATTCTCTTAGGAACCACAGGCGCCATTTCTTGGCCAACAAAAATATGTCATCACTATACCGGTCAATGTCTATACTGACGTCCTAACTAAGTCAGTCAGTCACATTAATCAGCCTCTGTCTAAGGTTTAAGATTCCGACCTGTGACATCATAGATCAAAGGCCACTTTCTATTATATAAATGTAAACAACCCAAAATGTAATACACACTAGCTGTGTCCCATTTAATTCCATTTTAGACTTTGGTTATGAATATTGCCAGAAATTATATTTTAGTAATTACGCTACTGTAAACGTTATTAGCTTGCTTACCTAGCATTCACATATCCGGGCCACAGCCTGCAAAAAGAATGGACGGGACAAGGTCATACACCCCACCTTCTCAATAATAACAGGTAGGATGTAGGTCAAACATCATTTTTTCCCAAACCTGAACTTTGGTCTCTCAAACCAGTCCCTCGTAGTGTCTCAGGTTGTCTCAGCATGTTCCTGAACTGTCTCAAATGGGTTCTTGGAAGTGTCCCCAGTTGTCCTGGCTAATTTCTGGACTGTCTCAAGTTGGTCCCTTGTAGTGTCTTCAGTTTTTTGAAGTGATTCCTGTACTGTCTCATTTGATTCCTGGTCTGTCCCTGGATGAGTCCCAAGTCATCTCAGTTTATTCCTGGACTGTCTCAGGCAACTTGGCTCCAAAGGTTCATACTCTCTGATGTTTTTGTCTATTATTTCCTCAGTGTTATTCTGTGGGGCAGAAGACAACGCTTTGCTCAGGTGAATGAAAGAGTTGGCACTATCTCTGTTGCCGACACTTGCATTAGCAGAGGTGTTCGGGCGTGAAATGTTTCTTTAAACCTCCTCCATGGAGAGATATATGTCACGAGTTGAAAGAGCTAACTCGACCCAAGTGCAGATATTGGACAAAAAAATATTTATTTAAACAAAAAGGCAAAAACAAAAACTTACTTAGTTACTGAATCTCGAAAGTCCAAAAATAAAAGACGAAAGCACGGAGGGAAACACAGAGACGCTAACAACAACTTAAAACGGCAGTTGCTAAAAAGTAGCTAACTGAAACTACAGTGGTTGTCGGGGAGATTAAATGTTGTCACGCAGGGAACTCATCTCTGATCCACCTTACAGCCTTTAGTCATGTTTTTCAGTGCTCTTGTAAATATTAGGTTAAAAAACAACTTAATAAGCTACGGTTTCGCGAACTTGTCAAAACCGCTGATTAGATCGATGAAGCACAGTCGTGACGTCAAAATCAACTAGCCTGTCCTCCAACCTATACGACTCCACTGGTTGTTTGTGCGAGCGTCAAATTACGACCCATATTTACATTTTAGATGCAAGTGACCTCTCGCGGACGTATAAATAACCTTGATCCGGTGAATGTGTGTTTGTTATCGAATGACGTTTGACCCCTAACCCAAACCTAAGTCCAAGCTAGCTAACTTAATAGTTAATTACCACTTACCTTGGTAAGCACATCAAGCAGTGTGACGGCGCAGGGTGAAGATTTACTGGCATTTCCACGTTCCCTGGTTGGGGCGCTAATTTGGGAAACGCTCCTATTGGTCGTATTACATGACAGACGACTTCTACGGTCCTATAGATTTGGGGACTTGCTGAAATCAACCCATCGCGGTGTAGTTCGTTATAGCATAACGTTAGCTTTTTACTTTTCTCAACTGCATTAACTCTTCAAACTTCATAACAATGGTGTTCATCTGTAAAGGTTATGCAGCTGAACAAAAAAGTATGCATCAGAAATGTGTGTTTGACACAGCTTATTTTCTGCAATCATCCAAAATCCAATGCAAAAATCCCATAGGCGAATTCTCTTAGGAACCACCGGCGCCATTTCTTGGCCAACAAAAATATGTCATCACTATACCGGTCAATGTCTATACTGACGTCCTAACTAAGTCAGTCAGTCACATTAATCAGCCTCTGTCTAAGGTTTAAGATTCCGACCTGTGACATCATAGATCAAAGGCCACTTTCTATTATATAAATGTAAACAACCCAAAATGTAATACACACTAGCTGTGTCCCATTTAATTCCATTTTAGACTTTGGTTATGAATATTGCCAGAAATTATATTTTAGTAATTACGTTACTGTAAACATTATTAGCTTGCTTACCTAGCATTCACATATCCGGGCCACAGACTGCGAAAAAAATGGACGGGACAAGGTCATACACCCCACCTTCTCAATAATAACAGGTAGGATGTGGGTCAAACATCATTTTTTCCCAAACCTGAACTTTGGTCTCTCAAACCAGTCCCTCGTAGTGTCTCAGGTTGTCTCAGCATGTTCCTGAACTGTCTCAAATGGGTTCTTGGAAGTGTCCCCAGTTGTCCTGGCTAATTTCTGGACTGTCTCAAGTTGGTCCCTTGTAGTGTCTTCAGTTTTTTGAAGTGATTCCTGTACTGTCTCATTTGATTCCTGGTCTGTCCCTGGATGAGTCCCAAGTCATCTCAGTTTATTCCTGGACTGTCTCAGGCAACTTGGCTCCAAAGGTTCATACTCTCTGATGTTTTTGTCTATTATTTCCTCAGTGTTATTCTGTGGGGCAGAAGACAACGCTTTGCTCAGGTGAATGAAAGAGTTGGCACTATCTCTGTTGCCGACACTTGCATTAGCAGAGGTGTTCGGGCGTGAAATGTTTCTTTAAACCTCCTCCATGGAGAGATATATGTCACGAGTTGAAAGAGCTAACTCGACCCAAGTGCAGATATTGGACAAAAAAATATTTATTTAAACAAAAAGGCAAAAACAAAAACTTACTTAGTTACTGAATCTCGAAAGTCCAAAAATAAAAGACGAAAGCACGGAGGGAAACACAGAGACGCTAACAACAACTTAAAACGGCAGTTGCTAAAAAGTAGCTAACTGAAACTACAGTGGTTGTCGGGGAGATTAAATGTTGTCACGCAGGGAACTCATCTCTGATCCACCTTACAGCCTTTAGTCATGTTTTTCAGTGCTCTTGTAAATATTAGGTTAAAAAACAACTTAATAAGCTACGGTTTCGCGAACTTGTCAAAACCGCTGATTAGATCGATGAAGCACAGTCGTGACGTCAAAATCAACTAGCCTGTCCTCCAACCTATACGACTCCACTGGTTGTTTGTGCGAGCGTCAAATTACGACCCATATTTACATTTTAGATGCAAGTGACCTCTCGCGGACGTATAAATAACCTTGATCCGGTGAATGTGTGTTTGTTATCGAATGACGTTTGACCCCTAACCCAAACCTAAGTCCAAGCTAGCTAACTTAATAGTTAATTACCACTTACCTTGGTAAGCACATCAAGCAGTGTGACGGTGCAGGGTGAAGATTTACTGGCATTTCCACGTTCCCTGGTTGGGGCGCTAATTTGGGAAACGCTCCTATTGGTCGTATTACATGACAGACGACTTCTACGGTCCTATAGATTTGGGGACTTGTTGAAATCAACCCATCGCGGTGTAGTTCGTTATAGCATAAAGTTAGCTTTTTACTTTTCTCAACTGCATTAACTCTTCAAACTTCATAACAATGGTGTTCATCTGTAAAGGTTATGGAGCTGAACAAAAAAGTATGCATCAGAAATGTGTGTTTGACACAGCTTATTTTCTGCAATCATCCAAAATCCAATGCAAAAATCCCATAGGCGAATTCTCTTAGGAACCACAGGCGCCATTTCTTGGCCAACAAAAATATGTCATCACTATACCGGTCAATGTCTATACTGACGTCCTAACTAAGTCAGTCAGTCACATTAATCAGCCTCTGTCTAAGGTTTAAGATTCCGACCTGTGACATCATAGATCAAAGGCCACTTTCTATTATATAAATGTAAACAACCCAAAATGTAATACACACTAGCTGTGTCCCATTTAATTCCATTTTAGACTTTGGTTATGAATATTGCCAGAAATTATATTTTAGTAATTACGCTACTGTAAACGTTATTAGCTTGCTTACCTAGCATTCACATATCCGGGCCACAGCCTGCAAAAAGAATGGACGGGACAAGGTCATACACCCCACCTTCTCAATAATAACAGGTAGGATGTAGGTCAAACATCATTTTTTCCCAAACCTGAACTTTGGTCTCTCAAACCAGTCCCTCGTAGTGTCTCAGGTTGTCTCAGCATGTTCCTGAACTGTCTCAAATGGGTTCTTGGAAGTGTCCCCAGTTGTCCTGGCTAATTTCTGGACTGTCTCAAGTTGGTCCCTTGTAGTGTCTTCAGTTTTTTGAAGTGATTCCTGTACTGTCTCATTTGATTCCTGGTCTGTCCCTGGATGAGTCCCAAGTCATCTCAGTTTATTCCTGGACTGTCTCAGGCAACTTGGCTCCAAAGGTTCATACTCTCTGATGTTTTTGTCTATTATTTCCTCAGTGTTATTCTGTGGGGCAGAAGACAACGCTTTGCTCAGGTGAATGAAAGAGTTGGCACTATCTCTGTTGCCGACACTTGCATTAGCAGAGGTGTTCGGGCGTGAAATGTTTCTTTAAACCTCCTCCATGGAGAGATATATGTCACGAGTTGAAAGAGCTAACTCGACCCAAGTGCAGATATTGGACAAAAAAATATTTATTTAAACAAAAAGGCAAAAACAAAAACTTACTTAGTTACTGAATCTCGAAAGTCCAAAAATAAAAGACGAAAGCACGGAGGGAAACACAGAGACGCTAACAACAACTTAAAACGGCAGTTGCTAAAAAGTAGCTAACTGAAACTACAGTGGTTGTCGGGGAGATTAAATGTTGTCACGCAGGGAACTCATCTCTGATCCACCTTACAGCCTTTAGTCATGTTTTTCAGTGCTCTTGTAAATATTAGGTTAAAAAACAACTTAATAAGCTACGGTTTCGCGAACTTGTCAAAACCGCTGATTAGATCGATGAAGCACAGTCGTGACGTCAAAATCAACTAGCCTGTCCTCCAACCTATACGACTCCACTGGTTGTTTGTGCGAGCGTCAAATTACGACCCATATTTACATTTTAGATGCAAGTGACCTCTCGCGGACGTATAAATAACCTTGATCCGGTGAATGTGTGTTTGTTATCGAATGACGTTTGACCCCTAACCCAAACCTAAGTCCAAGCTAGCTAACTTAATAGTTAATTACCACTTACCTTGGTAAGCACATCAAGCAGTGTGACGGCGCAGGGTGAAGATTTACTGGCATTTCCACGTTCCCTGGTTGGGGCGCTAATTTGGGAAACGCTCCTATTGGTCGTATTACATGACAGACGACTTCTACGGTCCTATAGATTTGGGGACTTGCTGAAATCAACCCATCGCGGTGTAGTTCGTTATAGCATAACGTTAGCTTTTTACTTTTCTCAACTGCATTAACTCTTCAAACTTCATAACAATGGTGTTCATCTGTAAAGGTTATGCAGCTGAACAAAAAAGTATGCATCAGAAATGTGTGTTTGACACAGCTTATTTTCTGCAATCATCCAAAATCCAATGCAAAAATCCCATAGGCGAATTCTCTTAGGAACCACCGGCGCCATTTCTTGGCCAACAAAAATATGTCATCACTATACCGGTCAATGTCTATACTGACGTCCTAACTAAGTCAGTCAGTCACATTAATCAGCCTCTGTCTAAGGTTTAAGATTCCGACCTGTGACATCATAGATCAAAGGCCACTTTCTATTATATAAATGTAAACAACCCAAAATGTAATACACACTAGCTGTGTCCCATTTAATTCCATTTTAGACTTTGGTTATGAATATTGCCAGAAATTATATTTTAGTAATTACGTTACTGTAAACGTTATTAGCTTGCTTACCTAGCATTCACATATCCGGGCCACAGACTGCGAAAAAAATGGACGGGACAAGGTCATACACCCCACCTTCTCAATAATAACAGGTAGGATGTGGGTCAAACATCATTTTTTCCCAAACCTGAACTTTGGTCTCTCAAACCAGTCCCTCGTAGTGTCTCAGGTTGTCTCAGCATGTTCCTGAATTGTCTCAAATGGGTTCTTGGAAGTGTCCCCAGTTGTCCTGGCTAATTTCTGGACTGTCTCAAGTTGGTCCCTTGTAGTGTCTTCAGTTTTTTGAAGTGATTCCTGTACTGTCTCATTTGATTCCTGGTCTGTCCCTGGATGAGTCCCAAGTCATCTCAGTTTATTCCTGGACTGTCTCAGGCAACTTGGCTCCAAAGGTTCATACTCTCTGATGTTTTTGTCTATTATTTCCTCAGTGTTATTCTGTGGGGCAGAAGACAACGCTTTGCTCAGGTGAATGAAAGAGTTGGCACTATCTCTGTTGCCGACACTTGCATTAGCAGAGGTGTTCGGGCGTGAAATGTTTCTTTAAACCTCCTCCATGGAGAGATATATGTCACGAGTTGAAAGAGCTAACTCGACCCAAGTGCAGATATTGGACAAAAAAATATTTATTTAAACAAAAAGGCAAAAACAAAAACTTACTTAGTTACTGAATCTCGAAAGTCCAAAAATAAAAGACGAAAGCACGGAGGGAAACACAGAGACGCTAACAACAACTTAAAACGGCAGTTGCTAAAAAGTAGCTAACTGAAACTACAGTGGTTGTCGGGGAGATTAAATGTTGTCACGCAGGGAACTCATCTCTGATCCACCTTACAGCCTTTAGTCATGTTTTTCAGTGCTCTTGTAAATATTAGGTTAAAAAACAACTTAATAAGCTACGGTTTCGCGAACTTGTCAAAACCGCTGATTAGATCGATGAAGCACAGTCGTGACGTCAAAATCAACTAGCCTGTCCTCCAACCTATACGACTCCACTGGTTGTTTGTGCGAGCGTCAAATTACGACCCATATTTACATTTTAGATGCAAGTGACCTCTCGCGGACGTATAAATAACCTTGATCCGGTGAATGTGTGTTTGTTATCGAATGACGTTTGACCCCTAACCCAAACCTAAGTCCAAGCTAGCTAACTTAATAGTTAATTACCACTTACCTTGGTAAGCACATCAAGCAGTGTGACGGCGCAGGGTGAAGATTTACTGGCATTTCCACGTTCCCTGGTTGGGGCGCTAATTTGGGAAACGCTCCTATTGGTCGTATTACATGACAGACGACTTCTACGGTCCTATAGATTTGGGGACTTGTTGAAATCAACCCATCGCGGTGTAGTTCGTTATAGCATAACGTTAGCTTTTTACTTTTCTCAACTGCATTAACTCTTCAAACTTCATAACAATGGTGTTCATCTGTAAAGGTTATGCAGCTGAACAAAAAAGTATGCATCAGAAATGTGTGTTTGACACAGCTTATTTTCTGCAATCATCCAAAATCCAATGCAAAAATCCCATAGGCGAATTCTCTTAGGAACCACCGGCGCCATTTCTTGGCCAACAAAAATATGTCATCACTATACCGGTCAATGTCTATACTGACGTCCTAACTAAGTCAGTCAGTCACATTAATCAGCCTCTGTCTAAGGTTTAAGATTCCGACCTGTGACATCATAGATCAAAGGCCACTTTCTATTATATAAATGTAAACAACCCAAAATGTAATACACACTAGCTGTGTCCCATTTAATTCCATTTTAGACTTTGGTTATGAATATTGCCAGAAATTATATTTTAGTAATTACGTTACTGTAAACGTTATTAGCTTGCTTACCTAGCATTCACATATCCGGGCCACAGACTGCAAAAAAAATGGACGGGACAAGGTCATACACCCCACCTTCTCAATAATAACAGGTAGGATGTGGGTCAAACATCATTTTTTCCCAAACCTGAACTTTGGTCTCTCAAACCAGTCCCTCGTAGTGTCTCAGGTTGTCTCAGCATGTTCCTGAACTGTCTCAAATGGGTTCTTGGAAGTGTCCCCAGTTGTCCTGGCTAATTTCTGGACTGTCTCAAGTTGGTCCCTTGTAGTGTCTTCAGTTTTTTGAAGTGATTCCTGTACTGTCTCATTTGATTCCTGATCTGTCCCTGGATGAGTCCCAAGTCATCTCAGTTTATTCCTGGACTGTCTCAGGCAACTTGGCTCCAAAGGTTCATACTCTCTGATGTTTTTGTCTATTATTTCCTCAGTGTTATTCTGTGGGGCAGAAGACAACGCTTTGCTCAGGTGAATGAAAGAGTTGGCACTATCTCTGTTGCCGACACTTGCATTAGCAGAGGTGTTCGGGCGTGAAATGTTTCTTTAAACCTCCTCCATGGAGAGATATATGTCACGAGTTGAAAGAGCTAACTCGACCCAAGTGCAGATATTGGACAAAAAAATATTTATTTAAACAAAAAGGCAAAAACAAAAACTTACTTAGTTACTGAATCTCGAAAGTCCAAAAATAAAAGACGAAAGCACGGAGGGAAACACAGAGACGCTAACAACAACTTAAAACGGCAGTTGCTAAAAAGTAGCTAACTGAAACTACAGTGGTTGTCGGGGAGATTAAATGTTGTCACGCAGGGAACTCATCTCTGATCCACCTTACAGCCTTTAGTCATGTTTTTCAGTGCTCTTGTAAATATTAGGTTAAAAAACAACTTAATAAGCTACGGTTTCGCGAACTTGTCAAAACCGCTGATTAGATCGATGAAGCACAGTCGTGACGTCAAAATCAACTAGCCTGTCCTCCAACCTATACGACTCCACTGGTTGTTTGTGCGAGCGTCAAATTACGACCCATATTTACATTTTAGATGCAAGTGACCTCTCGCGGACGTATAAATAACCTTGATCCGGTGAATGTGTGTTTGTTATCGAATGACGTTTGACCCCTAACCCAAACCTAAGTCCAAGCTAGCTAACTTAATAGTTAATTACCACTTACCTTGGTAAGCACATCAAGCAGTGTGACGGCGCAGGGTGAAGATTTACTGGCATTTCCACGTTCCCTGGTTGGGGCGCTAATTTGGGAAACGCTCCTATTGGTCGTATTACATGACAGACGACTTCTACGGTCCTATAGATTTGGGGACTTGCTGAAATCAACCCATCGCGGTGTAGTTCGTTATAGCATAACGTTAGCTTTTTACTTTTCTCAACTGCATTAACTCTTCAAACTTCATAACAATGGTGTTCATCTGTAAAGGTTATGCAGCTGAACAAAAAAGTATGCATCAGAAATGTGTGTTTGACACAGCTTATTTTCTGCAATCATCCAAAATCCAATGCAAAAATCCCATAGGCGAATTCTCTTAGGAACCACCGGCGCCATTTCTTGGCCAACAAAAATATGTCATCACTATACCGGTCAATGTCTATACTGACGTCCTAACTAAGTCAGTCAGTCACATTAATCAGCCTCTGTCTAAGGTTTAAGATTCCGACCTGTGACATCATAGATCAAAGGCCACTTTCTATTATATAAATGTAAACAACCCAAAATGTAATACACACTAGCTGTGTCCCATTTAATTCCATTTTAGACTTTGGTTATGAATATTGCCAGAAATTATATTTTAGTAATTACGTTACTGTAAACGTTATTAGCTTGCTTACCTAGCATTCACATATCCGGGCCACAGACTGCAAAAAAAATGGACGGGACAAGGTCATACACCCCACCTTCTCAATAATAACAGGTAGGATGTGGGTCAAACATCATTTTTTCCCAAACCTGAACTTTGGTCTCTCAAACCAGTCCCTCGTAGTGTCTCAGGTTGTCTCAGCATGTTCCTGAACTGTCTCAAATGGGTTCTTGGAAGTGTCCCCAGTTGTCCTGGCTAATTTCTGGACTGTCTCAAGTTGGTCCCTTGTAGTGTCTTCAGTTTTTTGAAGTGATTCCTGTACTGTCTCATTTGATTCCTGGTCTGTCCCTGGATGAGTCCCAAGTCATCTCAGTTTATTCCTGGACTGTCTCAGGCAACTTGGCTCCAAAGGTTCATACTCTCTGATGTTTTTGTCTATTATTTCCTCAGTGTTATTCTGTGGGGCAGAAGACAACGCTTTGCTCAGGTGAATGAAAGAGTTGGCACTATCTCTGTTGCCGACACTTGCATTAGCAGAGGTGTTCGGGCGTGAAATGTTTCTTTAAACCTCCTCCATGGAGAGATATATGTCACGAGTTGAAAGAGCTAACTCGACCCAAGTGCAGATATTGGACAAAAAAATATTTATTTAAACAAAAAGGCAAAAACAAAAACTTACTTAGTTACTGAATCTCGAAAGTCCAAAAATAAAAGACGAAAGCACGGAGGGAAACACAGAGACGCTAACAACAACTTAAAACGGCAGTTGCTAAAAAGTAGCTAACTGAAACTACAGTGGTTGTCGGGGAGATTAAATGTTGTCACGCAGGGAACTCATCTCTGATCCACCTTACAGCCTTTAGTCATGTTTTTCAGTGCTCTTGTAAATATTAGGTTAAAAAACAACTTAATAAGCTACGGTTTCGCGAACTTGTCAAAACCGCTGATTAGATCGATGAAGCACAGTCGTGACGTCAAAATCAACTAGCCTGTCCTCCAACCTATACGACTCCACTGGTTGTTTGTGCGAGCGTCAAATTACGACCCATATTTACATTTTAGATGCAAGTGACCTCTCGCGGACGTATAAATAACCTTGATCCGGTGAATGTGTGTTTGTTATCGAATGACGTTTGACCCCTAACCCAAACCTAAGTCCAAGCTAGCTAACTTAATAGTTAATTACCACTTACCTTGGTAAGCACATCAAGCAGTGTGACGGCGCAGGGTGAAGATTTACTGGCATTTCCACGTTCCCTGGTTGGGGCACTAATTTGGGAAACGCTCCTATTGGTCGTATTACATGACAGACGACTTCTACGGTCCTATAGATTTGGGGACTTGCTGAAATCAACCCATCGCGGTGTAGTTCGTTATAGCATAACGTTAGCTTTTTACTTTTCTCAACTGCATTAACTCTTCAAACTTCATAACAATGGTGTTCATCTGTAAAGGTTATGCAGCTGAACAAAAAAGTATGCATCAGAAATGTGTGTTTGACACAGCTTATTTTCTGCAATCATCCAAAATCCAATGCAAAAATCCCATAGGCGAATTCTCTTAGGAACCACCGGCGCCATTTCTTGGCCAACAAAAATATGTCATCACTATACCGGTCAATGTCTATACTGACGTCCTAACTAAGTCAGTCAGTCACATTAATCAGCCTCTGTCTAAGGTTTAAGATTCCGACCTGTGACATCATAGATCAAAGGCCACTTTCTATTATATAAATGTAAACAACCCAAAATGTAATACACACTAGCTGTGTCCCATTTAATTCCATTTTAGACTTTGGTTATGAATATTGCCAGAAATTATATTTTAGTAATTACGTTACTGTAAACGTTATTAGCTTGCTTACCTAGCATTCACATATCCGGGCCACAGACTGCAAAAAAAATGGACGGGACAAGGTCATACACCCCACCTTCTCAATAATAACAGGTAGGATGTGGGTCAAACATCATTTTTTCCCAAACCTGAACTTTGGTCTCTCAAACCAGTCCCTCGTAGTGTCTCAGGTTGTCTCAGCATGTTCCTGAACTGTCTCAAATGGGTTCTTGGAAGTGTCCCCAGTTGTCCTGGCTAATTTCTGGACTGTCTCAAGTTGGTCCCTTGTAGTGTCTTCAGTTTTTTGAAGTGATTCCTGTACTGTCTCATTTGATTCCTGGTCTGTCCCTGGATGAGTCCCAAGTCATCTCAGTTTATTCCTGGACTGTCTCAGGCAACTTGGCTCCAAAGGTTCATACTCTCTGATGTTTTTGTCTATTATTTCCTCAGTGTTATTCTGTGGGGCAGAAGACAACGCTTTGCTCAGGTGAATGAAAGAGTTGGCACTATCTCTGTTGCCGACACTTGCATTAGCAGAGGTGTTCGGGCGTGAAATGTTTCTTTAAACCTCCTCCATGGAGAGATATATGTCACGAGTTGAAAGAGCTAACTCGACCCAAGTGCAGATATTGGACAAAAAAATATTTATTTAAACAAAAAGGCAAAAACAAAAACTTACTTAGTTACTGAATCTCGAAAGTCCAAAAATAAAAGACCAAAGCACGGAGGGAAACACAGAGACGCTAACAACAACTTAAAACGGCAGTTGCTAAAAAGTAGCTAACTGAAACTACAGTGGTTGTCGGGGAGATTAAATGTTGTCACGCAGGGAACTCATCTCTGATCCACCTTACAGCCTTTAGTCATGTTTTTCAGTGCTCTTGTAAATATTAGGTTAAAAAACAACTTAATAAGCTACGGTTTCGCGAACTTGTCAAAACCGCTGATTAGATCGATGAAGCACAGTCGTGACGTCAAAATCAACTAGCCTGTCCTCCAACCTATACGACTCCACTGGTTGTTTGTGCGAGCGTCAAATTACGACCCATATTTACATTTTAGATGCAAGTGACCTCTCGCGGACGTATAAATAACCTTGATCCGGTGAATGTGTGTTTGTTATCGAATGACGTTTGACCCCTAACCCAAACCTAAGTCCAAGCTAGCTAACTTAATAGTTAATTACCACTTACCTTGGTAAGCACATCAAGCAGTGTGACGGTGCAGGGTGAAGATTTACTGGCATTTCCACGTTCCCTGGTTGGGGCGCTAATTTGGGAAACGCTCCTATTGGTCGTATTACATGACAGACGACTTCTACGGTCCTATAGATTTGGGGACTTGTTGAAATCAACCCATCGCGGTGTAGTTCGTTATAGCATAACGTTAGCTTTTTACTTTTCTCAACTGCATTAACTCTTCAAACTTCATAACAATGGTGTTCATCTGTAAAGGTTATGCAGCTGAACAAAAAAGTATGCATCAGAAATGTGTGTTTGACACAGCTTATTTTCTGCAATCATGCAAAATCCAATGCAAATATCCCATAGGCGAATTCTCTTAGGAACCACCGGCGCCATTTCTTGGCCAACAAAAATATGTCATCACTATACCGGTCAATGTCTATACTGACGTCCTAACTAAGTCAGTCAGTCACATTAATCAGCCTCTTTCTAAGGTTTAAGATTCCGACCTGTGACATCATAGATCAAAGGCCACTTTCTATTATATAAATGTAAACAAACCAAAATGTAATACACACTAGCTGTGTCCCATTTAATTCCATTTTAGACTTTGGTTATGAGTATTGCCAGAAATTATATTTTAGTAATTACGTTACTGTAAACGTTATTAGCTTGCTTACCTAGCATTCACATACCCGGGCCATAGACTGCAAAAAGAATGGACGGGACAAGGACATACACCCCACCTTCTCAATAATAACAGGTAGGGTGTGGGTCAAACATCATTTTTTCCCAAACCTGAACTTTGGTCTCTCAAACCAGTCCCTCGTAGTGTCTCAGGTTGTCTCAGCATGTTCCTGAACTGTCTCAAATGGGTTCTTGGAAGTGTCCCCATTTGTCCTGGCTAATTTCTGGACTGTCTCAAGTTGGTCCCTTGTAGTGTCTTCAGTTTTTTGAAGTGATTCCTGTACTGTCTCATTTGATTCCTGGTCTGTCCCTGGATGAGTCCCAAGTCATCTCAGTTTATTCCTGGACTGTCTCAGGCAACTTGGCTCCAAAGGTTCATACTCTCTGATGTTTTTGTCTATTATTTCCTCAGTGTTATTCTGTGGGGCAGAAGACAACGCTTTGCTCAGGTGAATGAAAGAGTTGGCACTATCTCTGTTGCCGACACTTGCATTAGCAGAGGTGTTCGGGCGTGAAATGTTTCTTTAAACCTCCTCCATGGAGAGATATATGTCACGAGTTGAAAGAGCTAACTCGACCGAAGTGCAGATATTGGACAAAAAAATATTTATGTAAACAAAAAGGCAAAAACAAAAACTTACTTAGTTACTGAATCTCGAAAGTCCAAAAATAAAAGACGAAAGCACGGAGGGAAACACAGAGACGCTAACAACAACTTAAAACGGCAGTTGCTAAAAAGTAGCTAACTGAAACTACAGTGGTTGTCGGGGAGATTAAATGTTGTCACGCAGGGAACTCATCTCTCATCCACCTTACAGCCTTTAGTCATGTTTTTCAGTGCTCTTGTAAATATTAGGTTAAAAAACAACTTAATAAGCTACGGTTTCGCAAACTTGTCAAAACCGCTGATTAGATCGATGAAGCACAGTCGTGACGTCAAAATCAACTAGCCTGTCCTCCAACCTATACGACTCCACTGGTTGTTTGTGCGAGCGTCAAATTACGACCCATATTTACATTTTAGATGCAAGTGACCTCTCGCGGACGTATAAATAACCTTGATCCGGTGAATGTGTGTTTGTTATCGAATGACGTTTGACCCCTAACCCAAACCTAAGTCCAAGCTAGCTAACTTAATAGTTAATTACCACTTACCTTGGTAAGCACATCAAGCAGTGTGACGGCGCAGGGTGAAGATTTACTGGCATTTCCACGTTCCCTGGTTGGGGCGCTAATTTGGGAAACGCTCCTATTGGTCGTATTACATGACAGACGACTTCTACGGTCCTATAGATTTGGGGACTTGCTGAAATCAACCCATCGCGGTGTAGTTCGTTATAGCATAACGTTAGCTTTTTACTTTTCTCAACTGCATTAACTCTTCAAACTTCATAACAATGGTGTTCATCTGTAAAGGTTATGCAGCTGAACAAAAAAGTATGCATCAGAAATGTGTGTTTGACACAGCTTATTTTCTGCAATCATCCAAAATCCAATGCAAAAATCCCATAGGCGAATTCTCTTAGGAACCACCGGCGCCATTTCTTGGCCAACAAAAATATGTCATCACTATACCGGTCAATGTCTATACTGACGTCCTAACTAAGTCAGTCAGTCACATTAATCAGCCTCTGTCTAAGGTTTAAGATTCCGACCTGTGACATCATAGATCAAAGGCCACTTTCTATTATATAAATGTAAACAACCCAAAATGTAATACACACTAGCTGTGTCCCATTTAATTCCATTTTAGACTTTGGTTATGAATATTGCCAGAAATTATATTTTAGTAATTACGTTACTGTAAACGTTATTAGCTTGCTTACCTAGCATTCACATATCCGGGCCACAGACTGCAAAAAAAATGGACGGGACAAGGTCATACACCCCACCTTCTCAATAATAACAGGTAGGATGTGGGTCAAACATCATTTTTTCCCAAACCTGAACTTTGGTCTCTCAAACCAGTCCCTCGTAGTGTCTCAGGTTGTCTCAGCATGTTCCTGAACTGTCTCAAATGGGTTCTTGGAAGTGTCCCCAGTTGTCCTGGCTAATTTCTGGACTGTCTCAAGTTGGTCCCTTGTAGTGTCTTCAGTTTTTTGAAGTGATTCCTGTACTGTCTCATTTGATTCCTGGTCTGTCCCTGGATGAGTCCCAAGTCATCTCAGTTTATTCCTGGACTGTCTCAGGCAACTTGGCTCCAAAGGTTCATACTCTCTGATGTTTTTGTCTATTATTTCCTCAGTGTTATTCTGTGGGGCAGAAGACAACGCTTTGCTCAGGTGAATGAAAGAGTTGGCACTATCTCTGTTGCCGACACTTGCATTAGCAGAGGTGTTCGGGCGTGAAATGTTTCTTTAAACCTCCTCCATGGAGAGATATATGTCACGAGTTGAAAGAGCTAACTCGACCCAAGTGCAGATATTGGACAAAAAAATATTTATTTAAACAAAAAGGCAAAAACAAAAACTTACTTAGTTACTGAATCTCGAAAGTCTCAAGTTGGTCCCTTGTAGTGTCTTCAGTTTTTTGAAGTGATTCCTGTACTGTCTCATTTGATTCCTGGTCTGTCCCTGGATGAGTCCCAAGTCATCTCAGTTTATTCCTGGACTGTCTCAGGCAACTTGGCTCCAAAGGTTCATACTCTCTGATGTTTTTGTCTATTATTTCCTCAGTGTTATTCTGTGGGGCAGAAGACAACGCTTTGCTCAGGTGAATGAAAGAGTTGGCACTATCTCTGTTGCCGACACTTGCATTAGCAGAGGTGTTCGGGCGTGAAATGTTTCTTTAAACCTCCTCCATGGAGAGATATATGTCACGAGTTGAAAGAGCTAACTCGACCCAAGTGCAGATATTGGACAAAAAAATATTTATGTAAACAAAAAGGCAAAAACAAAAACTTACTTAGTTACTGAATCTCGAAAGTCCAAAAATAAAAGACGAAAGCACGGAGGGAAACACAGAGACGCTAACAACAACTTAAAACGGCAGTTGCTAAAAAGTAGCTAACTGAAACTACAGTGGTTGTCGGGGAGATTAAATGTTGTCACGCAGGGAACTCATCTCTCATCCACCTTACAGCCTTTAGTCATGTTTTTCAGTGCTCTTGTAAATATTAGGTTAAAAAACAACTTAATAAGCTACGGTTTCGCAAACTTGTCAAAACCGCTGATTAGATCGATGAAGCACAGTCGTGACGTCAAAATCAACTAGCCTGTCCTCCAACCTATACGACTCCACTGGTTGTTTGTGCAAGCGTCAAATTACGACCCATATTTACATTTTAGATGCAAGTGACCTCTCGCGGACGTATAAATAACCTTGATCCGGTGAATGTGTGTTTGTTATCGAATGACGTTTGACCCCTAACCCAAACCTAAGTCCAAGCTAGCTAACTTAATAGTTAATTACCACTTACCTTGGTAAGCACATCAAGCAGTGTGACGGCGCAGGGTGAAGATTTACTGGCATTTCCACGTTCCCTGGTTGGGGCGCTAATTTGGGAAACGCTCCTATTGGTCGTATTACATGACAGACGACTTCTACGGTCCTATAGATTTGGGGACTTGTTGAAATCAACCCATCGCGGTGTAGTTCGTTATAGCATAACGTTAGCTTTTTACTTTTCTCAACTGCATTAACTCTTCAAACTTCATAACAATGGTGTTCATCTGTAAAGGTTATGCAGCTGAACAAAAAAGTATGCATCAGAAATGTGTGTTTGACACAGCTTATTTTCTGCAATCATGCAAAATCCAATGCAAAAATCCCATAGGCGAATTCTCTTAGGAACCACCGGCGCCATTTCTTGGCCAACAAAAATATGTCATCACTATACCGGTCAATGTCTATACTGACGTCCTAACTAAGTCAGTCAGTCACATTAATCAGCCTCTTTCTAAGGTTTAAGATTCCGACCTGTGACATCATAGATCAAAGGCCACTTTCTATTATATAAATGTAAACAAACCAAAATGTAATACACACTAGCTGTGTCCCATTTAATTCCATTTTAGACTTTGGTTATGAGTATTGCCAGAAATTATATTTTAGTAATTACGTTACTGTAAACGTTATTAGCTTGCTTACCTAGCATTCACATACCCGGGCCATAGACTGCAAAAAGAATGGACGGGACAAGGACATACACCCCACCTTCTCAATAATAACAGGTAGGGTGTGGGTCAAACATCATTTTTTCCCAAACCTGAACTTTGGTCTCTCAAACCAGTCCCTCGTAGTGTCTCAGGTTGTCTCAGCATGTTCCTGAACTGTCTCAAATGGGTTCTTGGAAGTGTCCCCATTTGTCCTGGCTAATTTCTGGACTGTCTCAAGTTGGTCCCTTGTAGTGTCTTCAGTTTTTTGAAGTGATTCCTGTACTGTCTCATTTGATTCCTGGTCTGTCCCTGGATGAGTCCCAAGTCATCTCAGTTTATTCCTGGACTGTCTCAGGCAACTTGGCTCCAAAGGTTCATACTCTCTGATGTTTTTGTCTATTATTTCCTCAGTGTTATTCTGTGGGGCAGAAGACAACGCTTTGCTCAGGTGAATGAAAGAGTTGGCACTATCTCTGTTGCCGACACTTGCATTAGCAGAGGTGTTCGGGCGTGAAATGTTTCTTTAAACCTCCTCCATGGAGAGATATATGTCACGAGTTGAAAGAGCTAACTCGACCCAAGTGCAGATATTGGACAAAAAAATATTTATGTAAACAAAAAGGCAAAAACAAAAACTTACTTAGTTACTGAATCTCGAAAGTCCAAAAATAAAAGACGAAAGCACGGAGGGAAACACAGAGACGCTAACAACAACTTAAAACGGCAGTTGCTAAAAAGTAGCTAACTGAAACTACAGTGGTTGTCGGGGAGATTAAATGTTGTCACGCAGGGAACTCATCTCTCATCCACCTTACAGCCTTTAGTCATGTTTTTCAGTGCTCTTGTAAATATTAGGTTAAAAAACAACTTAATAAGCTACGGTTTCGCGAACTTGTCAAAACCGCTGATTAGATCGATGAAGCACAGTCGTGACGTCAAAATCAACTAGCCTGTCCTCCAACCTATACGACTCCACTGGTTGTTTGTGCAAGCGTCAAATTACGACCCATATTTACATTTTAGATGCAAGTGACCTCTCGCGGACGTAAAAATAACCTTGATCCGGTGAATGTGTGTTTGTTATCGAATGACGTTTGACCCCTAACCCAAACCTAAGTCCAAGCTAGCTAACTTAATAGTTAATTACCACTTACCTTGGTAAGCACATCAAGCAGTGTGACGGTGCAGGGTGAAGATTTACTGGCATTTCCACGTTCCCTGGTTGGGGCGCTAATTTGGGAAACGCTCCTATTGGTCGTATTACATGACAGACGACTTCTATGGTCCTATAGATTTGGGGACTTGTTGAAATCAACCCATCGCGGTGTAGTTCATTATAGCATAAGGTTCAAGGTTCAAGGTTCAAGGTTCTTTATTTGTCAAATATGCCACATGTTAAACATACAGCACAGATGAAATTGCATTCCCCCCCCAAGTGCAAACCTGCAGTGCATAAAAGAGCACTAAAGAAAAACTAGCAATACTGTACAACAAATAACTTAACTAAAGACATTTGGACAACAAATAACGAACAACAGACAACAAATAACTTAACAGACAACAAATAACGTTAGCTTTTTACTTTTCTCAACTGCATTAACTCTTCAAACTTCATAACAATGGTGTTCATCTGTAAAGGTTATGCAGCTGAACAAAAAAGTATGCATCAGAAATGTGTGTTTGACACAGCTTATTTTCTGCAATCATCCAAAATCCAATGCAAAAATCCCATAGGCGAATTCTCTTAGGAACCACCGGCGCCATTTCTTGGCCAACAAAAATATGTCATCACTATACCGGTCAATGTCTATACTGACGTCCTAACTAAGTCAGTCAGTCACATTAATCAGCCTCTGTCTAAGGTTTAAGATTCCGACCTGTGACATCATAGATCAAAGGCCACTTTCTATTATATAAATGTAAACAACCCAAAATGTAATACACACTAGCTGTGTCCCATTTAATTCCATTTTAGACTTTGGTTATGAATATTGCCAGAAATTATATTTTAGTAATTACGTTACTGTAAACGTTATTAGCTTGCTTACCTAGCATTCACATATCCAGGCCACAGACTGCAAAAAAAATGGACGGGACAAGGTCATACACCCCACCTTCTCAATAATAACAGGTAGGATGTGGGTCAAACATCATTTTTTCCCAAACCTGAACTTTGGTCTCTCAAACCAGTCCCTCGTAGTGTCTCAGGTTGTCTCAGCATGTTCCTGAACTGTCTCAAATGGGTTCTTGGAAGTGTCCCCAGTTGTCCTGGCTAATTTCTGGACTGTCTCAAGTTGGTCCCTTGTAGTGTCTTCAGTTTTTTGAAGTGATTCCTCTACTGTCTCATTTGATTCCTGGTCTGTCCCTTGATGAGTCCCAAGTCATCTCAGTTTATTCCTGGACTGTCTCAGGCAACTTGGCTCCAAAGGTTCATACTCTCTGATGTTTTTGTCTATTATTTCCTCAGTGTTATTCTGTGGGGCAGAAGACAACGCTTTGCTCAGGTGAATGAAAGAGTTGGCACTATCTCTGTTGCCGACACTTGCATTAGCAGAGGTGTTCGGGCGTGAAATGTTTCTTTAAACCTCCTCCATGGAGAGATATATGTCACGAGTTGAAAGAGCTAACTCGACCCAAGTGCAGATATTGGACAAAAAAATATTTATTTAAACAAAAAGGCAAAAACAAAAACTTACTTAGTTACTGAATCTCGAAAGTCCAAAAATAAAAGACCAAAGCACGGAGGGAAACACAGAGACGCTAACAACAACTTAAAACGGCAGTTGCTAAAAAGTAGCTAACTGAAACTACAGTGGTTGTCGGGGAGATTAAATGTTGTCACGCAGGGAACTCATCTCTGATCCACCTTACAGCCTTTAGTCATGTTTTTCAGTGCTCTTGTAAATATTAGGTTAAAAAACAACTTAATAAGCTACGGTTTCGCGAACTTGTCAAAACCGCTGATTAGATCGATGAAGCACAGTCGTGACGTCAAAATCAACTAGCCTGTCCTCCAACCTATACGACTCCACTGGTTTTTTGTGCGAGCGTCAAATTACGACCCATATTTACATTTTAGATGCAAGTGACCTCTCGCGGACGTATAAATAACCTTGATCCGGTGAATGTGTGTTTGTTATCGAATGACGTTTGACCCCTAACCCAAACCTAAGTCCAAGCTAGCTAACTTAATAGTTAATTACCACTTACCTTGGTAAGCACATCAAGCAGTGTGACGGTGCAGGGTGAAGATTTACTGGCATTTCCACGTTCCCTGGTTGGGGCGCTAATTTGGGAAACGCTCCTATTGGTCGTATTACATGACAGACGACTTCTACGGTCCTATAGATTTGGGGACTTGTTGAAATCAACCCATCGCGGTGTAGTTCGTTATAGCATAACGTTAGCTTTTTACTTTTCTCAACTGCATTAACTCTTCAAACTTCATAACAATGGTGTTCATCTGTAAAGGTTATGCAGCTGAACAAAAAAGTATGCATCAGAAATGTGTGTTTGACACAGCTTATTTTCTGCAATCATGCAAAATCCAATGCAAATATCCCATAGGCGAATTCTCTTAGGAACCACCGGCGCCATTTCTTGGCCAACAAAAATATGTCATCACTATACCGGTCAATGTCTATACTGACGTCCTAACTAAGTCAGTCAGTCACATTAATCAGCCTCTTTCTAAGGTTTAAGATTCCGACCTGTGACATCATAGATCAAAGGCCACTTTCTATTATATAAATGTAAACAAACCAAAATGTAATACACACTAGCTGTGTCCCATTTAATTCCATTTTAGACTTTGGTTATGAGTATTGCCAGAAATTATATTTTAGTAATTACGTTACTGTAAACGTTATTAGCTTGCTTACCTAGCATTCACATACCCGGGCCATAGACTGCAAAAAGAATGGACGGGACAAGGACATACACCCCACCTTCTCAATAATAACAGGTAGGGTGTGGGTCAAACATCATTTTTTCCCAAACCTGAACTTTGGTCTCTCAAACCAGTCCCTCGTAGTGTCTCAGGTTGTCTCAGCATTTTCCTGAACTGTCTCAAATGGGTTCTTGGAAGTGTCCCCATTTGTCCTGGCTAATTTCTGGACTGTCTCAAGTTGGTCCCTTGTAGTGTCTTCAGTTTTTTGAAGTGATTCCTGTACTGTCTCATTTGATTCCTGGTCTGTCCCTGGATGAGTCCCAAGTCATCTCAGTTTATTCCTGGACTGTCTCAGGCAACTTGGCTCCAAAGGTTCATACTCTCTGATGTTTTTGTCTATTATTTCCTCAGTGTTATTCTGTGGGGCAGAAGACAACGCTTTGCTCAGGTGAATGAAAGAGTTGGCACTATCTCTGTTGCCGACACTTGCATTAGCAGAGGTGTTCGGGCGTGAAATGTTTCTTTAAACCTCCTCCATGGAGAGATATATGTCACGAGTTGAAAGAGCTAACTCGACCCAAGTGCAGATATTGGACAAAAAAATATTTATGTAAACAAAAAGGCAAAAACAAAAACTTACTTAGTTACTGAATCTCGAAAGTCCAAAAATAAAAGACGAAAGCACGGAGGGAAACACAGAGACGCTAACAACAACTTAAAACGGCAGTTGCTAAAAAGTAGCTAACTGAAACTACAGTGGTTGTCGGGGAGATTAAATGTTGTCACGCAGGGAACTCATCTCTCATCCACCTTACAGCCTTTAGTCATGTTTTTCAGTGCTCTTGTAAATATTAGGTTAAAAAACAACTTAATAAGCTACGGTTTCGCAAACTTGTCAAAACCGCTGATTAGATCGATGAAGCACAGTCGTGACGTCAAAATCAACTAGCCTGTCCTCCAACCTATACGACTCCACTGGTTGTTTGTGCAAGCGTCAAATTACGACCCATATTTACATTTTAGATGCAAGTGACCTCTCGCGGACGTATAAATAACCTTGTTCCGGTGAATGTGTGTTTGTTATCGAATGACATTTGACCCCTAACCCAAACCTAAGTCCAAGCTAGCTAACTTAATAGTTAATTACCACTTACCTTGGTAAGCACATCAAGCAGTGTGACGGTGCAGGGTGAAGATTTACTGGTATTTCCACGTTCCCTGGTTGGGGCGCTAATTTGGGAAACGCTCCTATTGGTCGTATTACATGACAGACGACTTCTACGGTCCTATAGATTTGGGGACTTGTTGAAATCAACCCATCGCGGTGTAGTTCGTTATAGCATAACGTTAGCTTTTTACTTTTCTCAACTGCATTAACTCTTCAAACTTCATAACAATGGTGTTCATCTGTAAAGGTTATGCAGCTGAACAAAAAAGTATGCATCAGAAATGTGTGTTTGACACAGCTTATTTTCTGCAATCATGCAAAATCCAATGCAAAAATCCCATAGGCGAATTCTCTTAGGAACCACCGGCGCCATTTCTTGGCCAACAAAAATATGTCATCACTATACCGGTCAATGTCTATACTGACGTCCTAACTAAGTCAGTCAGTCACATTAATCAGCCTCTGTCTAAGGTTTAAGATTCCGACCTGTGACATCATAGATCAAAGGCCACTTTCTATGATATAAATGTAAACAAACCAAAATGTAATACACACTAGCTGTGTCCCATTTAATTCCATTTTAGACTTTGGTTATGAGTATTGCCAGAAATTATATTTTAGTAATTACGTTACTGTAAACGTTATTAGCTTGCTTACCTAGCATTCACATACCCGGGCCATAGATTTCAAAAAGAATGGACGGGACAAGGACATACACCCCACCTTCTCAATAATAACAGGTAGGGTGTGGGTCAAACATCATTTTTTCCCAAACCTGAACTTTGGTCTCTCAAACCAGTCCCTCGTAGTGTCTCAGGTTGTCTCAGCATGTTCCTGAACTGTCTCAAATGGGTTCTTGGAAGTGTCCCCAGTTGTCCTGGCTAATTTCTGGACTGTCTCAAGTTGGTCCCTTGTAGTGTCTTCAGTTTTTTGAAGTGATTCCTGTACTGTCTCATTTGATTCCTGGTCTGTCCCTGGATGAGTCCCAAGTCATCTCAGTTTATTCCTGGACTGTCTCAGGCAACTTGGCTCCAAAGGTTCATACTCTCTGATGTTTTTGTCTATTATTTCCTCAGTGTTATTCTGTGGGGCAGAAGACAACGCTTTGCTCAGGTGAATGAAAGAGTTGGCACTATCTCTGTTGCCGACACTTGCATTAGCAGAGGTGTTCGGGCGTGAAATGTTTCTTTAAACCTCCTCCATGGAGAGATATATGTCACGAGTTGAAAGAGCTAACTCGACCCAAGTGCAGATATTGGACAAAAAAATATTTATTTAAACAAAAAGGCAAAAACAAAAACTTACTTAGTTACTGAATCTCGAAAGTCCAAAAATAAAAGACCAAAGCACGGAGGGAAACACAGAGACGCTAACAACAACTTAAAACGGCAGTTGCTAAAAAGTAGCTAACTGAAACTACAGTGGTTGTCGGGGAGATTAAATGTTGTCACGCAGGGAACTCATCTCTGATCCACCTTACAGCCTTTAGTCATGTTTTTCAGTGCTCTTGTAAATATTAGGTTAAAAAACAACTTAATAAGCTACGGTTTCGCGAACTTGTCAAAACCGCTGATTAGATCGATGAAGCACAGTCGTGACGTCAAAATCAACTAGCCTGTCCTCCAACCTATACGACTCCACTGGTTGTTTGTGCGAGCGTCAAATTACGACCCATATTTACATTTTAGATGCAAGTGACCTCTCGCGGACGTATAAATAACCTTGATCCGGTGAATGTGTGTTTGTTATCGAATGACGTTTGACCCCTAACCCAAACCTAAGTCCAAGCTAGCTAACTTAATAGTTAATTACCACTTACCTTGGTAAGCACATCAAGCAGTGTGACGGCGCAGGGTGAAGATTTACTGGCATTTCCACGTTCCCTGGTTGGGGCGCTAATTTGGGAAACGCTCCTATTGGTCGTATTACATGACAGACGACTTCTACGGTCCTATAGATTTGGGGACTTGCTGAAATCAACCCATCGCGGTGTAGTTCGTTATAGCATAACGTTAGCTTTTTACTTTTCTCAACTGCATTAACTCTTCAAACTTCATAACAATGGTGTTCATCTGTAAAGGTTATGCAGCTGAACAAAAAAGTATGCATCAGAAATGTGTGTTTGACACAGCTTATTTTCTGCAATCATCCAAAATCCAATGCAAAAATCCCATAGGCGAATTCTCTTAGGAACCACCGGCGCCATTTCTTGGCCAACAAAAATATGTCATCACTATACCGGTCAATGTCTATACTGACGTCCTAACTAAGTCAGTCAGTCACATTAATCAGCCTCTGTCTAAGGTTTAAGATTCCGACCTGTGACATCATAGATCAAAGGCCACTTTCTATTATATAAATGTAAACAACCCAAAATGTAATACACACTAGCTGTGTCCCATTTAATTCCATTTTAGACTTTGGTTATGAATATTGCCAGAAATTATATTTTAGTAATTACGTTACTGTAAACGTTATTAGCTTGCTTACCTAGCATTCACATATCCGGGCCACAGACTGCAAAAAAAATGGACGGGACAAGGTCATACACCCCACCTTCTCAATAATAACAGGTAGGATGTGGGTCAAACATCATTTTTTCCCAAACCTGAACTTTGGTCTCTCAAACCAGTCCCTCGTAGTGTCTCAGGTTGTCTCAGCATGTTCCTGAACTGTCTCAAATGGGTTCTTGGAAGTGTCCCCAGTTGTCCTGGCTAATTTCTGGACTGTCTCAAGTTGGTCCCTTGTAGTGTCTTCAGTTTTTTGAAGTGATTCCTGTACTGTCTCATTTGATTCCTGGTCTGTCCCTGGATGAGTCCCAAGTCATCTCAGTTTATTCCTGGACTGTCTCAGGCAACTTGGCTCCAAAGGTTCATACTCTCTGATGTTTTTGTCTATTATTTCCTCAGTGTTATTCTGTGGGGCAGAAGACAACGCTTTGCTCAGGTGAATGAAAGAGTTGGCACTATCTCTGTTGCCGACACTTGCATTAGCAGAGGTGTTCGGGCGTGAAATGTTTCTTTAAACCTCCTCCATGGAGAGATATATGTCACGAGTTGAAAGAGCTAACTCGACCCAAGTGCAGATATTGGACAAAAAAATATTTATTTAAACAAAAAGGCAAAAACAAAAACTTACTTAGTTACTGAATCTCGAAAGTCTCAAGTTGGTCCCTTGTAGTGTCTTCAGTTTTTTGAAGTGATTCCTGTACTGTCTCATTTGATTCCTGGTCTGTCCCTGGATGAGTCCCAAGTCATCTCAGTTTATTCCTGGACTGTCTCAGGCAACTTGGCTCCAAAGGTTCATACTCTCTGATGTTTTTGTCTATTATTTCCTCAGTGTTATTCTGTGGGGCAGAAGACAACGCTTTGCTCAGGTGAATGAAAGAGTTGGCACTATCTCTGTTGCCGACACTTGCATTAGCAGAGGTGTTCGGGCGTGAAATGTTTCTTTAAACCTCCTCCATGGAGAGATATATGTCACGAGTTGAAAGAGCTAACTCGACCCAAGTGCAGATATTGGACAAAAAAATATTTATGTAAACAAAAAGGCAAAAACAAAAACTTACTTAGTTACTGAATCTCGAAAGTCCAAAAATAAAAGACGAAAGCACGGAGGGAAACACAGAGACGCTAACAACAACTTAAAACGGCAGTTGCTAAAAAGTAGCTAACTGAAACTACAGTGGTTGTCGGGGAGATTAAATGTTGTCACGCAGGGAACTCATCTCTCATCCACCTTACAGCCTTTAGTCATGTTTTTCAGTGCTCTTGTAAATATTAGGTTAAAAAACAACTTAATAAGCTACGGTTTCGCGAACTTGTCAAAACCGCTGATTAGATCGATGAAGCACAGTCGTGACGTCAAAATCAACTAGCCTGTCCTCCAACCTATACGACTCCACTGGTTGTTTGTGCAAGCGTCAAATTACGACCCATATTTACATTTTAGATGCAAGTGACCTCTCGCGGACGTAAAAATAACCTTGATCCGGTGAATGTGTGTTTGTTATCGAATGACGTTTGACCCCTAACCCAAACCTAAGTCCAAGCTAGCTAACTTAATAGTTAATTACCACTTACCTTGGTAAGCACATCAAGCAGTGTGACGGTGCAGGGTGAAGATTTACTGGCATTTCCACGTTCCCTGGTTGGGGCGCTAATTTGGGAAACGCTCCTATTGGTCGTATTACATGACAGACGACTTCTATGGTCCTATAGATTTGGGGACTTGTTGAAATCAACCCATCGCGGTGTAGTTCATTATAGCATAAGGTTCAAGGTTCAAGGTTCAAGGTTCTTTATTTGTCAAATATGCCACATGTTAAACATACAGCACAGATGAAATTGCATTCCCCCCCCAAGTGCAAACCTGCAGTGCATAAAAGAGCACTAAAGAAAAACTAGCAATACTGTACAACAAATAACTTAACTAAAGACATTTGGACAACAAATAACGAACAACAGACAACAAATAACTTAACAGACAACAAATAACGTTAGCTTTTTACTTTTCTCAACTGCATTAACTCTTCAAACTTCATAACAATGGTGTTCATCTGTAAAGGTTATGCAGCTGAACAAAAAAGTATGCATCAGAAATGTGTGTTTGACACAGCTTATTTTCTGCAATCATCCAAAATCCAATGCAAAAATCCCATAGGCGAATTCTCTTAGGAACCACCGGCGCCATTTCTTGGCCAACAAAAATATGTCATCACTATACCGGTCAATGTCTATACTGACGTCCTAACTAAGTCAGTCAGTCACATTAATCAGCCTCTGTCTAAGGTTTAAGATTCCGACCTGTGACATCATAGATCAAAGGCCACTTTCTATTATATAAATGTAAACAACCCAAAATGTAATACACACTAGCTGTGTCCCATTTAATTCCATTTTAGACTTTGGTTATGAATATTGCCAGAAATTATATTTTAGTAATTACGTTACTGTAAACGTTATTAGCTTGCTTACCTAGCATTCACATATCCAGGCCACAGACTGCAAAAAAAATGGACGGGACAAGGTCATACACCCCACCTTCTCAATAATAACAGGTAGGATGTGGGTCAAACATCATTTTTTCCCAAACCTGAACTTTGGTCTCTCAAACCAGTCCCTCGTAGTGTCTCAGGTTGTCTCAGCATGTTCCTGAACTGTCTCAAATGGGTTCTTGGAAGTGTCCCCAGTTGTCCTGGCTAATTTCTGGACTGTCTCAAGTTGGTCCCTTGTAGTGTCTTCAGTTTTTTGAAGTGATTCCTGTACTGTCTCATTTGATTCCTGGTCTGTCCCTTGATGAGTCCCAAGTCATCTCAGTTTATTCCTGGACTGTCTCAGGCAACTTGGCTCCAAAGGTTCATACTCTCTGATGTTTTTGTCTATTATTTCCTCAGTGTTATTCTGTGGGGCAGAAGACAACGCTTTGCTCAGGTGAATGAAAGAGTTGGCACTATCTCTGTTGCCGACACTTGCATTAGCAGAGGTGTTCGGGCGTGAAATGTTTCTTTAAACCTCCTCCATGGAGAGATATATGTCACGAGTTGAAAGAGCTAACTCGACCCAAGTGCAGATATTGGACAAAAAAATATTTATTTAAACAAAAAGGCAAAAACAAAAACTTACTTAGTTACTGAATCTCGAAAGTCCAAAAATAAAAGACCAAAGCACGGAGGGAAACACAGAGACGCTAACAACAACTTAAAACGGCAGTTGCTAAAAAGTAGCTAACTGAAACTACAGTGGTTGTCGGGGAGATTAAATGTTGTCACGCAGGGAACTCATCTCTGATCCACCTTACAGCCTTTAGTCATGTTTTTCAGTGCTCTTGTAAATATTAGGTTAAAAAACAACTTAATAAGCTACGGTTTCGCGAACTTGTCAAAACCGCTGATTAGATCGATGAAGCACAGTCGTGACGTCAAAATCAACTAGCCTGTCCTCCAACCTATACGACTCCACTGGTTTTTTGTGCGAGCGTCAAATTACGACCCATATTTACATTTTAGATGCAAGTGACCTCTCGCGGACGTATAAATAACCTTGATCCGGTGAATGTGTGTTTGTTATCGAATGACGTTTGACCCCTAACCCAAACCTAAGTCCAAGCTAGCTAACTTAATAGTTAATTACCACTTACCTTGGTAAGCACATCAAGCAGTGTGACGGTGCAGGGTGAAGATTTACTGGCATTTCCACGTTCCCTGGTTGGGGCGCTAATTTGGGAAACGCTCCTATTGGTCGTATTACATGACAGACGACTTCTACGGTCCTATAGATTTGGGGACTTGTTGAAATCAACCCATCGCGGTGTAGTTCGTTATAGCATAACGTTAGCTTTTTACTTTTCTCAACTGCATTAACTCTTCAAACTTCATAACAATGGTGTTCATCTGTAAAGGTTATGCAGCTGAACAAAAAAGTATGCATCAGAAATGTGTGTTTGACACAGCTTATTTTCTGCAATCATCCAAAATCCAATGCAAAAATCCCATAGGCGAATTCTCTTAGGAACCACCGGCGCCATTTCTTGGCCAACAAAAATATGTCATCACTATACCGGTCAATGTCTATACTGACGTCCTAACTAAGTCAGTCAGTCACATTAATCAGCCTCTGTCTAAGGTTTAAGATTCCGACCTGTGACATCATAGATCAAAGGCCACTTTCTATTATATAAATGTAAACAACCCAAAATGTAATACACACTAGCTGTGTCCCATTTAATTCCATTTTAGACTTTGGTTATGAATATTGCCAGAAATTATATTTTAGTAATTACGTTACTGTAAACGTTATTAGCTTGCTTACCTAGCATTCACATATCCGGGCCACAGACTGCAGAAAAAATGGACGGGACAAGGTCATACACCCCACCTTCTCAATAATAACAGGTAGGATGTAGGTCAAACATCATTTTTTCCCAAACCTGAACTTTGGTCTCTCAAACCAGTCCCTCGTAGTGTCTCAGGTTGTCTCAGCATGTTCCTGAACTGTCTCAAATGGGTTCTTGGAAGTGTCCCCAGTTGTCCTGGCTAATTTCTGGACTGTCTCAAGTTGGTCCCTTGTAGTGTCTTCAGTTTTTTGAAGTGATTCCTGTACTGTCTCATTTGATTCCTGGTCTGTCCCTGGATGAGTCCCAAGTCATCTCAGTTTATTCCTGGACTGTCTCAGGCAACTTGGCTCCAAAGGTTCATACTCTCTGATGTTTTTGTCTATTATTTCCTCAGTGTTATTCTGTGGGGCAGAAGACAACGCTTTGCTCAGGTGAATGAAAGAGTTGGCACTATCTCTGTTGCCGACACTTGCATTAGCAGAGGTGTTCGGGCGTGAAATGTTTCTTTAAACCTCCTCCATGGAGAGATATATGTCACGAGTTGAAAGAGCTAACTCGACCCAAGTGCAGATATTGGACAAAAAAATATTTATTTAAACAAAAAGGCAAAAACAAAAACTTACTTAGTTACTGAATCTCGAAAGTCCAAAAATAAAAGACCAAAGCACGGAGGGAAACACAGAGACGCTAACAACAACTTAAAACGGCAGTTGCTAAAAAGTAGCTAACTGAAACTACAGTGGTTGTCGGGGAGATTAAATGTTGTCACGCAGGGAACTCATCTCTGATCCACCTTACAGCCTTTAGTCATGTTTTTCAGTGCTCTTGTAAATATTAGGTTAAAAAACAACTTAATAAGCTACGGTTTCGCGAACTTGTCAAAACCGCTGATTAGATCGATGAAGCACAGTCGTGACGTCAAAATCAACTAGCCTGTCCTCCAACCTATACGACTCCACTGGTTGTTTGTGCGAGCGTCAAATTACGACCCATATTTACATTTTAGATGCAAGTGACCTCTCGCGGACGTATAAATAACCTTGATCCGGTGAATGTGTGTTTGTTATCGAATGACGTTTGACCCCTAACCCAAACCTAAGTCCAAGCTAGCTAACTTAATAGTTAATTACCACTTACCTTGGTAAGCACATCAAGCAGTGTGACGGCGCAGGGTGAAGATTTACTGGCATTTCCACGTTCCCTGGTTGGGGCGCTAATTTGGGAAACGCTCCTATTGGTCGTATTACATGACAGACGACTTCTACGGTCCTATAGATTTGGGGACTTGTTGAAATCAACCCATCGCGGTGTAGTTCGTTATAGCATAACGTTAGCTTTTTACTTTTCTCAACTGCATTAACTCTTCAAACTTCATAACAATGGTGTTCATCTGTAAAGGTTATGCAGCTGAACAAAAAAGTATGCATCAGAAATGTGTGTTTGACACAGCTTATTTTCTGCAATCATGCAAAATCCAATGCAAAAATCCCATAGGCGAATTCTCTTAGGAACCACCGGCGCCATTTCTTGGCCAACTAAAATATGTCATCACTATACCGGTCAATGTCTATACTGACGTCCTAACTAAGTCAGTCAGTCACATTAATCAGCCTCTTTCTAAGGTTTAAGATTCCGACCTGTGACATCATAGATCAAAGGCCACTTTCTATTATATAAATGTAAACAAACCAAAATGTAATACACACTAGCTGTGTCCCATTTAATTCCATTTTAGACTTTGGTTATGAGTATTGCCAGAAATTATATTTTAGTAATTACGTTACTGTAAACGTTATTAGCTTGCTTACCTAGCATTCACATACCCGGGCCATAGACTGCAAAAAGAATGGACGGGACAAGGACATACACCCCACCTTCTCAATAATAACAGGTAGGGTGTGGGTCAAACATCATTTTTTCCCGAACCTGAACTTTGGTCTCTCAAACCAGTCCCTCGTAGTGTCTCAGGTTGTCTCAGCATGTTCCTGAACTGTCTCAAATGGGTTCTTGGAAGTGTCCCCATTTGTCCTGGCTAATTTCTGGACTGTCTCAAGTTGGTCCCTTGTAGTGTCTTCAGTTTTTTGAAGTGATTCCTGTACTGTCTCATTTGATTCCTGGTCTGTCCCTGGATGAGTCCCAAGTCATCTCAGTTTATTCCTGGACTGTCTCAGGCAACTTGGCTCCAAAGGTTCATACTCTCTGATGTTTTTGTCTATTATTTCCTCAGTGTTATTCTGTGGGGCAGAAGACAACGCTTTGCTCAGGTGAATGAAAGAGTTGGCACTATCTCTGTTGCCGACACTTGCATTAGCAGAGGTGTTCGGGCGTGAAATGTTTCTTTAAACCTCCTCCATGGAGAGATATATGTCACGAGTTGAAAGAGCTAACTCGACCCAAGTGCAGATATTGGACAAAAAAATATTTATGTAAACAAAAAGGCAAAAACAAAAACTTACTTAGTTACTGAATCTCGAAAGTCCAAAAATAAAAGACGAAAGCACGGAGGGAAACACAGAGACGCTAACAACAACTTAAAACGGCAGTTGCTAAAAAGTAGCTAACTGAAACTACAGTGGTTGTCGGGGAGATTAAATGTTGTCACGCAGGGAACTCATCTCTCATCCACCTTACAGCCTTTAGTCATGTTTTTCAGTGCTCTTGTAAATATTAGGTTAAAAAACAACTTAATAAGCTACGGTTTCGCAAACTTGTCAAAACCGCTGATTAGATCGATGAAGCACAGTCGTGACGTCAAAATCAACTAGCCTGTCCTCCAACCTATACGACTCCACTGGTTGTTTGTGCAAGCGTCAAATTACGACCCATATTTACATTTTAGATGCAAGTGACCTCTCGCGGACGTATAAATAACCTTGTTCCGGTGAATGTGTGTTTGTTATCGAATGACATTTGACCCCTAACCCAAACCTAAGTCCAAGCTAGCTAACTTAATAGTTAATTACCACTTACCTTGGTAAGCACATCAAGCAGTGTGACGGTGCAGGGTGAAGATTTACTGGTATTTCCACGTTACCTGGTTGGGGCGCTAATTTGGGAAACGCTCCTATTGGTCGTATTACATGACAGACGACTTCTACGGTCCTATAGATTTGGGGACTTGTTGAAATCAACCCATCGCGGTGTAGTTCGTTATAGCATAACGTTAGCTTTTTACTTTTCTCAACTGCATTAACTCTTCAAACTTCATAACAATGGTGTTCATCTGTAAAGGTTATGCAGCTGAACAAAAAAGTATGCATCAGAAATGTGTGTTTGACACAGCTTATTTTCTGCAATCATGCAAAATCCAATGCAAAAATCCCATAGGCGAATTCTCTTAGGAACCACCGGCGCCATTTCTTGGCCAACAAAAATATGTCATCACTATACCGGTCAATGTCTATACTGACGTCCTAACTAAGTCAGTCAGTCACATTAATCAGCCTCTGTCTAAGGTTTAAGATTCCGACCTGTGACATCATAGATCAAAGGCCACTTTCTATGATATAAATGTAAACAAACCAAAATGTAATACACACTAGCTGTGTCCCATTTAATTCCATTTTAGACTTTGGTTATGAGTATTGCCAGAAATTATATTTTAGTAATTACGTTACTGTAAACGTTATTAGCTTGCTTACCTAGCATTCACATACCCGGGCCATAGATTTCAAAAAGAATGGACGGGACAAGGACATACACCCCACCTTCTCAATAATAACAGGTAGGGTGTGGGTCAAACATCATTTTTTCCCAAACCTGAACTTTGGTCTCTCAAACCAGTCCCTCGTAGTGTCTCAGGTTGTCTCAGCATGTTCCTGAACTGTCTCAAATGGGTTCTTGGAAGTGTCCCCAGTTGTCCTGGCTAATTTCTGGACTGTCTCAAGTTGGTCCCTTGTAGTGTCTTCAGTTTTTTGAAGTGATTCCTGTACTGTCTCATTTGATTCCTGGTCTGTCCCTGGATGAGTCCCAAGTCATCTCAGTTTATTCCTGGACTGTCTCAGGCAACTTGGCTCCAAAGGTTCATACTCTCTGATGTTTTTGTCTATTATTTCCTCAGTGTTATTCTGTGGGGCAGAAGACAACGCTTTGCTCAGGTGAATGAAAGAGTTGGCACTATCTCTGTTGCCGACACTTGCATTAGCAGAGGTGTTCGGGCGTGAAATGTTTCTTTAAACCTCCTCCATGGAGAGATATATGTCACGAGTTGAAAGAGCTAACTCGACCCAAGTGCAGATATTGGACAAAAAAATATTTATTTAAACAAAAAGGCAAAAACAAAAACTTACTTTGTTACTGAATCTCGAAAGTCCAAAAATAAAAGACGAAAGCACGGAGGGAAACACAGAGACGCTAACAACAACTTAAAAAAGCAGTTGCTAAAAAGTAGCTAACTGAAACTACAGTGGTTGTCGGGGAGATTAAATGTTGTCACGCAGGGAACTCATCTCTGATCCACCTTACAGCCTTTAGTCATGTTTTTCAGTGCTCTTGTAAATATTAGGTTAAAAAACAACTTAATAAGCTACGGTTTCGCGAACTTGTCAAAACCGCTGATTAGATCGATGAAGCACAGTCGTGACGTCAAAATCAACTAGCCTGTCCTCCAACCTATACGACTCCACTGGTTGTTTGTGCAAGCGTCAAATTACGACCCATATTTACATTTTAGATGCAAGTGACCTCTCGCGGACGTAAAAATAACCTTGATCCGGTGAATGTGTGTTTGTTATCGAATGACGTTTGACCCCTAACCCAAACCTAAGTCCAAGCTAGCTAACTTAATAGTTAATTACCACTTACCTTGGTAAGCACATCAAGCAATGTGACGGTGCAGGGTGAAGATTTACTGGCATTTCCACGTTCCCTGGTTGGGGCGCTAATTTGGGAAACGCTCCTATTGGTCGTATTACATGACAGACGACTTCTATGGTCCTATAGATTTGGGGACTTGTTGAAATCAACCCATCGCGGTGTAGTTCATTATAGCATAAGGTTCAAGGTTCAAGGTTCAAGGTTCTTTATTTGTCAAATATGCCACATGTTAAACATACAGCACAGATGAAATTGCATTCCCCCCCAAGTGCAAACCTGCAGTGCATAAAAGAGCACTAAAGAAAAACTAGCAATACTGTACAACAAATAACTTAACTAAAGACATTTGGACAACAAATAACGAACAACAGACAACAAATAACTTAACAGACAACAAATAACGTTAGCTTTTTACTTTTCTCAACTGCATTAACTCTTCAAACTTCATAACAATGATGTTCATCTGTAAAGGTTATGCAGCTGAACAAAAAAGTATGCATCAGAAATGTGTGTTTGACACAGCTTATTTTCTGCAATCATCCAAAATCCAATGCAAAAATCCCATAGGCGAATTCTCTTAGGAACCACCGGCGCCATTTCTTGGCCAACAAAAATATGTCATCACTATACCGGTCAATGTCTATACTGACGTCCTAACTAAGTCAGTCAGTCACATTAATCAGCCTCTGTCTAAGGTTTAAGATTCCGACCTGTGACATCATAGATCAAAGGCCACTTTCTATTATATAAATGTAAACAACCCAAAATGTAATACACACTAGCTGTGTCCCATTTAATTCCATTTTAGACTTTGGTTATGAATATTGCCAGAAATTATATTTTAGTAATTACGTTACTGTAAACGTTATTAGCTTGCTTACCTAGCATTCACATATCCAGGCTACAGACTGCAAAAAAAATGGACGGGACAAGGTCATACACCCCACCTTCTCAATAATAACAGGTAGGATGTGGGTCAAACATCATTTTTTCCCAAACCTGAACTTTGGTCTCTCAAACCAGTCCCTCGTAGTGTCTCAGGTTGTCTCAGCATGTTCCTGAACTGTCTCAAATGGGTTCTTGGAAGTGTCCCCAGTTGTCCTGGCTAATTTCTGGACTGTCTCAAGTTGGTCCCTTGTAGTGTCTTCAGTTTTTTGAAGTGATTCCTGTACTGTCTCATTTGATTCCTGGTCTGTCCCTTGATGAGTCCCAAGTCATCTCAGTTTATTCCTGGACTGTCTCAGGCAACTTGGCTCCAAAGGTTCATACTCTCTGATGTTTTTGTCTATTATTTCCTCAGTGTTATTCTGTGGGGCAGAAGACAACGCTTTGCTCAGGTGAATGAAAGAGTTGGCACTATCTCTGTTGCCGACACTTGCATTAGCAGAGGTGTTCGGGCGTGAAATGTTTCTTTAAACCTCCTCCATGGAGAGATATATGTCACGAGTTGAAAGAGCTAACTCGACCCAAGTGCAGATATTGGACAAAAAAATATTTATTTAAACAAAAAGGCAAAAACAAAAACTTACTTAGTTACTGAATCTCGAAAGTCCAAAAATAAAAGACCAAAGCACGGAGGGAAACACAGAGACGCTAACAACAACTTAAAACGGCAGTTGCTAAAAAGTAGCTAACTGAAACTACAGTGGTTGTCGGGGAGATTAAATGTTGTCACGCAGGGAACTCATCTCTGATCCACCTTACAGCCTTTAGTCATGTTTTTCAGTGCTCTTGTAAATATTAGGTTAAAAAACAACTTAATAAGCTACGGTTTCGCGAACTTGTCAAAACCGCTGATTAGATCGATGAAGCACAGTCGTGACGTCAAAATCAACTAGCCTGTCCTCCAACCTATACGACTCCACTGGTTTTTTGTGCGAGCGTCAAATTACGACCCATATTTACATTTTAGATGCAAGTGACCTCTCGCGGACGTATAAATAACCTTGATCCGGTGAATGTGTGTTTGTTATCGAATGACGTTTGACCCCTAACCCAAACCTAAGTCCAAGCTAGCTAACTTAATAGTTAATTACCACTTACCTTGGTAAGCACATCAAGCAGTGTGACGGTGCAGGGTGAAGATTTACTGGCATTTCCACGTTCCCTGGTTGGGGCGCTAATTTGGGAAACGCTCCTATTGGTCGTATTACATGACAGACGACTTCTACGGTCCTATAGATTTGGGGACTTGTTGAAATCAACCCATCGCGGTGTAGTTCGTTATAGCATAACGTTAGCTTTTTACTTTTCTCAACTGCATTAACTCTTCAAACTTCATAACAATGGTGTTCATCTGTAAAGGTTATGCAGCTGAACAAAAAAGTATGCATCAGAAATGTGTGTTTGACACAGCTTATTTTCTGCAATCATCCAAAATCCAATGCAAAAATCCCATAGGCGAATTCTCTTAGGAACCACCGGCGCCATTTCTTGGCCAACAAAAATATGTCATCACTATACCGGTCAATGTCTATACTGACGTCCTAACTAAGTCAGTCAGTCACATTAATCAGCCTCTGTCTAAGGTTTAAGATTCCGACCTGTGACATCATAGATCAAAGGCCACTTTCTATTATATAAATGTAAACAACCCAAAATGTAATACACACTAGCTGTGTCCCATTTAATTCCATTTTAGACTTTGGTTATGAATATTGCCAGAAATTATATTTTAGTAATTACGTTACTGTAAACGTTATTAGCTTGCTTACCTAGCATTCACATATCCGGGCCACAGACTGCAGAAAAAATGGACGGGACAAGGTCATACACCCCACCTTCTCAATAATAACAGGTAGGATGTAGGTCAAACATCATTTTTTCCCAAACCTGAACTTTGGTCTCTCAAACCAGTCCCTCGTAGTGTCTCAGGTTGTCTCAGCATGTTCCTGAACTGTCTCAAATGGGTTCTTGGAAGTGTCCCCAGTTGTCCTGGCTAATTTCTGGACTGTCTCAAGTTGGTCCCTTGTAGTGTCTTCAGTTTTTTGAAGTGATTCCTGTACTGTCTCATTTGATTCCTGGTCTGTCCCTGGATGAGTCCCAAGTCATCTCAGTTTATTCCTGGACTGTCTCAGGCAACTTGGCTCCAAAGGTTCATACTCTCTGATGTTTTTGTCTATTATTTCCTCAGTGTTATTCTGTGGGGCAGAAGACAACGCTTTGCTCAGGTGAATGAAAGAGTTGGCACTATCTCTGTTGCCGACACTTGCATTAGCAGAGGTGTTCGGGCGTGAAATGTTTCTTTAAACCTCCTCCATGGAGAGATATATGTCACGAGTTGAAAGAGCTAACTCGACCCAAGTGCAGATATTGGACAAAAAAATATTTATTTAAACAAAAAGGCAAAAACAAAAACTTACTTAGTTACTGAATCTCGAAAGTCCAAAAATAAAAGACGAAAGCACGGAGGGAAACACAGAGACGCTAACAACAACTTAAAACGGCAGTTGCTAAAAAGTAGCTAACTGAAACTACAGTGGTTGTCGGGGAGATTAAATGTTGTCACGCAGGGAACTCATCTCTGATCCACCTTACAGCCTTTAGTCATGTTTTTCAGTGCTCTTGTAAATATTAGGTTAAAAAACAACTTAATAAGCTACGGTTTCGCGAACTTGTCAAAACCGCTGATTAGATCGATGAAGCACAGTCGTGACGTCAAAATCAACTAGCCTGTCCTCCAACCTATACGACTCCACTGGTTGTTTGTGCAAGCGTCAAATTACGACCCATATTTACATTTTAGATGCAAGTGACCTCTCGCGGACGTATAAATAACCTTGATCCGGTGAATGTGTGTTTGTTATCGAATGACGTTTGACCCCTAACCCAAACCTAAGTCCAAGCTAGCTAATTTAATAGTTAATTACCACTTACCTTGGTAAGCACATCAAGCAGTGTGACGGTGCAGGGTGAAGATTTACTGGCATTTCCACGTTCCCTGGTTGGGGCGCTAATTTGGGAAACGCTCCTATTGGTCGTATTACATGACAGACGACTTCTACGGTCCTATAGATTTGGGGACTTGTTGAAATCAACCCATCGCGGTGTAGTTCGTTATAGCATAACGTTAGCTTTTTACTTTTCTCAACTGCATTAACTCTTCAAACTTCATAACAATGGTGTTCATCTGTAAAGGTTATGCAGCTGAACAAAAAAGTATGCATCAGAAATGTGTGTTTGACACAGCTTATTTTCTGCAATCATCCAAAATCCAATGCAAAAATCCCATAGGCGAATTCTCTTAGGAACCACCGGCGCCATTTCTTGGCCAACAAAAATATGTCATCACTATACCGGTCAATGTCTATACTGACGTCCTAACTAAGTCAGTCAGTCACATTAATCAGCCTCTGTCTAAGGTTTAAGATTCCGACCTGTGACATCATAGATCAAAGGCCACTTTCTATTATATAAATGTAAACAAACCAAAATGTAATACACACTAGCTGTGTCCCATTTAATTCCATTTTAGACTTTGGTTATGAGTATTGCCAGAAATTATATTTTAGTAATTACGTTACTGTAAACGTTATTAGCTTGCTTACCTAGCATTCACATACCCGGGCCATAGACTGCAAAAAGAATGGACGGGACAAGGACATACACCCCACCTTCTCAATAATAACAGGTAGGGTGTGGGTCAAACATCATTTTTTCCCAAACCTGAACTTTGGTCTCTCAAACCAGTCCCTCGTAGTGTCTCAGGTTGTCTCAGCATGTTCCTGAACTGTCTCAAATGGGTTCTTGGAAGTGTCCCCAGTTGTCCTGGCTAATTTCTGGACTGTCTCAAGTTGGTCCCTTGTAGTGTCTTCAGTTTTTTGAAGTGATTCCTGTACTGTCTCATTTGATTCCTGGTCTGTCCCTGGATGAGTCCCAAGTCATCTCAGTTTATTCCTGGACTGTCTCAGGCAACTTGGCTCCAAAGGTTCATACTCTCTGATGTTTTTGTCTATTATTTCCTCAGTGTTATTCTGTGGGGCAGAAGACAACGCTTTGCTCAGGTGAATGAAAGAGTTGGCACTATCTCTGTTGCCGACACTTGCATTAGCAGAGGTGTTCGGGCGTGAAATGTTTCTTTAAACCTCCTCCATGGAGAGATATATGTCACGAGTTGAAAGAGCTAACTCGACCCAAGTGCAGATATTGGACAAAAAAATATTTATTTAAACAAAAAGGCAAAAACAAAAACTTACTTAGTTACTGAATCTCGAAAGTCCAAAAATAAAAGACGAAAGCACGGAGGGAAACACAGAGACGCTAACAACAACTTAAAACGGCAGTTGCTAAAAAGTAGCTAACTGAAACTACAGTGGTTGTCGGGGAGATTAAATGTTGTCACGCAGGGAACTCATCTCTGATCCACCTTACAGCCTTTAGTCATGTTTTTCAGTGCTCTTGTAAATATTAGGTTAAAAAACAACTTAATAAGCTACGGTTTCGCGAACTTGTCAAAACCGCTGATTAGATCGATGAAGCACAGTCGTGACGTCAAAATCAACTAGCCTGTCCTCCAACCTATACGACTCCACTGGTTGTTTGTGCAAGCGTCAAATTACGACCCATATTTACATTTTAGATGCAAGTGACCTCTCGCGGACGTATAAATAACCTTGATCCGGTGAATGTGTGTTTGTTATCGAATGACGTTTGACCCCTAACCCAAACCTAAGTCCAAGCTAGCTAATTTAATAGTTAATTACCACTTACCTTGGTAAGCACATCAAGCAGTGTGACGGTGCAGGGTGAAGATTTACTGGCATTTCCACGTTCCCTGGTTGGGGAGCTAATTTGGGAAACGCTCCTATTGGTCGTATTACATGACAGACGACTTCTACGGTCCTATAGATTTGGGGACTTGTTGAAATCAACCCATCGCGGTGTAGTTCGTTATAGCATAAAGTTAGCTTTTTACTTTTCTCAACTGCATTAACTCTTCAAACTTCATAACAATGGTGTTCATCTGTAAAGGTTATGCAGCTGAACAAAAAATTATGCATCAGAAATGTGTGTTTGACACAGCTTATTTTCTGCAATCATACAAAATCCAATGCAAAAATCCCATAGGCGAATTCTCTTAGGAACCACAGGCGCCATTTCTTGGCCAACAAAAATATGTCATCACTATACCGGTCAATGTCTATACTGACGTCCTAACTAAGTCAGTCAGTCACATTAATCAGCCTCTGTCTAAGGTTTAAGATTCCGACCTGTGACATCATAGATCAAAGGCCACTTTCTATTATATAAATGTAAACAACCCAAAATGTAATACACACTAGCTGTGTCCCATTTAATTCCATTTTAGACTTTGGTTATGAATATTGCCAGAAATTATATTTTAGTAATTACGTTACTGTAAACGTTATTAGCTTGCTTACCTAGCATTCACATATCCGGGCCATAGACTGCAAAAAAAATGGACGGGACAAGGTCATACACCCCACCTTCTCAATAATAACAGGTAGGATGTGGGTCAAACATCATTTTTTCCCAAACCTGAACTTTGGTCTCTCAAACCAGTCCCTCGTAGTGTCTCAGGTTGTCTCAGCATGTTCCTGAACTGTCTCAAATGGGTTCTTGGAAGTGTCCCCAGTTGTCCTGGCTAATTTCTGGACTGTCTCAAGTTGGTCCCTTGTAGTGTCTTCAGTTTTTTGAAGTGATTCCTGTACTGTCTCATTTGATTCCTGGTCTGTCCCTGGATGAGTCCCAAGTCATCTCAGTTTATTCCTGGACTGTCTCAGGCAACTTGGCTCCAAAGGTTCATACTCTCTGATGTTTTTGTCTATTATTTCCTCAGTGTTATTCTGTGGGGCAGAAGACAACGCTTTGCTCAGGTGAATGAAAGAGTTGGCACTATCTCTGTTGCCGACACTTGCATTAGCAGAGGTGTTCGGGCGTGAAATGTTTCTTTAAACCTCCTCCATGGAGAGATATATGTCACGAGTTGAAAGAGCTAACTCGACCCAAGTGCAGATATTGGACAAAAAAATATTTATTTAAACAAAAAGGCAAAAACAAAAACTTACTTAGTTACTGAATCTCGAAAGTCCAAAAATAAAAGACGAAAGCACGGAGGGAAACACAGAGACGCTAACAACAACTTAAAACGGCAGTTGCTAAAAAGTAGCTAACTGAAACTACAGTGGTTGTCGGGGAGATTAAATGTTGTCACGCAGGGAACTCATCTCTGATCCACCTTACAGCCTTTAGTCATGTTTTTCAGTGCTCTTGTAAATATTAGGTTAAAAAACAACTTAATAAGCTACGGTTTCGCGAACTTGTCAAAACCGCTGATTAGATCGATGAAGCACAGTCGTGACGTCAAAATCAACTAGCCTGTCCTCCAACCTATACGACTCCACTGGTTGTTTGTGCAAGCGTCAAATTACGACCCATATTTACATTTTAGATGCAAGTGACCTCTCGCGGACGTATAAATAACCTTGATCCGGTGAATGTGTGTTTGTTATCGAATGACATTTGACCCCTAACCCAAACCTAAGTCCAAGCTAGCTAACTTAATAGTTAATTACCACTTACCTTGGTAAGCACATCAAGCAGTGTGACGGTGCAGGGTGAAGATTTACTGGCATTTCCACGTTCCCTGGTTGGGGCGCTAATTTGGGAAACGCTCCTATTGGTCGTATTACATGACAGACGACTTCTACGGTCCTATAGATTTGGGGACTTGTTGAAATCAACCCATCGCGGTGTAGTTCGTTATAGCATAACGTTAGCTTTTTACTTTTCTCAACTGCATTAACTCTTCAAACTTCATAACAATGGTGTTCATCTGTAAAGGTTATGCAGCTGAACAAAAAAGTATGCATCAGAAATGTGTGTTTGACACAGCTTATTTTCTGCAATCATCCAAAATCCAATGCAAAAATCCCATAGGCGAATTCTCTTAGGAACCACCGGCGCCATTTCTTGGCCAGCAAAAATATGTCATCACTATACCGGTCAATGTCTATACTGACGTCCTAACTAAGTCAGTCAGTCACATTAATCAGCCTCTGTCTAAGGTTTAAGATTCCGACCTGTGACATCATAGATCAAAGGCCACTTTCTATTATATAAATGTAAACAACCCAAAATGTAATACACACTAGCTGTGTCCCATTTAATTCCATTTTAGACTTTGGTTATGAATATTGCCAGAAATTATATTTTAGTAATTACGTTACTGTAAACGTTATTAGCTTGCTTACCTAGCATTCACATATCCAGGCCACAGACTGCAAAAAAAATGGACGGGACAAGGTCATACACCCCACCTTCTCAATAATAACAGGTAGGATGTGGGTCAAACATCATTTTTTCCCAAACCTGAACTTTGGTCTCTCAAACCAGTCCCTCGTAGTGTCTCAGGTTGTCTCAGCATGTTCCTGAACTGTCTCAAATGGGTTCTTGGAAGTGTCCCCAGTTGTCCTGGCTAATTTCTGGACTGTCTCAAGTTGGTCCCTTGTAGTGTCTTCAGTTTTTTGAAGTGATTCCTGTACTGTCTCATTTGATTCCTGGTCTGTCCCTTGATGAGTCCCAAGTCATCTCAGTTTATTCCTGGACTGTCTCAGGCAACTTGGCTCCAAAGGTTCATACTCTCTGATGTTTTTGTCTATTATTTCCTCAGTGTTATTCTGTGGGGCAGAAGACAACGCTTTGCTCAGGTGAATGAAAGAGTTGGCACTATCTCTGTTGCCGACACTTGCATTAGCAGAGGTGTTCGGGCGTGAAATGTTTCTTTAAACCTCCTCCATGGAGAGATATATGTCACGAGTTGAAAGAGCTAACTCGACCCAAGTGCAGATATTGGACAAAAAAATATTTATTTAAACAAAAAGGCAAAAACAAAAACTTACTTAGTTACTGAATCTCGAAAGTCCAAAAATAAAAGACGAAAGCACGGAGGGAAACACAGAGACGCTAACAACAACTTAAAACGGCAGTTGCTAAAATGTAGCTAACTGAAACTACAGTGGTTGTCGGGGAGATTAAATGTTGTCACGCAGGGAACTCATCTCTGATCCACCTTATAGCCTTTAGTGATGTTTTTCAGTGCTCTTGTAAATATTAGGTTAAAAAACAACTTAATAAGCTACGGTTTCGCGAACTTGTCAAAACCGCTGATTAGATCGATGAAGCACAGTCGTGACGTCAAAATCAACTAGCCTGTCCTCCAACCTATACGACTCCACTGGTTGTTTGTACAAGCGTCAAATTACGACCCATATTTACATTTTAGATGCAAGTGACCTCTCGCGGACGTATAAATAACCTTGATCCGGTGAATGTGTGTTTGTTATCGAATGACGTTTGACCCCTAACCCAAACCTAAGTCCAAGCTAGCTAACTTAATAGTTAATTACCACTTACCTTGGTAAGCACATCAAGCAGTGTGACGGTGCAGGGTGAAGATTTACTGGCATTTCCACGTTCCCTGGTTGGGGCGCTAATTTGGGAAACGCTCCTATTGGTCGTATTACATGACAGACGACTTCTACGGTCCTATAGATTTGGGGACTTGTTGAAATCAACCCATCGCGGTGTAGTTCGTTATAGCATAACGTTAGCTTTTTACTTTTCTCAACTGCATTAACTCTTCAAACTTCATAACAATGGTGTTCATCTGTAAAGGTTATGCAGCTGAACAAAAAAGTATGCATCAGAAATGTGTGTTTGACACAGCTTATTTTCTGCAATCATCCAAAATCCAATGCAAAAATCCCATCGGCGAATTCTCTTAGGAACCACCGGCGCCATTTCTTGGCCAACAAAAATATGTCATCACTATACCGGTCAATGTCTATACTGACGTCCTAACTAAGTCAGTCAGTCACATTAATCAGCCTCTGTCTAAGGTTTAAGATTCCGACCTGTGACATCATAGATCAAAGGCCACTTTCTATTATATAAATGTAAACAACCCAAAATGTAATACACACTAGCTGTGTCCCATTTAATTCCATTTTAGACTTTGGTTATGAATATTGCCAGAAATTATATTTTAGTAATTACGTTACTGTAAACGTTATTAGCTTGCTTACCTAGCATTCACATATCCAGGCTACAGACTGCAAAAAAAATGGACGGGACAAGGTCATACACCCCACCTTCTCAATAATAACAGGTAGGATGTGGGTCAAACATCATTTTTTCCCAAACCTGAACTTTGGTCTCTCAAACCAGTCCCTCGTAGTGTCTCAGGTTGTCTCAGCATGTTCCTGAACTGTCTCAAATGGGTTCTTGGAAGTGTCCCCAGTTGTCCTGGCTAATTTCTGGACTGTCTCAAGTTGGTCCCTTGTAGTGTCTTCAGTTTTTTGAAGTGATTCCTGTACTGTCTCATTTGATTCCTGGTCTGTCCCTTGATGAGTCCCAAGTCATCTCAGTTTATTCCTGGACTGTCTCAGGCAACTTGGCTCCAAAGGTTCATACTCTCTGATGTTTTTGTCTATTATTTCCTCAGTGTTATTCTGTGGGGCAGAAGACAACGCTTTGCTCAGGTGAATGAAAGAGTTGGCACTATCTCTGTTGCCGACACTTGCATTAGCAGAGGTGTTCGGGCGTGAAATGTTTCTTTAAACCTCCTCCATGGAGAGATATATGTCACGAGTTGAAAGAGCTAACTCGACCCAAGTGCAGATATTGGACAAAAAAATATTTATTTAAACAAAAAGGCAAAAACAAAAACTTACTTAGTTACTGAATCTCGAAAGTCCAAAAATAAAAGACCAAAGCACGGAGGGAAACACAGAGACGCTAACAACAACTTAAAACGGCAGTTGCTAAAAAGTAGCTAACTGAAACTACAGTGGTTGTCGGGGAGATTAAATGTTGTCACGCAGGGAACTCATCTCTGATCCACCTTACAGGCTTTAGTCATGTTTTTCAGTGCTCTTGTAAATATTAGGTTAAAAAACAACTTAATAAGCTACGGTTTCGCGAACTTGTCAAAACCGCTGATTAGATCGATGAAGCACAGTCGTGACGTCAAAATCAACTAGCCTGTCCTCCAACCTATACGACTCCACTGGTTGTTTGTGCAAGCGTCAAATTACGACCCATATTTACATTTTAGATGCAAGTGACCTCTCGCGGACGTAAAAATAACCTTGATCCGGTGAATGTGTGTTTGTTATCGAATGACGTTTGACCCCTAACCCAAACCTAAGTCCAAGCTAGCTAACTTAATAGTTAATTACCACTTACCTTGGTAAGCACATCAAGCAGTGTGACGGTGCAGGGTGAAGATTTACTGGCATTTCCACGTTCCCTGGTTGGGGCGCTAATTTGGGAAACGCTCCTATTGGTCGTATTACATGACAGACGACTTCTACGGTCCTATAGATTTGGGGACTTGTTGAAATCAACCCATCGCGGTGTAGTTCGTTATAGCATAAAGTTAGCTTTTTACTTTTCTCAACTGCATTAACTCTTCAAACTTCATAACAATGGTGTTCATCTGTAAAGGTTATGCAGCTGAACAAAAAAGTATGCATCAGAAATGTGTGTTTGACACAGCTTATTTTCTGCAATCATCCAAAATCCAATGCAAAAATCCCATAGGCGAATTCTCTTAGGAACCACCGGCGCCATTTCTTGGCCAACAAAAATATGTCATCACTATACCGGTCAATGTCTATACTGACGTCCTAACTAAGTCAGTCAGTCACATTAATCAGCCTCTGTCTAAGGTTTAAGATTCCGACCTGTGACATCATAGATCAAAGGCCACTTTCTATTATATAAATGTAAACAACCCAAAATGTAATACACACTAGCTGTGTCCCATTTAATTCCATTTTAGACTTTGGTTATGAATATTGCCAGAAATTATATTTTAGTAATTACGTTACTGTAAACGTTATTAGCTTGCTTACCTAGCATTCACATATCCAGGCCACAGACTGCAAAAAAAATGGACGGGACAAGGTCATACACCCCACCTTCTCAATAATAACAGGTAGGATGTGGGTCAAACATCATTTTTTCCCAAACCTGAACTTTGGTCTCTCAAACCAGTCCCTCGTAGTGTCTCAGGTTGTCTCAGCATGTTCCTGAACTGTCTCAAATGGGTTCTTTGAAGTGTCCCCAGTTGTCCTGGCTAATTTCTGGACTGTCTCAAGTTGGTCCCTTGTAGTGTCTTCAGTTTTTTGAAGTGATTCCTGTACTGTCTCATTTGATTCCTGGTCTGTCCCTGGATGAGTCCCAAGTCATCTCAGTTTATTCCTGGACTGTCTCAGGCAACTTGGCTCCAAAGGTTCATACTCTCTGATGTTTTTGTCTATTATTTCCTCAGTGTTATTCTGTGGGGCAGAAGACAACGCTTTGCTCAGGTGAATGAAAGAGTTGGCACTATCTCTGTTGCCGACACTTGCATTAGCAGAGGTGTTCGGGCGTGAAATGTTTCTTTAAACCTCCTCCATGGAGAGATATATGTCACGAGTTGAAAGAGCTAACTCGACCCAAGTGCAGATATTGGACAAAAAAATATTTATTTAAACAAAAAGGCAAAAACAAAAACTTACTTAGTTACTGAATCTCGAAAGTCCAAAAATAAAAGACGAAAGCACGGAGGGAAACACAGAGACGCTAACAACAACTTAAAACGGCAGTTGCTAAAATGTAGCTAACTGAAACTACAGTGGTTGTCGGGGAGATTAAATGTTGTCACGCAGGGAACTCATCTCTGATCCACCTTATAGCCTTTAGTCATGTTTTTCAGTGCTCTTGTAAATATTAGGTTAAAAAACAACTTAATAAGCTACGGTTTCGCGAACTTGTCAAAACCGCTGATTAGATCGATGAAGCACAGTCGTGACGTCAAAATCAACTAGCCTGTCCTCCAACCTATACGACTCCACTGGTTGTTTGTGCAAGCGTCAAATTACGACCCATATTTACATTTTAGATGCAAGTGACCTCTCGCGGACGTATAAATAACCTTGATCCGGTGAATGTGTGTTTGTTATCGAATGACGTTTGACCCCTAACCCAAACCTAAGTCCAAGCTAGCTAACTTAATAGTTAATTACCACTTACCTTGGTAAGCACATCAAGCAGTGTGACGGTGCAGGGTGAAGATTTACTGGCATTTCCACGTTCCCTGGTTGGGGCGCTAATTTGGGAAACGCTCCTATTGGTCGTATTACATGACAGACGACTTCTACGGTCCTATAGATTTGGGGACTTGTTGAAATCAACCCATCGCGGTGTAGTTCGTTATAGCATAACGTTAGCTTTTTACTTTTCTCAACTGCATTAACTCTTCAAACTTCATAACAATGGTGTTCATCTGTAAAGGTTATGCAGCTGAACAAAAAAGTATGCATCAGAAATGTGTGTTTGACACAGCTTATTTTCTGCAATCATCCAAAATCCAATGCAAAAATCCCATAGGCGAATTCTCTTAGGAACCACCGGCGCCATTTCTTGGCCAACAAAAATATGTCATCACTATACCGGTCAATGTCTATACTGACGTCCTAACTAAGTCAGTCAGTCACATTAATCAGCCTCTGTCTAAGGTTTAAGATTCCGACCTGTGACATCATAGATCAAAGGCCACTTTCTATTATATAAATGTAAACAACCCAAAATGTAATACACACTAGCTGTGTCCCATTTAATTCCATTTTAGACTTTGGTTATGAATATTGCCAGAAATTATATTTTAGTAATTACGCTACTGTAAACGTTATTAGCTTGCTTACCTAGCATTCACATATCCAGGCCACAGACTGCAAAAAAAATGGACGGGACAAGGTCATACACCCCACCTTCTCAATAATAACAGGTAGGATGTGGGTCAAACATCATTTTTTCCCAAACCTGAACTTTGGTCTCTCAAACCAGTCCCTCGTAGTGTCTCAGGTTGTCTCAGCATGTTCCTGAACTGTCTCAAATGGGTTCTTGGAAGTGTCCCCAGTTGTCCTGGCTAATTTCTGGACTGTCTCAAGTTGGTCCCTTGTAGTGTCTTCAGTTTTTTGAAGTGATTCCTGTACTGTCTCATTTGATTCCTGGTCTGTCCCTTGATGAGTCCCAAGTCATCTCAGTTTATTCCTGGACTGTCTCAGGCAACTTGGCTCCAAAGGTTCATACTCTCTGATGTTTTTGTCTATTATTTCCTCAGTGTTATTCTGTGGGGCAGAAGACAACGCTTTGCTCAGGTGAATGAAAGAGTTGGCACTATCTCTGTTGCCGACACTTGCATTAGCAGAGGTGTTCGGGCGTGAAATGTTTCTTTAAACCTCCTCCATGGAGAGATATATGTCACGAGTTGAAAGAGCTAACTCGACCCAAGTGCAGATATTGGACAAAAAAATATTTATTTAAACAAAAAGGCAAAAACAAAAACTTACTTAGTTACTGAATCTCGAAAGTCCAAAAATAAAAGACGAAAGCACGGAGGGAAACACAGAGACGCTAACAACAACTTAAAACGGCAGTTGCTAAAAAGTAGCTAACTGAAACTACAGTGGTTGTCGGGGAGATTAAATGTTGTCACGCAGGGAACTCATCTCTGATCCACCTTACAGCCTTTAGTCATGTTTTTCAGTGCTCTTGTAAATATTAGGTTAAAAAACAACTTAATAAGCTACGGTTTCGCGAACTTGTCAAAACCGCTGATTAGATCGATGAAGCACAGTCGTGACGTCAAAATCAACTAGCCTGTCCTCCAACCTATACGACTCCACTGGTTGTTTGTGCAAGCGTCAAATTACGACCCATTTTTACATTTTAGATGCAAGTGACCTCTCGCGGACGTAAAAATAACCTTGATCCGGTGAATGTGTGTTTGTTATCGAATGACGTTTGACCCCTAACCCAAACCTAAGTCCAAGCTAGCTAACTTAATAGTTAATTACCACTTACCTTGGTAAGCACATCAAGCAGTGTGACGGTGCAGGGTGAAGATTTACTGGCATTTCCACGTTCCCTGGTTGGGGCGCTAATTTGGGAAACGCTCCTATTGGTCGTATTACATGACAGACGACTTCTACGGTCCTATAGATTTGGGGACTTGTTGAAATCAACCCATCGCGGTGTAGTTCGTTATAGCATAACGTTAGCTTTTTACTTTTCTCAACTGCATTAACTCTTCAAACTTCATAACAATGGTGTTCATCTGTAAAGGTTATGCAGCTGAACAAAAAAGTATGCATCAGAAATGTGTGTTTGACACAGCTTATTTTCTGCAATCATCCAAAATCCAATGCAAAAATCCCATAGGCGAATTCTCTTAGGAACCACCGGCGCCATTTCTTGGCCAACAAAAATATGTCATCACTATACCGGTCAATGTCTATACTGACGTCCTAACTAAGTCAGTCAGTCACATTAATCAGCCTCTGTCTAAGGTTTAAGATTCCGACCTGTGACATCATAGATCAAAGGCCACTTTCTATTATATAAATGTAAACAACCCAAAATGTAATACACACTAGCTGTGTCCCATTTAATTCCATTTTAGACTTTGGTTATGAATATTGCCAGAAATTATATTTTAGTAATTACGTTACTGTAAACGTTATTAGCTTGCTTACCTAGCATTCACATATCCGGGCCATAGACTGCAAAAAGAATGGACGGGACAAGGTCATACACCCCACCTTCTCAATAATAACAGGTAGGATGTGGGTCAAACATCATTTTTTCCCAAACCTGAACTTTGGTCTCTCAAACCAGTCCCTCGTAGTGTCTCAGGTTGTCTCAGCATGTTCCTGAACTGTCTCAAATGGGTTCTTGGAAGTGTCCCCAGTTGTCCTGGCTAATTTCTGGACTGTCTCAAGTTGGTCCCTTGTAGTGTCTTCAGTTTTTTGAAGTGATTCCTGTACTGTCTCATTTGATTCCTGGTCTGTCCCTGGATGAGTCCCAAGTCATCTCAGTTTATTCCTGGACTGTCTCAGGCAACTTGGCTCCAAAGGTTCATACTCTCTGATGTTTTTGTCTATTATTTCCTCAGTGTTATTCTGTGGGGCAGAAGACAACGCTTTGCTCAGGTGAATGAAAGAGTTGGCACTATCTCTGTTGCCGACACTTGCATTAGCAGAGGTGTTCGGGCGTGAAATGTTTCTTTAAACCTCCTTCATGGAGAGATATATGTCACGAGTTGAAAGAGCTAACTCGACCCAAGTGCAGATATTGGACAAAAAAATATTTATTTAAACAAAAAGGCAAAAACAAAAACTTACTTAGTTACTGAATCTCGAAAGTCCAAAAATAAAAGACGAAAGCACGGAGGGAAACACAGAGACGCTAACAACAACTTAAAACGGCAGTTGCTAAAAAGTAGCTAACTGAAACTACAGTGGTTGTCGGGGAGATTAAATGTTGTCACGCAGGGAACTCATCTCTGATCCACCTTACAGCCTTTAGTCATGTTTTTCAGTGCTCTTGTAAATATTAGGTTAAAAAACAACTTAATAAGCTACGGTTTCGCAAACTTGTCAAAACCGCTGATTAGATCGATGAAGCACAGTCGTGACGTCAAAATCAACTAGCCTGTCCTCCAACCTATACGACTCCACTGGTTGTTTGTGCAAGCGTCAAATTACGACCCATATTTACATTTTAGATGCAAGTGACCTCTCGCGGACGTATAAATAACCTTGATCCGGTGAATGTGTGTTTGTTATCGAATGACATTTGACCCCTAACCCAAACCTAAGTCCAAGCTAGCTAACTTAATAGTTAATTACCACTTACCTTGGTAAGCACATCAAGCAGTGTGACGGTGCAGGGTGAAGATTTACTGGCATTTCCACGTTCCCTGGTTGGGGCGCTAATTTGGGAAACGCTCCTATTGGTCGTATTACATGACAGACGACTTCTACGGTCCTATAGATTTGGGGACTTGTTGAAATCAACCCATCGCGGTGTAGTTCGTTATAGCATAACGTTAGCTTTTTACTTTTCTCAACTGCATTAACTCTTCAAACTTCATAACAATGGTGTTCATCTGTAAAGGTTATGCAGCTGAACAAAAAAGTATGCATCAGAAATGTGTGTTTGACACAGCTTATTTTCTGCAATCATCCAAAATCCAATGCAAAAATCCCATAGGCGAATTCTCTTAGGAACCACCGGCGCCATTTCTTGGCCAACAAAAATATGTCATCACTATACCGGTCAATGTCTATACTGACGTCCTAACTAAGTCAGTCAGTCACATTAATCAGCCTCTGTCTAAGGTTTAAGATTCCGACCTGTGACATCATAGATCAAAGGCCACTTTCTATTATATAAATGTAAACAACCCAAAATGTAATACACACTAGCTGTGTCCCATTTAATTCCATTTTAGACTTTGGTTATGAATATTGCCAGAAATTATATTTTAGTAATTACGTTACTGTAAACGTTATTAGCTTGCTTACCTAGCATTCACATATCCAGGCCACAGACTGCAAAAAAAATGGACGGGACAAGGTCATACACCCCACCTTCTCAATAATAACAGGTAGGATGTGGGTCAAACATCATTTTTTCCCAAACCTGAACTTTGGTCTCTCAAACCAGTCCCTCGTAGTGTCTCAGGTTGTCTCAGCATGTTCCTGAACTGTCTCAAATGGGTTCTTTGAAGTGTCCCCAGTTGTCCTGGCTAATTTCTGGACTGTCTCAAGTTGGTCCCTTGTAGTGTCTTCAGTTTTTTGAAGTGATTCCTGTACTGTCTCATTTGATTCCTGGTCTGTCCCTGGATGAGTCCCAAGTCATCTCAGTTTATTCCTGGACTGTCTCAGGCAACTTGGCTCCAAAGGTTCATACTCTCTGATGTTTTTGTCTATTATTTCCTCAGTGTTATTCTGTGGGGCAGAAGACAACGCTTTGCTCAGGTGAATGAAAGAGTTGGCACTATCTCTGTTGCCGACACTTGCATTAGCAGAGGTGTTCGGGCGTGAAATGTTTCTTTAAACCTCCTCCATGGAGAGATATATGTCACGAGTTGAAAGAGCTAACTCGACCCAAGTGCAGATATTGGACAAAAAAATATTTATTTAAACAAAAAGGCAAAAACAAAAACTTACTTAGTTACTGAATCTCGAAAGTCCAAAAATAAAAGACGAAAGCACGGAGGGAAACACAGAGACGCTAACAACAACTTAAAACGGCAGTTGCTAAAATGTAGCTAACTGAAACTACAGTGGTTGTCGGGGAGATTAAATGTTGTCACGCAGGGAACTCATCTCTGATCCACCTTATAGCCTTTAGTCATGTTTTTCAGTGCTCTTGTAAATATTAGGTTAAAAAACAACTTAATAAGCTACGGTTTCGCGAACTTGTCAAAACCGCTGATTAGATCGATGAAGCACAGTCGTGACGTCAAAATCAACTAGCCTGTCCTCCAACCTATACGACTCCACTGGTTGTTTGTGCAAGCGTCAAATTACGACCCATATTTACATTTTAGATGCAAGTGACCTCTCGCGGACGTATAAATAACCTTGATCCGGTGAATGTGTGTTTGTTATCGAATGACGTTTGACCCCTAACCCAAACCTAAGTCCAAGCTAGCTAACTTAATAGTTAATTACCACTTACCTTGGTAAGCACATCAAGCAGTGTGACGGTGCAGGGTGAAGATTTACTGGCATTTCCACGTTCCCTGGTTGGGGCGCTAATTTGGGAAACGCTCCTATTGGTCGTATTACATGACAGACGACTTCTACGGTCCTATAGATTTGGGGACTTGTTGAAATCAACCCATCGCGGTGTAGTTCGTTATAGCATAACGTTAGCTTTTTACTTTTCTCAACTGCATTAACTCTTCAAACTTCATAACAATGGTGTTCATCTGTAAAGGTTATGCAGCTGAACAAAAAAGTATGCATCAGAAATGTGTGTTTGACACAGCTTATTTTCTGCAATCATCCAAAATCCAATGCAAAAATCCCATAGGCGAATTCTCTTAGGAACCACCGGCGCCATTTCTTGGCCAACAAAAATATGTCATCACTATACCGGTCAATGTCTATACTGACGTCCTAACTAAGTCAGTCAGTCACATTAATCAGCCTCTGTCTAAGGTTTAAGATTCCGACCTGTGACATCATAGATCAAAGGCCACTTTCTATTATATAAATGTAAACAACCCAAAATGTAATACACACTAGCTGTGTCCCATTTAATTCCATTTTAGACTTTGGTTATGAATATTGCCAGAAATTATATTTTAGTAATTACGCTACTGTAAACGTTATTAGCTTGCTTACCTAGCATTCACATATCCAGGCCACAGACTGCAAAAAAAATGGACGGGACAAGGTCATACACCCCACCTTCTCAATAATAACAGGTAGGATGTGGGTCAAACATCATTTTTTCCCAAACCTGAACTTTGGTCTCTCAAACCAGTCCCTCGTAGTGTCTCAGGTTGTCTCAGCATGTTCCTGAACTGTCTCAAATGGGTTCTTGGAAGTGTCCCCAGTTGTCCTGGCTAATTTCTGGACTGTCTCAAGTTGGTCCCTTGTAGTGTCTTCAGTTTTTTGAAGTGATTCCTGTACTGTCTCATTTGATTCCTGGTCTGTCCCTTGATGAGTCCCAAGTCATCTCAGTTTATTCCTGGACTGTCTCAGGCAACTTGGCTCCAAAGGTTCATACTCTCTGATGTTTTTGTCTATTATTTCCTCAGTGTTATTCTGTGGGGCAGAAGACAACGCTTTGCTCAGGTGAATGAAAGAGTTGGCACTATCTCTGTTGCCGACACTTGCATTAGCAGAGGTGTTCGGGCGTGAAATGTTTCTTTAAACCTCCTCCATGGAGAGATATATGTCACGAGTTGAAAGAGCTAACTCGACCCAAGTGCAGATATTGGACAAAAAAATATTTATTTAAACAAAAAGGCAAAAACAAAAACTTACTTAGTTACTGAATCTCGAAAGTCCAAAAATAAAAGACGAAAGCACGGAGGGAAACACAGAGACGCTAACAACAACTTAAAACGGCAGTTGCTAAAAAGTAGCTAACTGAAACTACAGTGGTTGTCGGGGAGATTAAATGTTGTCACGCAGGGAACTCATCTCTGATCCACCTTACAGCCTTTAGTCATGTTTTTCAGTGCTCTTGTAAATATTAGGTTAAAAAACAACTTAATAAGCTACGGTTTCGCGAACTTGTCAAAACCGCTGATTAGATCGATGAAGCACAGTCGTGACGTCAAAATCAACTAGCCTGTCCTCCAACCTATACGACTCCACTGGTTGTTTGTGCAAGCGTCAAATTACGACCCATTTTTACATTTTAGATGCAAGTGACCTCTCGCGGACGTAAAAATAACCTTGATCCGGTGAATGTGTGTTTGTTATCGAATGACGTTTGACCCCTAACCCAAACCTAAGTCCAAGCTAGCTAACTTAATAGTTAATTACCACTTACCTTGGTAAGCACATCAAGCAGTGTGACGGTGCAGGGTGAAGATTTACTGGCATTTCCACGTTCCCTGGTTGGGGCGCTAATTTGGGAAACGCTCCTATTGGTCGTATTACATGACAGACGACTTCTACGGTCCTATAGATTTGGGGACTTGTTGAAATCAACCCATCGCGGTGTAGTTCGTTATAGCATAACGTTAGCTTTTTACTTTTCTCAACTGCATTAACTCTTCAAACTTCATAACAATGGTGTTCATCTGTAAAGGTTATGCAGCTGAACAAAAAAGTATGCATCAGAAATGTGTGTTTGACACAGCTTATTTTCTGCAATCATCCAAAATCCAATGCAAAAATCCCATAGGCGAATTCTCTTAGGAACCACCGGCGCCATTTCTTGGCCAACAAAAATATGTCATCACTATACCGGTCAATGTCTATACTGACGTCCTAACTAAGTCAGTCAGTCACATTAATCAGCCTCTGTCTAAGGTTTAAGATTCCGACCTGTGACATCATAGATCAAAGGCCACTTTCTATTATATAAATGTAAACAACCCAAAATGTAATACACACTAGCTGTGTCCCATTTAATTCCATTTTAGACTTTGGTTATGAATATTGCCAGAAATTATATTTTAGTAATTACGTTACTGTAAACGTTATTAGCTTGCTTACCTAGCATTCACGTACCCGGGCCATAGACTGCAAAAAGAATGGACGGGACAAGGACATACACCCCACCTTCTCAATAATAACAGGTAGGGTGTGGGTCAAACATCATTTTTTCCCAAACCTGAACTTTGGTCTCTCAAACCAGTCCCTCGTAGTGTCTCAGGTTGTCTCAGCATGTTCCTGAACTGTCTCAAATGGGTTCTTGGAAGTGTCCCCAGTTGTCCTGGCTAATTTCTGGACTGTCTCAAGTTGGTCCCTTGTAGTGTCTTCAGTTTTTTGAAGTGATTCCTGTACTGTCTCATTTGATTCCTGGTCTGTCCCTGGATGAGTCCCAAGTCATCTCAGTTTATTCCTGGACTGTCTCAGGCAACTTGGCTCCAAAGGTTCATACTCTCTGATGTTTTTGTCTATTATTTCCTCAGTGTTATTCTGTGGGGCAGAAGACAACGCTTTGCTCAGGTGAATGAAAGAGTTGGCACTATCTCTGTTGCCGACACTTGCATGAGCAGAGGTGTTCGGGCGTGAAATGTTTCTTTAAACCTCCTCCATGGAGAGATATATGTCACGAGTTGAAAGAGCTAACTCGACCCAAGTGCAGATATTGGACAAAAAAATATTTATTTAAACAAAAAGGCAAAAACAAAAACTTACTTAGTTACTGAATCTCGAAAGTCCAAAAATAAAAGACGAAAGCACGGAGGGAAACACAGAGACGCTAACAACAACTTAAAACGGCAGTTGCTAAAAAGTAGCTAACTGAAACTACAGTGGTTGTCGGGGAGATTAAATGTTGTCACGCAGGGAACTCATCTCTGATCCACCTTACAGCCTTTAGTCATGTTTTTCAGTGCTCTTGTAAATATTAGGTTAAAAAACAACTTAATAAGCTACGGTTTCGCGAACTTGTCAAAACCGCTGATTAGATCGATGAAGCACAGTCGTGACGTCAAAATCAACTAGCCTGTCCTCCAACCTATACGACTCCACTGGTTGTTTGTGCAAGCGTCAAATTACGACCCATATTTACATTTTAGATGCAAGTGACCTCTCGCGGACGTATAAATAACCTTGATCCGGTGAATGTGTGTTTGTTATCGAATGACATTTGACCCCTAACCCAAACCTAAGTCCAAGCTAGCTAACTTAATAGTTAATTACCACTTACCTTGGTAAGCACATCAAGCAGTGTGACGGTGCAGGGTGAAGATTTACTGGCATTTCCACGTTCCCTGGTTGGGGCGCTAATTTGGGAAACGCTCCTATTGGTCGTATTACATGACAGACGACTTCTACGGTCCTATAGATTTGGGGACTTGTTGAAATCAACCCATCGCGGTGTAGTTCGTTATAGCATAACGTTAGCTTTTTACTTTTCTCAACTGCATTAACTCTTCAAACTTCATAACAATGGTGTTCATCTGTAAAGGTTATGCAGCTGAACAAAAAAGTATGCATCAGAAATGTGTGTTTGACACAGCTTATTTTCTGCAATCATCCAAAATCCAATGCAAAAATCCCATAGGCGAATTCTCTTAGGAACCACCGGCGCCATTTCTTGGCCAACAAAAATATGTCATCACTATACCGGTCAATGTCTATACTGACATCCCAACTAAGTCAGTCAGTCACATTAATCAGCCTCTGTCTAAGGTTTAAGATTCCGACCTGTGACATCATAGATCAAAGGCCACTTTCTATTATATAAATGTAAACAAACCAAAATGTAATACACACTAGCTGTGTCCCATTTAATTCCATTTTAGACTTTGGTTATGAGTATTGCCAGAAATTATATTTTAGTAATTACGTTACTGTAAACGTTATTAGCTTGCTTACCTAGCATTCACGTACCCGGGCCATAGACTGCAAAAAGAATGGACGGGACAAGGACATACACCCCACCTTCTCAATAATAACAGGTAGGATGTGGGTCAAACATCATTTTTTCCCAAACCTGAACTTTGGTCTCTCAAACCAGTCCCTCGTAGTGTCTCAGGTTGTCTCAGCATGTTCCTGAACTGTCTCAAATGGGTTCTTGGAAGTGTCCCCAGTTGTCCTGGCTAATTTCTGGACTGTCTCAAGTTGGTCCCTTGTAGTGTCTTCAGTTTTTTGAAGTGATTCCTGTACTGTCTCATTTGATTCCTGGTCTGTCCCTGGATGAGTCCCAAGTCATCTCAGTTTATTCCTGGACTGTCTCAGGCAACTTGGCTCCAAAGGTTCATACTCTCTGATGTTTTTGTCTATTATTTCCTCAGTGTTATTCTGTGGGGCAGAAGACAACGCTTTGCTCAGGTGAATGAAAGAGTTGGCACTATCTCTGTCGACACTTGCATTAGCAGAGGTGTTCGGGCGTGAAATGTTTCTTTAAACCTCCTCCATGGAGAGATATATGTCACGAGTTGAAAGAGCTAACTCGACCCAAGTGCAGATATTGGACAAAAAAATATTTATTTAAACAAAAAGGCAAAAACAAAAACTTACTTAGTTACTGAATCTCGAAAGTCCAAATATAAAAGACGAAAGCACGGAGGGAAACACAGAGACGCTAACAACAACTTAAAACGGCAGTTGCTAAAAAGTAGCTAACTGAAACTACAGTGGTTGTCGGGGAGATTAAATGTTGTCACGCAGGGAACTCATCTCTGATCCACCTTACAGCCTTTAGTCATGTTTTTCAGTGCTCTTGTAAATATTAGGTTAAAAAACAACTTAATAAGCTACGGTTTCGCGAACTTGTCAAAACCGCTGATTAGATCGATGAAGCACAGTCGTGACGTCAAAATCAACTAGCCTGTCCTCCAACCTATACGACTCCACTGGTTGTTTGTGCAAGCGTCAAATTACGACCCATATTTACATTTTAGATGCAAGTGACCTCTCGCGGACGTATAAATAACCTTGATCCGGTGAATGTGTGTTTGTTATCGAATGACATTTGACCCCTAACCCAAACCTAAGTCCAAGCTAGCTAACTTAATAGTTAATTACCACTTACCTTGGTAAGCACATCAAGCAGTGTGACGGTGCAGGGTGAAGATTTACTGGCATTTCCACGTTCCCTGGTTGGGGCGCTAATTTGGGAAACGCTCCTATTGGTCGTATTACATGACAGACGACTTCTACGGTCCTATAGATTTGGGGACTTGTTGAAATCAACCCATCGCGGTGTAGTTCGTTATAGCATAACGTTAGCTTTTTACTTTTCTCAACTGCATTAACTCTTCAAACTTCATAACAATGGTGTTCATCTGTAAAGGTTATGCAGCTGAACAAAAAAGTATGCATCAGAAATGTGTGTTTGACACAGCTTATTTTCTGCAATCATCCAAAATCCAATGCAAAAATCCCATAGGCGAATTCTCTTAGGATCCACCGGCGCCATTTCTTGGCCAACAAAAATATGTCATCACTATACCGGTCAATGTCTATACTGACGTCCTAACTAAGTCAGTCAGTCACATTAATCAGCCTCTGTCTAAGGTTTAAGATTCCGACCTGTGACATCATAGATCAAAGGCCACTTTCTATTATATAAATGTAAACAAACCAAAATGTAATACACACTAGCTGTGTCCCATTTAATTCCATTTTAGACTTTGGTTATGAATATTGCCAGAAATTATATTTTAGTAATTACGTTACTGTAAACGTTATTAGCTTGCTTACCTAGCATTCACATATCCGGGCCACAGACTGCAAAAAGAATGGACGGGACAAGGTCATACACCCCACCTTCTCAATAATAACAGGTAGGATGTAGGTCAAACATCATTTTTTCCCAAACCTGAACTTTGGTCTCTCAAACCAGTCCCTCGTAGTGTCTCAGGTTGTCTCAGCATGTTCCTGAACTGTCTCAAATGGGTTCTTGGAAGTGTCCCCAGTTGTCCTGGCTAATTTCTGGACTGTCTCAAGTTGGTCCCTTGTAGTGTCTTCAGTTTTTTGAAGTGATTCCTGTACTGTCTCATTTGATTCCTGGTCTGTCCCTGGATGAGTCCCAAGTCATCTCAGTTTATTCCTGGACTGTCTCAGGCAACTTGGCTCCAAAGGTTCATACTCTCTGATGTTTTTGTCTATTATTTCCTCAGTGTTATTCTGTGGGGCAGAAGACAACGCTTTGCTCAGGTGAATGAAAGAGTTGGCACTATCTCTGTTGCCGACACTTGCATTAGCAGAGGTGTTCGGGCGTGAAATGTTTCTTTAAACCTCCTCCATGGAGAGATATATGTCACGAGTTGAAAGAGCTAACTCGACCCAAGTGCAGATATTGGACAAAAAAATATTTATTTAAACAAAAAGGCAAAAACAAAAACTTACTTAGTTACTGAATCTCGAAAGTCCAAAAATAAAAGACCAAAGCACGGAGGGAAACACAGAGACGCTAACAACAACTTAAAACGGCAGTTGCTAAAAAGTAGCTAACTGAAACTACAGTGGTTGTCGGGGAGATTAAATGTTGTCACGCAGGGAACTCATCTCTGATCCACCTTACAGCCTTTAGTCATGTTTTTCAGTGCTCTTGTAAATATTAGGTTAAAAAACAACTTAATAAGCTACGGTTTCGCGAACTTGTCAAAACCGCTGATTAGATCGATGAAGCACAGTCGTGACGTCAAAATCAACTAGCCTGTCCTCCAACCTATACGACTCCACTGGTTGTTTGTGCAAGCGTCAAATTACGACCCATATTTACATTTTAGATGCAAGTGACCTCTCGCGGACGTATAAATAACCTTGATCCGGTGAATGTGTGTTTGTTATCGAATGACATTTGACCCCTAACCCAAACCTAAGTCCAAGCTAGCTAACTTAATAGTTAATTACCACTTACCTTGGTAAGCACATCAAGCAGTGTGACGGTGCAGGGTGAAGATTTACTGGCATTTCCACGTTCCCTGGTTGGGGCGCTAATTTGGGAAACGCTCCTATTGGTCGTATTACATGACAGACGACTTCTACGGTCCTATAGATTTGGGGACTTGTTGAAATCAACCCATCGCGGTGTAGTTCGTTATAGCATAACGTTAGCTTTTTACTTTTCTCAACTGCATTAACTCTTCAAACTTCATAACAATGGTGTTCATCTGTAAAGGTTATGCAGCTGAACAAAAAAGTATGCATCAGAAATGTGTGTTTGACACAGCTTATTTTCTGCAATCATCCAAAATCCAATGCAAAAATCCCATAGGCGAATTCTCTTAGGATCCACCGGCGCCATTTCTTGGCCAACAAAAATATGTCATCACTATACCGGTCAATGTCTATACTGACGTCCTAACTAAGTCAGTCAGTCACATTAATCAGCCTCTGTCTAAGGTTTAAGATTCCGACCTGTGACATCATAGATCAAAGGCCACTTTCTATTATATAAATGTAAACAAACCAAAATGTAATACACACTAGCTGTGTCCCATTTAATTCCATTTTAGACTTTGGTTATGAATATTGCCAGAAATTATATTTTAGTAATTACGTTACTGTAAACGTTATTAGCTTGCTTACCTAGCATTCACATATCCGGGCCACAGACTGCAAAAAGAATGGACGGGACAAGGTCATACACCCCACCTTCTCAATAATAACAGGTAGGATGTAGGTCAAACATCATTTTTTCCCAAACCTGAACTTTGGTCTCTCAAACCAGTCCCTCGTAGTGTCTCAGGTTTTCTCAGCATGTTCCTGAACTGTCTCAAATGGGTTCTTGGAAGTGTCCCCAGTTGTCCTGGCTAATTTCTGGACTGTCTCAAGTTGGTCCCTTGTAGTGTCTTCAGTTTTTTGAAGTGATTCCTGTACTGTCTCATTTGATTCCTGGTCTGTCCCTGGATGAGTCCCAAGTCATCTCAGTTTATTCCTGGACTGTCTCAGGCAACTTGGCTCCAAAGGTTCATACTCTCTGATGTTTTTGTCTATTATTTCCTCAGTGTTATTCTGTGGGGCAGAAGACAACGCTTTGCTCAGGTGAATGAAAGAGTTGGCACTATCTCTGTTGCCGACACTTGCATTAGCAGAGGTGTTCGGGCGTGAAATGTTTCTTTAAACCTCCTCCATGGAGAGATATATGTCACGAGTTGAAAGAGCTAACTCGACCCAAGTGCAGATATTGGACAAAAAAATATTTATTTAAACAAAAAGGCAAAAACAAAAACTTACTTAGTTACTGAATCTCGAAAGTCCAAAAATAAAAGACCAAAGCACGGAGGGAAACACAGAGACGCTAACAACAACTTAAAACGGCAGTTGCTAAAAAGTAGCTAACTGAAACTACAGTGGTTGTCGGGGAGATTAAATGTTGTCACGCAGGGAACTCATCTCTGATCCACCTTACAGCCTTTAGTCATGTTTTTCAGTGCTCTTGTAAATATTAGGTTAAAAAACAACTTAATAAGCTACGGTTTCGCGAACTTGTCAAAACCGCTGATTAGATCGATGAAGCACAGTCGTGACGTCAAAATCAACTAGCCTGTCCTCCAACCTATACGACTCCACTGGTTGTTTGTGCAAGCGTCAAATTACGACCCATATTTACATTTTAGATGCAAGTGACCTCTCGCGGACGTATAAATAACCTTGATCCGGTGAATGTGTGTTTGTTATCGAATGACGTTTGACCCCTAACCCAAACCTAAGTCCAAGCTAGCTAACTTAATAGTTAATTACCACTTACCTTGGTAAGCACATCAAGCAGTGTGACGGTGCAGGGTGAAGATTTACTGGCATTTCCACGTTCCCTGGTTGGGGCGCTAATTTGGGAAACGCTCCTATTGGTCGTATTACATGACAGACGACTTCTACGGTCCTATAGATTTGGGGACTTGTTGAAATCAACCCATCGCGGTGTAGTTCGTTATAGCATAACGTTAGCTTTTTACTTTTCTCAACTGCATTAACTCTTCAAACTTCATAACAATGGTGTTCATCTGTAAAGGTTATGCAGCTGAACAAAAAAGTATGCATCAGAAATGTGTGTTTGACACAGCTTATTTTCTGCAATCATCCAAAATCCAATGCAAAAATCCCATAGGCGAATTCTCTTAGGAACCACCGGCGCCATTTCTTGGCCAACAAAAATATGTCATCACTATACCGGTCAATGTCTATACTGACGTCCTAACTAAGTCAGTCAGTCACATTAATCAGCCTCTGTCTAAGGTTTAAGATTCCGACCTGTGACATCATAGATCAAAGGCCACTTTCTATTATATAAATGTAAACAACCCAAAATGTAATACACACTAGCTGTGTCCCATTTAATTCCATTTTAGACTTTGGTTATGAATATTGCCAGAAATTATATTTTAGTAATTACGTTACTGTAAACGTTATTAGCTTGCTTACCTAGCATTCACATATCCTGGCCACAGACTGCAAAAAAAATGGACGGGACAAGGTCATACACCCCACCTTCTCAATAATAACAGGTAGGATGTGGGTCAAACATCATATTTTCCCAAACCTGAACTTTGGTCTCTCAAACCAGTCCCTCGTAGTGTCTCAGGTTGTCTCAGCATGTTCCTGAACTGTCTCAAATGGGTTCTTGGAAGTGTCCCCAGTTGTCCTGGCTAATTTCTGGACTGTCTCAAGTTGGTCCCTTGTAGTGTCTTCAGTTTTTTGAAGTGATTCCTGTACTGTCTCATTTGATTCCTGGTCTGTCCCTTGATGAGTCCCAAGTCATCTCAGTTTATTCCTGGACTGTCTCAGGCAACTTGGCTCCAAAGGTTCATACTCTCTGATGTTTTTGTCTATTATTTCCTCAGTGTTATTCTGTGGGGCAGAAGACAACGCTTTGCTCAGGTGAATGAAAGAGTTGGCACTATCTCTGTTGCCGACACTTGCATTAGCAGAGGTGTTCGGGCGTGAAATGTTTCTTTAAACCTCCTCCATGGAGAGATATATGTCACGAGTTGAAAGAGCTAACTCGACCCAAGTGCAGATATTGGACAAAAAAATATTTATTTAAACAAAAAGGCAAAAACAAAAACTTACTTAGTTACTGAATCTCGAAAGTCCAAAAATAAAAGACCAAAGCACGGAGGGAAACACAGAGACGCTAACAACAACTTAAAACGGCAGTTGCTAAAAAGTAGCTAACTGAAACTACAGTGGTTGTCGGGGAGATTAAATGTTGTCACGCAGGGAACTCATCTCTGATCCACCTTACAGCCTTTAGTCATGTTTTTCAGTGCTCTTGTAAATATTAGGTTAAAAAACAACTTAATAAGCTACGGTTTCGCGAACTTGTCAAAACCGCTGATTAGATCGATGAAGCACAGTCGTGACGTCAAAATCAACTAGCCTGTCCTCCAACCTATACGACTCCACTGGTTGTTTGTGCAAGCGTCAAATTACGACCCATATTTACATTTTAGATGCAAGTGATCTCTCGCGGACGTATAAATAACCTTGATCCGGTGAATGTGTGTTTGTTATCGAATGACGTTTGACCCCTAACCCAAACCTAAGTCCAAGCTAGCTAACTTAATAGTTAATTACCGCTTACCTTGGTAAGCACATCAAGCAGTGTGACGGCGCAGGGTGAAGATTTACTGGCATTTCCACGTTCCCTGGTTGGGGCGCTAATTTGGGAAACGCTCCTATTGGTCGTATTACATGACAGACGACTTCTACGGTCCTATAGATTTGGGGACTTGTTGAAATCAACCCATCGCGGTGTAGTTCGTTATAGCATAACGTTAGCTTTTTACTTTTCTCAACTGCATTAACTCTTCAAACTTCATAACAATGGTGTTCATCTGTAAAGGTTATGCAGCTGAACAAAAGAGTATGCATCAGAAATGTGTGTTTGACACAGCTTATTTTCTGCAATCATCCAAAATCCAATGCAAAAATCCCATAGGCGAATTCTCTTAGGAACCACCGGCGCCATTTCTTGGCCAACAAAAATATGTCATCACTATACCGGTCAATGTCTATACTGACGTCCTAACTAAGTCAGTCAGTCACATTAATCAGCCTCTGTCTAAGGTTTAAGATTCCGACCTGTGACATCATAGATCAAAGGCCACTTTCTATTATATAAATGTAAACAACCCAAAATGTAATACACACTAGCTGTGTCCCATTTAATTCCATTTTAGACTTTGGTTATGAATATTGCCAGAAATTATATTTTAGTAATTACGCTACTGTAAACGTTATTAGCTTGCTTACCTAGCATTCACATATCCGGGCCACAGACTGCAAAAAGAATGGACGGGACAAGGTCATACACCCCACCTTCTCAATAATAACAGGTAGGATGTAGGTCAAACATCATTTTTTCCCAAACCTGAACTTTGGTCTCTCAAACCAGTCCCTCGTAGTGTCTCAGGTTGTCTCAGCATGTTCCTGAACTGTCTCAAATGGGTTCTTGGAAGTGTCCCCAGTTGTCCTGGCTAATTTCTGGACTGTCTCAAGTTGGTCCCTTGTAGTGTCTTCAGTTTTTTGAAGTGATTCCTGTACTGTCTCATTTGATTCCTGGTCTGTCCCTTGATGAGTCCCAAGTCATCTCAGTTTATTCCTGGACTGTCTCAGGCAACTTGGCTCCAAAGGTTCATACTCTCTGATGTTTTTGTCTATTATTTCCTCAGTGTTATTCTGTGGGGCAGAAGACAACGCTTTGCTCAGGTGAATGAAAGAGTTGGCACTATCTCTGTTGCCGACACTTGCATTAGCAGAGGTGTTCGGGCGTGAAATGTTTCTTTAAACCTCCTCCATGGAGAGATATATGTCACGAGTTGAAAGAGCTAACTCGACCCAAGTGCAGATATTGGACAAAAAAATATTTATTTAAACAAAAAGGCAAAAACAAAAACTTACTTAGTTACTGAATCTCGAAAGTCCAAAAATAAAAGACCAAAGCACGGAGGGAAACACAGAGACGCTAACAACAACTTAAAACGGCAGTTGCTAAAAAGTAGCTAACTGAAACTACAGTGGTTGTCGGGGAGATTAAATGTTGTCACGCAGGGAACTCATCTCTGATCCACCTTACAGCCTTTAGTCATGTTTTTCAGTGCTCTTGTAAATATTAGGTTAAAAAAAAACTTAATAAGCTACGGTTTCGCGAACTTGTCAAAACCGCTGATTAGATCGATGAAGCACAGTCGTGACGTCAAAATCAACTAGCCTGTCCTCCAACCTATACGACTCCACTGGTTGTTTGTGCAAGCGTCAAATTACGACCCATATTTACATTTTAGATGCAAGTGATCTCTCGCGGACGTATAAATAACCTTGATCCGGTGAATGTGTGTTTGTTATCGAATGACGTTTGACCCCTAACCCAAACCTAAGTCCAAGCTAGCTAACTTAATAGTTAATTACCGCTTACCTTGGTAAGCACATCAAGCAGTGTGACGGCGCAGGGTGAAGATTTACTGGCATTTCCACGTTCCCTGGTTGGGGCGCTAATTTGGGAAACGCTCCTATTGGTCGTATTACATGACAGACGACTTCTACGGTCCTATAGATTTGGGGACTTGTTGAAATCAACCCATCGCGGTGTAGTTCGTTATAGCATAACGTTAGCTTTTTACTTTTCTCAACTGCATTAACTCTTCAAACTTCATAACAATGGTGTTCATCTGTAAAGGTTATGCAGCTGAACAAAAGAGTATGCATCAGAAATGTGTGTTTGACACAGCTTATTTTCTGCAATCATCCAAAATCCAATGCAAAAATCCCATAGGCGAATTCTCTTAGGAACCACCGGCGCCATTTCTTGGCCAACAAAAATATGTCATCACTATACCGGTCAATGTCTATACTGACGTCCTAACTAAGTCAGTCAGTCACATTAATCAGCCTCTGTCTAAGGTTTAAGATTCCGACCTGTGACATCATAGATCAAAGGCCACTTTCTATTATATAAATGTAAACAACCCAAAATGTAATACACACTAGCTGTGTCCCATTTAATTCCATTTTAGACTTTGGTTATGAATATTGCCAGAAATTATATTTTAGTAATTACGCTACTGTAAACGTTATTAGCTTGCTTACCTAGCATTCACATATCCGGGCCACAGACTGCAAAAAGAATGGACGGGACAAGGTCATACACCCCACCTTCTCAATAATAACAGGTAGGATGTGGGTCAAACATCATTTTTTCCCAAACCTGAACTTTGGTCTCTCAAACCAGTCCCTCGTAGTGTCTCAGGTTGTCTCAGCATGTTCCTGAACTGTCTCAAATGGGTTCTTGGAAGTGTCCCCAGTTGTCCTGGCTAATTTCTGGACTGTCTCAAGTTGGTCCCTTGTAGTGTCTTCAGTTTTTTGAAGTGATTCCTGTACTGTCTCATTTGATTCCTGGTCTGTCCCTGGATGAGTCCCAAGTCATCTCAGTTTATTCCTGGACTGTCTCAGGCAACTTGGCTCCAAAGGTTCATACTCTCTGATGTTTTTGTCTATTATTTCCTCAGTGTTATTCTGTGGGGCAGAAGACAACGCTTTGCTCAGGTGAATGAAAGAGTTGGCACTATCTCTGTTGCCGACACTTGCATTAGCAGAGGTGTTCGGGCGTGAAATGTTTCTTTAAACCTCCTCCATGGAGAGATATATGTCACGAGTTGAAAGAGCTAACTCGACCCAAGTGCAGATATTGGACAAAAAAATATTTATTTAAACAAAAAGGCAAAAACAAAAACTTACTTAGTTACTGAATCTCGAAAGTCCAAAAATAAAAGACGAAAGCACGGAGGGAAACACAGAGACGCTAACAACAACTTAAAACGGCAGTTGCTAAAAAGTAGCTAACTGAAACTACAGTGGTTGTCGGGGAGATTAAATGTTGTCACGCAGGGAACTCATCTCTGATCCACCTTACAGCCTTTAGTCATGTTTTTCAGTGCTCTTGTAAATATTAGGTTAAAAAACAACTTAATAAGCTACGGTTTCGCGAACTTGTCAAAACCGCTGATTAGATCGATGAAGCACAGTCGTGACGTCAAAATCAACGAGCCTGTCCTCCAACCTATACGACTCCACTGGTTGTTTGTGCAAGCGTCAAATTACGACCCATATTTACATTTTAGATGCAAGTGACCTCTCGCGGACGTATAAATAACCTTGATCCGGTGAATGTGTGTTTGTTATCGAATGACGTTTGACCCCTAACCCAAACCTAAGTCCAAGCTAGCTAACTTAATAGTTAATTACCACTTACCTTGGTAAGCACATCAAGCAGTGTGACGGTGCAGGGTGAAGATTTACTGGCATTTCCACGTTCCCTGGTTGGGGCGCTAATTTGGGAAACGCTCCTATTGGTCGTATTACATGACAGACGACTTCTACGGTCCTATAGATTTGGGGACTTGTTGAAATCAACCCATCGCGGTGTAGTTCGTTATAGCATAAAGTTAGCTTTTTACTTTTCTCAACTGCATTAACTCTTCAAACTTCATAACAATGGTGTTCATCTGTAAAGGTTATGCAGCTGAACAAAAAAGTATGCATCAGAAATGTGTGTTTGACACAGCTTATTTTCTGCAATCATCCAAAATCCAATGCAAAAATCCCATAGGCGAATTCTCTTAGGAACCACCGGCGCCATTTCTTGGCCAACAAAAATATGTCATCACTATACCGGTCAATGTCTATACTGACGTCCTAACTAAGTCAGTCAGTCACATTAATCAGCCTCTGTCTAAGGTTTAAGATTCCGACCTGTGACATCATAGATCAAAGGCCACTTTCTATTATATAAATGTAAACAACCCAAAATGTAATACACACTAGCTGTGTCCCATTTAATTCCATTTTAGACTTTGGTTATGAATATTGCCAGAAATTATATTTTAGTAATCACGTTACTGTAAACGTTATTAGCTTGCTTACCTAGCATTCACATATCCGGGCCATAGACTGCAAAAAAAATGGACGGGACAAGGTCATACACCCCACCTTCTCAATAATAACAGGTAGGATGTGGGTCAAACATCATTTTTTCCCAAACCTGAACTTTGGTCTCTCAAACCAGTCCCTCGTAGTGTCTCAGGTTGTCTCAGCATGTTCCTGAACTGTCTCAAATGGGTTCTTGGAAGTGTCCCCAGTTGTCCTGGCTAATTTCTGGACTGTCTCAAGTTGGTCCCTTGTAGTGTCTTCAGTTTTTTGAAGTGATTCCTGTACTGTCTCATTTGATTCCTGGTCTGTCCCTGGATGAGTCCCAAGTCATCTCAGTTTATTCCTGGACTGTCTCAGGCAACTTGGCTCCAAAGGTTCATACTCTCTGATGTTTTTGTCTATTATTTCCTCAGTGTTATTCTGTGGGGCAGAAGACAACGCTTTGCTCAGGTGAATGAAAGAGTTGGCACTATCTCTGTTGCCGACACTTGCATTAGCAGAGGTGTTCGGGCGTGAAATGTTTCTTTAAACCTCCTCCATGGAGAGATATATGTCACGAGTTGAAAGAGCTAACTCGACCCAAGTGCAGATATTGGACAAAAAAATATTTATTTAAACAAAAAGGCAAAAACAAAAACTTACTTAGTTACTGAATCTCGAAAGTCCAAAAATAAAAGACGAAAGCACGGAGGGAAACACAGAGACGCTAACAACAACTTAAAACGGCAGTTGCTAAAAAGTAGCTAACTGAAACTACAGTGGTTGTCGGGGAGATTAAATGTTGTCACGCAGGGAACTCATCTCTGATCCACCTTACAGCCTTTAGTCATGTTTTTCAGTGCTCTTGTAAATATTAGGTTAAAAAACAACTTAATAAGCTACGGTTTCGCGAACTTGTCAAAACCGCTGATTAGATCGATGAAGCACAGTCGTGACGTCAAAATCAACGAGCCTGTCCTCCAACCTATACGACTCCACTGGTTGTTTGTGCAAGCGTCAAATTACGACCCATATTTACATTTTAGATGCAAGTGACCTCTCGCGGACGTATAAATAACCTTGATCCGGTGAATGTGTGTTTGTTATCGAATGACGTTTGACCCCTAACCCAAACCTAAGTCCAAGCTAGCTAACTTAATAGTTAATTACCACTTACCTTGGTAAGCACATCAAGCAGTGTGACGGTGCAGGGTGAAGATTTACTGGCATTTCCACGTTCCCTGGTTGGGGCGCTAATTTGGGAAACGCTCCTATTGGTCGTATTACATGACAGACGACTTCTACGGTCCTATAGATTTGGGGACTTGTTGAAATCAACCCATCGCGGTGTAGTTCGTTATAGCATAACGTTAGCTTTTTACTTTTCTCAACTGCATTAACTCTTCAAACTTCATAACAATGGTGTTCATCTGTAAAGGTTATGCAGCTGAACAAAAAAGTATGCATCAGAAATGTGTGTTTGACACAGCTTATTTTCTGCAATCATCCAAAATCCAATGCAAAAATCCCATAGGCGAATTCTCTTAGGAACCACCGGCGCCATTTCTTGGCCAACAAAAATATGTCATCACTATACCGGTCAATGTCTATACTGACGTCCTAACTAAGTCAGTCAGTCACATTAATCAGCCTCTGTCTAAGGTTTAAGATTCCGACCTGTGACATCATAGATCAAAGGCCACTTTCTATTATATAAATGTAAACAACCCAAAATGTAATACACACTAGCTGTGTCCCATTTAATTCCATTTTAGACTTTGGTTATGAATATTGCCAGAAATTATATTTTAGTAATCACGTTACTGTAAACGTTATTAGCTTGCTTACCTAGCATTCACATATCCGGGCCATAGACTGCAAAAAAAATGGACGGGACAAGGTCATACACCCCACCTTCTCAATAATAACAGGTAGGATGTGGGTCAAACATCATTTTTTCCCAAACCTGAACTTTGGTCTCTCAAACCAGTCCCTCGTAGTGTCTCAGGTTGTCTCAGCATGTTCCTGAACTGTCTCAAATGGGTTCTTGGAAGTGTCCCCAGTTGTCCTGGCTAATTTCTGGACTGTCTCAAGTTGGTCCCTTGTAGTGTCTTCAGTTTTTTGAAGTGATTCCTGTACTGTCTCATTTGATTCCTGGTCTGTCCCTGGATGAGTCCCAAGTCATCTCAGTTTATTCCTGGACTGTCTCAGGCAACTTGGCTCCAAAGGTTCATACTCTCTGATGTTTTTGTCTATTATTTCCTCAGTGTTATTCTGTGGGGCAGAAGACAACGCTTTGCTCAGGTGAATGAAAGAGTTGGCACTATCTCTGTTGCCGACACTTGCATTAGCAGAGGTGTTCGGGCGTGAAATGTTTCTTTAAACCTCCTCCATGGAGAGATATATGTCACGAGTTGAAAGAGCTAACTCGACCCAAGTGCAGATATTGGACAAAAAAATATTTATTTAAACAAAAAGGCAAAAACAAAAACTTACTTAGTTACTGAATCTCGAAAGTCCAAAAATAAAAGACGAAAGCACGGAGGGAAACACAGAGACGCTAACAACAACTTAAAACGGCAGTTGCTAAAAAGTAGCTAACTGAAACTACAGTGGTTGTCGGGGAGATTAAATGTTGTCACGCAGGGAACTCATCTCTGATCCACCTTACAGCCTTTAGTCATGTTTTTCAGTGCTCTTGTAAATATTAGGTTAAAAAACAACTTAATAAGCTACGGTTTCGCGAACTTGTCAAAACCGCTGATTAGATCGATGAAGCACAGTCGTGACGTCAAAATCAACTAGCCTGTCCTCCAACCTATACGACTCCACTGGTTGTTTGTGCAAGCGTCAAATTACGACCCATATTTACATTTTAGATGCAAGTGACCTCTCGTGGACGTATAAATAACCTTGATCCGGTGAATGTGTGTTTGTTATCGAATGACATTTGACCCCTAACCCAAACCTAAGTCCAAGCTAGCTAACTTAATAGTTAATTACCACTTACCTTGGTAAGCACATCAAGCAGTGTGACGGTGCAGGGTGAAGATTTACTGGCATTTCCACGTTCCCTGGTTGGGGCGCTAATTTGGGAAACGCTCCTATTGGTCGTATTACATGACAGACGACTTCTACGGTCCTATAGATTTGGGGACTTGTTGAAATCAACCCATCGCGGTGTAGTTCGTTATAGCGTAACGTTAGCTTTTTACTTTTCTCAACTGCATTAACTCTTCAAACTTCATAACAATGGTGTTCATCTGTAAAGGTTATGCAGCTGAACAAAAAAGTATGCATCAGAAATGTGTGTTTGACACAGCTTATTTTCTGCAATCATACAAAATCCAATGCAAAACTCCCATAGGCGAATTCTCTTAGGAACCACCGGCGCCATTTCTTGGCCAACAAAAATATGTCATCACTATACCGGTCAATGTCTATACTGACGTCCTAACTAAGTCAGTCAGTCACATTAATCAGCCTCTGTCTAAGGTTTAAGATTCCGACCTGTGACATCATAGATCAAAGGCCACTTTCTATTATATAAATGTAAACAACCCAAAATGTAATACACACTAGCTGTGTCCCATTTAATTCCATTTTAGACTTTGGTTATGAATATTGCCAGAAATTATATTTTAGTAATTACGTTACTGTAAACGTTATTAGCTTGCTTACCTAGCATTCACATATCCAGGCCACAGACTGCAAAAAAAATGGACGGGACAAGGTCATACACCCCACCTTCTCAATAATAACAGGTAGGATGTGGGTCAAACATCATTTTTTCCCAAACCTGAACTTTGGTCTCTCAAACCAGTCCCTCGTAGTGTCTCAGGTTGTCTCAGCATGTTCCTGAACTGTCTCAAATGGGTTCTTGGAAGTGTCCCCAGTTGTCCTGGCTAATTTCTGGACTGTCTCAAGTTGGTCCCTTGTAGTGTCTTCAGTTTTTTGAAGTGATTCCTGTACTGTCTCATTTGATTCCTGGTCTGTCCCTGGATGAGTCCCAAGTCATCTCAGTTTATTCCTGGACTGTCTCAGGCAACTTGGCTCCAAAGGTTCATACTCTCTGATGTTTTTGTCTATTATTTCCTCAGTGTTATTCTGTGGGGCAGAAGACAACGCTTTGCTCAGGTGAATGAAAGAGTTGGCACTATCTCTGTTGCCGACACTTGCATTAGCAGAGGTGTTCGGGCGTGAAATGTTTCTTTAAACCTCCTCCATGGAGAGATATATGTCACGAGTTGAAAGAGCTAACTCGACCCAAGTGCAGATATTGGACAAAAAAATATTTATTTAAACAAAAAGGCAAAAACAAAAACTTACTTAGTTACTGAATCTCGAAAGTCCAAAAATAAAAGACGAAAGCACGGAGGGAAACACAGAGACGCTAACAACAACTTAAAACGGCAGTTGCTAAAAAGTAGCTAACTGAAACTACAGTGGTTGTCGGGGAGATTAAATGTTGTCACGCAGGGAACTCATCTCTGATCCACCTTACAGCCTTTAGTCATGTTTTTCAGTGCTCTTGTAAATATTAGGTTAAAAAACAACTTAATAAGCTACGGTTTCGCGAACTTGTCAAAACCGCTGATTAGATCGATGAAGCACAGTCGTGACGTCAAAATCAACGAGCCTGTCCTCCAACCTATACGACTCCACTGGTTGTTTGTGCAAGCGTCAAATTACGACCCATATTTACATTTTAGATGCAAGTGACCTCTCGCGGACGTATAAATAACCTTGATCCGGTGAATGTGTGTTTGTTATCGAATGACGTTTGACCCCTAACCCAAACCTAAGTCCAAGCTAGCTAACTTAATAGTTAATTACCACTTACCTTGGTAAGCACATCAAGCAGTGTGACGGTGCAGGGTGAAGATTTACTGGCATTTCCACGTTCCCTGGTTGGGGCGCTAATTTGGGAAACGCTCCTATTGGTCGTATTACATGACAGACGACTTCTACGGTCCTATAGATTTGGGGACTTGTTGAAATCAACCCATCGCGGTGTAGTTCGTTATAGCATAAAGTTAGCTTTTTACTTTTCTCAACTGCATTAACTCTTCAAACTTCATAACAATGGTGTTCATCTGTAAAGGTTATGCAGCTGAACAAAAAAGTATGCATCAGAAATGTGTGTTTGACACAGCTTATTTTCTGCAATCATCCAAAATCCAATGCAAAAATCCCATAGGCGAATTCTCTTAGGAACCACCGGCGCCATTTCTTGGCCAACAAAAATATGTCATCACTATACCGGTCAATGTCTATACTGACGTCCTAACTAAGTCAGTCAGTCACATTAATCAGCCTCTGTCTAAGGTTTAAGATTCCGACCTGTGACATCATAGATCAAAGGCCACTTTCTATTATATAAATGTAAACAACCCAAAATGTAATACACACTAGCTGTGTCCCATTTAATTCCATTTTAGACTTTGGTTATGAATATTGCCAGAAATTATATTTTAGTAATCACGTTACTGTAAACGTTATTAGCTTGCTTACCTAGCATTCACATATCCGGGCCATAGACTGCAAAAAAAATGGACGGGACAAGGTCATACACCCCACCTTCTCAATAATAACAGGTAGGATGTGGGTCAAACATCATTTTTTCCCAAACCTGAACTTTGGTCTCTCAAACCAGTCCCTCGTAGTGTCTCAGGTTGTCTCAGCATGTTCCTGAACTATCTCAAATGGGTTCTTGGAAGTGTCCCCAGTTGTCCTGGCTAATTTCTGGACTGTCTCAAGTTGGTCCCTTGTAGTGTCTTCAGTTTTTTGAAGTGATTCCTGTACTGTCTCATTTGATTCCTGGTCTGTCCCTGGATGAGTCCCAAGTCATCTCAGTTTATTCCTGGACTGTCTCAGGCAACTTGGCTCCAAAGGTTCATACTCTCTGATGTTTTTGTCTATTATTTCCTCAGTGTTATTCTGTGGGGCAGAAGACAACGCTTTGCTCAGGTGAATGAAAGAGTTGGCACTATCTCTGTTGCCGACACTTGCATTAGCAGAGGTGTTCGGGCGTGAAATGTTTCTTTAAACCTCCTCCATGGAGAGATATATGTCACGAGTTGAAAGAGCTAACTCGACCCAAGTGCAGATATTGGACAAAAAAATATTTATTTAAACAAAAAGGCAAAAACAAAAACTTACTTAGTTACTGAATCTCGAAAGTCCAAAAATAAAAGACGAAAGCACGGAGGGAAACACAGAGACGCTAACAACAACTTAAAACGGCAGTTGCTAAAAAGTAGCTAACTGAAACTACAGTGGTTGTCGGGGAGATTAAATGTTGTCACGCAGGGAACTCATCTCTGATCCACCTTACAGCCTTTAGTCATGTTTTTCAGTGCTCTTGTAAATATTAGGTTAAAAAACAACTTAATAAGCTACGGTTTCGCGAACTTGTCAAAACCGCTGATTAGATCGATGAAGCACAGTCGTGACGTCAAAATCAACTAGCCTGTCCTCCAACCTATACGACTCCACTGGTTGTTTGTGCAAGCGTCAAATTACGACCCATATTTACATTTTAGATGCAAGTGACCTCTCGTGGACGTATAAATAACCTTGATCCGGTGAATGTGTGTTTGTTATCGAATGACATTTGACCCCTAACCCAAACCTAAGTCCAAGCTAGCTAACTTAATAGTTAATTACCACTTACCTTGGTAAGCACATCAAGCAGTGTGACGGTGCAGGGTGAAGATTTACTGGCATTTCCACGTTCCCTGGTTGGGGCGCTAATTTGGGAAACGCTCCTATTGGTCGTATTACATGACAGACGACTTCTACGGTCCTATAGATTTGGGGACTTGTTGAAATCAACCCATCGCGGTGTAGTTCGTTATAGCGTAACGTTAGCTTTTTACTTTTCTCAACTGCATTAACTCTTCAAACTTCATAACAATGGTGTTCATCTGTAAAGGTTATGCAGCTGAACAAAAAAGTATGCATCAGAAATGTGTGTTTGACACAGCTTATTTTCTGCAATCATACAAAATCCAATGCAAAACTCCCATAGGCGAATTCTCTTAGGAACCACCGGCGCCATTTCTTGGCCAACAAAAATATGTCATCACTATACCGGTCAATGTCTATACTGACGTCCTAACTAAGTCAGTCAGTCACATTAATCAGCCTCTGTCTAAGGTTTAAGATTCCGACCTGTGACATCATAGATCAAAGGCCACTTTCTATTATATAAATGTAAACAACCCAAAATGTAATACACACTAGCTGTGTCCCATTTAATTCCATTTTAGACTTTGGTTATGAATATTGCCAGAAATTATATTTTAGTAATTACGTTACTGTAAACGTTATTAGCTTGCTTACCTAGCATTCACATATCCAGGCCACAGACTGCAAAAAAAATGGACGGGACAAGGTCATACACCCCACCTTCTCAATAATAACAGGTAGGATGTGGGTCAAACATCATTTTTTCCCAAACCTGAACTTTGGTCTCTCAAACCAGTCCCTCGTAGTGTCTCAGGTTGTCTCAGCATGTTCCTGAACTGTCTCAAATGGGTTCTTGGAAGTGTCCCCAGTTGTCCTGGCTAATTTCTGGACTGTCTCAAGTTGGTCCCTTGTAGTGTCTTCAGTTTTTTGAAGTGATTCCTGTACTGTCTCATTTGATTCCTGGTCTGTCCCTTGATGAGTCCCAAGTCATCTCAGTTTATTCCTGGACTGTCTCAGGCAACTTGGCTCCAAAGGTTCATACTCTCTGATGTTTTTGTCTATTATTTCCTCAGTGTTATTCTGTGGGGCAGAAGACAACGCTTTGCTCAGGTGAATGAAAGAGTTGGCACTATCTCTGTTGCCGACACTTGCATTAGCAGAGGTGTTCGGGCGTGAAATGTTTCTTTAAACCTCCTCCATGGAGAGATATATGTCACGAGTTGAAAGAGCTAACTCGACCCAAGTGCAGATATTGGACAAAAAAATATTTATTTAAACAAAAAGGCAAAAACAAAAACTTACTTAGTTACTGAATCTCGAAAGTCCAAAAATAAAAGACGAAAGCACGGAGGGAAACACAGAGACGCTAACAACAACTTAAAACGGCAGTTGCTAAAAAGTAGCTAACTGAAACTACAGTGGTTGTCGGGGAGATTAAATGTTGTCACGCAGGGAACTCATCTCTGATCCACCTTACAGCCTTTAGTCATGTTTTTCAGTGCTCTTGTAAATATTAGGTTAAAAAACAACTTAATAAGCTACGGTTTCGCGAACTTGTCAAAACCGCTGATTAGATCGATGAAGCACAGTCGTGACGTCAAAATCAACTAGCCTGTCCTCCAACCTATACGACTCCACTGGTTGTTTGTGCAAGCGTCAAATTACGACCCATATTTACATTTTAGATGCAAGTGACCTCTCGCGGACGTATAAATAACCTTGATCCGGTGAATGTGTGTTTGTTATCGAATGACGTTTGACCCCTAACCCAAACCTAAGTCCAAGCTAGCTAACTTAATAGTTAATTACCACTTACCTTGGTAAGCACATCAAGCAGTGTGACGGTGCAGGGTGAAGATTTACTGGCATTTCCACGTTCCCTGGTTGGGGCGCTAATTTGGGAAACGCTCCTATTGGTCGTATTACATGACAGACGACTTCTACGGTCCTATAGATTTGGGGACTTGTTGAAATCAACCCATCGCGGTGTAGTTCGTTATAGCATAAAGTTAGCTTTTTACTTTTCTCAACTGCATTAACTCTTCAAACTTCATAACAATGGTGTTCATCTGTAAAGGTTATGCAGCTGAACAAAAAAGTATGCATCAGAAATGTGTGTTTGACACAGCTTATTTTCTGCAATCATCCAAAATCCAATGCAAAAATCCCATAGGCGAATTCTCTTAGGATCCACCGGCGCCATTTCTTGGCCAACAAAAATATGTCATCACTATACCGGTCAATGTCTATACTGACGTCCTAACTAAGTCAGTCAGTCACATTAATCAGCCTCTGTCTAAGGTTTAAGATTCCGACCTGTGACATCATAGATCAAAGGCCACTTTCTATTATATAAATGTAAACAACCCAAAATGTAATACACACTAGCTGTGTCCCATTTAATTCCATTTTAGACTTTGGTTATGAATATTGCCAGAAATTATATTTTAGTAATTACGTTACTGTAAACGTTATTAGCTTGCTTACCTAGCATTCACATATCGAGGCCACAGACTGCAAAAAAAATGGACGGGACAAGGTCATACACCCCACCTTCTCAATAATAACAGGTAGGATGTGGGTCAAACATCATATTTTCCCAAACCTGAACTTTGGTCTCTCAAACCAGTCCCTCGTAGTGTCTCAGGTTGTCTCAGCATGTTCCTGAACTGTCTCAAATGGGTTCTTGGAAGTGTCCCCAGTTGTCCTGGCTAATTTCTGGACTGTCTCAAGTTGGTCCCTTGTAGTGTCTTCAGTTTTTTGAAGTGATTCCTGTACTGTCTCATTTGATTCCTGGTCTGTCCCTTGATGAGTCCCAAGTCATCTCAGTTTATTCCTGGACTGTCTCAGGCAACTTGGCTCCAAAGGTTCATACTCTCTGATGTTTTTGTCTATTATTTCCTCAGTGTTATTCTGTGGGGCAGAAGACAACGCTTTGCTCAGGTGAATGAAAGAGTTGGCACTATCTCTGTTGCCGACACTTGCATTAGCAGAGGTGTTCGGGCGTGAAATGTTTCTTTAAACCTCCTCCATGGAGAGATATATGTCACGAGTTGAAAGAGCTAACTCGACCCAAGTGCAGATATTGGATAAAAAATTTTTTATTTAAACAAAAAGGCAAAAACAAAAACTTACTTAGTTACTGAATCTCGAAAGTCCAAAAATAAAAGACCAAAGCACGGAGGGAAACACAGAGACGCTAACAACAACTTAAAACGGCAGTTGCTAAAAAGTAGCTAACTGAAACTACAGTGGTTGTCGGGGAGATTAAATGTTGTCACGCAGGGAACTCATCTCTGATCCACCTTACAGCCTTTAGTCATGTTTTTCAGTGCTCTTGTAAATATTAGGTTAAAAAACAACTTAATAAGCTACGGTTTCGCGAACTTGTCAAAACCGCTGATTAGATCGATGAAGCACAGTCGTGACGTCAAAATCAACTAGCCTGTCCTCCAACCTATACGACTCCACTGGTTGTTTGTGCAAGCGTCAAATTACGACCCATATTTACATTTTAGATGCAAGTGATCTCTCGCGGACGTATAAATAACCTTGATCCGGTGAATGTGTGTTTGTTATCGAATGACATTTGACCCCTAACCCAAACCTAAGTCCAAGCTAGCTAACTTAATAGTTAATTACCACTTACCTTGGTAAGCACATCAAGCAGTGTGACGGCGCAGGGTGAAGATTTACTGGCATTTCCACGTTCCCTGGTTGGGGCGCTAATTTGGGAAACGCTCCTATTGGTCGTATTACATGACAGACGACTTCTACGGTCCTATAGATTTGGGGACTTGTTGAAATCAACCCATCGCGGTGTAGTTCGTTATAGCATAACGTTAGCTTTTTACTTTTCTCAACTGCATTAACTCTTCAAACTTCATAACAATGGTGTTCATCTGTAAAGGTTATGCAGCTGAACAAAAGAGTATGCATCAGAAATGTGTGTTTGACACAGCTTATTTTCTGCAATCATCCAAAATCCAATGCAAAAATCCCATAGGCGAATTCTCTTAGGAACCACCGGCGCCATTTCTTGGCCAACAAAAATATGTCATCACTATACCGGTCAATGTCTATACTGACGTCCTAACTAAGTCAGTCAGTCACATTAATCAGCCTCTGTCTAAGGTTTAAGATTCCGACCTGTGACATCATAGATCAAAGGCCACTTTCTATTATATAAATGTAAACAACCCAAAATGTAATACACACTAGCTGTGTCCCATTTAATTCCATTTTAGACTTTGGTTATGAATATTGCCAGAAATTATATTTTAGTAATTACGCTACTGTAAACGTTATTAGCTTGCTTACCTAGCATTCACATATCCGGGCCACAGACTGCAAAAAGAATGGACGGGACAAGGTCATACACCCCACCTTCTCAATAATAACAGGTAGGATGTAGGTCAAACATCATTTTTTCCCAAACCTGAACTTTGGTCTCTCAAACCAGTCCCTCGTAGTGTCTCAGGTTGTCTCAGCATGTTCCTGAACTGTCTCAAATGGGTTCTTGGAAGTGTCCCCAGTTGTCCTGGCTAATTTCTGGACTGTCTCAAGTTGGTCCCTTGTAGTGTCTTCAGTTTTTTGAAGTGATTCCTGTACTGTCTCATTTGATTCCTGGTCTGTCCCTGGATGAGTCCCAAGTCATCTCAGTTTATTCCTGGACTGTCTCAGGCAACTTGGCTCCAAAGGTTCATACTCTCTGATGTTTTTGTCTATTATTTCCTCAGTGTTATTCTGTGGGGCAGAAGACAACGCTTTGCTCAGGTGAATGAAAGAGTTGGCACTATCTCTGTTGCCGACACATGCATTAGCAGAGGTGTTCGGGCGTGAAATGTTTCTTTAAACCTCCTCCATGGAGAGATATATGTCACGAGTTGAAAGAGCTAACTCGACCCAAGTGCAGATATTGGACAAAAAAATATTTATTTAAACAAAAAGGCAAAAACAAAAACTTACTTAGTTACTGAATCTCGAAAGTCCAAAAATAAAAGACGAAAGCACGGAGGGAAACACAGAGACGCTAACAACAACTTAAAACGGCAGTTGCTAAAAAGTAGCTAACTGAAACTACAGTGGTTGTCGGGGAGATTAAATGTTGTCACGCAGGGAACTCATCTCTGATCCACCTTACAGCCTTTAGTCATGTTTTTCAGTGCTCTTGTAAATATTAGGTTAAAAAACAACTTAATAAGCTACGGTTTCGCGAACTTGTCAAAACCGCTGATTAGATCGATGAAGCACAGTCGTGACGTCAAAATCAACGAGCCTGTCCTCCAACCTATACGACTCCACTGGTTGTTTGTGCAAGCGTCAAATTACGACCCATATTTACATTTTAGATGCAAGTGACCTCTCGCGGACGTATAAATAACCTTGATCCGGTGAATGTGTGTTTGTTATCGAATGACGTTTGACCCCTAACCCAAACCTAAGTCCAAGCTAGCTAACTTAATAGTTAATTACCACTTACCTTGGTAAGCACATCAAGCAGTGTGACGGTGCAGGGTGAAGATTTACTGGCATTTCCACGTTCCCTGGTTGGGGCGCTAATTTGGGAAACGCTCCTATTGGTCGTATTACATGACAGACGACTTCTACGGTCCTATAGATTTGGGGACTTGTTGAAATCAACCCATCGCGGTGTAGTTCGTTATAGCATAAAGTTAGCTTTTTACTTTTCTCAACTGCATTAACTCTTCAAACTTCATAACAATGGTGTTCATCTGTAAAGGTTATGCAGCTGAACAAAAAAGTATGCATCAGAAATGTGTGTTTGACACAGCTTATTTTCTGCAATCATCCAAAATCCAATGCAAAAATCCCATAGGCGAATTCTCTTAGGAACCACCGGCGCCATTTCTTGGCCAACAAAAATATGTCATCACTATACCGGTCAATGTCTATACTGACGTCCTAACTAAGTCAGTCAGTCACATTAATCAGCCTCTGTCTAAGGTTTAAGATTCCGACCTGTGACATCATAGATCAAAGGCCACTTTCTATTATATAAATGTAAACAACCCAAAATGTAATACACACTAGCTGTGTCCCATTTAATTCCATTTTAGACATTGGTTATGAATATTGCCAGAAATTATATTTTAGTAATCACGTTACTGTAAACGTTATTAGCTTGCTTACCTAGCATTCACATATCCGGGCCATAGACTGCAAAAAAAATGGACGGGACAAGGTCATACACCCCACCTTCTCAATAATAACAGGTAGGATGTGGGTCAAACATCATTTTTTCCCAAACCTGAACTTTGGTCTCTCAAACCAGTCCCTCGTAGTGTCTCAGGTTGTCTCAGCATGTTCCTGAACTGTCTCAAATGGGTTCTTGGAAGTGTCCCCAGTTGTCCTGGCTAATTTCTGGACTGTCTCAAGTTGGTCCCTTGTAGTGTCTTCAGTTTTTTGAAGTGATTCCTGTACTGTCTCATTTGATTCCTGGTCTGTCCCTGGATGAGTCCCAAGTCATCTCAGTTTATTCCTGGACTGTCTCAGGCAACTTGGCTCCAAAGGTTCATACTCTCTGATGTTTTTGTCTATTATTTCCTCAGTGTTATTCTGTGGGGCAGAAGACAACGCTTTGCTCAGGTGAATGAAAGAGTTGGCACTATCTCTGTTGCCGACACTTGCATTAGCAGAGGTGTTCGGGCGTGAAATGTTTCTTTAAACCTCCTCCATGGAGAGATATATGTCACGAGTTGAAAGAGCTAACTCGACCCAAGTGCAGATATTGGACAAAAAAATATTTATTTAAACAAAAAGGCAAAAACAAAAACTTACTTAGTTACTGAATCTCGAAAGTCCAAAAATAAAAGACCAAAGCACGGAGGGAAACACAGAGACGCTAACAACAACTTAAAACGGCAGTTGCTAAAAAGTAGCTAACTGAAACTACAGTGGTTGTCGGGGAGATTAAATGTTGTCACGCAGGGAACTCATCTCTGATCCACCTTACAGCCTTTAGTCATGTTTTTCAGTGCTCTTGTAAATATTAGGTTAAAAAAAAACTTAATAAGCTACGGTTTCGCGAACTTGTCAAAACCGCTGATTAGATCGATGAAGCACAGTCGTGACGTCAAAATCAACTAGCCTGTCCTCCAACCTATACGACTCCACTGGTTGTTTGTGCAAGCGTCAAATTACGACCCATATTTACATTTTAGATGCAAGTGATCTCTCGCGGACGTATAAATAACCTTGATCCGGTGAATGTGTGTTTGTTATCGAATGATGTTTGACCCCTAACCCAAACCTAAGTCCAAGCTAGCTAACTTAATAGTTAATTACCACTTACCTTGGTAAGCACATCAAGCAGTGTGACGGTGCAGGTTGAAGATTTACTGGCATTTCCACGTTCCCTGGTTGGGGCGCTAATTTGGGAAACGCTCCTATTGGTCGTATTACATGACAGACGACTTCTACGGTCCTATAGATTTGGGGACTTGTTGAAATCAACCCATCGCGGTGTAGTTCGTTATAGCATAAAGTTAGCTTTTTACTTTTCTCAACTGCATTAACTCTTCAAACTTCATAACAATGGTGTTCATCTGTAAAGGTTATGCAGCTGAACAAAAAAGTATGCATCAGAAATGTGTGTTTGACACAGCTTATTTTCTGCAATCATCCAAAATCCAATGCAAAAATCCCATAGGCGAATTCTCTTAGGAACCACCGGCGCCATTTCTTGGCCAACAAAAATATGTCATCACTATACCGGTCAATGTCTATACTGACGTCCTAACTAAGTCAGTCAGTCACATTAATCAGCCTCTGTCTAAGGTTTAAGATTCCGACCTGTGACATCATAGATCAAAGGCCACTTTCTATTATATAAATGTAAACAACCCAAAATGTAATACACACTAGCTGTGTCCCATTTAATTCCATTTTAGACTTTGGTTATGAATATTGCCAGAAATTATATTTTAGTAATCACGTTACTGTAAACGTTATTAGCTTGCTTACCTAGCATTCACATATCCGGGCCATAGACTGCAAAAAAAATGGACGGGACAAGGTCATACACCCCACCTTCTCAATAATAACAGGTAGGATGTGGGTCAAACATCATTTTTTCCCAAACCTGAACTTTGGTCTCTCAAACCAGTCCCTCGTAGTGTCTCAGGTTGTCTCAGCATGTTCCTGAACTGTCTCAAATGGGTTCTTGGAAGTGTCCCCAGTTGTCCTGGCTAATTTCTGGACTGTCTCAAGTTGGTCCCTTGTAGTGTCTTCAGTTTTTTGAAGTGATTCCTGTACTGTCTCATTTGATTCCTGGTCTGTCCCTGGATGAGTCCCAAGTCATCTCAGTTTATTCCTGGACTGTCTCAGGCAACTTGGCTCCAAAGGTTCATACTCTCTGATGTTTTTGTCTATTATTTCCTCAGTGTTATTCTGTGGGGCAGAAGACAACGCTTTGCTCAGGTGAATGAAAGAGTTGGCACTATCTCTGTTGCCGACACTTGCATTAGCAGAGGTGTTCGGGCGTGAAATGTTTCTTTAAACCTCCTCCATGGAGAGATATATGTCACGAGTTGAAAGAGCTAACTCGACCCAAGTGCAGATATTGGACAAAAAAATATTTATTTAAACAAAAAGGCAAAAACAAAAACTTACTTAGTTACTGAATCTCGAAAGTCCAAAAATAAAAGACGAAAGCACGGAGGGAAACACAGAGACGCTAACAACAACTTAAAACGGCAGTTGCTAAAAAGTAGCTAACTGAAACTACAGTGGTTGTCGGGGAGATTAAATGTTGTCACGCAGGGAACTCATCTCTGATCCACCTTACAGCCTTTAGTCATGTTTTTCAGTGCTCTTGTAAATATTAGGTTAAAAAACAACTTAATAAGCTACGGTTTCGCGAACTTGTCAAAACCGCTGATTAGATCGATGAAGCACAGTCGTGACGTCAAAATCAACGAGCCTGTCCTCCAACCTATACGACTCCACTGGTTGTTTGTGCAAGCGTCAAATTACGACCCATATTTACATTTTAGAGACAAGTGACCTCTCGCGGACGTATAAATAACCTTGATCCGGTGAATGTGTGTTTGTTATCGAATGACGTTTGACCCCTAACCCAAACCTAAGTCCAAGCTAGCTAACTTAATAGTTAATTACCACTTACCTTGGTAAGCACATCAAGCAGTGTGACGGTGCAGGGTGAAGATTTACTGGCATTTCCACGTTCCCTGGTTGGGGCGCTAATTTGGGAAACGCTCCTATTGGTCGTATTACATGACAGACGACTTCTACGGTCCTATAGATTTGGGGACTTGTTGAAATCAACCCATCGCGGTGTAGTTCGTTATAGCATAAAGTTAGCTTTTTACTTTTCTCAACTGCATTAACTCTTCAAACTTCATAACAATGGTGTTCATCTGTAAAGGTTATGCAGCTGAACAAAAAAGTATGCATCAGAAATGTGTGTTTGACACAGCTTATTTTCTGCAATCATCCAAAATCCAATGCAAAAATCCCATAGGCGAATTCTCTTAGGAACCACCGGCGCCATTTCTTGGCCAACAAAAATATGTCATCACTATACCGGTCAATGTCTATACTGACGTCCTAACTAAGTCAGTCAGTCACATTAATCAGCCTCTGTCTAAGGTTTAAGATTCCGACCTGTGACATCATAGATCAAAGGCCACTTTCTATTATATAAATGTAAACAACCCAAAATGTAATACACACTAGCTGTGTCCCATTTAATTCCATTTTAGACATTGGTTATGAATATTGCCAGAAATTATATTTTAGTAATCACGTTACTGTAAACGTTATTAGCTTGCTTACCTAGCATTCACATATCCGGGCCATAGACTGCAAAAAAAATGGACGGGACAAGGTCATACACCCCACCTTCTCAATAATAACAGGTAGGATGTGGGTCAAACATCATTTTTTCCCAAACCTGAACTTTGGTCTCTCAAACCAGTCCCTCGTAGTGTCTCAGGTTGTCTCAGCATGTTCCTGAACTGTCTCAAATGGGTTCTTGGAAGTGTCCCCAGTTGTCCTGGCTAATTTCTGGACTGTCTCAAGTTGGTCCCTTGTAGTGTCTTCAGTTTTTTGAAGTGATTCCTGTACTGTCTCATTTGATTCCTGGTCTGTCCCTGGATGAGTCCCAAGTCATCTCAGTTTATTCCTGGACTGTCTCAGGCAACTTGGCTCCAAAGGTTCATACTCTCTGATGTTTTTGTCTATTATTTCCTCAGTGTTATTCTGTGGGGCAGAAGACAACGCTTTGCTCAGGTGAATGAAAGAGTTGGCACTATCTCTGTTGCCGACACTTGCATTAGCAGAGGTGTTCGGGCGTGAAATGTTTCTTTAAACCTCCTCCATGGAGAGATATATGTCACGAGTTGAAAGAGCTAACTCGACCCAAGTGCAGATATTGGACAAAAAAATATTTATTTAAACAAAAAGGCAAAAACAAAAACTTACTTAGTTACTGAATCTCGAAAGTCCAAAAATAAAAGACGAAAGCACGGAGGGAAACACAGAGACGCTAACAACAACTTAAAACGGCAGTTGCTAAAAAGTAGCTAACTGAAACTACAGTGGTTGTCGGGGAGATTAAATGTTGTCACGCAGGGAACTCATCTCTGATCCACCTTACAGCCTTTAGTCATGTTTTTCAGTGCTCTTGTAAATATTAGGTTAAAAAACAACTTAATAAGCTACGGTTTCGCGAACTTGTCAAAACCGCTGATTAGATCGATGAAGCACAGTCGTGACGTCAAAATCAACGAGCCTGTCCTCCAACCTATACGACTCCACTGGTTGTTTGTGCAAGCGTCAAATTACGACCCATATTTACATTTTAGATGCAAGTGACCTCTCGCGGACGTATAAATAACCTTGATCCGGTGAATGTGTGTTTGTTATCGAATGATGTTTGACCCCTAACCCAAACCTAAGTCCAAGCTAGCTAACTTAATAGTTAATTACCACTTACCTTGGTAAGCACATCAAGCAGTGTGACGGTGCAGGTTGAAGATTTACTGGCATTTCCACGTTCCCTGGTTGGGGCGCTAATTTGGGAAACGCTCCTATTGGTCGTATTACATGACAGACGACTTCTACGGTCCTATAGATTTGGGGACTTGTTGAAATCAACCCATCGCGGTGTAGTTCGTTATAGCATAAAGTTAGCTTTTTACTTTTCTCAACTGCATTAACTCTTCAAACTTCATAACAATGGTGTTCATCTGTAAAGGTTATGCAGCTGAACAAAAAAGTATGCATCAGAAATGTGTGTTTGACACAGCTTATTTTCTGCAATCATCCAAAATCCAATGCAAAAATCCCATAGGCGAATTCTCTTAGGAACCACCGGCGCCATTTCTTGGCCAACAAAAATATGTCATCACTATACCGGTCAATGTCTATACTGACGTCCTAACTAAGTCAGTCAGTCACATTAATCAGCCTCTGTCTAAGGTTTAAGATTCCGACCTGTGACATCATAGATCAAAGGCCACTTTCTATTATATAAATGTAAACAACCCAAAATGTAATACACACTAGCTGTGTCCCATTTAATTCCATTTTAGACTTTGGTTATGAATATTGCCAGAAATTATATTTTAGTAATCACGTTACTGTAAACGTTATTAGCTTGCTTACCTAGCATTCACATATCCGGGCCATAGACTGCAAAAAAAATGGACGGGACAAGGTCATACACCCCACCTTCTCAATAATAACAGGTAGGATGTGGGTCAAACATCATTTTTTCCCAAACCTGAACTTTGGTCTCTCAAACCAGTCCCTCGTAGTGTCTCAGGTTGTCTCAGCATGTTCCTGAACTGTCTCAAATGGGTTCTTGGAAGTGTCCCCAGTTGTCCTGGCTAATTTCTGGACTGTCTCAAGTTGGTCCCTTGTAGTGTCTTCAGTTTTTTGAAGTGATTCCTGTACTGTCTCATTTGATTCCTGGTCTGTCCCTGGATGAGTCCCAAGTCATCTCAGTTTATTCCTGGACTGTCTCAGGCAACTTGGCTCCAAAGGTTCATACTCTCTGATGTTTTTGTCTATTATTTCCTCAGTGTTATTCTGTGGGGCAGAAGACAACGCTTTGCTCAGGTGAATGAAAGAGTTGGCACTATCTCTGTTGCCGACACTTGCATTAGCAGAGGTGTTCGGGCGTGAAATGTTTCTTTAAACCTCCTCCATGGAGAGATATATGTCACGAGTTGAAAGAGCTAACTCGACCCAAGTGCAGATATTGGACAAAAAAATATTTATTTAAACAAAAAGGCAAAAACAAAAACTTACTTAGTTACTGAATCTCGAAAGTCCAAAAATAAAAGACCAAAGCACGGAGGGAAACACAGAGACGCTAACAACAACTTAAAACGGCAGTTGCTAAAAAGTAGCTAACTGAAACTACAGTGGTTGTCGGGGAGATTAAATGTTGTCACGCAGGGAACTCATCTCTGATCCACCTTACAGCCTTTAGTCATGTTTTTCAGTGCTCTTGTAAATATTAGGTTAAAAAACAACTTAATAAGCTACGGTTTCGCGAACTTGTCAAAACCGCTGATTAGATCGATGAAGCACAGTCGTGACGTCAAAATCAACGAGCCTGTCCTCCAACCTATACGACTCCACTGGTTGTTTGTGCAAGCGTCAAATTACGACCCATATTTACATTTTAGATGCAAGTGACCTCTCGCGGACGTATAAATAACCTTGATCCGGTGAATGTGTGTTTGTTATCGAATGACGTTTGACCCCTAACCCAAACCTAAGTCCAAGCTAGCTAACTTAATAGTTAATTACCACTTACCTTGGTAAGCACATCAAGCAGTGTGACGGTGCAGGTTGAAGATTTACTGGCATTTCCACGTTCCCTGGTTGGGGCGCTAATTTGGGAAACGCTCCTATTGGTCGTATTACATGACAGACGACTTCTACGGTCCTATAGATTTGGGGACTTGTTGAAATCAACCCATCGCGGTGTAGTTCGTTATAGCATAAAGTTAGCTTTTTACTTTTCTCAACTGCATTAACTCTTCAAACTTCATAACAATGGTGTTCATCTGTAAAGGTTATGCAGCTGAACAAAAAAGTATGCATCAGAAATGTGTGTTTGACACAGCTTATTTTCTGCAATCATCCAAAATCCAATGCAAAAATCCCATAGGCGAATTCTCTTAGGAACCACCGGCGCCATTTCTTGGCCAACAAAAATATGTCATCACTATACCGGTCAATGTCTATACTGACGTCCTAACTAAGTCAGTCAGTCACATTAATCAGCCTCTGTCTAAGGTTTAAGATTCCGACCTGTGACATCATAGATCAAAGGCCACTTTCTATTATATAAATGTAAACAACCCAAAATGTAATACACACTAGCTGTGTCCCATTTAATTCCATTTTAGACTTTGGTTATGAATATTGCCAGAAATTATATTTTAGTAATCACGTTACTGTAAACGTTATTAGCTTGCTTACCTAGCATTCACATATCCGGGCCATAGACTGCAAAAAAAATGGACGGGACAAGGTCATACACCCCACCTTCTCAATAATAACAGGTAGGATGTGGGTCAAACATCATTTTTTCCCAAACCTGAACTTTGGGCTCTCAAACCAGTCCCTCGTAGTGTCTCAGGTTGTCTCAGCATGTTCCTGAACTGTCTCAAATGGGTTCTTGGAAGTGTCCCCAGTTGTCCTGGCTAATTTCTGGACTGTCTCAAGTTGGTCCCTTGTAGTGTCTTCAGTTTTTTGAAGTGATTCCTGTACTGTCTCATTTGATTCCTGGTCTGTCCCTGGATGAGTCCCAAGTCATCTCAGTTTATTCCTGGACTGTCTCAGGCAACTTGGCTCCAAAGGTTCATACTCTCTGATGTTTTTGTCTATTATTTCCTCAGTGTTATTCTGTGGGGCAGAAGACAACGCTTTGCTCAGGTGAATGAAAGAGTTGGCACTATCTCTGTTGCCGACACTTGCATTAGCAGAGGTGTTCGGGCGTGAAATGTTTCTTTAAACCTCCTCCATGGAGAGATATATGTCACGAGTTGAAAGAGCTAACTCGACCCAAGTGCAGATATTGGACAAAAAAATATTTATTTAAACAAAAAGGCAAAAACAAAAACTTACTTAGTTACTGAATCTCGAAAGTCCAAAAATAAAAGACGAAAGCACGGAGGGAAACACAGAGACGCTAACAACAACTTAAAACGGCAGTTGCTAAAAAGTAGCTAACTGAAACTACAGTGGTTGTCGGGGAGATTAAATGTTGTCACGCAGGGAACTCATCTCTGATCCACCTTACAGCCTTTAGTCATGTTTTTCAGTGCTCTTGTAAATATTAGGTTAAAAAACAACTTAATAAGCTACGGTTTCGCGAACTTGTCAAAACCGCTGATTAGATCGATGAAGCACAGTCGTGACGTCAAAATCAACGAGCCTGTCCTCCAACCTATACGACTCCACTGGTTGTTTGTGCAAGCGTCAAATTACGACCCATATTTACATTTTAGATGCAAGTGACCTCTCGCGGACGTATAAATAACCTTGATCCGGTGAATGTGTGTTTGTTATCGAATGACGTTTGACCCCTAACCCAAACCTAAGTCCAAGCTAGCTAACTTAATAGTTAATTACCACTTACCTTGGTAAGCACATCAAGCAGTGTGACGGTGCAGGGTGAAGATTTACTGGCATTTCCACGTTCCCTGGTTGGGGCGCTAATTTGGGAAACGCTCCTATTGGTCGTATTACATGACAGACGACTTCTACGGTCCTATAGATTTGGGGACTTGTTGAAATCAACCCATCGCGGTGTAGTTCGTTATAGCATAAAGTTAGCTTTTTACTTTTCTCAACTGCATTAACTCTTCAAACTTCATAACAATGGTGTTCATCTGTAAAGGTTATGCAGCTGAACAAAAAAGTATGCATCAGAAATGTGTGTTTGACACAGCTTATTTTCTGCAATCATCCAAAATCCAATGCAAAAATCCCATAGGCGAATTCTCTTAGGAACCACCGGCGCCATTTCTTGGCCAACAAAAATATGTCATCACTATACCGGTCAATGTCTATACTGACGTCCTAACTAAGTCAGTCAGTCACATTAATCAGCCTCTGTCTAAGGTTTAAGATTCCGACCTGTGACATCATAGATCAAAGGCCACTTTCTATTATATAAATGTAAACAACCCAAAATGTAATACACACTAGCTGTGTCCCATTTAATTCCATTTTAGACTTTGGTTATGAATATTGCCAGAAATTATATTTTAGTAATCACGTTACTGTAAACGTTATTAGCTTGCTTACCTAGCATTCACATATCCGGGCCATAGACTGCAAAAAAAATGGACGGGACAAGGTCATACACCCCACCTTCTCAATAATAACAGGTAGGATGTGGGTCAAACATCATTTTTTCCCAAACCTGAACTTTGGTCTCTCAAACCAGTCCCTCGTAGTGTCTCAGGTTGTCTCAGCATGTTCCTGAACTGTCTCAAATGGGTTCTTGGAAGTGTCCCCAGTTGTCCTGGCTAATTTCTGGACTGTCTCAAGTTGGTCCCTTGTAGTGTCTTCAGTTTTTTGAAGTGATTCCTGTACTGTCTCATTTGATTCCTGGTCTGTCCCTTGATGAGTCCCAAGTCATCTCAGTTTATTCCTGGACTGTCTCAGGCAACTTGGCTCCAAAGGTTCATACTCTCTGATGTTTTTGTCTATTATTTCCTCAGTGTTATTCTGTGGGGCAGAAGACAACGCTTTGCTCAGGTGAATGAAAGAGTTGGCACTATCTCTGTTGCCGACACTTGCATTAGCAGAGGTGTTCGGGCGTGAAATGTTTCTTTAAACCTCCTCCATGGAGAGATATATGTCACGAGTTGAAAGAGCTAACTCGACCCAAGTGCAGATATTGGACAAAAAAATATTTATTTAAACAAAAAGGCAAAAACAAAAACTTACTTAGTTACTGAATCTCGAAAGTCCAAAAATAAAAGACCAAAGCACGGAGGGAAACACAGAGACGCTAACAACAACTTAAAACGGCAGTTGCTAAAAAGTAGCTAACTGAAACTACAGTGGTTGTCGGGGAGATTAAATGTTGTCACGCAGGGAACTCATCTCTGATCCACCTTACAGCCTTTAGTCATGTTTTTCAGTGCTCTTGTAAATATTAGGTTAAAAAACAACTTAATAAGCTACGGTTTCGCGAACTTGTCAAAACCGCTGATTAGATCGATGAAGCACAGTCGTGACGTCAAAATCAACTAGCCTGTCCTCCAACCTATACGACTCCACTGGTTGTTTGTGCAAGCGTCAAATTACGACCCATATTTACATTTTAGATGCAAGTGACCTCTCGCGGACGTATAAATAACCTTGATCCGGTGAATGTGTGTTTGTTATCGAATGACGTTTGACCCCTAACCCAAACCTAAGTCCAAGCTAGCTAACTTAATAGTTAATTACCACTTACCTTGGTAAGCACATCAAGCAGTGTGACGGTGCAGGGTGAAGATTTACTGGCATTTCCACGTTCCCTGGTTGGGGCGCTAATTTGGGAAACGCTCCTATTGGTCGTATTACATGACAGACGACTTCTACGGTCCTATAGATTTGGGGACTTGTTGAAATCAACCCATCGCGGTGTAGTTCGTTATAGCATAAAGTTAGCTTTTTACTTTTCTCAACTGCATTAACTCTTCAAACTTCATAACAATGGTGTTCATCTGTAAAGGTTATGCAGCTGAACAAAAAAGTATGCATCAGAAATGTGTGTTTGACACAGCTTATTTTCTGCAATCATCCAAAATCCAATGCAAAAATCCCATAGGCGAATTCTCTTAGGAACCACCGGCGCCATTTCTTGGCCAACAAAAATATGTCATCACTATACCGGTCAATGTCTATACTGACGTCCTAACTAAGTCAGTCAGTCACATTAATCAGCCTCTGTCTAAGGTTTAAGATTCCGACCTGTGACATCATAGATCAAAGGCCACTTTCTATTATATAAATGTAAACAACCCAAAATGTAATACACACTAGCTGTGTCCCATTTAATTCCATTTTAGACATTGGTTATGAATATTGCCAGAAATTATATTTTAGTAATCACGTTACTGTAAACGTTATTAGCTTGCTTACCTAGCATTCACATATCCGGGCCATAGACTGCAAAAAAAATGGACGGGACAAGGTCATACACCCCACCTTCTCAATAATAACAGGTAGGATGTGGGTCAAACATCATTTTTTCCCAAACCTGAACTTTGGTCTCTCAAACCAGTCCCTCGTAGTGTCTCAGGTTGTCTCAGCATGTTCCTGAACTGTCTCAAATGGGTTCTTGGAAGTGTCCCCAGTTGTCCTGGCTAATTTCTGGACTGTCTCAAGTTGGTCCCTTGTAGTGTCTTCAGTTTTTTGAAGTGATTCCTGTACTGTCTCATTTGATTCCTGGTCTGTCCCTGGATGAGTCCCAAGTCATCTCAGTTTATTCCTGGACTGTCTCAGGCAACTTGGCTCCAAAGGTTCATACTCTCTGATGTTTTTGTCTATTATTTCCTCAGTGTTATTCTGTGGGGCAGAAGACAACGCTTTGCTCAGGTGAATGAAAGAGTTGGCACTATCTCTGTTGCCGACACTTGCATTAGCAGAGGTGTTCGGGCGTGAAATGTTTCTTTAAACCTCCTCCATGGAGAGATATATGTCACGAGTTGAAAGAGCTAACTCGACCCAAGTGCAGATATTGGACAAAAAAATATTTATTTAAACAAAAAGGCAAAAACAAAAACTTACTTAGTTACTGAATCTCGAAAGTCCAAAAATAAAAGACGAAAGCACGGAGGGAAACACAGAGACGCTAACAACAACTTAAAACGGCAGTTGCTAAAAAGTAGCTAACTGAAACTACAGTGGTTGTCGGGGAGATTAAATGTTGTCACGCAGGGAACTCATCTCTGATCCACCTTACAGCCTTTAGTCATGTTTTTCAGTGCTCTTGTAAATATTAGGTTAAAAAACAACTTAATAAGCTACGGTTTCGCGAACTTGTCAAAACCGCTGATTAGATCGATGAAGCACAGTCGTGACGTCAAAATCAACGAGCCTGTCCTCCAACCTATACGACTCCACTGGTTGTTTGTGCAAGCGTCAAATTACGACCCATATTTACATTTTAGATGCAAGTGACCTCTCGCGGACGTATAAATAACCTTGATCCGGTGAATGTGTGTTTGTTATCGAATGACGTTTGACCCCTAACCCAAACCTAAGTCCAAGCTAGCTAACTTAATAGTTAATTACCACTTACCTTGGTAAGCACATCAAGCAGTGTGACGGTGCAGGGTGAAGATTTACTGGCATTTCCACGTTCCCTGGTTGGGGCGCTAATTTGGGAAACGCTCCTATTGGTCGTATTACATGACAGACGACTTCTACGGTCCTATAGATTTGGGGACTTGTTGAAATCAACCCATCGCGGTGTAGTTCGTTATAGCATAAAGTTAGCTTTTTACTTTTCTCAACTGCATTAACTCTTCAAACTTCATAACAATGGTGTTCATCTGTAAAGGTTATGCAGCTGAACAAAAAAGTATGCATCAGAAATGTGTGTTTGACACAGCTTATTTTCTGCAATCATCCAAAATCCAATGCAAAAATCCCATAGGCGAATTCTCTTAGGAACCACCGGCGCCATTTCTTGGCCAACAAAAATATGTCATCACTATACCGGTCAATGTCTATACTGACGTCCTAACTAAGTCAGTCAGTCACATTAATCAGCCTCTGTCTAAGGTTTAAGATTCCGACCTGTGACATCATAGATCAAAGGCCACTTTCTATTATATAAATGTAAACAACCCAAAATGTAATACACACTAGCTGTGTCCCATTTAATTCCATTTTAGACTTTGGTTATGAATATTGCCAGAAATTATATTTTAGTAATCACGTTACTGTAAACGTTATTAGCTTGCTTACCTAGCATTCACATATCCGGGCCATAGACTGCAAAAAAAATGGACGGGACAAGGTCATACACCCCACCTTCTCAATAATAACAGGTAGGATGTGGGTCAAACATCATTTTTTCCCAAACCTGAACTTTGGTCTCTCAAACCAGTCCCTCGTAGTGTCTCAGGTTGTCTCAGCATGTTCCTGAACTGTCTCAAATGGGTTCTTGGAAGTGTCCCCAGTTGTCCTGGCTAATTTCTGGACTGTCTCAAGTTGGTCCCTTGTAGTGTCTTCAGTTTTTTGAAGTGATTCCTGTACTGTCTCATTTGATTCCTGGTCTGTCCCTTGATGAGTCCCAAGTCATCTCAGTTTATTCCTGGACTGTCTCAGGCAACTTGGCTCCAAAGGTTCATACTCTCTGATGTTTTTGTCTATTATTTCCTCAGTGTTATTCTGTGGGGCAGAAGACAACGCTTTGCTCAGGTGAATGAAAGAGTTGGCACTATCTCTGTTGCCGACACTTGCATTAGCAGAGGTGTTCGGGCGTGAAATGTTTCTTTAAACCTCCTCCATGGAGAGATATATGTCACGAGTTGAAAGAGCTAACTCGACCCAAGTGCAGATATTGGACAAAAAAATATTTATTTAAACAAAAAGGCAAAAACAAAAACTTACTTAGTTACTGAATCTCGAAAGTCCAAAAATAAAAGACGAAAGCACGGAGGGAAACACAGAGACGCTAACAACAACTTAAAACGGCAGTTGCTAAAAAGTAGCTAACTGAAACTACAGTGGTTGTCGGGGAGATTAAATGTTGTCACGCAGGGAACTCATCTCTGATCCACCTTACAGCCTTTAGTCATGTTTTTCAGTGCTCTTGTAAATATTAGGTTAAAAAACAACTTAATAAGCTACGGTTTCACGAACTTGTCAAAACCGCTGATTAGATCGATGAAGCACAGTCGTGACGTCAAAATCAACTAGCCTGTCCTCCAACCTATACGACTCCACTGGTTGTTTGTGCAAGCGTCAAATTACGACCCATATTTACATTTTAGATGCAAGTGACCTCTCGCGGACGTATAAATAACCTTGATCCGGTGAATGTGTGTTTGTTATCGAATGACATTTGACCCCTAACCCAAACCTAAGTCCAAGCTAGCTAACTTAATAGTTAATTACCACTTACCTTGGTAAGCACATCAAGCAGTGTGACGGTGCAGGGTGAAGATTTACTGGCATTTCCACGTTCCCTGGTTGGGGCGCTAATTTGGGAAACGCTCCTATTGGTCGTATTACATGACAGACGACTTCTACGGTCCTATAGATTTGGGGACTTGTTGAAATCAACCCATCGCGGTGTAGTTCGTTATAGCGTAACGTTAGCTTTTTACTTTTCTCAACTGCATTAACTCTTCAAACTTCATAACAATGGTGTTCATCTGTAAAGGTTATGCAGCTGAACAAAAAAGTATGCATCAGAAATGTGTGTTTGACACAGCTTATTTTCTGCAATCATACAAAATCCAATGCAAAACTCCCATAGGCGAATTCTCTTAGGAACCACCGGCGCCATTTCTTGGCCAACAAAAATATGTCATCACTATACCGGTCAATGTCTATACTGACGTCCTAACTAAGTCAGTCAGTCACATTAATCAGCCTCTGTCTAAGGTTTAAGATTCCGACCTGTGACATCATAGATCAAAGGCCACTTTCTATTATATAAATGTAAACAAACCAAAATGTAATACACACTAGCTGTGTCCCATTTAATTCCATTTTAGACTTTGGTTATGAATATTGCCAGAAATTATATTTTAGTAATTACGTTACTGTAAACGTTATTAGCTTGCTTACCTAGCATTCACATATCCGGGCCACAGACTGCAAAAAGAATGGACGGGACAAGGTCATACACCCCACCTTCTCAATAATAACAGGTAGGATGTAGGTCAAACATCATTTTTTCCCAAACCTGAACTTTGGTCTCTCAAACCAGTCCCTCGTAGTGTCTCAGGTTGTCTCAGCATGTTCCTGAACTGTCTCAAATGGGTTCTTGGAAGTGTCCCCAGTTGTCCTGGCTAATTTCTGGACTGTCTCAAGTTGGTCCCTTGTAGTGTCTTCAGTTTTTTGAAGTGATTCCTGTACTGTCTCATTTGATTCCTGGTCTGTCCCTGGATGAGTCCCAAGTCATCTCAGTTTATTCCTGGACTGTCTCAGGCAACGTGGCTCCAAAGGTTCATACTCTCTGATGTTTTTGTCTATTATTTCCTCAGTGTTATTCTGTGGGGCAGAAGACAACGCTTTGCTCAGGTGAATGAAAGAGTTGGCACTATCTCTGTTGCCGACACTTGCATAAGCAGAGGTGTTCGGGCGTGAAATGTTTCTTTAAACCTCCTCCATGGAGAGATATATGTCACGAGTTGAAAGAGCTAACTCGACCCAAGTGCAGATATTGGACAAAAAAATATTTATTTAAACAAAAAGGCAAAAACAAAAACTTACTTAGTTACTGAATCTCGAAAGTCCAAAAATAAAAGACGAAAGCACGGAGGGAAACACAGAGACGCTAACAACAACTTAAAACGGCAGTTGCTAAAAAGTAGCTAACTGAAACTACAGTGGTTGTCGGGGAGATTAAATGTTGTCACGCAGGGAACTCATCTCTGATCCACCTTACAGCCTTTAGTCATGTTTTTCAGTGCTCTTGTAAATATTAGGTTAAAAAACAACTTAATAAGCTACGGTTTCGCGAACTTGTCAAAACCGCTGATTAGATCGATGAAGCACAGTCGTGACGTCAAAATCAACTAGCCTGTCCTCCAACCTATACGACTCCACTGGTTGTTTGTGCAAGCGTCAAATTACGACCCATATTTACATTTTAGATGCAAGTGACCTCTCGCGGACGTATAAATAACCTTGATCCGGTGAATGTGTGTTTGTTATCGAATGACGTTTGACCCCTAACCCAAACCTAAGTCCAAGCTAGCTAACTTAATAGTTAATTACCACTTACCTTGGTAAGCACATCAAGCAGTGTGATGGTGCAGGGTGAAGATTTACTGGCATTTCCACGTTCCCTGGTTGGGGCGCTAATTTGGGAAACGCTCCTATTGGTCGTATTACATGACAGACGACTTCTACGGTCCTATAGATTTGGGGACTTGTTGAAATCAACCCATCGCGGTGTAGTTCATTATAGCATAACGTTAGCTTTTTACTTTTCTCAACTGCATTAACTCTTCAAACTTCATAACAATGGTGTTCATCTGTAAAGGTTATGCAGCTGAACAAAAGAGTATGCATCAGAAATGTGTGTTTGACACAGCTTATTTTCTGCAATCATCCAAAATCCAATGCAAAAATCCCAAAGGCGAATTCTCTTAGGAACCACCGGCGCCATTTCTTGGCCAACAAAAATATGTCATCACTATACCGGTCAATGTCTATACTGACGTCCTAACTAAGTCAGTCAGTCACATTAATCAGCCTCTGTCTAAGGTTTAAGATTCCGACCTGTGACATCATAGATCAAAGGCCACTTTCTATTATATAAATGTAAACAAACCAAAATGTAATACACACTAGCTGTGTCCCATTTAATTCCATTTTAGACATTGGTTATGAATATTGCCAGAAATTATATTTTAGTAATTACGTTACTGTAAACGTTATTAGCTTGCTTACCTAGCATTCACATATCCGGGCCACAGACTGCAAAAAGAATGGACGGGACAAGGTCATACACCCCACCTTCTCAATAATAACAGGTAGGATGTAGGTCAAACATCATTTTTTCCCAAACCTGAACTTTGGTCTCTCAAACCAGTCCCTCGTAGTGTCTCAGGTTGTCTCAGCATGTTCCTGAACTGTCTCAAATGGGTTCTTGGAAGTGTCCCCAGTTGTCCTGGCTAATTTCTGGACTGTCTCAAGTTGGTCCCTTGTAGTGTCTTCAGTTTTTTGAAGTGATTCCTGTACTGTCTCATTTGATTCCTGGTCTGTCCCTGGATGAGTCCCAAGTCATCTCAGTTTATTCCTGGACTGTCTCAGGCAACGTGGCTCCAAAGGTTCATACTCTCTGATGTTTTTGTCTATTATTTCCTCAGTGTTATTCTGTGGGGCAGAAGACAACGCTTTGCTCAGGTGAATGAAAGAGTTGGCACTATCTCTGTTGCCGACACTTGCATAAGCAGAGGTGTTCGGGCGTGAAATGTTTCTTTAAACCTCCTCCATGGAGAGATATATGTCACGAGTTGAAAGAGCTAACTCGACCCAAGTGCAGATATTGGACAAAAAAATATTTATTTAAACAAAAAGGCAAAAACAAAAACTTACTTAGTTACTGAATCTCGAAAGTCCAAAAATAAAAGACGAAAGCACGGAGGGAAACACAGAGACGCTAACAACAACTTAAAACGGCAGTTGCTAAAAAGTAGCTAACTGAAACTACAGTGGTTGTCGGGGAGATTAAATGTTGTCACGCAGGGAACTCATCTCTGATCCACCTTACAGCCTTTAGTCATGTTTTTCAGTGCTCTTGTAAATATTAGGTTAAAAAACAACTTAATAAGCTACGGTTTCGCGAACTTGTCAAAACCGCTGATTAGATCGATGAAGCACAGTCGTGACGTCAAAATCAACTAGCCTGTCCTCCAACCTATACGACTCCACTGGTTGTTTGTGCAAGCGTCAAATTACGACCCATATTTACATTTTAGATGCAAGTGACCTCTCGCGGACGTATAAATAACCTTGATCCGGTGAATGTGTGTTTGTTATCGAATGACGTTTGACCCCTAACCCAAACCTAAGTCCAAGCTAGCTAACTTAATAGTTAATTACCACTTACCTTGGTAAGCACATCAAGCAGTGTGACGGTGCAGGGTGAAGATTTACTGGCATTTCCACGTTCCCTGGTTGGGGCGCTAATTTGGGAAACGCTCCTATTGGTCGTATTACATGACAGACGACTTCTACGGTCCTATAGATTTGGGGACTTGTTGAAATCAACCCATCGCGGTGTAGTTCATTATAGCATAACGTTAGCTTTTTACTTTTCTCAACTGCATTAACTCTTCAAACTTCATAACAATGGTGTTCATCTGTAAAGGTTATGCAGCTGAACAAAAGAGTATGCATCAGAAATGTGTGTTTGACACAGCTTATTTTCTGCAATCATCCAAAATCCAATGCAAAAATCCCAAAGGCGAATTCTCTTAGGAACCACCGGCGCCATTTCTTGGCCAACAAAAATATGTCATCACTATACCGGTCAATGTCTATACTGACGTCCTAACTAAGTCAGTCAGTCACATTAATCAGCCTCTGTCTAAGGTTTAAGATTCCGACCTGTGACATCATAGATCAAAGGCCACTTTCTATTATATAAATGTAAACAACCCAAAATGTAATACACACTAGCTGTGTCCCATTTAACTCCATTTTAGACTTTGGTTATGAATATTGCCAGAAATTATATTTTAGTAATTACGTTACTGTAAACGTTATTAGCTTGCTTACCTAGCATTCACATACCCGGGCCATAGACTGCAAAAAGAATGGACGGGACAAGGACATACACCCCACCTTCTCAATAATAACAGGTAGGATGTGGGTCAAACAACATTTTTTCCCAAACCTGAACTTTGGTCTCTCAAACCAGTCCCTCGTAGTGTCTCAGGTTGTCTCAGCATGTTCCTGAACTGTCTCAAATGGGTTCTTGGAAGTGTCCCCAGTTGTCCTGGCTAATTTCTGGACTGTCTCAAGTTGGTCCCTTGTAGTGTCTTCAGTTTTTTTAATTGATTCCTGTACTGTCTCATTTGATTCCTGGTCTGTCCCTGGATGAGTCCCAAGTCATCTCAGTTTATTCCTGGACTGTCTCAGGCAACTTGGCTCCAAAGGTTCATACTCTCTGATGTTTTTGTCTATTATTTCCTCAGTGTTATTCTGTGGGGCAGAAGACAACGCTTTGCTCAGGTGAATGAAAGAGTTGGCACTATCTCTGTTGCCGACACTTGCATTAGCAGAGGTGTTCGGGCGTGAAATGTTTCTTTAAACCTCCTCCATGGAGAGATATATGTCACGAGTTGAAAGAGCTAACTCGACCCAAGTGCAGATATTGGACAAAAAAATATTTATTTAAACAAAAAGGCAAAAACAAAAACTTACTTTGTTACTGAATCTCGAAAGTCCAAAAATAAAAGACCAAAGCACGGAGGGAAACACAGAGACGCTAACAACAACTTAAAACGGCAGTTGCTAAAAAGTAGCTAACTGAAACTACAGTGGTTGTCGGGGAGATTAAATGTTGTCACGCAGGGAACTCATCTCTGATCCACCTTACAGCCTTTAGTCATGTTTTTCAGTGCTCTTGTAAATATTAGGTTAAAAAACAACTTAATAAGCTACGGTTTCGCGAACTTGTCAAAACCGCTGATTAGATCGATGAAGCACAGTCGTGACGTCAAAATCAACTAGCCTGTCCTCCAACCTATACGACTCCACTGGTTGTTTGTGCAAGCGTCAAATTACGACCCATATTTACATTTTAGATGCAAGTGACCTCTCGCGGACGTATAAATAACCTGGATCCGGTGAATGTGTGTTTGTTATCGAATGACGTTTGACCCCTAACCCAAACCTAAGTCCAAGCTAGCTAACTTAATAGTTAATTACCACTTACCTTGGTAAGCACATCAAGCAGTGTGACGGTGCAGGGTGAAGATTTACTGGCATTTCCACGTTCCCTGGTTGGGGCGCTAATTTGGGAAACGCTCCTATTGGTCGTATTACATGACAGACGACTTCTACGGTCCTATAGATTTGGGGACTTGTTGAAATCAACCCATCGCGGTGTAGTTCGTTATAGCATAACGTTAGCTTTTTACTTTTCTCAACTGCATTAACTCTTCAAACTTCATAACAATGGTGTTCATCTGTAAAGGTTATGGAGCTGAACAAAAAAGTATGCATCAGAAATGTGTGTTTGACACAGCTTATTTTCTGCAATCATCCAAAATCCAATGCAAAAATCCTATAGGCGAATTCTCTTAGGAACCACCGGCGCCATTTCTTGGCCAACAAAAATATGTCATCACTATACCGGTCAATGTCTATACTGACGCCCTAACTAAGTCAGTCAGTCACATTAATCAGCCTCTGTCTAAGGTTTAAGATTCCGACCTGTGACATCATAGATCAAAGGCCACTTTCTATTATATAAATGTAAACAACCCAAAATGTAATACACACTAGCTGTGTCCCATTTAATTCCATTTTAGACTTTGGTTATGAGTATTGCCAGAAATTATATTTTAGTAATTACGTTACTGTAAACGTTATTAGCTTGCTTACCTAGCATTCACATATCCGGGCCATAGACTGCAAAAAGAATGGACGGGACAAGGTCATACACCCCACCTTCTCAATAATAACAGGTAGGATGTGGGTCAAACATTATTTTTTCCCAAACCTGAACTTTGGTCTCTCAAACCAGTCCCTCGTAGTGTCTCAGGTTGTCTCAGCATGTTCCTGAACTGTCTCAAATGGGTTCTTGGAAGTGTCCCCAGTTGTCCTGGCTAATTTCTGGACTGTCTCAAGTTGGTCCCTTGTAGTGTCTTCAGTTTTTTGAAGTGATTCCTGTACTGTCTCATTTTATTCCTGGTCTGTCCCTGGATGAGTCCCAAGTCATCTCAGTTTATTCCTGGACTGTCTCAGGCAACTTGGCTCCAAAGGTTCATACTCTCTGATGTTTTTGTCTATTATTTCCTCAGTGTAATTCTGTGGGGCAGAAGACAACGCTTTGCTCAGGTGAATGAAAGAGTTGGCACTATCTCTGTTGCCGACACTTGCATTAGCAGAGGTGTTCGGGCGTGAAATGTTTCTTTAAACCTCCTCCATGGAGAGATATATGTCACGAGTTGAAAGAGCTAACTCGACCCAAGTGCAGATATTGGACAAAAAAATATTTATTTAAACAAAAAGGCAAAAACAAAAACTTACTTAGTTACTGAATCTCGAAAGTCCAAAAATAAAAGACCAAAGCACGGAGGGAAACACAGAGACGCTAACAACAACTTAAAACGGCAGTTGCTAAAAAGTAGCTAACTGAAACTACAGTGGTTGTCGGGGAGATTAAATGTTGTCACGCAGGGAACTCATCTCTGATCCACCTTACAGCCTTTAGTCATGTTTTTCAGTGCTCTTGTAAATATTAGGTTAAAAAACAACTTAATAAGCTACGGTTTCGCGAACTTGTCAAAACCGCTGATTAGATCGATGAAGCACAGTCGTGACGTCAAAATCAACTAGCCTGTCCTCCAACCTATACGACTCCACTGGTTGTTTGTGCAAGCGTCAAATTACGACCCATATTTACATTTTAGATGCAAGTGACCTCTCGCGGACGTATAAATAACCTGGATCCGGTGAATGTGTGTTTGTTATCGAATGACGTTTGACCCCTAACCCAAACCTAAGTCCAAGCTAGCTAACTTAATAGTTAATTACCACTTACCTTGGTAAGCACATCAAGCAGTGTGACGGTGCAGGGTGAAGATTTACTGGCATTTCCACGTTCCCTGGTTGGGGCGCTAATTTGGGAAACGCTCCTATTGGTCGTATTACATGACAGACGACTTCTACGGTCCTATAGATTTGGGGACTTGTTGAAATCAACCCATCGCGGTGTAGTTCGTTATAGCATAACGTTAGCTTTTTACTTTTCTCAACTGCATTAACTCTTCAAACTTCATAACAATGGTGTTCATCTGTAAAGGTTATGGAGCTGAACAAAAAAGTATGCATCAGAAATGTGTGTTTGACACAGCTTATTTTCTGCAATCATCCAAAATCCAATGCAAAAATCCTATAGGCGAATTCTCTTAGGAACCACCGGCGCCATTTCTTGGCCAACAAAAATATGTCATCACTATACCGGTCAATGTCTATACTGACGCCCTAACTAAGTCAGTCAGTCACATTAATCAGCCTCTGTCTAAGGTTTAAGATTCCGACCTGTGACATCATAGATCAAAGGCCACTTTCTATTATATAAATGTAAACAACCCAAAATGTAATACACACTAGCTGTGTCCCATTTAATTCCATTTTAGACTTTGGTTATGAGTATTGCCAGAAATTATATTTTAGTAATTACGTTACTGTAAACGTTATTAGCTTGCTTACCTAGCATTCACATATCCGGGCCATAGACTGCAAAAAGAATGGACGGGACAAGGTCATACACCCCACCTTCTCAATAATAACAGGTAGGATGTGGGTCAAACATTATTTTTTCCCAAACCTGAACTTTGGTCTCTCAAACCAGTCCCTCGTAGTGTCTCAGGTTGTCTCAGCATGTTCCTGAACTGTCTCAAATGGGTTCTTGGAAGTGTCCCCAGTTGTCCTGGCTAATTTCTGGACTGTCTCAAGTTGGTCCCTTGTAGTGTCTTCAGTTTTTTGAAGTGATTCCTGTACTGTCTCATTTTATTCCTGGTCTGTCCCTGGATGAGTCCCAAGTCATCTCAGTTTATTCCTGGACTGTCTCAGGCAACTTGGCTCCAAAGGTTCATACTCTCTGATGTTTTTGTCTATTATTTCCTCAGTGTAATTCTGTGGGGCAGAAGACAACGCTTTGCTCAGGTGAATGAAAGAGTTGGCACTATCTCTGTTGCCGACACTTGCATTAGCAGAGGTGTTCGGGCGTGAAATGTTTCTTTAAACCTCCTCCATGGAGAGATATATGTCACGAGTTGAAAGAGCTAACTCGACCCAAGTGCAGATATTGGACAAAAAAATATTTATTTAAACAAAAAGGCAAAAACAAAAACTTACTTAGTTACTGAATCTCGAAAGTCCAAAAATAAAAGACCAAAGCACGGAGGGAAACACAGAGACGCTAACAACAACTTAAAACGGCAGTTGCTAAAAAGTAGCTAACTGAAACTACAGTGGTTGTCGGGGAGATTAAATGTTGTCACGCAGGGAACTCATCTCTGATCCACCTTACAGCCTTTAGTCATGTTTTTCAGTGCTCTTGTAAATATTAGGTTAAAAAACAACTTAATAAGCTACGGTTTCGCGAACTTGTCAAAACCGCTGATTAGATCGATGAAGCACAGTTGTGACGTCAAAATCAACTAGCCTGTCCTCCAACCTATACGACTCCACTGGTTGTTTGTGCAAGCGTCAAATTACGACCCATATTTACATTTTAGATGCAAGTGACCTCTCGCGGACGTATAAATAACCTTGATCCGGTGAATGTGTGTTTGTTATCGAATGACGTTTGACCCCTAACCCAAACCTAAGTCCAAGCTAGCTAACTTAATAGTTAATTACCACTTACCTTGGTAAGCACATCAAGCAGTGTGACGGTGCAGGGTGAAGATTTACTGGCATTTCCACGTTCCCTGGTTGGGGCGCTAATTTGGGAAACGCTCCTATTGGTCGTATTACATGACAGACGACTTCTACGGTCCTATAGATTTGGGGACTTGTTGAAATCAACCCATCGCGGTGTAGTTCGTTATAGCATAACGTTAGCTTTTTACTTTTCTCAACTGCATTAACTCTTCAAACTTCATAACAATGGTGTTCATCTGTAAAGGTTATGCAGCTGAACAAAAAAGTATGCATCAGAAATGTGTGTTTGACACAGCTTATTTTCTGCAATCATACAAAATCCAATGCAAAACTCCCATAGGCGAATTCTCTTAGGAACCACCGGCGCCATTTCTTGGCCAACAAAAATATGTCATCACTATACCGGTCAATGTCTATACTGACGTCCTAACTAAGTCAGTCAGTCACATTAATCAGCCTCTGTCTAAGGTTTAAGATTCCGACCTGTGACATCATAGATCAAAGGCCACTTTCTATTATATAAATGTAAACAAACCAAAATGTAATACACACTAGCTGTGTCCCATTTAATTCCATTTTAGACTTTGGTTATGAATATTGCCAGAAATTATATTTTAGTAATTACGTTACTGTAAACGTTATTAGCTTGCTTACCTAGCATTCACATATCCGGGCCACAGACTGCAAAAAGAATGGACGGGACAAGGTCATACACCCCACCTTCTCAATAATAACAGGTAGGATGTAGGTCAAACATCATTTTTTCCCAAACCTGAACTTTGGTCTCTCAAACCAGTCCCTCGTAGTGTCTCAGGTTGTCTCAGCATGTTCCTGAACTGTCTCAAATGGGTTCTTGGAAGTGTCCCCAGTTGTCCTGGCTAATTTCTGGACTGTCTCAAGTTGGTCCCTTGTAGTGTCTTCAGTTTTTTGAAGTGATTCCTGTACTGTCTCATTTGATTCCTGGTCTGTCCCTGGATGAGTCCCAAGTCATCTCAGTTTATTCCTGGACTGTCTCAGGCAACTTGGCTCCAAAGGTTCATACTCTCTGATGTTTTTGTCTATTATTTCCTCAGTGTTATTCTGTGGGGCAGAAGACAACGCTTTGCTCAGGTGAATGAAAGAGTTGGCACTATCTCTGTTGCCGACACTTGCATAAGCAGAGGTGTTCGGGCGTGAAATGTTTCTTTAAACCTCCTCCATGGAGAGATATATGTCACGAGTTGAAAGAGCTAACTCGACCCAAGTGCAGATATTGGACAAAAAAATATTTATTTAAACAAAAAGGCAAAAACAAAAACTTACTTAGTTACTGAATCTCGAAAGTCCAAAAATAAAAGACCAAAGCACGGAGGGAAACACAGAGACGCTAACAACAACTTAAAACGGCAGTTGCTAAAAAGTAGCTAACTGAAACTACAGTGGTTGTCGGGGAGATTAAATGTTGTCACGCAGGGAACTCATCTCTGATCCACCTTACAGCCTTTAGTCATGTTTTTCAGTGCTCTTGTAAATATTAGGTTAAAAAACAACTTAATAAGCTACGGTTTCGCGAACTTGTCAAAACCGCTGATTAGATCGATGAAGCACAGTCGTGACGTCAAAATCAACTAGCCTGTCCTCCAACCTATACGACTCCACTGGTTGTTTGTGCAAGCGTCAAATTACGACCCATATTTACATTTTAGATGCAAGTGACCTCTCGCGGACGTATAAATAACCTTGATCCGGTGAATGTGTGTTTGTTATCGAATGATGTTTGACCCCTAACCCAAACCTAAGTCCAAGCTAGCTAACTTAATAGTTAATTACCACTTACCTTGGTAAGCACATCAAGCAGTGTGACGGTGCAGGGTGAAGATTTACTGGCATTTCCACGTTCCCTGGTTGGGGCGCTAATTTGGGAAACGCTCCTATTGGTCGTATTACATGACAGACGACTTCTACGGTCCTATAGATTTGGGGACTTGTTGAAATCAACCCATCGCGGTGTAGTTCGTTATAGCATAACGTTAGCTTTTTACTTTTCTCAACTGCATTAACTCTTCAAACTTCATAACAATGGTGTTCATCTGTAAAGGTTATGCAGCTGAACAAAAAAGTATGCATCAGAAATGTGTGTTTGACACAGCTTATTTTCTGCAATCATCCAAAATCCAATGCAAAAATCCTATAGGCGAATTCTCTTAGGAACCACCGGCGCCATTTCTTGGCCAACAAAAATATGTCATCACTATACCGGTCAATGTCTATACTGACGCCCTAACTAAGTCAGTCAGTCACATTAATCAGCCTCTGTCTAAGGTTTAAGATTCCGACCTGTGACATCATAGATCAAAGGCCACTTTCTATTATATAAATGTAAACAACCCAAAATGTAATACACACTAGCTGTGTCCCATTTAATTCCATTTTAGACTTTGGTTATGAGTATTGCCAGAAATTATATTTTAGTAATTACGTTACTGTAAACGTTATTAGCTTGCTTACCTAGCATTCACATATCCGGGCCATAGACTGCAAAAAGAATGGACGGGACAAGGTCATACACCCCACCTTCTCAATAATAACAGGTAGGATGTGGGTCAAACATTATTTTTTCCCAAACCTGAACTTTGGTCTCTCAAACCAGTCCCTCGTAGTGTCTCAGGTTGTCTCAGCATGTTCCTGAACTGTCTCAAATGGGTTCTTGGAAGTGTCCCCAGTTGTCCTGGCTAATTTCTGGACTGTCTCAAGTTGGTCCCTTGTAGTGTCTTCAGTTTTTTGAAGTGATTCCTGTACTGTCTCATTTTATTCCTGGTCTGTCCCTGGATGAGTCCCAAGTCATCTCAGTTTATTCCTGGACTGTCTCAGGCAACTTGGCTCCAAAGGTTCATACTCTCTGATGTTTTTGTCTATTATTTCCTCAGTGTAATTCTGTGGGGCAGAAGACAACGCTTTGCTCAGGTGAATGAAAGAGTTGGCACTATCTCTGTTGCCGACACTTGCATTAGCAGAGGTGTTCGGGCGTGAAATGTTTCTTTAAACCTCCTCCATGGAGAGATATATGTCACGAGTTGAAAGAGCTAACTCGACCCAAGTGCAGATATTGGACAAAAAAATATTTATTTAAACAAAAAGGCAAAAACAAAAACTTACTTAGTTACTGAATCTCGAAAGTCCAAAAATAAAAGACCAAAGCACGGAGGGAAACACAGAGACGCTAACAACAACTTAAAACGGCAGTTGCTAAAAAGTAGCTAACTGAAACTACAGTGGTTGTCGGGGAGATTAAATGTTGTCACGCAGGGAACTCATCTCTGATCCACCTTACAGCCTTTAGTCATGTTTTTCAGTGCTCTTGTAAATATTAGGTTAAAAAACAACTTAATAAGCTACGGTTTCGCGAACTTGTCAAAACCGCTGATTAGATCGATGAAGCACAGTCGTGACGTCAAAATCAACTAGCCTGTCCTCCAACCTATACGACTCCACTGGTTGTTTGTGCAAGCGTCAAATTACGACCCATATTTACATTTTAGATGCAAGTGACCTCTCGCGGACGTATAAATAACCTTGATCCGGTGAATGTGTGTTTGTTATCGAATGACGTTTGACCCCTAACCCAAACCTAAGTCCAAGCTAGCTAACTTAATAGTTAATTACCACTTACCTTGGTAAGCACATCAAGCAGTGTGACGGTGCAGGGTGAAGATTTACTGGCATTTCCACGTTCCCTGGTTGGGGCGCTAATTTGGGAAACGCTCCTATTGGTCGTATTACATGACAGACGACTTCTACGGTCCTATAGATTTGGGGACTTGTTGAAATCAACCCATCGCGGTGTAGTTCGTTATAGCATAACGTTAGCTTTTTACTTTTCTCAACTGCATTAACTCTTCAAACTTCATAACAATGGTGTTCATCTGTAAAGGTTATGCAGCTGAACAAAAAAGTATGCATCAGAAATGTGTGTTTGACACAGCTTATTTTCTGCAATCATACAAAATCCAATGCAAAACTCCCATAGGCGAATTCTCTTAGGAACCACCGGCGCCATTTCTTGGCCAACAAAAATATGTCATCACTATACCGGTCAATGTCTATACTGACGTCCTAACTAAGTCAGTCAGTCACATTAATCAGCCTCTGTCTAAGGTTTAAGATTCCGACCTGTGACATCATAGATCAAAGGCCACTTTCTATTATATAAATGTAAACAAACCAAAATGTAATACACACTAGCTGTGTCCCATTTAATTCCATTTTAGACTTTGGTTATGAATATTGCCAGAAATTATATTTTAGTAATTACGTTACTGTAAACGTTATTAGCTTGCTTACCTAGCATTCACATATCCGGGCCACAGACTGCAAAAAGAATGGACGGGACAAGGTCATACACCCCACCTTCTCAATAATAACAGGTAGGATGTAGGTCAAACATCATTTTTTCCCAAACCTGAACTTTGGTCTCTCAAACCAGTCCCTCGTAGTGTCTCAGGTTGTCTCAGCATGTTCCTGAACTGTCTCAAATGGGTTCTTGGAAGTGTCCCCAGTTGTCCTGGCTAATTTCTGGACTGTCTCAAGTTGGTCCCTTGTAGTGTCTTCAGTTTTTTGAAGTGATTCCTGTACTGTCTCATTTGATTCCTGGTCTGTCCCTGGATGAGTCCCAAGTCATCTCAGTTTATTCCTGGACTGTCTCAGGCAACTTGGCTCCAAAGGTTCATACTCTCTGATGTTTTTGTCTATTATTTCCTCAGTGTTATTCTGTGGGGCAGAAGACAACGCTTTGCTCAGGTGAATGAAAGAGTTGGCACTATCTCTGTTGCCGACACTTGCATAAGCAGAGGTGTTCGGGCGTGAAATGTTTCTTTAAACCTCCTCCATGGAGAGATATATGTCACGAGTTGAAAGAGCTAACTCGACCCAAGTGCAGATATTGGACAAAAAAATATTTATTTAAACAAAAAGGCAAAAACAAAAACTTACTTAGTTACTGAATCTCGAAAGTCCAAAAATAAAAGACCAAAGCACGGAGGGAAACACAGAGACGCTAACAACAACTTAAAACGGCAGTTGCTAAAAAGTAGCTAACTGAAACTACAGTGGTTGTCGGGGAGATTAAATGTTGTCACGCAGGGAACTCATCTCTGATCCACCTTACAGCCTTTAGTCATGTTTTTCAGTGCTCTTGTAAATATTAGGTTAAAAAACAACTTAATAAGCTACGGTTTCGCGAACTTGTCAAAACCGCTGATTAGATCGATGAAGCACAGTCGTGACGTCAAAATCAACTAGCCTGTCCTCCAACCTATACGACTCCACTGGTTGTTTGTGCAAGCGTCAAATTACGACCCATATTTACATTTTAGATGCAAGTGACCTCTCGCGGACGTATAAATAACCTTGATCCGGTGAATGTGTGTTTGTTATCGAATGACGTTTGACCCCTAACCCAAACCTAAGTCCAAGCTAGCTAACTTAATAGTTAATTACCACTTACCTTGGTAAGCACATCAAGCAGTGTGACGGTGCAGGGTGAAGATTTACTGGCATTTCCACGTTCCCTGGTTGGGGCGCTAATTTGGGAAACGCTCCTATTGGTCGTATTACATGACAGACGACTTCTACGGTCCTATAGATTTGGGGACTTGTTGAAATCAACCCATCGCGGTGTAGTTCGTTATAGCATAACGTTAGCTTTTTACTTTTCTCAACTGCATTAACTCTTCAAACTTCATAACAATGGTGTTCATCTGTAAAGGTTATGCAGCTGAACAAAAGAGTATGCATCAGAAATGTGTGTTTGACACAGCTTATTTTCTGCAATCATCCAAAATCCAATGCAAAAATCCCATAGGCGAATTCTCTTAGGAACCACCGGCGCCATTTCTTGGCCAACAAAAATATGTCATCACTATACCGGTCGATGTCTATACTGACGTCCTAACTAAGTCAGTCAGTCACATTAATCAGCCTCTGTCTAAGGTTTAAGATTCCGACCTGTGACATCATAGATCAAAGGCCACTTTCTATTATATAAATGTAAACAACCCAAAATGTAATACACACTAGCTGTGTCCCATTTAATTCCATTTTAGACTTTGGTTATGAGTATTGCCAGAAATTATATTTTACTAATTACGTTACTGTAAACGTTATTAGCTTGCTTACCTAGCATTCACATATCCGGGCCACAGACTGCAAAAAGAATGGACGGGACAAGGTCATACACCCCACCTTCTCAATAATAACAGGTAGGATGTAGGTCAAACATCATTTTTTCCCAAACCTGAACTTTGGTCTCTCAAACCAGTCCCTCGTAGTGTCTCAGGTTGTCTCAGCATGTTCCTGAACTGTCTCAAATGGGTTCTTGGAAGTGTCCCCAGTTGTCCTGGCTAATTTCTGGACTGTCTCAAGTTGGTCCCTTGTAGTGTCTTCAGTTTTTTGAAGTGATTCCTGTACTGTCTCATTTGATTCCTGGTCTGTCCCTGGATGAGTCCCAAGTCATCTCAGTTTATTCCTGGACTGTCTCAGGCAACTTGGCTCCAAAGGTTCATACTCTCTGATGTTTTTGTCTATTATTTCCTCAGTGTAATTCTGTGGGGCAGAAGACAAACCCTAACCCTAAACCCTAACCCTAACCCTAACCCTAACCCTTTGCTCAGGTGAATGAAAGAGTTGGCACTATCTCTGTTGCCGACACTTGCATTAGCAGAGGTGTTCGGGCGTGAAATGTTTCTTTAAACCTCCTCCATGGAGAGATATATGTCACGAGTTGAAAGAGCTAACTCGACCCAAGTGCAGATATTGGACAAAAAAATATTTATTTAAACAAAAAGGCAAAAACAAAAACTTACTTAGTTACTGAATCTCGAAAGTCCAAAAATAAAAGACCAAAGCACGGAGGGAAACACAGAGACGCTAACAACAACTTAAAACGGCAGTTGCTAAAAAGTAGCTAACTGAAACTACAGTGGTTGTCGGGGAGATTAAATGTTGTCACGCAGGGAACTCATCTCTGATCCACCTTACAGCCTTTAGTCATGTTTTTCAGTGCTCTTGTAAATATTAGGTTAAAAAACAACTTAATAAGCTACGGTTTCGCGAACTTGTCAAAACCGCTGATTAGATCGATGAAGCACAGTCGTGACGTCAAAATCAACTAGCCTGTCCTCCAACCTATACGACTCCACTGGTTGTTTGTGCAAGCGTCAAATTACGACCCATATTTACATTTTAGATGCAAGTGACCTCTCGCGGACGTATAAATAACCTTGATCCGGTGAATGTGTGTTTGTTATCGAATGACGTTTGACCCCTAACCCAAACCTAAGTCCAAGCTAGCTAACTTAATAGTTAATTACCACTTACCTTGGTAAGCACATCAAGCAGTGTGACGGTGCAGGGTGAAGATTTACTGGCATTTCCACGTTCCCTGGTTGGGGCGCTAATTTGGGAAACGCTCCTATTGGTCGTATTACATGACAGACGACTTCTACGGTCCTATAGATTTGGGGACTTGTTGAAATCAACCCATCGCGGTGTAGTTCGTTATAGCATAACGTTAGCTTTTTACTTTTCTCAACTGCATTAACTCTTCAAACTTCATAACAATGGTGTTCATCTGTAAAGGTTATGCAGCTGAACAAAAAAGTATGCATCAGAAATGTGTGTTTGACACAGCTTATTTTCTGCAATCATACAAAATCCAATGCAAAACTCCCATAGGCGAATTCTCTTAGGAACCACCGGCGCCATTTCTTGGCCAACAAAAATATGTCATCACTATACCGGTCAATGTCTATACTGACGTCCTAACTAAGTCAGTCAGTCACATTAATCAGCCTCTGTCTAAGGTTTAAGATTCCGACCTGTGACATCATAGATCAAAGGCCACTTTCTATTATATAAATGTAAACAAACCAAAATGTAATACACACTAGCTGTGTCCCATTTAATTCCATTTTAGACTTTGGTTATGAATATTGCCAGAAATTATATTTTAGTAATTACGTTACTGTAAACGTTATTAGCTTGCTTACCTAGCATTCACATATCCGGGCCACAGACTGCAAAAAGAATGGACGGGACAAGGTCATACACCCCACCTTCTCAATAATAACAGGTAGGATGTAGGTCAAACATCATTTTTTCCCAAACCTGAACTTTGGTCTCTCAAACCAGTCCCTCGTAGTGTCTCAGGTTGTCTCAGCATGTTCCTGAACTGTCTCAAATGGGTTCTTGGAAGTGTCCCCAGTTGTCCTGGCTAATTTCTGGACTGTCTCAAGTTGGTCCCTTGTAGTGTCTTCAGTTTTTTGAAGTGATTCCTGTACTGTCTCATTTGATTCCTGGTCTGTCCCTGGATGAGTCCCAAGTCATCTCAGTTTATTCCTGGACTGTCTCAGGCAACTTGGCTCCAAAGGTTCATACTCTCTGATGTTTTTGTCTATTATTTCCTCAGTGTTATTCTGTGGGGCAGAAGACAACGCTTTGCTCAGGTGAATGAAAGAGTTGGCACTATCTCTGTTGCCGACACTTGCATAAGCAGAGGTGTTCGGGCGTGAAATGTTTCTTTAAACCTCCTCCATGGAGAGATATATGTCACGAGTTGAAAGAGCTAACTCGACCCAAGTGCAGATATTGGACAAAAAAATATTTATTTAAACAAAAAGGCAAAAACAAAAACTTACTTAGTTACTGAATCTCGAAAGTCCAAAAATAAAAGACCAAAGCACGGAGGGAAACACAGAGACGCTAACAACAACTTAAAACGGCAGTTGCTAAAAAGTAGCTAACTGAAACTACAGTGGTTGTCGGGGAGATTAAATGTTGTCACGCAGGGAACTCATCTCTGATCCACCTTACAGCCTTTAGTCATGTTTTTCAGTGCTCTTGTAAATATTAGGTTAAAAAACAACTTAATAAGCTACGGTTTCGCGAACTTGTCAAAACCGCTGATTAGATCGATGAAGCACAGTCGTGACGTCAAAATCAACTAGCCTGTCCTCCAACCTATACGACTCCACTGGTTGTTTGTGCAAGCGTCAAATTACGACCCATATTTACATTTTAGATGCAAGTGACCTCTCGCGGACGTATAAATAACCTTGATCCGGTGAATGTGTGTTTGTTATCGAATGACGTTTGACCCCTAACCCAAACCTAAGTCCAAGCTAGCTAACTTAATAGTTAATTACCACTTACCTTGGTAAGCACATCAAGCAGTGTGACGGTGCAGGGTGAAGATTTACTGGCATTTCCACGTTCCCTGGTTGGGGCGCTAATTTGGGAAACGCTCCTATTGGTCGTATTACATGACAGACGACTTCTACGGTCCTATAGATTTGGGGACTTGTTGAAATCAACCCATCGCGGTGTAGTTCGTTATAGCATAACGTTAGCTTTTTACTTTTCTCAACTGCATTAACTCTTCAAACTTCATAACAATGGTGTTCATCTGTAAAGGTTATGCAGCTGAACAAAAGAGTATGCATCAGAAATGTGTGTTTGACACAGCTTATTTTCTGCAATCATCCAAAATCCAATGCAAAAATCCCAAAGGCGAATTCTCTTAGGAACCACCGGCGCCATTTCTTGGCCAACAAAAATATGTCATCACTATACCGGTCAATGTCTATACTGACGTCCTAACTAAGTCAGTCAGTCACATTAATCAGCCTCTGTCTAAGGTTTAAGATTCCGACCTGTGACATCATAGATCAAAGGCCACTTTCTATTATATAAATGTAAACAACCCAAAATGTAATACACACTAGCTGTGTCCCATTTAATTCCATTTTAGACTTTGGTTATGAGTATTGCCAGAAATTATATTTTACTAATTACGTTACTGTAAACGTTATTAGCTTGCTTACCTAGCATTCACATATCCGGGCCATAGACTGCAAAAAGAATGGACGGGACAAGGTCATACACCCCACCTTCTCAATAATAACAGGTAGGATGTGGGTCAAACATCATTTTTTCCCAAACCTGAACTTTGGTCTCTCAAACCAGTCCCTCGTAGTGTCTCAGGTTGTCTCAGCATGTTCCTGAACTGTCTCAAATGGGTTCTTGGAAGTGTCCCCAGTTGTCCTGGCTAATTTCTGGACTGTCTCAAGTTGGTCCCTTGTAGTGTCTTCAGTTTTTTGAAGTGATTCCTGTACTGTCTCATTTGATTCCTGGTCTGTCCCTGGATGAGTCCCAAGTCATCTCAGTTTATTCCTGGACTGTCTCAGGCAACTTGGCTCCAAAGGTTCATACTCTCTGATGTTTTTGTCTATTATTTCCTCAGTGTTATTCTGTGGGGCAGAAGACAACGCTTTGCTCAGGTGAATGAAAGAGTTGGCACTATCTCTGTTGCCGACACTTGCATTAGCAGAGGTGTTCGGGCGTGAAATGTTTCTTTAAACCTCCTCCATGGAGAGATATATGTCACGAGTTGAAAGAGCTAACTCGACCCAAGTGCAGATATTGGACAAAAAAATATTTATTTAAACAAAAAGGCAAAAACAAAAACTTACTTAGTTACTGAATCTCGAAAGTCCAAAAATAAAAGACCAAAGCACGGAGGGAAACACAGAGACGCTAACAACAACTTAAAACGGCAGTTGCTAAAAAGTAGCTAACTGAAACTACAGTGGTTGTCGGGGAGATTAAATGTTGTCACGCAGGGAACTCATCTCTGATCCACCTTACAGCCTTTAGTCATGTTTTTCAGTGCTCTTGTAAATATTAGGTTAAAAAACAACTTAATAAGCTACGGTTTCGCGAACTTGTCAAAACCGCTGATTAGATCGATGAAGCACAGTCGTGACGTCAAAATCAACTAGCCTGTCCTCCAACCTATACGACTCCACTGGTTGTTTGTGCAAGCGTCAAATTACGACCCATATTTACATTTTAGATGCAAGTGACCTCTCGCGGACGTATAAATAACCTTGATCCGGTGAATGTGTGTTTGTTATCGAATGACGTTTGACCCCTAACCCAAACCTAAGTCCAAGCTAGCTAACTTAATAGTTAATTACCACTTACCTTGGTAAGCACATCAAGCAGTGTGACGGTGCAGGGTGAAGATTTACTGGCATTTCCACGTTCCCTGGTTGGGGCGCTAATTTGGGAAACGCTCCTATTGGTCGTATTACATGACAGACGACTTCTACGGTCCTATAGATTTGGGGACTTGTTGAAATCAACCCATCGCGGTGTAGTTCGTTATAGCATAACGTTAGCTTTTTACTTTTCTCAACTGCATTAACTCTTCAAACTTCATAACAATGGTGTTCATCTGTAAAGGTTATGCAGCTGAACAAAAAAGTATGCATCAGAAATGTGTGTTTGACACAGCTTATTTTCTGCAATCATACAAAATCCAATGCAAAACTCCCATAGGCGAATTCTCTTAGGAACCACCGGCGCCATTTCTTGGCCAACAAAAATATGTCATCACTATACCGGTCAATGTCTATACTGACGTCCTAACTAAGTCAGTCAGTCACATTAATCAGCCTCTGTCTAAGGTTTAAGATTCCGACCTGTGACATCATAGATCAAAGGCCACTTTCTATTATATAAATGTAAACAAACCAAAATGTAATACACACTAGCTGTGTCCCATTTAATTCCATTTTAGACTTTGGTTATGAATATTGCCAGAAATTATATTTTAGTAATTACGTTACTGTAAACGTTATTAGCTTGCTTACCTAGCATTCACATATCCGGGCCACAGACTGCAAAAAGAATGGACGGGACAAGGTCATACACCCCACCTTCTCAATAATAACAGGTAGGATGTAGGTCAAACATCATTTTTTCCCAAACCTGAACTTTGGTCTCTCAAACCAGTCCCTCGTAGTGTCTCAGGTTGTCTCAGCATGTTCCTGAACTGTCTCAAATGGGTTCTTGGAAGTGTCCCCAGTTGTCCTGGCTAATTTCTGGACTGTCTCAAGTTGGTCCCTTGTAGTGTCTTCAGTTTTTTGAAGTGATTCCTGTACTGTCTCATTTGATTCCTGGTCTGTCCCTGGATGAGTCCCAAGTCATCTCAGTTTATTCCTGGACTGTCTCAGGCAACTTGGCTCCAAAGGTTCATACTCTCTGATGTTTTTGTCTATTATTTCCTCAGTGTTATTCTGTGGGGCAGAAGACAACGCTTTGCTCAGGTGAATGAAAGAGTTGGCACTATCTCTGTTGCCGACACTTGCATAAGCAGAGGTGTTCGGGCGTGAAATGTTTCTTTAAACCTCCTCCATGGAGAGATATATGTCACGAGTTGAAAGAGCTAACTCGACCCAAGTGCAGATATTGGACAAAAAAATATTTATTTAAACAAAAAGGCAAAAACAAAAACTTACTTTGTTACTGAATCTCGAAAGTCCAAAAATAAAAGACCAAAGCACGGAGGGAAACACAGAGACGCTAACAACAACTTAAAACGGCAGTTGCTAAAAAGTAGCTAACTGAAACTACAGTGGTTGTCGGGGAGATTAAATGTTGTCACGCAGGGAACTCATCTCTGATCCACCTTACAGCCTTTAGTCATGTTTTTCAGTGCTCTTGTAAATATTAGGTTAAAAAACAACTTAATAAGCTACGGTTTCGCGAACTTGTCAAAACCGCTGATTAGATCGATGAAGCACAGTCGTGACGTCAAAATCAACTAGCCTGTCCTCCAACCTATACGACTCCACTGGTTGTTTGTGCAAGCGTCAAATTACGACCCATATTTACATTTTAGATGCAAGTGACCTCTCGCGGACGTATAAATAACCTTGATCCGGTGAATGTGTGTTTGTTATCGAATGACGTTTGACCCCTAACCCAAACCTAAGTCCAAGCTAGCTAACTTAATAGTTAATTACCACTTACCTTGGTAAGCACATCAAGCAGTGTGACGGTGCAGGGTGAAGATTTACTGGCATTTCCACGTTCCCTGGTTGGGGCGCTAATTTGGGAAACGCTCCTATTGGTCGTATTACATGACAGACGACTTCTACGGTCCTATAGATTTGGGGACTTGTTGAAATCAACCCATCGCGGTGTAGTTCGTTATAGCATAACGTTAGCTTTTTACTTTTCTCAACTGCATTAACTCTTCAAACTTCATAACAATGGTGTTCATCTGTAAAGGTTATGCAGCTGAACAAAAGAGTATGCATCAGAAATGTGTGTTTGACACAGCTTATTTTCTGCAATCATCCAAAATCCAATGCAAAAATCCCAAAGGCGAATTCTCTTAGGAACCACCGGCGCCATTTCTTGGCCAACAAAAATATGTCATCACTATACCGGTCAATGTCTATACTGACGTCCTAACTAAGTCAGTCAGTCACATTAATCAGCCTCTGTCTAAGGTTTAAGATTCCGACCTGTGACATCATAGATCAAAGGCCACTTTCTATTATATAAATGTAAACAACCCAAAATGTAATACACACTAGCTGTGTCCCATTTAATTCCATTTTAGACTTTGGTTATGAGTATTGCCAGAAATTATATTTTACTAATTACGTTACTGTAAACGTTATTAGCTTGCTTACCTAGCATTCACATATCCGGGCCATAGACTGCAAAAAGAATGGACGGGACAAGGTCATACACCCCACCTTCTCAATAATAACAGGTAGGATGTGGGTCAAACATCATTTTTTCCCAAACCTGAACTTTGGTCTCTCAAACCAGTCCCTCGTAGTGTCTCAGGTTGTCTCAGCATGTTCCTGAACTGTCTCAAATGGGTTCTTGGAAGTGTCCCCAGTTGTCCTGGCTAATTTCTGGACTGTCTCAAGTTGGTCCCTTGTAGTGTCTTCAGTTTTTTGAAGTGATTCCTGTACTGTCTCATTTGATTCCTGGTCTGTCCCTGGATGAGTCCCAAGTCATCTCAGTTTATTCCTGGACTGTCTCAGGCAACTTGGCTCCAAAGGTTCATACTCTCTGATGTTTTTGTCTATTATTTCCTCAGTGTTATTCTGTGGGGCAGAAGACAACGCTTTGCTCAGGTGAATGAAAGAGTTGGCACTATCTCTGTTGCCGACACTTGCATTAGCAGAGGTGTTCGGGCGTGAAATGTTTCTTTAAATCTCCTCCATGGAGAGATATATGTCACGAGTTGAAAGAGCTAACTCGACCCAAGTGCAGATATTGGACAAAAAAATATTTATTTAAACAAAAAGGCAAAAACAAAAACTTACTTAGTTACTGAATCTCGAAAGTCCAAAAATAAAAGACCAAAGCACGGAGGGAAACACAGAGACGCTAACAACAACTTAAAACGGCAGTTGCTAAAAAGTAGCTAACTGAAACTACAGTGGTTGTCGGGGAGATTAAATGTTGTCACGCAGGGAACTCATCTCTGATCCACCTTACAGCCTTTAGTCATGTTTTTCAGTGCTCTTGTAAATATTAGGTTAAAAAACAACTTAATAAGCTACGGTTTCGCGAACTTGTCAAAACCGCTGATTAGATCGATGAAGCACAGTCGTGACGTCAAAATCAACTAGCCTGTCCTCCAACCTATACGACTCCACTGGTTGTTTGTGCAAGCGTCAAATTACGACCCATATTTACATTTTAGATGCAAGTGACCTCTCGCGGACGTATAAATAACCTGGATCCGGTGAATGTGTGTTTGTTATCGAATGACGTTTGACCCCTAACCCAAACCTAAGTCCAAGCTAGCTAACTTAATAGTTAATTACCACTTACCTTGGTAAGCACATCAAGCAGTGTGACGGTGCAGGGTGAAGATTTACTGGCATTTCCACGTTCCCTGGTTGGGGCGCTAATTTGGGAAACGCTCCTATTGGTCGTATTACATGACAGACGACTTCTACGGTCCTATAGATTTGGGGACTTGTTGAAATCAACCCATCGCGGTGTAGTTCGTTATAGCATAACGTTAGCTTTTTACTTTTCTCAACTGCATTAACTCTTCAAACTTCATAACAATGGTGTTCATCTGTAAAGGTTATGCAGCTGAACAAAAAAGTATGCATCAGAAATGTGTGTTTGACACAGCTTATTTTCTGCAATCATCCAAAATCCAATGCAAAAATCCCATAGGCGAATTCTCTTAGGAACCACCGGCGCCATTTCTTGGCCAACAAAAATATGTCATCACTATACCGGTCGATGTCTATACTGACGTCCTAACTAAGTCAGTCAGTCACATTAATCAGCCTCTGTCTAAGGTTTAAGATTCCGACCTGTGACATCATAGATCAAAGGCCACTTTCTATTATATAAATGTAAACAACCCAAAATGTAATACACACTAGCTGTGTCCCATTTAATTCCATTTTAGACTTTGGTTATGAGTATTGCCAGAAATTATATTTTACTAATTACGTTACTGTAAACGTTATTAGCTTGCTTACCTAGCATTCACATATCCGGGCCACAGACTGCAAAAAGAATGGACGGGACAAGGTCATACACCCCACCTTCTCAATAATAACAGGTAGGATGTAGGTCAAACATCATTTTTTCCCAAACCTGAACTTTGGTCTCTCAAACCAGTCCCTCGTAGTGTCTCAGGTTGTCTCAGCATGTTCCTGAACTGTCTCAAATGGGTTCTTGGAAGTGTCCCCAGTTGTCCTGGCTAATTTCTGGACTGTCTCAAGTTGGTCCCTTGTAGTGTCTTCAGTTTTTTGAAGTGATTCCTGTACTGTCTCATTTGATTCCTGGTCTGTCCCTGGATGAGTCCCAAGTCATCTCAGTTTATTCCTGGACTGTCTCAGGCAACTTGGCTCCAAAGGTTCATACTCTCTGATGTTTTTGTCTATTATTTCCTCAGTGTAATTCTGTGGGGCAGAAGACAAACCCTAACCCTAAACCCTAACCCTAACCCTAACCCTAACCCTTTGCTCAGGTGAATGAAAGAGTTGGCACTATCTCTGTTGCCGACACTTGCATTAGCAGAGGTGTTCGGGCGTGAAATGTTTCTTTAAACCTCCTCCATGGAGAGATATATGTCACGAGTTGAAAGAGCTAACTCGACCCAAGTGCAGATATTGGACAAAAAAATATTTATTTAAACAAAAAGGCAAAAACAAAAACTTACTTAGTTACTGAATCTCGAAAGTCCAAAAATAAAAGACCAAAGCACGGAGGGAAACACAGAGACGCTAACAACAACTTAAAACGGCAGTTGCTAAAAAGTAGCTAACTGAAACTACAGTGGTTGTCGGGGAGATTAAATGTTGTCACGCAGGGAACTCATCTCTGATCCACCTTACAGCCTTTAGTCATGTTTTTCAGTGCTCTTGTAAATATTAGGTTAAAAAACAACTTAATAAGCTACGGTTTCGCGAACTTGTCAAAACCGCTGATTAGATCGATGAAGCACAGTCGTGACGTCAAAATCAACTAGCCTGTCCTCCAACCTATACGACTCCACTGGTTGTTTGTGCAAGCGTCAAATTACGACCCATATTTACATTTTAGATGCAAGTGACCTCTCGCGGACGTATAAATAACCTTGATCCGGTGAATGTGTGTTTGTTATCGAATGACGTTTGACCCCTAACCCAAACCTAAGTCCAAGCTAGCTAACTTAATAGTTAATTACCACTTACCTTGGTAAGCACATCAAGCAGTGTGACGGTGCAGGGTGAAGATTTACTGGCATTTCCACGTTCCCTGGTTGGGGCGCTAATTTGGGAAACGCTCCTATTGGTCGTATTACATGACAGACGACTTCTACGGTCCTATAGATTTGGGGACTTGTTGAAATCAACCCATCGCGGTGTAGTTCGTTATAGCATAACGTTAGCTTTTTACTTTTCTCAACTGCGTTAACTCTTCAAACTTCATAACAATGGTGTTCATCTGTAAAGGTTATGCAGCTGAACAAAAAAGTATGCATCAGAAATGTGTGTTTGACACAGCTTATTTTCTGCAATCATCCAAAATCCAATGCAAAAATCCCATAGGCGAATTCTCTTAGGAACCACCGGCGCCATTTCTTGGCCAACAAAAATATGTCATCACTATACCGGTCAATGTCTATACTGACGTCCTAACTAAGTCAGTCAGTCACATTAATCAGCCTCTGTCTAAGGTTTAAGATTCCGACCTGTGACATCATAGATCAAAGGCCACTTTCTGTTATATAAATGTAAACAAACCAAAATGTAATACACACTAGCTGTGTCCCATTTAATTCCATTTTAGACTTTGGTTATGAATATTGCCAGAAATTATATTTTACTAATTACGTTACTGTAAACGTTATTAGCTTGCTTACCTAGCATTCACATATCCGGGCCATAGACTGCAAAAAGAATGGACGGGACAAGGTCATACACCCCACCTTCTCAATAATAACAGGTAGGATGTGGGTCAAACATCATTTTTTCCCAAACCTGAACTTTGGTCTCTCAAACCAGTCCCTCGTAGTGTCTCAGGTTGTCTCAGCATGTTCCTGAACTGTCTCAAATGGGTTCTTGGAAGTGTCCCCAGTTGTCCTGGCTAATTTCTGGACTGTCTCAAGTTGGTCCCTTGTAGTGTCTTCAGTTTTTTGAAGTGATTCCTGTACTGTCTCATTTGATTCCTGGTCTGTCCCTGGATGAGTCCCAAGTCATCTCAGTTTATTCCTGGACTGTCTCAGGCAACTTGGCTCCAAAGGTTCATACTCTCTGATGTTTTTGTCTATTATTTCCTCAGTGTTATTCTGTGGGGCAGAAGACAACGCTTTGCTCAGGTGAATGAAAGAGTTGGCACTATCTCTGTTGCCGACACTTGCATTAGCAAAGGTGTTCGGGCGTGAAATGTTTCTTTAAATCTCCTCCATGGAGAGATATATGTGACGAGTTGAAAGAGCTAACTCGACCCAAGTGCAGATATTGGACAAAAAAATATTTATTTAAACAAAAAGGCAAAAACAAAAACTTACTTTGTTACTGAATCTCGAAAGTCCAAAAATAAAAGACCAAAGCACGGAGGGAAACACAGAGACGCTAACAACAACTTAAAACGGCAGTTGCTAAAAAGTAGCTAACTGAAACTACAGTGGTTGTCGGGGAGATTAAATGTTGTCACGCAGGGAACTCATCTCTGATCCACCTTACAGCCTTTAGTCATGTTTTTCAGTGCTCTTGTAAATATTAGGTTAAAAAACAACTTAATAAGCTACGGTTTCGCGAACTTGTCAAAACCGCTGATTAGATCGATGAAGCACAGTCGTGACGTCAAAATCAACTAGCCTGTCCTCCAACCTATACGACTCCACTGGTTGTTTGTGCAAGCGTCAAATTACGACCCATATTTACATTTTAGATGCAAGTGACCTCTCGCGGACGTATAAATAACCTTGATCCGGTGAATGTGTGTTTGTTATCGAATGACGTTTCACCCCTAACCCAAACCTAAGTCCAAGCTAGCTAACTTAATAGTTAATTACCACTTACCTTGGTAAGCACATCAAGCAGTGTGACGGCGCAGGGTGAAGATTTACTGGCATTTCCACGTTCCCTGGTTGGGGCGCTAATTTGGGAAACGCTCCTATTGGTCGTATTACATGACAGACGACTTCTACGGTCCTATAGATTTGGGGACTTGTTGAAATCAACCCATCGCGGTGTAGTTCGTTATAGCATAACGTTAGCTTTTTACTTTTCTCAACTGCATTAACTCTTCAAACTTCATAACAATGCTGTTCATCTGTAAAGGTTATGCAGCTGAACAAAAAAGTATGCATCAGAAATGTGTGTTTGACACAGCTTATTTTCTGCAATCATCCAAAATCCAATGCAAAAATCCCATAGGCGAATTCTCTTAGGTACCACCGGCGCCATTTCTTGGCCAACAAAAATATGTCATCACTATACCGGTCAATGTCTACACTGACGTCCTAACTAAGTCAGTCAGTCACATTAATCAGCCTCTGTCTAAGGTTTAAGATTCCGACCTGTGACATCATAGATCAAAGGCCACTTTCTGTTATATAAATGTAAACAAACCAAAATGTAATACACACTAGCTGTGTCCCATTTAATTCCATTTTAGACTTTGGTTATGAATATTGCCAGAAATTATATTTTAGTAATTACGTTACTGTAAACGTTATTAGCTTGCTTACCTAGCATTCACATATCCGGGCCATAGACTGTAAAAAGAATGGACGGGACAAGGTCCTACACCCCACCTTCTCAATAATAACAGGTAGGATGTGGGTCAAACATCATTTTTTCCCAAACCTGAACTTTGGTCTCTCAAACCAGTCCCTCGTAGTGTCTCAGGTTGTCTCAGCATGTTCCTGAACTGTCTCAAATGGGTTCTTGGAAGTGTCCCCAGTTGTCCTGGCTAATTTCTGGACTGTCTCAAGTTGGTCCCTTGTAGTGTCTTCAGTTTTTTGAAGTGATTCCTGTACTGTCTCATTTGATTCCTGGTCTGTCCCTGGATGAGTCCCACGTCATCTCAGTTTATTCCTGGACTGTCTCAGGCAACTTGGCTCCAAAGGTTCATACTCTCTGATGTTTTTGTCTATTATTTCCTCAGTGTTATTCTGTGGGGCAGAAGACAACGCTTTGCTCAGGTGAATGAAAGAGTTGGCACTATCTCTGTTGCCGACACTTGCATTAGCAGAGGTGTTCGGGCGTGAAATGTTTCTTTAAATCTCCTCCATGGAGAGATATATGTCACGAGTTGAAAGAGCTAACTCGACCCAAGTGCAGATATTGGACAAAAAAATATTTATTTAAACAAAAAGGCAAAAACAAAAACTTACTTAGTTACTGAATCTCGAAAGTCCAAAAATAAAAGACCAAAGCACGGAGGGAAACACAGAGACGCTAACAACAACTTAAAACGGCAGTTGCTAAAAAGTAGCTAACTGAAACTACAGTGGTTGTCGGGGAGATTAAATGTTGTCACGCAGGGAACTCATCTCTGATCCACCTTACAGCCTTTAGTCATGTTTTTCAGTGCTCTTGTAAATATTAGGTTAAAAAACAACTTAATAAGCTACGGTTTCGCGAACTTGTCAAAACCGCTGATTAGATCGATGAAGCACAGTCGTGACGTCAAAATCAACTAGCCTGTCCTCCAACCTATACGACTCCACTGGTTGTTTGTGCAAGCGTCAAATTACGACCCATATTTACATTTTAGATGCAAGTGACCTCTCGCGGACGTATAAATAACCTTGATCCGGTGAATGTGTGTTTGTTATCGAATGACGTTTGACCCCTAACCCAAACCTAAGTCCAAGCTAGCTAACTTAATAGTTAATTACCACTTACCTTGGTAAGCACATCAAGCAGTGTGACGGCGCAGGGTGAAGATTTGCTGGCATTTCCACGTTCCATGGTTGGGGCGCTAATTTGGGAAACGCTCCTATTGGTCGTATTACATGACAGATGACTTCTACGGTCCTATAGATTTGGGGACTTGTTGAAATCAACCCATCGCGGTGTAGTTCGTTATAGCATAACGTTAGCTTTTTACTTTTCTCAACTGCATTAACTCTTCAAACTTCATAACAATGGTGTTCATCTGTAAAGGTTATGCAGCTGAACAAAAAAGTATGCATCAGAAATGTGTGTTTGACACAGCTTATTTTCTGCAATCATCCAAAATCCAATGCAAAAATCCCATAGGCGAATTCTCTTAGGTACCACCGGCGCCATTTCTTGGCCAACAAAAATATGTCATCACTATACCGGTCAATGTCTACACTGACGTCCTAACTAAGTCAGTCAGTCACATTAATCAGCCTCTGTCTAAGGTTTAAGATTCCGACCTGTGACATCATAGATCAAAGGCCACTTTCTGTTATATAAATGTAAACAAACCAAAATGTAATACACACTAGCTGTGTCCCATTTAATTCCATTTTAGACTTTGGTTATGAATATTGCCAGAAATTATATTTTAGTAATTACGTTACTGTAAACGTTATTAGCTTGCTTACCTAGCATTCACATATCCGGGCCATAGACTGTAAAAAGAATGGACGGGACAAGGTCCTACACCCCACCTTCTCAATAATAACAGGTAGGATGTGGGTCAAACATCATTTTTTCCCAAACCTGAACTTTGGTCTCTCAAACCAGTCCCTCGTAGTGTCTCAGGTTGTCTCAGCATGTTCCTGAACTGTCTCAAATGGGTTCTTGGAAGTGTCCCCAGTTGTCCTGGCTAATTTCTGGACTGTCTCAAGTTGGTCCCTTGTAGTGTCTTCAGTTTTTTGAAGTGATTCCTGTACTGTCTCATTTGATTCCTGGTCTGTCCCTGGATGAGTCCCACGTCATCTCAGTTTATTCCTGGACTGTCTCAGGCAACTTGGCTCCAAAGGTTCATACTCTCTGATGTTTTTGTCTATTATTTCCTCAGTGTTATTCTGTGGGGCAGAAGACAACGCTTTGCTCAGGTGAATGAAAGAGTTGGCACTATCTCTGTTGCCGACACTTGCATTAGCAGAGGTGTTCGGGCGTGAAATGTTTCTTTAAATCTCCTCCATGGAGAGATATATGTCACGAGTTGAAAGAGCTAACTCGACCCAAGTGCAGATATTGGACAAAAAAATATTTATTTAAACAAAAAGGCAAAAACAAAAACTTACTTAGTTACTGAATCTCGAAAGTCCAAAAATAAAAGACCAAAGCACGGAGGGAAACACAGAGACGCTAACAACAACTTAAAACGGCAGTTGCTAAAAAGTAGCTAACTGAAACTACAGTGGTTGTCGGGGAGATTAAATGTTGTCACGCAGGGAACTCATCTCTGATCCACCTTACAGCCTTTAGTCATGTTTTTCAGTGCTCTTGTAAATATTAGGTTAAAAAACAACTTAATAAGCTACGGTTTCGCGAACTTGTCAAAACCGCTGATTAGATCGATGAAGCACAGTCGTGACGTCAAAATCAACTAGCCTGTCCTCCAACCTATACGACTCCACTGGTTGTTTGTGCAAGCGTCAAATTACGACCCATATTTACATTTTAGATGCAAGTGACCTCTCGCGGACGTATAAATAACCTTGATCCGGTGAATGTGTGTTTGTTATCGAATGACGTTTGACCCCTAACCCAAACCTAAGTCCAAGCTAGCTAACTTAATAGTTAATTACCACTTACCTTGGTAAGCACATCAAGCAGTGTGACGGCGCAGGGTGAAGATTTGCTGGCATTTCCACGTTCCCTGGTTGGGGCGCTAATTTGGGAAACGCTCCTATTGGTCGTATTACATGACAGATGACTTCTACGGTCCTATAGATTTGGGGACTTGTTGAAATCAACCCATCGCGGTGTAGTTCGTTATAGCATAACGTTAGCTTTTTACTTTTCTCAACTGCATTAACTCTTCAAACTTCATAACAATGGTGTTCATCTGTAAAGGTTATGCAGCTGAACAAAAAAGTATGCATCAGAAATGTGTGTTTGACACAGCTTATTTTCTGCAATCATCCAAAATCCAATGCAAAAATCCCATAGGCGAATTCTCTTAGGAACCACCGGCGCCATTTCTTGGCCAACAAAAATATGTCATCACTACACCGGTCAATGTCTACACTGACGTCCCAACTAAGTCAGTCAGTCACATTAATCAGCCTCTGTCTAAGGTTTAAGATTCCGACCTGTGACATCATAGATAAAAGGCCACTTTCTGTTATATAAATGTAAACAAACCAAAATGTAATACACACTAGCTGTGTCCCATTTAATTCCATTTTAGACTTTGGTTATGAATATTGCCAGAAATTATATTTTAGTAAATACGTTACTGTAAACGTTATTAGCTTGCTTACCTAGCATTCACATATCCGGGCCATAGACTGCAAAAAGAATGGACGGGACAAGGTCCTACACCCCACCTTCTCAATAATAACAGGTAGGATGTGGGTCAAACATCATTTTTTCCCAAACCTGAACTTTGGTCTCTCAAACCAGTCCCTCGTAGTGTCTCAGGTTGTCTCAGCATGTTCCTGAACTGTCTCAAATGGGTTCTTGGAAGTGTCCCCAGTTGTCCTGGCTAATTTCTGGACTGTCTCAAGTTGGTCCCTTGTAGTGTCTTCAGTTTGTTGAAGTGATTCCTGTACTGTCTCATTTGATTCCTGGTCTGTCCCTGGATGAGTCCCAAGTCATCTCAGTTTATTCCTGGACTGTCTCAGGCAACTTGGCTCCAAAGGTTCATACTCTTTGATGTTTTTGTCTATTATTTCCTCAGTGTTATTCTGTGGGGCAGAAGACAACGCTTTGCTCAGGTGAATGAAAGAGTTGGCACTATCTCTGTTGCCGACACTTGCATTAGCAGAGGTGTTCGGGCGTGAAATGTTTCTTTAAATCTCCTCCATGGAGAGATATATGTCACGAGTTGAAAGCTAACTCGACCCAAGTGCAGATATTGGACAAAAAAATATTTATTTAAACAAAAAGGCAAAAACAAAAACTTACTTTGTTACTGAATCTCGAAAGTCCAAAAATAAAAGACCAAAGCACGGAGGGAAACACAGAGACGCTAACAACAACTTAAAACGGCAGTTGCTAAAAAGTAGCTAACTGAAACTACAGTGGTTGTCGGGGAGATTAAATGTTGTCACGCAGGGAACTCATCTCTGATCCACCTTACAGCCTTTAGTCATGTTTTTCAGTGCTCTTGTAAATATTAGGTTAAAAAACAACTTAATAAGCTACGGTTTCGCGAACTTGTCAAAACCGCTGATTAGATCGATGAAGCACAGTCGTGACGTCAAAATCAACTAGCCTGTCCTCCAACCTATACGACTCCACTGGTTGTTTGTGCAAGCGTCAAATTACGACCCATATTTACATTTTAGATGCAAGTGACCTCTCGCGGACGTATAAATAACCTTGATCCGGTGAATGTGTGTTTGTTATCGAATGACGTTTCACCCCTAACCCAAACCTAAGTCCAAGCTAGCTAACTTAATAGTTAATTACCACTTACCTTGGTAAGCACATCAAGCAGTGTGACGGCGCAGGGTGAAGATTTACTGGCATTTCCACGTTCCCTGGTTGGGGCGCTAATATGGGAAACGCTCCTATTGGTCGTATTACATGACAGACGACTTCTACGGTCCTATAGATTTGGGGACTTGTTGAAATCAACCCATCGCGGTGTAGTTCGTTATAGCATAACGTTAGCTTTTTACTTTTCTCAACTGCGTTAACTCTTCAAACTTCATAACAATGGTGTTCATCTGTAAAGGTTATGCAGCTGAACAAAAAAGTATGCATCAGAAATGTGTGTTTGACACAGCTTATTTTCTGCAATCATCCAAAATCCAATGCAAAAATCCCATAGGCGAATTCTCTTAGGAACCACCGGCGCCATTTCTTGGCCAACAAAAATATGTCATCACTATACCGGTCAATGTCTACACTGACGTCCTAACTAAGTCAGTCAGTCACATTAATCAGCCTCTGTCTAAGGTTTAAGATTCCGACCTGTGACATCATAGATCAAAGGCCACTTTCTGTTATATAAATGTAAACAAACCAAAATGTAATACACACTAGCTGTGTCCCATTTAATTCCATTTTAGACTTTGGTTATGAATATTGCCAGAAATTATATTTTAGTAATTACGTTACTGTAAACGTTATTAGCTTGCTTACCTAGCATTCACATATCCGGGCCATAGACTGTAAAAAGAATGGACGGGACAAGGTCCTACACCCCACCTTCTCAATAATAACAGGTAGGATGTGGGTCAAACATCATTTTTTCCCAAACCTGAACTTTGGTCTCTCAAACCAGTCCCTCGTAGTGTCTCAGGTTGTCTCAGCATGTTCCTGAACTGTCTCAAATGGGTTCTTGGAAGTGTCCCCAGTTGTCCTGGCTAATTTCTGGACTGTCTCAAGTTGGTCCCTTGTAGTGTCTTCAGTTTTTTGAAGTGATTCCTGTACTGTCTCATTTGATTCCTGGTCTGTCCCTGGATGAGTCCCACGTCATCTCAGTTTATTCCTGGACTGTCTCAGGCAACTTGGCTCCAAAGGTTCATACTCTCTGATGTTTTTGTCTATTATTTCCTCAGTGTTATTCTGTGGGGCAGAAGACAACGCTTTGCTCAGGTGAATGAAAGAGTTGGCACTATCTCTGTTGCCGACACTTGCATTAGCAGAGGTGTTCGGGCGTGAAATGTTTCTTTAAATCTCCTCCATGGAGAGATATATGTCACGAGTTGAAAGAGCTAACTCGACCCAAGTGCAGATATTGGACAAAAAAATATTTATTTAAACAAAAAGGCAAAAACAAAAACTTACTTAGTTACTGAATCTCGAAAGTCCAAAAATAAAAGACCAAAGCACGGAGGGAAACACAGAGACGCTAACAACAACTTAAAACGGCAGTTGCTAAAAAGTAGCTAACTGAAACTACAATGGTTGTCGGGGAGATTAAATGTTGTCACGCAGGGAACTCATCTCTGATCCACCTTACAGCCTTTAGTCATGTTTTTCAGTGCTCTTGTAAATATTAGGTTAAAAAACAACTTAATAAGCTACGGTTTCGCGAACTTGTCAAAACCGCTGATTAGATCGATGAAGCACAGTCGTGACGTCAAAATCAACTAGCCTGTCCTCCAACCTATACGACTCCACTGGTTGTTTGTGCAAGCGTCAAATTACGACCCATATTTACATTTTAGATGCAAGTGACCTCTCGCGGACGTATAAATAACCTTGATCCGGTGAATGTGTGTTTGTTATCGAATGACGTTTGACCCCTAACCCAAACCTAAGTCCAAGCTAGCTAACTTAATAGTTAATTACCACTTACCTTGGTAAGCACATCAAGCAGTGTGACGGCGCAGGGTGAAGATTTGCTGGCATTTCCACGTTCCCTGGTTGGGGCGCTAATTTGGGAAACGCTCCTATTGGTCGTATTACATGACAGACGACTTCTACGGTCCTATAGATTTGGGGACTTGTTGAAATCAACCCATCGCGGTGTAGTTCGTTATAGCATAACGTTAGCTTTTTACTTTTCTCAACTGCATTAACTCTTCAAACTTCATAACAATGGTGTTCATCTGTAAAGGTTATGCAGCTGAACAAAAAAGTATGCATCAGAAATGTGTGTTTGACACAGCTTATTTTCTGCAATCATCCAAAATCCAATGCAAAAATCCCATAGGCGAATTCTCTTAGGAACCACCGGCGCCATTTCTTGGCCAACAAAAATATGTCATCACTATACCGGTCAATGTCTACACTGACGTCCTAACTAAGTCAGTCAGTCACATTAATCAGCCTCTGTCTAAGGTTTAAGATTCCGACCTGTGACATCATAGATCAAAGGCCACTTTCTGTTATATAAATGTAAACAAACCAAAATGTAATACACACTAGCTGTGTCCCATTTAATTCCATTTTAGACTTTGGTTATGAATATTGCCAGAAATTATATTTTAGTAATTACGTTACTGTAAACGTTATTAGCTTGCTTACCTAGCATTCACATATCCGGGCCATAGACTGTAAAAAGAATGGACGGGACAAGGTCCTACACCCCACCTTCTCAATAATAACAGGTAGGATGTGGGTCAAACATCATTTTTTCCCAAACCTGAACTTTGGTCTCTCAAACCAGTCCCTCGTAGTGTCTCAGGTTGTCTCAGCATGTTCCTGAACTGTCTCAAATGGGTTCTTGGAAGTGTCCCCAGTTGTCCTGGCTAATTTCTGGACTGTCTCAAGTTGGTCCCTTGTAGTGTCTTCAGTTTTTTGAAGTGATTCCTGTACTGTCTCATTTGATTCCTGGTCTGTCCCTGGATGAGTCCCACGTCATCTCAGTTTATTCCTGGACTGTCTCAGGCAACTTGGCTCCAAAGGTTCATACTCTCTGATGTTTTTGTCTATTATTTCCTCAGTGTTATTCTGTGGGGCAGAAGACAACGCTTTGCTCAGGTGAATGAAAGAGTTGGCACTATCTCTGTTGCCGACACTTGCATTAGCAGAGGTGTTCGGGCGTGAAATGTTTCTTTAAATCTCCTCCATGGAGAGATATATGTCACGAGTTGAAAGAGCTAACTCGACCCAAGTGCAGATATTGGACAAAAAAATATTTATTTAAACAAAAAGGCAAAAACAAAAACTTACTTAGTTACTGAATCTCGAAAGTCCAAAAATAAAAGACCAAAGCACGGAGGGAAACACAGAGACGCTAACAACAACTTAAAACGGCAGTTGCTAAAAAGTAGCTAACTGAAACTACAGTGGTTGTCGGGGAGATTAAATGTTGTCACGCAGGGAACTCATCTCTGATCCACCTTACAGCCTTTAGTCATGTTTTTCAGTGCTCTTGTAAATATTAGGTTAAAAAACAACTTAATAAGCTACGGTTTCGCGAACTTGTCAAAACCGCTGATTAGATCGATGAAGCACAGTCGTGACGTCAAAATCAACTAGCCTGTCCTCCAACCTATACGACTCCACTGGTTGTTTGTGCAAGCGTCAAATTACGACCCATATTTACATTTTAGATGCAAGTGACCTCTCGCGGACGTATAAATAACCTTGATCCGGTGAATGTGTGTTTGTTATCGAATGACGTTTGACCCCTAACCCAAACCTAAGTCCAAGCTAGCTAACTTAATAGTTAATTACCACTTACCTTGGTAAGCACATCAAGCAGTGTGACGGCGCAGGGTGAAGATTTGCTGGCATTTCCACGTTCCCTGGTTGGGGCGCTAATTTGGGAAACGCTCCTATTGGTCGTATTACATGACAGATGACTTCTACGGTCCTATAGATTTGGGGACTTGTTGAAATCAACCCATCGCGGTGTAGTTCGTTATAGCATAACGTTAGCTTTTTACTTTTCTCAACTGCATTAACTCTTCAAACTTCATAACAATGGTGTTCATCTGTAAAGGTTATGCAGCTGAACAAAAAAGTATGCATCAGAAATGTGTGTTTGACACAGCTTATTTTCTGCAATCATCCAAAATCCAATGCAAAAATCCCATAGGCGAATTCTCTTAGGAACCACCGGCGCCATTTCTTGGCCAACAAAAATATGTCATCACTACACCGGTCAATGTCTACACTGACGTCCCAACTAAGTCAGTCAGTCACATTAATCAGCCTCTGTCTAAGGTTTAAGATTCCGACCTGTGACATCATAGATCAAAGGCCACTTTCTGTTATATAAATGTAAACAAACCAAAATGTAATACACACTAGCTGTGTCCCATTTAATTCCATTTTAGACTTTGGTTATGAATATTGCCAGAAATTATATTTTAGTAAATACGTTACTGTAAACGTTATTAGCTTGCTTACCTAGCATTCACATATCCGGGCCATAGACTGCAAAAAGAATGGACGGGACAAGGTCCTACACCCCACCTTCTCAATAATAACAGGTAGGATGTGGGTCAAACATCATTTTTTCCCAAACCTGAACTTTGGTCTCTCAAACCAGTCCCTCGTAGTGTCTCAGGTTGTCTCAGCATGTTCCTGAACTGTCTCAAATGGGTTCTTGGAAGTGTCCCCAGTTGTCCTGGCTAATTTCTGGACTGTCTCAAGTTGGTCCCTTGTAGTGTCTTCAGTTTGTTGAAGTGATTCCTGTACTGTCTCATTTGATTCCTGGTCTGTCCCTGGATGAGTCCCAAGTCATCTCAGTTTATTCCTGGACTGTCTCAGGCAACTTGGCTCCAAAGGTTCATACTCTTTGATGTTTTTGTCTATTATTTCCTCAGTGTTATTCTGTGGGGCAGAAGACAACGCTTTGCTCAGGTGAATGAAAGAGTTGGCACTATCTCTGTTGCCGACACTTGCATTAGCAGAGGTGTTCGGGCGTGAAATGTTTCTTTAAATCTCCTCCATGGAGAGATATATGTCACGAGTTGAAAGCTAACTCGACCCAAGTGCAGATATTGGACAAAAAAATATTTATTTAAACAAAAAGGCAAAAACAAAAACTTACTTTGTTACTGAATCTCGAAAGTCCAAAAATAAAAGACCAAAGCACGGAGGGAAACACAGAGACGCTAACAACAACTTAAAACGGCAGTTGCTAAAAAGTAGCTAACTGAAACTACAGTGGTTGTCGGGGAGATTAAATGTTGTCACGCAGGGAACTCATCTCTGATCCACCTTACAGCCTTTAGTCATGTTTTTCAGTGCTCTTGTAAATATTAGGTTAAAAAACAACTTAATAAGCTACGGTTTCGCGAACTTGTCAAAACCGCTGATTAGATCGATGAAGCACAGTCGTGACGTCAAAATCAACTAGCCTGTCCTCCAACCTATACGACTCCACTGGTTGTTTGTGCAAGCGTCAAATTACGACCCATATTTACATTTTAGATGCAAGTGACCTCTCGCGGACGTATAAATAACCTTGATCCGGTGAATGTGTGTTTGTTATCGAATGACGTTTCACCCCTAACCCAAACCTAAGTCCAAGCTAGCTAACTTAATAGTTAATTACCACTTACCTTGGTAAGCACATCAAGCAGTGTGACGGCGCAGGGTGAAGATTTACTGGCATTTCCACGTTCCCTGGTTGGGGCGCTAATATGGGAAACGCTCCTATTGGTCGTATTACATGACAGACGACTTCTACGGTCCTATAGATTTGGGGACTTGTTGAAATCAACCCATCGCGGTGTAGTTCGTTATAGCATAACGTTAGCTTTTTACTTTTCTCAACTGCGTTAACTCTTCAAACTTCATAACAATGGTGTTCATCTGTAAAGGTTATGCAGCTGAACAAAAAAGTATGCATCAGAAATGTGTGTTTGACACAGCTTATTTTCTGCAATCATCCAAAATCCAATGCAAAAATCCCATAGGCGAATTCTCTTAGGAACCACCGGCGCCATTTCTTGGCCAACAAAAATATGTCATCACTATACCGGTCAATGTCTACACTGACGTCCTAACTAAGTCAGTCAGTCACATTAATCAGCCTCTGTCTAAGGTTTAAGATTCCGACCTGTGACATCATAGATCAAAGGCCACTTTCTGTTATATAAATGTAAACAAACCAAAATGTAATACACACTAGCTGTGTCCCATTTAATTCCATTTTAGACTTTGGTTATGAATATTGCCAGAAATTATATTTTAGTAATTACGTTACTGTAAACGTTATTAGCTTGCTTACCTAGCATTCACATATCCGGGCCATAGACTGTAAAAAGAATGGACGGGACAAGGTCCTACACCCCACCTTCTCAATAATAACAGGTAGGATGTGGGTCAAACATCATTTTTTCCCAAACCTGAACTTTGGTCTCTCAAACCAGTCCCTCGTAGTGTCTCAGGTTGTCTCAGCATGTTCCTGAACTGTCTCAAATGGGTTCTTGGAAGTGTCCCCAGTTGTCCTGGCTAATTTCTGGACTGTCTCAAGTTGGTCCCTTGTAGTGTCTTCAGTTTTTTGAAGTGATTCCTGTACTGTCTCATTTGATTCCTGGTCTGTCCCTGGATGAGTCCCACGTCATCTCAGTTTATTCCTGGACTGTCTCAGGCAACTTGGCTCCAAAGGTTCATACTCTCTGATGTTTTTGTCTATTATTTCCTCAGTGTTATTCTGTGGGGCAGAAGACAACGCTTTGCTCAGGTGAATGAAAGAGTTGGCACTATCTCTGTTGCCGACACTTGCATTAGCAGAGGTGTTCGGGCGTGAAATGTTTCTTTAAATCTCCTCCATGGAGAGATATATGTCACGAGTTGAAAGAGCTAACTCGACCCAAGTGCAGATATTGGACAAAAAAATATTTATTTAAACAAAAAGGCAAAAACAAAAACTTACTTAGTTACTGAATCTCGAAAGTCCAAAAATAAAAGACCAAAGCACGGAGGGAAACACAGAGACGCTAACAACAACTTAAAACGGCAGTTGCTAAAAAGTAGCTAACTGAAACTACAGTGGTTGTCGGGGAGATTAAATGTTGTCACGCAGGGAACTCATCTCTGATCCACCTTACAGCCTTTAGTCATGTTTTTCAGTGCTCTTGTAAATATTAGGTTAAAAAACAACTTAATAAGCTACGGTTTCGCGAACTTGTCAAAACCGCTGATTAGATCGATGAAGCACAGTCGTGACGTCAAAATCAACTAGCCTGTCCTCCAACCTATACGACTCCACTGGTTGTTTGTGCAAGCGTCAAATTACGACCCATATTTACATTTTAGATGCAAGTGACCTCTCGCGGATGTATAAATAACCTTGATCCGGTGAATGTGTGTTTGTTATCGAATGACGTTTGACCCCTAACCCAAACCTAAGTCCAAGCTAGCTAACTTAATAGTTAATTACCACTTACCTTGGTAAGCACATCAAGCAGTGTGACGGTGCAGGGTGAAGATTTACTGGCATTTCCACGTTCCCTGGTTGGGGCGCTAATTTGGGAAACGCTCCTATTGGTCGTATTACATGACAGACGACTTCTACGGTCCTATAGATTTGGGGACTTGTTGAAATCAACCCATCGCGGTGTAGTTCGTTATAGCATAACGTTAGCTTTTTACTTTTCTCAACTGCATTAACTCTTCAAACTTCATAACAATGGTGTTCATCTGTAAAGGTTATGCAGCTGAACAAAAAAGTATGCATCAGAAATGTGTGTTTGACACAGCTTATTTTCTGCAATCATCCAAAATCCAATGCAAAAATCCCATAGGCGAATTCTCTTAGGAACCACCGGCGCCATTTCTTGGCCAACAAAAATATGTCATCACTATACCGGTCAATGTCTATACTGACGTCCCAACTAAGTCAGTCAGTCACATTAATCAGCCTCTGTCTAAGGTTTAAGATTCCGACCTGTGACATCATAGATCAAAGGCCACTTTCTGTTATATAAATGTAAACAAACCAAAATGTAATACACACTAGCTGTGTCCCATTTAATTCCATTTTAGACTTTGGTTATGAATATTGCCAGAAATTATATTTTACTAATTACGTTACTGTAAACGTTATTAGCTTGCTTACCTAGCATTCACATATCCGGGCCATAGACTGCAAAAAGAATGGACGGGACAAGGTCCTACACCCCACCTTCTCAATAATAACAGGTAGGATGTGGGTCAAACATCATTTCTTCCCAAACCTGAACTTTGGTCTCTCAAACCAGTCCCTCGTAGTGTCTCAGGTTGTCTCAGCATGTTCCTGAACTGTCTCAAATGGGTTCTTGGAAGTGTCCCCAGTTGTCCTGGCTAATTTCTGGACTGTCTCAAGTTGGTCCCTTGTAGTGTCTTCAGTTTTTTGAAGTGATTCCTGTACTGTCTCATTTGATTCCTGGTCTGTCCCTGGATGAGTCCCAAGTCATCTCAGTTTATTCCTGGACTGTCTCAGGCAACTTGGCTCCAAAGATTCATACTCTCTGATGTTTTTGTCTATTATTTCCTCAGTGTTATTCTGTGGGGCAGAAGACAACGCTTTGCTCAGGTGAATGAAAGAGTTGGCACTGTCTCTGTTGCCGACACTTGCATTAGCAGAGGTGTTCGGGCATGAAATGTTTCTTTAAATCTCCTCCATGGAGAGATATATGTCACGAGTTGAAAGAGCTAACTCGACCCAAGTGCAGATATTGGACAAAAAAATATTTATTTAAACAAAAAGGTAAAAACAAAAACTTACTTTGTTACTGAATCTCGAAAGTCCAAAAATAAAAGACCAAAGCACGGAGGGAAACACAGAGACGCTAACAACAACTTAAAACGGCAGTTGCTAAAAAGTAGCTAACTGAAACTACAGTGGTTGTCGGGGAGATTAAATGTTGTCACGCAGGGAACTCATCTCTGATCCACCTTACAGCCTTTAGTCATGTTTTTCAGTGCTCTTGTAAATATTAGGTTAAAAAACAACTTAATAAGCTACGGTTTCGCGAACTTGTCAAAACCGCTGATTAGATCGATGAAGCACAGTCGTGACGTCAAAATCAACTAGCCTGTCCTCCAACCTATACGACTCCACTGGTTGTTTGTGCAAGCGTCAAATTACGACCCATATTTACATTTTAGATGCAAGTGACCTCTCGCGGATGTATAAATAACCTTGATCCGGTGAATGTGTGTTTGTTATCGAATGACGTTTGACCCCTAACCCAAACCTAAGTCCAAGCTAGCTAACTTAATAGTTAATTACCACTTACCTTGGTAAGCACATCAAGCAGTGTGACGGTGCAGGGTGAAGATTTACTGGCATTTCCACGTTCCCTGGTTGGGGCGCTAATTTGGGAAACGCTCCTATTGGTCGTATTACATGACAGACGACTTCTACGGTCCTATAGATTTGGGGACTTGTTGAAATCAACCCATCGCGGTGTAGTTCGTTATAGTATAACGTTAGCTTTTTACTTTTCTCAACTGCATTAACTCTTCAAACTTCATAACAATGGTGTTCATCTGTAAAGGTTATGCAGCTGAACAAAAAAGTATGCATCAGAAATGTGTGTTTGACACAGCTTATTTTCTGCAATCATACAAAATCCAATGCAAAAATCCCATAGGCGAATTCTCTTAGGAACCACCGGCGCCATTTCTTGGCCAACAAAAATATGTCATCACTATACCGGTCAATGTCTATACTGACGTCCTAACTAAGTCAGTCAGTCACATTAATCAGCCTCTGTCTAAGGTTTAAGATTCCGACCTGTGACATCATAGATCAAAGGCCACTTTCTATTATATAAATGTAAACAAACCAAAATGTAATACACACTAGCTGTGTCCCATTTAATTCCATTTTAGACTTTGGTTATGAATATTGCCAGAAATTATATTTTAGTAATTACGTTACTGTAAACGTTATTAGCTTGCTTACCTAGCATTCACATATCCGGGCCACAGACTGCAAAAAGAATGGACGGGACAAGGTCATACACCCCACCTTCTCAATAATAACAGGTAGGATGTAGGTCAAACATCATTTTTTCCCAAACCTGAACTTTGGTCTCTCAAACCAGTCCCTCGTAGTGTCTCAGGTTGTCTCAGCATGTTCCTGAACTGTCTCAAATGGGTTCTTGGAAGTGTCCCCAGTTGTCCTGGCTAATTTCTGGACTGTCTCAAGTTGGTCCCTTGTAGTGTCTTCAGTTTTTTGAAGTGATTCCTGTACTGTCTCATTTGATTCCTGGTCTGTCCCTGGATGAGTCCCAAGTCATCTCAGTTTATTCCTGGACTGTCTCAGGCAACTTGGCTCCAAAGGTTCATACTCTCTGATGTTTTTGTCTATTATTTCCTCAGTGTTATTCTGTGGGGCAGAAGACAACGCTTTGCTCAGGTGAATGAAAGAGTTGGCACTATCTCTGTTGCCGACACTTGCATAAGCAGAGGTGTTCGGGCGTGAAATGTTTCTTTAAACCTCCTCCATGGAGAGATATATGTCACGAGTTGAAAGAGCTAACTCGACCCAAGTGCAGATATTGGACAAAAAAATATTTATTTAAACAAAAAGGCAAAAACAAAAACTTACTTAGTTACTGAATCTCGAAAGTCCAAAAATAAAAGACGAAAGCACGGAGGGAAACACAGAGACGCTAACAACAACTTAAAACGGCAGTTGCTAAAAAGTAGCTAACTGAAACTACAGTGGTTGTCGGGGAGATTAAATGTTGTCACGCAGGGAACTCATCTCTGATCCACCTTACAGCCTTTAGTCATGTTTTTCAGTGCTCTTGTAAATATTAGGTTAAAAAACAACTTAATAAGCTACGGTTTCGCGAACTTGTCAAAACCGCTGATTAGATCGATGAAGCACAGTCGTGACGTCAAAATCAACTAGCCTGTTCTCCAACCTATACGACTCCACTGGTTGTTTGTGTAAGCGTCAAATTACGACCCATATTTACATTTTAGATGCAAGTGACCTCTCGCGGACGTATAAATAACCTTGATCCGGTGAATGTGTGTTTGTTATCGAATGACATTTGACCCCTAACCCAAACCTAAGTCCAAGCTAGCTAACTTAATTGTTAATTACCACTTACCTTGGTAAGCACATCAAGCAGTGTGACGGTGCAGGGTGAAGATTTACTGGCATTTCCACGTTCCCTGGTTGGGGCGCTAATTTGGGAAACGCTCCTATTGGTCGTATTACATGACAGACGACTTCTACGGTCCTATAGATTTGGGGACTTGTTGAAATCAACCCATCGCGGTGTAGTTCGTTATAGCATAACGTTAGCTTTTTACTTTTCTCAACTGCATTAACTCTTCAAACTTCATAACAATGGTGTTCATCTGTAAAGGTTATGCAGCTGAACAAAAAAGTATGCATCAGAAATGTGTGTTTGACACAGCTTATTTTCTGCAATCATACAAAATCCAATGCAAAACTCCCATAGGCGAATTCTCTTAGGAACCACCGGCGCCATTTCTTGGCCAACAAAAATATGTCATCACTATACCGGTCAATGTCTATACTGACGTCCTAACTAAGTCAGTCAGTCACATTAATCAGCCTCTGTCTAAGGTTTAAGATTCCGACCTGTGACATCATAGATCAAAGGCCACTTTCTATTATATAAATGTAAACAAACCAAAATGTAATACACACTAGCTGTGTCCCATTTAATTCCATTTTAGACTTTGGTTATGAATATTGCCAGAAATTATATTTTAGTAATTACGTTACTGTAAACGTTATTAGCTTGCTTACCTAGCATTCACATATCCGGGCCACAGACTGCAAAAAGAATGGACGGGACAAGGTCATACACCCCACCTTCTCAATAATAACAGGTAGGATGTGGGTCAAACATCATTTTTTCCCAAACCTGAACTTTGGTCTCTCAAACCAGTCCCTCGTAGTGTCTCAGGTTGTCTCAGCATGTTCCTGAACTGTCTCAAATGGGTTCTTGGAAGTGTCCCCAGTTGTCCTGGCTAATTTCTGGACTGTCTCAAGTTGGTCCCTTGTAGTGTCTTCAGTTTTTTGAAGTGATTCCTGTACTGTCTCATTTGATTCCTGGTCTGTCCCTGGATGAGTCCCAAGTCATCTCAGTTTATTCCTGGACTGTCTCAGGCAACTTGGCTCCAAAGGTTCATACTCTCTGATGTTTTTGTCTATTATTTCCTCAGTGTTATTCTGTGGGGCAGAAGACAACGCTTTGCTCAGGTGAATGAAAGAGTTGGCACTATCTCTGTTGCCGACACTTGCATAAGCAGAGGTGTTCGGGCGTGAAATGTTTCTTTAAACCTCCTCCATGGAGAGATATATGTCACGAGTTGAAAGAGCTAACTCGACCCAAGTGCAGATATTGGACAAAAAAATATTTATTTAAACAAAAAGGCAAAAACAAAAACTTACTTAGTTACTGAATCTCGAAAGTCCAAAAATAAAAGACGAAAGCACGGAGGGAAACACAGAGACGCTAACAACAACTTAAAACGGCAGTTGCTAAAAAGTAGCTAACTGAAACTACAGTGGTTGTCGGGGAGATTAAATGTTGTCACGCAGGGAACTCATCTCTGATCCACCTTACAGCCTTTAGTCATGTTTTTCAGTGCTCTTGTAAATATTAGGTTAAAAAACAACTTAATAAGCTACGGTTTCGCGAACTTGTCAAAACCGCTGATTAGATCGATGAAGCACAGTCGTGACGTCAAAATCAACTAGCCTGTTCTCCAACCTATACGACTCCACTGGTTGTTTGTGTAAGCGTCAAATTACGACCCATATTTACATTTTAGATGCAAGTGACCTCTCGCGGACGTATAAATAACCTTGATCCGGTGAATGTGTGTTTGTTATCGAATGACATTTGACCCCTAACCCAAACCTAAGTCCAAGCTAGCTAACTTAATTGTTAATTACCACTTACCTTGGTAAGCACATCAAGCAGTGTGACGGTGCAGGGTGAAGATTTACTGGCATTTCCACGTTCCCTGGTTGGGGCGCTAATTTGGGAAACGCTCCTATTGGTCGTATTACATGACAGACGACTTCTACGGTCCTATAGATTTGGGGACTTGTTGAAATCAACCCATCGCGGTGTAGTTCGTTATAGCATAACGTTAGCTTTTTACTTTTCTCAACTGCATTAACTCTTCAAACTTCATAACAATGGTGTTCATCTGTAAAGGTTATGCAGCTGAACAAAAAAGTATGCATCAGAAATGTGTGTTTGACACAGCTTATTTTCTGCAATCATACAAAATCCAATGCAAAACTCCCATAGGCGAATTCTCTTAGGAACCACCGGCGCCATTTCTTGGCCAACAAAAATATGTCATCACTATACCGGTCAATGTCTATACTGACGTCCTAACTAAGTCAGTCAGTCACATTAATCAGCCTCTGTCTAAGGTTTAAGATTCCGACCTGTGACATCATAGATCAAAGGCCACTTTCTATTATATAAATGTAAACAAACCAAAATGTAATACACACTAGCTGTGTCCCATTTAATTCCATTTTAGACTTTGGTTATGAATATTGCCAGAAATTATATTTTAGTAATTACGTTACTGTAAACGTTATTAGCTTGCTTACCTAGCATTCACATATCCGGGCCATAGACTGCAAACAGAATGGACGGGACAAGGTCCTACACCCCACCTTCTCAATAATAACAGGTAGGATGTGGGTCAAACATCATTTTTTCCCAAACCTGAACTTTGGTCTCTCAAACCAGTCCCTCGTAGTGTCTCAGGTTGTCTCAGCATGTTCCTGAACTGTCTCAAATGGGTTCTTGGAAGTGTCCCCAGTTGTCCTGGCTAATTTCTGGACTGTCTCAAGTTGGTCCCTTGTAGTGTCTTCAGTTTTTTGAAGTGATTCCTGTACTGTCTCATTTGATTCCTGGTCTGTCCCTGGATGAGTCCCAAGTCATCTCAGTTTATTCCTGGACTGTCTCAGGCAACTTGGCTCCAAAGGTTCATACTCTCTGATGTTTTTGTCTATTATTTCCTCAGTGTTATTCTGTGGGGCAGAAGACAACGCTTTGCTCAGGTGAATGAAAGAGTTGGCACTATCTCTGTTGCCGACACTTGCATTAGCAGAGGTGTTCGGGCGTGAAATGTTTCTTTAAACCTCCTCCATGGAGAGATATATGTCACGAGTTGAAAGAGCTAACTCGACCAAAGTGCAGATATTGGACAAAAAAATATTTATTTAAACAAAAAGGCAAAAACAAAAACTTACTTAGTTACTGAATCTCGAAAGTCCAAAAATAAAAGACGAAAGCATGGAGGGAAACACAGAGACGCTAACAACAACTTAAAACGGCAGTTGCTAAAAAGTAGCTAACTGAAACTACAGTGGTTGTCGGGGAGATTAAATGTTGTCACGCAGGGAACTCATCTCTGATCCACCTTACAGCCTTTAGTCATGTTTTTCAGTGCTCTTGTAAATATTAGGTTAAAAAACAACTTAATAAGCTACGGTTTCGCGAACTTGTCAAAACCGCTGATTAGATCGATGAAGCACAGTCGTGACGTCAAAATCAACTAGCCTGTCCTCCAACCTATACGACTCCACTGGTTGTTTGTGTAAGCGTCAAATTACGACCCATATTTACATTTTAGATGCAAGTGACCTCTCGCGGACGTATAAATAACCTTGATCCGGTGAATGTGTGTTTGTTATCGAATGACATTTGACCCCTAACCCAAACCTAAGTCCAAGCTAGCTAACTTAATAGTTAATTACCACTTACCTTGGTAAGCACATCAAGCAGTGTGACGGTGCAGGGTGAAGATTTACTGGCATTTCCACGTTCCCTGGTTGGGGCGCTAATTTGGGAAACGCTCCTATTGGTCGTATTACATGACAGACGACTTCTACGGTCCTATAGATTTGGGGACTTGTTGAAATCAACCCATCGCGGTGTAGTTCGTTATAGCATAACGTTAGCTTTTTACTTTTCTCAACTGCATTAACTCTTCAAACTTCATAACAATGGTGTTCATCTGTAAAGGTTATGCAGCTGAACAAAAAAGTATGCATCAGAAATGTGTGTTTGACACAGCTTATTTTCTGCAATCATCCAAAATCCAATGCAAAAATCCCATAGGCGAATTCTCTTAGGAACCACCGGCGCCATTTCTTGGCCAACAAAAATATGTCATCACTATACCGGTCAATGTCTATACTGACGTCCCAACTAAGTCGGTCAGTCACATTAATCAGCCTCTGTCTAAGGTTTAAGATTCCGACCTGTGACATCATAGATCAAAGGCCACTTTCTGTTATATAAATGTAAACAAACCAAAATGTAATACACACTAGCTGTGTCCCATTTAATTCCATTTTAGACTTTGGTTATGAATATTGCCAGAAATTATATTTTAGTAATTATGTTACTGTAAACGTTATTAGCTTGCTTACCTAGCATTCACATATCCGGGCCATAGACTGCAAAAAGAATGGACGGGACAAGGTCCTACACCCCACCTTCTCAATAATAACAGGTAGGATGTGGGTCAAACATCATTTTTTCCCAAACCTGAACTTTGGTCTCTCAAACCAGTCCCTCGTAGTGTCTCAGGTTGTCTCAGCATGTTCCTGAACTGTCTCAAATGGGTTCTTGGAAGTGTCCCCAGTTGTCCTGGCTAATTTCTGGACTGTCTCAAGTTGGTCCCTTGTAGTGTCTTCAGTTTTTTGAAGTGATTCCTGTACTGTCTCATTTGATTCCTGGTCTGTCCCTGGATGAGTCCCAAGTCATCTCAGTTTATTCCTGGACTGTCTCAGGCAACTTGGCTCCAAAGGTTCATACTCTCTGATGTTTTTGTCTATTATTTCCTCAGTGTTATTCTGTGGGGCAGAAGACAACGCTTTGCTCAGGTGAATGAAAGAGTTGGCACTATCTCTGTTGCCGACACTTGCATTAGCAGAGGTGTTCGGGCGTGAAATGTTTCTTTAAATCTCCTCCATGGAGAGATATATGTCACGAGTTGAAAGAGCTAACTCGACCCAAGTGCAGATATTGGACAAAAAAATATTTATTTAAACAAAAAGGCAAAAACAAAAACTTACTTTGTTACTGAATCTCGAAAGTCCAAAAATAAAAGACCAAAGCACGGAGGGAAACACAGAGACGCTAACAACAACTTAAAACGGCAGTTGCTAAAAAGTAGCTAACTGAAACTACAGTGGTTGTCGGGGAGATTAAATGTTGTCACGCAGGGAACTCATCTCTGATCCACCTTACAGCCTTTAGTCATGTTTTTCAGTGCTCTTGTAAATATTAGGTTAAAAAACAACTTAATAAGCTACGGTTTCGCGAACTTGTCAAAACCGCTGATTAGATCGATGAAGCACAGTCGTGACGTCAAAATCAACTAGCCTGTCCTCCAACCTATACGACTCCACTGGTTGTTTGTGCAAGCGTCAAATTACGACCCATATTTACATTTTAGATGCAAGTGACCTCTCGCGGACGTATAAATAACCTTGATACGGTGAATGTGTGTTTGTTATCGAATGACGTTTGACCCCTAACCCAAACCTAAGTCCAAGCTAGCTAACTTAATAGTTAATTACCACTTACCTTGGTAAGCACATCAAGCAGTGTGACGGTGCAGGGTGAAGATTTACTGGCATTTCCACGTTCCCTGGTTGGGGCGCTAATTTGGGAAACGCTCCTATTGGTCGTATTACATGACAGACGACTTCTACGGTCCTATAGATTTGGGGACTTGTTGAAATCAACCCATCGCGGTGTAGTTCGTTATAGCATAACGTTAGCTTTTTACTTTTCTCAACTGCATTAACTCTTCAAACTTCATAACAATGGTGTTCATCTGTAAAGGTTATGCAGCTGAACAAAAAAGTATGCATCAGAAATGTGTGTTTGACACAGCTTATTTTCTGCAATCATCCAAAATCCAATGCAAAAATCCCATAGGCGAATTCTCTTAGGAACCACCGGCGCCATTTCTTGGCCAACAAAAATATGTCATCACTATACCGGTCAATATCTACACTGACGTCCCAACTAAGTCAGTCAGTCACATTAATCAGCCTCTGTCTAAGGTTTAAGATTCCGACCTGTGACATCATAGATCAAAGGCCACTTTCTGTTATATAAATGTAAACAAACCAAAATGTAATACACACTAGCTGTGTCCCATTTAATTCCATTTTAGACTTTGGTTATGAATATTGCCAGAAATTATATTTTAGTAATTATGTTACTGTAAACGTTATTAGCTTGCTTACCTAGCATTCACATATCCGGGCCATAGACTGCAAAAAGAATGGACGGGACAAGGTCCTACACCCCACCTTCTCAATAATAACAGGTAGGATGTGGGTCAAACATCATTTTTTCCCAAACCTGAACTTTGGTCTCTCAAACCAGTCCCTCGTAGTGTCTCAGGTTGTCTCAGCATGTTCCTGAACTGTCTCAAATGGGTTCTTGGAAGTGTCCCCAGTTGTCCTGGCTAATTTCTGGACTGTCTCAAGTTGGTCCCTTGTAGTGTCTTCAGTTTTTTGAAGTGATTCCTGTACTGTCTCATTTGATTCCTGGTCTGTCCCTGGATGAGTCCCAAGTCATCTCAGTTTATTCCTGGACTGTCTCAGGCAACTTGGCTCCAAAGGTTCATACTCTCTGATGTTTTTGTCTATTATTTCCTCAGTGTTATTCTGTGGGGCAGAAGACAACGCTTTGCTCAGGTGAATGAAAGAGTTGGCACTATCTCTGTTGCCGACACTTGCATTAGCAGAGGTGTTCGGGCGTGAAATGTTTCTTTAAATCTCCTCCATGGAGAGATATATGTCACGAGTTGAAAGAGCTAACTCGACCCAAGTGCAGATATTGGACAAAAAAATATTTATTTAAACAAAAAGGCAAAAACAAAAACTTACTTTGTTACTGAATCTCGAAAGTCCAAAAATAAAAGACCAAAGCACGGAGGGAAACACAGAGACGCTAACAACAACTTAAAACGGCAGTTGCTAAAAAGTAGCTAACTGAAACTACAGTGGTTGTCGGGGAGATTAAATGTTGTCACGCAGGGAACTCATCTCTGATCCACCTTACAGCCTTTAGTCATGTTTTTCAGTGCTCTTGTAAATATTAGGTTAAAAAACAACTTAATAAGCTACGGTTTCGCGAACTTGTCAAAACCGCTGATTAGATCGATGAAGCACAGTCGTGACGTCAAAATCAACTAGCCTGTCCTCCAACCTATACGACTCCACTGGTTGTTTGTGCAAGCGTCAAATTACGACCCATATTTACATTTTAGATGCAAGTGACCTCTCGCGGACGTATAAATAACCTTGATACGGTGAATGTGTGTTTGTTATCGAATGACGTTTGACCCCTAACCCAAACCTAAGTCCAAGCTAGCTAACTTAATAGTTAATTACCACTTACCTTGGTAAGCACATCAAGCAGTGTGACGGTGCAGGGTGAAGATTTACTGGCATTTCCACGTTCCCTGGTTGGGGCGCTAATTTGGGAAACGCTCCTATTGGTCGTATTACATGACAGACGACTTCTACGGTCCTATAGATTTGGGGACTTGTTGAAATCAACCCATCGCGGTGTAGTTCGTTATAGCATAACGTTAGCTTTTTACTTTTCTCAACTGCATTAACTCTTCAAACTTCATAACAATGGTGTTCATCTGTAAAGGTTATGCAGCTGAACAAAAAAGTATGCATCAGAAATGTGTGTTTGACACAGCTTATTTTCTGCAATCATCCAAAATCCAATGCAAAAATCCCATAGGCGAATTCTCTTAGGAACCACCGGCGCCATTTCTTGGCCAACAAAAATATGTCATCACTATACCGGTCAATATCTACACTGACGTCCCAACTAAGTCAGTCAGTCACATTAATCAGCCTCTGTCTAAGGTTTAAGATTCCGACCTGTGACATCATAGATCAAAGGCCACTTTCTGTTATATAAATGTAAACAAACCAAAATGTAATACACACTAGCTGTGTCCCATTTAATTCCATTTTAGACTTTGGTTATGAATATTGCCAGAAATTATATTTTAGTAATTACGTTACTGTAAACGTTATTAGCTTGCTTACCTAGCATTCACATATCCGGGCCATAGACTGCAAAAAGAATGGACGGGACAAGGTCCTACACCCCACCTTCTCAATAATAACAGGTAGGATGTGGGTCAAACATCATTTTTTCCCAAACCTGAACTTTGGTCTCTCAAACCAGTCCCTCGTAGTGTCTCAGGTTGTCTCAGCATGTTCCTGAACTGTCTCAAATGGGTTCTTGGAAGTGTCCCCAGTTGTCCTGGCTAATTTCCTGACTGTCTCAAGTTGGTCCCTTGTAGTGTCTTCAGTTTTTTGAAGTGATTCCTGTACTGTCTCATTTGATTCCTGGTCTGTCCCTGGATGAGTCCCAAGTCATCTCAGTTTATTCCTGGACTGTCTCAGGCAACTTGGCTCCAAAGGTTCATACTCTCTGATGTTTTTGTCTATTATTTCCTCAGTGTTATTCTGTGGGGCAGAAGACAACGCTTTGCTCAGGTGAATGAAAGAGTTGGCACTATCTCTGTTGCCGACACTTGCATTAGCAGAGGTGTTCGGGCGTGAAATGTTTCTTTAAATCTCCTCCATGGAGAGATATATGTCACGAGTTGAAAGAGCTAACTCGACCCAAGTGCAGATATTGGACAAAAAAATATTTATTTAAACAAAAAGGCAAAAACAAAAACTTACTTTGTTACTGAATCTCGAAAGTCCAAAAATAAAAGACCAAAGCACGGAGGGAAACACAGAGACGCTAACAACAACTTAAAACGGCAGTTGCTAAAAAGTAGCTAACTGAAACTACAGTGGTTGTCGGGGAGATTAAATGTTGTCACGCAGGGAACTCATCTCTGATCCACCTTACAGCCTTTAGTCATGTTTTTCAGTGCTCTTGTAAATATTAGGTTAAAAAACAACTTAATAAGCTACGGTTTCGCGAACTTGTCAAAACCGCTGATTAGATCGATGAAGCACAGTCGTGACGTCAAAATCAACTAGCCTGTCCTCCAACCTATACGACTCTACTGGTTGTTTGTGCAAGCGTCAAATTACGACCCATATTTACATTTTAGATGCAAGTGACCTCTCGCGGACGTATAAATAACCTTGATACGGTGAATGTGTGTTTGTTATCGAATGACGTTTGACCCCTAACCCAAACCTAAGTCCAAGCTAGCTAACTTAATAGTTAATTACCACTTACCTTGGTAAGCACATCAAGCAGTGTGACGGTGCAGGGTGAAGATTTACTGGCATTTCCACGTTCCCTGGTTGGGGCGCTAATTTGGGAAACGCTCCTATTGGTCGTATTACATGACAGACGACTTCTACGGTCCTATAGATTTGGGGACTTGTTGAAATCAACCCATCGCGGTGTAGTTCGTTATAGCATAACGTTAGCTTTTTACTTTTCTCAACTGCATTAACTCTTCAAACTTCATAACAATGGTGTTCATCTGTAAAGGTTATGCAGCTGAACAAAAAAGTATGCATCAGAAATGTGTGTTTGACACAGCTTATTTTCTGCAATCATCCAAAATCCAATGCAAAAATCCCATAGGCGAATTCTCTTAGGAACCACCAGCGCCATTTCTTGGCCAACAAAAATATGTCATCACTATACCGGTCAATATCTACACTGACGTCCCAACTAAGTCAGTCAGTCACATTAATCAGCCTCTGTCTAAGGTTTAAGATTCCGACCTGTGACATCATAGATCAAAGGCCACTTTCTGTTATATAAATGTAAACAAACCAAAATGTAATACACACTAGCTGTGTCCCATTTAATTCCATTTTAGACTTTGGTTATGAATATTGCCAGAAATTATATTTTAGTAATTACGTTACTGTAAACGTTATTAGCTTGCTTACCTAGCATTCACATATCCGGGCCATAGACTGCAAAAAGAATGGACGGGACAAGGTCCTACACCCCACCTTCTCAATAATAACAGGTAGGATGTGGGTCAAACATCATTTTTTCCCAAACCTGAACTTTGGTCTCTCAAACCAGTCCCTCGTAGTGTCTCAGGTTGTCTCAGCATGTTCCTGAACTGTCTCAAATGGGTTCTTGGAAGTGTCCCCAGTTGTCCTGGCTAATTTCTGGATTGTCTCAAGTTGGTCCCTTGTAGTGTCTTCAGTTTTTTGAAGTGATTCCTGTACTGTCTCATTTGATTCCTGGTCTGTCCCTGGATGAGTCCCAAGTCATCTCAGTTTATTCCTGGACTGTCTCAGGCAACTTGGCTCCAAAGGTTCATACTCTCTGATGTTTTTGTCTATTATTTCCTCAGTGTTATTCTGTGGGGCAGAAGACAACGCTTTGCTCAGGTGAATGAAAGAGTTGGCACTATCTCTGTTGCCGACACTTGCATTAGCAGAGGTGTTCGGGCGTGAAATGTTTCTTTAAACCTCCTCCATGGAGACATATATGTCACGAGTTGAAAGAGCTAACTCGACCCAAGAGCAGATATTGGACAAAAAAATATTTATTTAAACAAAAAGGCAAAAACAAAAACTTACTTTGTTACTGAATCTCGAAAGTCCAAAAATAAAAGACCAAAGCACGGAGGGAAACACAGAGACGCTAACAACAACTTAAAACGGCAGTTGCTAAAAAGTAGCTAACTGAAACTACAGTGGTTGTCGGGGAGATTAAATGTTGTCACGCAGGGAACTCATCTCTGATCCACCTTACAGCCTTTAGTCATGTTTTTCAGTGCTCTTGTAAATATTAGGTTAAAAAACAACTTAATAAGCTACGGTTTCGCGAACTTGTCAAAACCGCTGATTAGATCGATGAAGCACAGTCGTGACGTCAAAATCAACTAGCCTGTCCTCCAACCTATACGACTCCACTGGTTGTTTGTGCAAGCGTCAAATTACGACCCATATTTACATTTTAGATGCAAGTGACCTCTCGCGGACGTATAAATAACCTTGATACGGTGAATGTGTGTTTGTTATCGAATGACGTTTGACCCCTAACCCAAACCTAAGTCCAAGCTAGCTAACTTAATAGTTAATTACCACTTACCTTGGTAAGCACATCAAGCAGTGTGACGGTGCAGGGTGAAGATTTACTGGCATTTCCACGTTCCCTGGTTGGGGCGCTAATTTGGGAAACGCTCCTATTGGTCGTATTACATGACAGACGACTTCTACGGTCCTATAGATTTGGGGACTTGTTGAAATCAACCCATCGCGGTGTAGTTCGTTATAGCATAACGTTAGCTTTTTACTTTTCTCAACTGCATTAACTCTTCAAACTTCATAACAATGGTGTTCATCTGTAAAGGTTATGCAGCTGAACAAAAAAGTATGCATCAGAAATGTGTGTTTGACACAGCTTATTTTCTGCAATCATCCAAAATCCAATGCAAAAATCCCATAGGCGAATTCTCTTAGGAACCACCGGCGCCATTTCTTGGCCAACAAAAATATGTCATCACTATACCGGTCAATATCTACACTGACGTCCCAACTAAGTCAGTCAGTCACATTAATCAGCCTCTGTCTAAGGTTTAAGATTCCGACCTGTGACATCATAGATCAAAGGCCACTTTCTGTTATATAAATGTAAACAAACCAAAATGTAATACACACTAGCTGTGTCCCATTTAATTCCATTTTAGACTTTGGTTATGAATATTGCCAGAAATTATATTTTAGTAATTACGTTACTGTAAACGTTATTAGCTTGCTTACCTAGCATTCACATATCCGGGCCATAGACTGCAAAAAGAATGGACGGGACAAGGTCCTACACCCCACCTTCTCAATAATAACAGGTAGGATGTGGGTCAAACATCATTTTTTCCCAAACCTGAACTTTGGTCTCTCAAACCAGTCCCTCGTAGTGTCTCAGGTTGTCTCAGCATGTTCCTGAACTGTCTCAAATGGGTTCTTGGAAGTGTCCCCAGTTGTCCTGGCTAATTTCCTGACTGTCTCAAGTTGGTCCCTTGTAGTGTCTTCAGTTTTTTGAAGTGATTCCTGTACTGTCTCATTTGATTCCTGGTCTGTCCCTGGATGAGTCCCAAGTCATCTCAGTTTATTCCTGGACTGTCTCAGGCAACTTGGCTCCAAAGGTTCATACTCTCTGATGTTTTTGTCTATTATTTCCTCAGTGTTATTCTGTGGGGCAGAAGACAACGCTTTGCTCAGGTGAATGAAAGAGTTGGCACTATCTCTGTTGCCGACACTTGCATTAGCAGAGGTGTTCGGGCGTGAAATGTTTCTTTAAATCTCCTCCATGGAGAGATATATGTCACGAGTTGAAAGAGCTAACTCGACCCAAGTGCAGATATTGGACAAAAAAATATTTATTTAAACAAAAAGGCAAAAACAAAAACTTACTTTGTTACTGAATCTCGAAAGTCCAAAAATAAAAGACCAAAGCACGGAGGGAAACACAGAGACGCTAACAACAACTTAAAACGGCAGTTGCTAAAAAGTAGCTAACTGAAACTACAGTGGTTGTCGGGGAGATTAAATGTTGTCACGCAGGGAACTCATCTCTGATCCACCTTACAGCCTTTAGTCATGTTTTTCAGTGCTCTTGTAAATATTAGGTTAAAAAACAACTTAATAAGCTACGGTTTCGCGAACTTGTCAAAACCGCTGATTAGATCGATGAAGCACAGTCGTGACGTCAAAATCAACTAGCCTGTCCTCCAACCTATACGACTCTACTGGTTGTTTGTGCAAGCGTCAAATTACGACCCATATTTACATTTTAGATGCAAGTGACCTCTCGCGGACGTATAAATAACCTTGATACGGTGAATGTGTGTTTGTTATCGAATGACGTTTGACCCCTAACCCAAACCTAAGTCCAAGCTAGCTAACTTAATAGTTAATTACCACTTACCTTGGTAAGCACATCAAGCAGTGTGACGGTGCAGGGTGAAGATTTACTGGCATTTCCACGTTCCCTGGTTGGGGCGCTAATTTGGGAAACGCTCCTATTGGTCGTATTACATGACAGACGACTTCTACGGTCCTATAGATTTGGGGACTTGTTGAAATCAACCCATCGCGGTGTAGTTCGTTATAGCATAACGTTAGCTTTTTACTTTTCTCAACTGCATTAACTCTTCAAACTTCATAACAATGGTGTTCATCTGTAAAGGTTATGCAGCTGAACAAAAAAGTATGCATCAGAAATGTGTGTTTGACACAGCTTATTTTCTGCAATCATCCAAAATCCAATGCAAAAATCCCATAGGCGAATTCTCTTAGGAACCACCAGCGCCATTTCTTGGCCAACAAAAATATGTCATCACTATACCGGTCAATATCTACACTGACGTCCCAACTAAGTCAGTCAGTCACATTAATCAGCCTCTGTCTAAGGTTTAAGATTCCGACCTGTGACATCATAGATCAAAGGCCACTTTCTGTTATATAAATGTAAACAAACCAAAATGTAATACACACTAGCTGTGTCCCATTTAATTCCATTTTAGACTTTGGTTATGAATATTGCCAGAAATTATATTTTAGTAATTACGTTACTGTAAACGTTATTAGCTTGCTTACCTAGCATTCACATATCCGGGCCATAGACTGCAAAAAGAATGGACGGGACAAGGTCCTACACCCCACCTTCTCAATAATAACAGGTAGGATGTGGGTCAAACATCATTTTTTCCCAAACCTGAACTTTGGTCTCTCAAACCAGTCCCTCGTAGTGTCTCAGGTTGTCTCAGCATGTTCCTGAACTGTCTCAAATGGGTTCTTGGAAGTGTCCCCAGTTGTCCTGGCTAATTTCTGGATTGTCTCAAGTTGGTCCCTTGTAGTGTCTTCAGTTTTTTGAAGTGATTCCTGTACTGTCTCATTTGATTCCTGGTCTGTCCCTGGATGAGTCCCAAGTCATCTCAGTTTATTCCTGGACTGTCTCAGGCAACTTGGCTCCAAAGGTTCATACTCTCTGATGTTTTTGTCTATTATTTCCTCAGTGTTATTCTGTGGGGCAGAAGACAACGCTTTGCTCAGGTGAATGAAAGAGTTGGCACTATCTCTGTTGCCGACACTTGCATTAGCAGAGGTGTTCGGGCGTGAAATGTTTCTTTAAACCTCCTCCATGGAGACATATATGTCACGAGTTGAAAGAGCTAACTCGACCCAAGAGCAGATATTGGACAAAAAAATATTTATTTAAACAAAAAGGCAAAAACAAAAACTTACTTTGTTACTGAATCTCGAAAGTCCAAAAATAAAAGACCAAAGCACGGAGGGAAACACAGAGACGCTAACAACAACTTAAAACGGCAGTTGCTAAAAAGTAGCTAACTGAAACTACAGTGGTTGTCGGGGAGATTAAATGTTGTCACGCAGGGAACTCATCTCTGATCCACCTTACAGCCTTTAGTCATGTTTTTCAGTGCTCTTGTAAATATTAGGTTAAAAAACAACTTAATAAGCTACGGTTTCGCGAACTTGTCAAAACCGCTGATTAGATCGATGAAGCACAGTCGTGACGTCAAAATCAACTAGCCTGTCCTCCAACCTATACGACTCCACTGGTTGTTTGTGCAAGCGTCAAATTACGACCCATATTTACATTTTAGATGCAAGTGACCTCTCGCGGACGTATAAATAACCTTGATCCGGTGAATGTGTGTTTGTTATCGAATGACGTTTGACCCCTAACCCAAACCTAAGTCCAAGCTAGCTAACTTAATAGTTAATTACCACTTACCTTGGTAAGCACATCAAGCAGTGTGACGGTGCAGGGTGAAGATTTACTGGCATTTCCACGTTCCCTGGTTGGGGCGCTAATTTGGGAAACGCTCCTATTGGTCGTATTACATGACAGACGACTTCTACGGTCCTATAGATTTGGGGACTTGTTGAAATCAACCCATCGCGGTGTAGTTCGTTATAGCATAACGTTAGCTTTTTACTTTTCTCAACTGCATTAACTCTTCAAACTTCATAACAATGGTGTTCATCTGTAAAGGTTATGCAGCTGAACAAAAAAGTATGCATCAGAAATGTGTGTTTGACACAGCTTATTTTCTGCAATCATCCAAAATCCAATGCAAAAATCCCATAGGCGAATTCTCTTAGGAACCACCGGCGCCATTTCTTGGCCAACAAAAATATGTCATCACTATACCGGTCAATATCTACACTGACGTCCCAACTAAGTCAGTCAGTCACATTAATCAGCCTCTGTCTAAGGTTTAAGATTCCGACCTGTGACATCATAGATCAAAGGCCACTTTCTGTTATATAAATGTAAACAAACCAAAATGTAATACACACTAGCTGTGTCCCATTTAATTCCATTTTAGACTTTGGTTATGAATATTGCCAGAAATTATATTTTAGTAATTACGTTACTGTAAACGTTATTAGCTTGCTTACCTAGCATTCACATATCCGGGCCATAGACTGCAAAAAGAATGGACGGGACAAGGTCCTACACCCCACCTTCTCAATAATAACAGGTAGGATGTGGGTCAAACATCATTTTTTCCCAAACCTGAACTTTGGTCTCTCAAACCAGTCCCTCGTAGTGTCTCAGGTTGTCTCAGCATGTTCCTGAACTGTCTCAAATGGGTTCTTGGAAGTGTCCCCAGTTGTCCTGGCTAATTTCTGGATTGTCTCAAGTTGGTCCCTTGTAGTGTCTTCAGTTTTTTGAAGTGATTCCTGTACTGTCTCATTTGATTCCTGGTCTGTCCCTGGATGAGTCCCAAGTCATCTCAGTTTATTCCTGGACTGTCTCAGGCAACTTGGCTCCAAAGGTTCATACTCTCTGATGTTTTTGTCTATTATTTCCTCAGTGTTATTCTGTGGGGCAGAAGACAACGCTTTGCTCAGGTGAATGAAAGAGTTGGCACTATCTCTGTTGCCGACACTTGCATTAGCAGAGGTGTTCGGGCGTGAAATGTTTCTTTAAACCTCCTCCATGGAGACATATATGTCACGAGTTGAAAGAGCTAACTCGACCCAAGAGCAGATATTGGACAAAAAAATATTTATTTAAACAAAAAGGCAAAAACAAAAACTTACTTTGTTACTGAATCTCGAAAGTCCAAAAATAAAAGACCAAAGCACGGAGGGAAACACAGAGACGCTAACAACAACTTAAAACGGCAGTTGCTAAAAAGTAGCTAACTGAAACTACAGTGGTTGTCGGGGAGATTAAATGTTGTCACGCAGGGAACTCATCTCTGATCCACCTTACAGCCTTTAGTCATGTTTTTCAGTGCTCTTGTAAATATTAGGTTAAAAAACAACTTAATAAGCTACGGTTTCGCGAACTTGTCAAAACCGCTGATTAGATCGATGAAGCACAGTCGTGACGTCAAAATCAACTAGCCTGTCCTCCAACCTATACGACTCCACTGGTTGTTTGTGCAAGCGTCAAATTACGACCCATATTTACATTTTAGATGCAAGTGACCTCTCGCGGACGTATAAATAACCTTGATCCGGTGAATGTGTGTTTGTTATCGAATGACGTTTGACCCCTAACCCAAACCTAAGTCCAAGCTAGCTAACTTAATAGTTAATTACCACTTACCTTGGTAAGCACATCAAGCAGTGTGACGGTGCAGGGTGAAGATTTACTGGCATTTCCACGTTCCCTGGTTGGGGCGCTAATTTGGGAAACGCTCCTATTGGTCGTATTACATGACAGACGACTTCTACGGTCCTATAGATTTGGGGACTTGTTGAAATCAACCCATCGCGGTGTAGTTCGTTATAGCATAACGTTAGCTTTTTACTTTTCTCAACTGCATTTACTCTTCAAACTTCATAACAATGGTGTTCATCTGTAAAGGTTATGCAGCTGAACAAAAAAGTATGCATCAGAAATGTGTGTTTGACACAGCTTATTTTCTGCAATCATCCAAAATCCAATGCAAAAATCCCATTGGCGAATTCTCTTAGGAACCACTGGCGCCATTTCTTGGCCAACAAAAATATGTCATCACTATACCGGTCAATGTCTACACTGACGTCCCAACTAAGTCAGTCAGTCACATTAATCAGCCTCTGTCTAAGGTTTAAGATTCCGACCTGTGACATCATAGATCAAAGGCCACTTTCTGTTATATAAATGTAAACAAACCAAAATGTAATACACACTAGCTGTGTCCCATTTAATTCCATTTTAGACTTTGGTTATGAATATTGCCAGAAATTATATTTTAGTAATTACGTTACTGTAAACGTTATTAGCTTGCTTACCTAGCATTCACATATCCGGGCCATAGACTGCAAAAAGAATGGACGGGACAAGGTCCTACACCCCACCTTCTCAATAATAACAGGTAGGATGTGGGTCAAACATCATTTTTTCCCAAACCTGAACTTTGGTCTCTCAAACCAGTCCCTCGTAGTGTCTCAGGTTGTCTCAGCATGTTCCTGAACTGTCTCAAATGGGTTCTTGGAAGTGTCCCCAGTTGTCTTGGCTAATTTCTGGACTGTCTCAAGTTGGTCCCTTGTAGTGTCTTCAGTTTTTTGAAGTGATTCCTGTACTGTCTCATTTGATTCCTGGTCTGTCCCTGGATGAGTCCCAAGTCATCTCAGTTTATTCCTGGACTGTCTCAGGCAACTTGGCTCCAAAGGTTCATACTCTCTGATGTTTTTGTCTATTATTTCCTCAGTGTTATTCTGTGGGGCAGAAGACAACGCTTTGCTCAGGTGAATGAAAGAGTTGGCACTATCTCTGTTGCCGACACTTGCATTAGCAGAGGTGTTCGGGCGTGAAATGTTTCTTTAAACCTCCTCCATGGAGACATATATGTCACGAGTTGAAAGAGCTAACTCGACCCAAGAGCAGATATTGGACAAAAAAATATTTATTTAAACAAAAAGGCAAAAACAAAAACTTACTTTGTTACTGAATCTCGAAAGTCCAAAAATAAAAGACCAAAGCACGGAGGGAAACACAGAGACGCTAACAACAACTTAAAACGGCAGTTGCTAAAAAGTAGCTAACTGAAACTACAGTGGTTGTCGGGGAGATTAAATGTTGTCACGCAGGGAACTCATCTCTGATCCACCTTACAGCCTTTAGTCATGTTTTTCAGTGCTCTTGTAAATATTAGGTTAAAAAACAACTTAATAAGCTACGGTTTCGCGAACTTGTCAAAACCGCTGATTAGATCGATGAAGCACAGTCGTGACGTCAAAATCAACTAGCCTGTCCTCCAACCTATACGACTCCACTGGTTGTTTGTGCAAGCGTCAAATTACGACCCATATTTACATTTTAGATGCAAGTGACCTCTCGCGGACGTATAAATAACCTTGATCCGGTGAATGTGTGTTTGTTATCGAATGACGTTTGACCCCTAACCCAAACCTAAGTCCAAGCTAGCTAACTTAATAGTTAATTACCACTTACCTTGGTAAGCACATCAAGCAGTGTGACGGTGCAGGGTGAAGATTTACTGGCATTTCCACGTTCCCTGGTTGGGGCGCTAATTTGGGAAACGCTCCTATTGGTCGTATTACATGACAGACGACTTCTACGGTCCTATAGATTTGGGGACTTGTTGAAATCAACCCATCGCGGTGTAGTTCGTTATAGCATAACGTTAGCTTTTTACTTTTCTCAACTGCATTTACTCTTCAAACTTCATAACAATGGTGTTCATCTGTAAAGGTTATGCAGCTGAACAAAAAAGTATGCATCAGAAATGTGTGTTTGACACAGCTTATTTTCTGCAATCATCCAAAATCCAATGCAAAAATCCCATTGGCGAATTCTCTTAGGAACCACTGGCGCCATTTCTTGGCCAACAAAAATATGTCATCACTATACCGGTCAATGTCTACACTGACGTCCCAACTAAGTCAGTCAGTCACATTAATCAGCCTCTGTCTAAGGTTTAAGATTCCGACCTGTGACATCATAGATCAAAGGCCACTTTCTGTTATATAAATGTAAACAAACCAAAATGTAATACACACTAGCTGTGTCCCATTTAATTCCATTTTAGACTTTGGTTATGAATATTGCCAGAAATTATATTTTAGTAATTACGTTACTGTAAACGTTATTAGCTTGCTTACCTAGCATTCACATATCCGGGCCATAGACTGCAAAAAGAATGGACGGGACAAGGTCCTACACCCCACCTTCTCAATAATAACAGGTAGGATGTGGGTCAAACATCATTTTTTCCCAAACCTGAACTTTGGTCTCTCAAACCAGTCCCTCGTAGTGTCTCAGGTTGTCTCAGCATGTTCCTGAACTGTCTCAAATGGGTTCTTGGAAGTGTCCCCAGTTGTCTTGGCTAATTTCTGGACTGTCTCAAGTTGGTCCCTTGTAGTGTCTTCAGTTTTTTGAAGTGATTCCTGTACTGTCTCATTTGATTCCTGGTCTGTCCCTGGATGAGTCCCAAGTCATCTCAGTTTATTCCTGGACTGTCTCAGGCAACTTGGCTCCAAAGGTTCATACTCTCTGATGTTTTTGTCTATTATTTCCTCAGTGTTATTCTGTGGGGCAGAAGACAACGCTTTGCTCAGGTGAATGAAAGAGTTGGCACTATCTCTGTTGCCGACACTTGCATTAGCAGAGGTGTTCGGGCGTGAAATGTTTCTTTAAATCTCCTCCATGGAGAGATATATGTCACGAGTTGAAAGAGCTAACTCGACCCAAGTGCAGATATTGGACAAAAAAATATTTATTTAAACAAAAAGGCAAAAACAAAAACTTACTTAGTTACTGAATCTCGAAAGTCCAAAAATAAAAGACCAAACCAAGGAGGGAAACGCAGAGACGCTAACAACAACTTAAAACGGCAGTTGCTAAAAAGTAGCTAACTGAAACTACAGTGGTTGTCGGGGAGATTAAATGTTGTCACGCAGGGAACTCATCTCTGATCCACCTTACAGCCTTTAGTCATGTTTTTCAGTACTCTTGTAAATATTAGGTTAAAAAACAACTTAATAAGCTACGGTTTCGCGAACTTGTCAAAACCGCTGATTAGATCGATGAAGCACAGTCGTGACGTCAAAATCAACTAGCCTGTCCTCCAACCTATACGACTCCACTGGTTGTTTGTGCAAGCGTCAAATTACGACCCATATTTACAGTTTAGATGCAAGTGACCTCTCGCGGATGTATAAATAACCTTGATCTGGTGAATGTGTGTTTGTTATCGAATGACGTTTGACCCCTAACCCAAACCTAAGTCCAAGCTAGCTAACTTAATAGTTAATTACCACTTACCTTGGTAAGCACATCAAGCAGTGTGACGGCGCAGGGTGAAGATTTACTGGCATTTCCACGTTCCCTGGTTGGGGCGCTAATTTGGGAAACGCTCCTATTGGTCGTATTACATGACAGACGACTTCTACGGTCCTATAGATTTGGGGACTTGTTGAAATCAACCCATCGCGGTGTAGTTCGTTATAGCATAACGTTAGCTTTTTACTTTTCTCAACTGCATTAACTCTTCAAACTTCATAACAATGGTGTTCATCTGTAAAGGTTATGCAGCTGAACAAAAAAGTATGCATCAGAAATGTGTGTTTGACACAGCTTATTTTCTGCAATCATCCAAAATCCAATGCAAAAATCCCATAGGCGAATTCTCTTAGGAACCACCGGCGCCATTTCTTGGCCAACAAAAATATGTCATCACTACACCGGTCAATGTCTACACTGACGTCCCAACTAAGTCAGTCAGTCACATTAATCAGCCTCTGTCTAAGGTTTAAGATTCCGACCTGTGACATCATAGATCAAAGGCCACTTTCTATTATATAAATGTAAACAACCCAAAATGTAATACACACTAGCTGTGTCCCATTTAATTCCATTTTAGACTTTGGTTATGAGTATTGCCAGAAATTATATTTTACTAATTACGTTACTGTAAACGTTATTAGCTTGCTTACCTAGCATTCACATATCCGGGCCATAGACTGCAAAAAGAATGGACGGGACAAGGTCCTACACCCCACCTTCTCAATAATAACAGGTAGGATGTGGGTCAAACATCATTTTTTCCCAAACCTGAACTTTGGTCTCTCAAACCAGTCCCTCGTAGTGTCTCAGGTTGTCTCAGCATGTTCCTGAACTGTCTCAAATGGGTTCTTGGAAGTGTCCCCAGTTGTCCTGGCTAATTTCTGGACTGTCTCAAGTTGGTCCCTTGTAGTGTCTTCAGTTTTTTGAAGTGATTCCTGTACTGTCTCATTTGATTCCTGGTCTGTCCCTGGATGAGTCCCAAGTCATCTCAGTTTATTCCTGGACTGTCTCAGGCAACTTGGCTCCAAAGGTTCATACTCTCTGATGTTTTTGTCTATTATTTCCTCAGTGTTATTCTGTGGGGCAGAAGACAACGCTTTGCTCAGGTGAATGAAAGAGTTGGCACTATCTCTGTTGCCGACACTTGCATTAGCAGAGGTGTTCGGGCGTGAAATGTTTCTTTAAATCTCCTCCATGGAGAGATATATGTCACGAGTTGAAAGAGCTAACTCGACCCAAGTGCAGATATTGGACAAAAAAATATTTATTTAAACAAAAAGGCAAAAACAAAAACTTACTTTGTTACTGAATCTCGAAAGTCCAAAAATAAAAGACCAAAGCACGGAGGGAAACACAGAGACGCTAACAACAACTTAAAACGGCAGTTGCTAAAAAGTAGCTAACTGAAACTACAGTGGTTGTCGGGGAGATTAAATGTTGTCACGCAGGGAACTCATCTCTGATCCACCTTACAGCCTTTAGTCATGTTTTTCAGTGCTCTTGTAAATATTAGGTTAAAAAACAACTTAATAAGCTACGGTTTCGCGAACTTGTCAAAACCGCTGATTAGATCGATGAAGCACAGTCGTGACGTCAAAATCAACTAGCCTGTCCTCCAACCTATACGACTCCACTGGTTGTTTGTGCAAGCGTCAAATTACGACCCATATTTACATTTTAGATGCAAGTGACCTCTCGCGGACGTATAAATAACCTTGATACGGTGAATGTGTGTTTGTTATCGAATGACGTTTGACCCCTAACCCAAACCTAAGTCCAAGCTAGCTAACTTAATAGTTAATTACCACTTACCTTGGTAAGCACATCAAGCAGTGTGACGGTGCAGGGTGAAGATTTACTGGCATTTCCACGTTCCCTGGTTGGGGCGCTAATTTGGGAAACGCTCCTATTGGTCGTATTACATGACAGACGACTTCTACGGTCCTATAGATTTGGGGACTTGTTGAAATCAACCCATCGCGGTGTAGTTCGTTATAGCATAACGTTAGCTTTTTACTTTTCTCAACTGCATTAACTCTTCAAACTTCATAACAATGGTGTTCATCTGTAAAGGTTATGCAGCTGAACAAAAAAGTATGCATCAGAAATGTGTGTTTGACACAGCTTATTTTCTGCAATCATCCAAAATCCAATGCAAAAATCCCATTGGCGAATTCTCTTAGGAACCACTGGCGCCATTTCTTGGCCAACAAAAATATGTCATCACTATACCGGTCAATGTCTACACTGACGTCCCAACTAAGTCAGTCAGTCACATTAATCAGCCTCTGTCTAAGGTTTAAGATTCCGACCTGTGACATCATAGATCAAAGGCCACTTTCTGTTATATAAATGTAAACAAACCAAAATGTAATACACACTAGCTGTGTCCCATTTAATTCCATTTTAGACTTTGGTTATGAATATTGCCAGAAATTATATTTTAGTAATTACGTTACTGTAAACGTTATTAGCTTGCTTACCTAGCATTCACATATCCGGGCCATAGACTGCAAAAAGAATGGACGGGACAAGGTCCTACACCCCACCTTCTCAATAATAACAGGTAGGATGTGGGTCAAACATCATTTTTTCCCAAACCTGAACTTTGGTCTCTCAAACCAGTCCCTCGTAGTGTCTCAGGTTGTCTCAGCATGTTCCTGAACTGTCTCAAATGGGTTCTTGGAAGTGTCCCCAGTTGTCCTGGCTAATTTCTGGACTGTCTCAAGTTGGTCCCTTGTAGTGTCTTCAGTTTTTTGAAGTGATTCCTGTACTGTCTCATTTGATTCCTGGTCTGTCCCTGGATGAGTCCCAAGTCATCTCAGTTTATTCCTGGACTGTCTCAGGCAACTTGGCTCCAAAGGTTCATACTCTCTGATGTTTTTGTCTATTATTTCCTCAGTGTTATTCTGTGGGGCAGAAGACAACGCTTTGCTCAGGTGAATGAAAGAGTTGGCACTATCTCTGTTGCCGACACTTGCATTAGCAGAGGTGTTCGGGCGTGAAATGTTTCTTTAAATCTCCTCCATGGAGAGATATATGTCACGAGTTGAAAGAGCTAACTCGACCCAAGTGCAGATATTGGACAAAAAAATATTTATTTAAACAAAAAGGCAAAAACAAAAACTTACTTTGTTACTGAATCTCGAAAGTCCAAAAATAAAAGACCAAAGCACGGAGGGAAACACAGAGACGCTAACAACAACTTAAAACGGCAGTTGCTAAAAAGTAGCTAACTGAAACTACAGTGGTTGTCGGGGAGATTAAATGTTGTCACGCAGGGAACTCATCTCTGATCCACCTTACAGCCTTTAGTCATGTTTTTCAGTGCTCTTGTAAATATTAGGTTAAAAAACAACTTAATAAGCTACGGTTTCGCGAACTTGTCAAAACCGCTGATTAGATCGATGAAGCACAGTCGTGACGTCAAAATCAACTAGCCTGTCCTCCAACCTATACGACTCCACTGGTTGTTTGTGCAAGCGTCAAATTACGACCCATATTTACATTTTAGATGCAAGTGACCTCTCGCGGACGTATAAATAACCTTGATCCGGTGAATGTGTGTTTGTTATCGAATGACGTTTGACCCCTAACCCAAACCTAAGTCCAAGCTAGCTAACTTAATAGTTAATTACCACTTACCTTGGTAAGCACATCAAGCAGTGTGACGGTGCAGGGTGAAGATTTACTGGCATTTCCACGTTCCCTGGTTGGGGCGCTAATTTGGGAAACGCTCCTATTGGTCGTATTACATGACAGACGACTTCTACGGTCCTATAGATTTGGGGACTTGTTGAAATCAACCCATCGCGGTGTAGTTCGTTATAGCATAACGTTAGCTTTTTACTTTTCTCAACTGCATTTACTCTTCAAACTTCATAACAATGGTGTTCATCTGTAAAGGTTATGCAGCTGAACAAAAAAGTATGCATCAGAAACGTGTGTTTGACACAGCTTATTTTCTGCAATCATCCAAAATCCAATGCAAAAATCCCATTGGCGAATTCTCTTAGGAACCACCGGCGCCATTTCTTGGCCAACAAAAATATGTCATCACTATACCGGTCAATGTCTATACTGACGTCCCAACTAAGTCAGTCAGTCACATTAATCAGCCTCGGTCTAAGGTTTAAGATTCCGACCTGTGACATCATAGATCAAAGGCCACTTTCTATTATATAAATGTAAACAACCCAAAATGTAATACACACTAGCTGTGTCCCATTTAATTCCATTTTAGACTTTGGTTATGAGTATTGCCAGAAATTATATTTTAGTAATTACGTTACTGTAAACGTTATTAGCTTGCTTACCTAGCAGTCACATATCCGGGCCATAGACTGCAAAAAGAATGGACGGGACAAGGTCATACACCCCACCTTCTCAATAATAACAGGTAGGATGTGGGTCAAACATCATTTTTTCCCAAACCTGAACTTTGGTCTCTCAAACCAGTCCCTCGTAGTGTCTCAGGTTGTCTCAGCATGTTCCTGAACTGTCTCAAATGGGTTCTTGGAAGTGTCCCCAGTTGTCTTGGCTAATTTCTGGACTGTCTCAAGTTGGTCCCTTGTAGTGTCTTCAGTTTTTTGAAGTGATTCCTGTACTGTCTCATTTGATTCCTGGTCTGTCCCTGGATGAGTCCCAAGTCATCTCAGTTTATTCCTGGACTGTCTCAGGCAACTTGGCTCCAAAGGTTCATACTCTCTGATGTTTTTGTCTATTATTTCCTCAGTGTTATTCTGTGGGGCAGAAGACAACGCTTTGCTCAGGTGAATGAAAGAGTTGGCACTATCTCTGTTGCCGACACTTGCATTAGCAGAGGTGTTCGGGCGTGAAATGTTTCTTTAAATCTCCTCCATGGAGAGATATATGTCACGAGTTGAAAGAGCTAACTCGACCCAAGTGCAGATATTGGACAAAAAAATATTTATTTAAACAAAAAGGCAAAAACAAAAACTTACTTTGTTACTGAATCTCGAAAGTCCAAAAATAAAAGACCAAAGCACGGAGGGAAACACAGAGACGCTAACAACAACTTAAAACGGCAGTTGCTAAAAAGTAGCTAACTGAAACTACAGTGGTTGTCGGGGAGATTAAATGTTGTCACGCAGGGAACTCATCTCTGATCCACCTTACAGCCTTTAGTCATGTTTTTCAGTGCTCTTGTAAATATTAGGTTAAAAAACAACTTAATAAGCTACGGTTTCGCGAACTTGTCAAAACCGCTGATTAGATCGATGAAGCACAGTCGTGACGTCAAAATCAACTAGCCTGTCCTCCAACCTATACGACTCCACTGGTTGTTTGTGCAAGCGTCAAATTACGACCCATATTTACATTTTAGATGCAAGTGACCTCTCGCGGACGTATAAATAACCTTGATCCGGTGAATGTGTGTTTGTTATCGAATGACGTTTGACCCCTAACCCAAACCTAAGTCCAAGCTAGCTAACTTAATAGTTAATTACCACTTACCTTGGTAAGCACATCAAGCAGTGTGACGGTGCAGGGTGAAGATTTACTGGCATTTCCACGTTCCCTGGTTGGGGCGCTAATTTGGGAAACGCTCCTATTGGTCGTATTACATGACAGACGACTTCTACGGTCCTATAGATTTGGGGACTTGTTGAAATCAACCCATCGCGGTGTAGTTCGTTATAGCATAACGTTAGCTTTTTACTTTTCTCAACTGCATTAACTCTTCAAACTTCATAACAATGGTGTTCATCTGTAAAGGTTATGCAGCTGAACAAAAAAGTATGCATCAGAAATGTGTGTTTGACACAGCTTATTTTCTGCAATCATCCAAAATCCAATGCAAAAATCCCATTGGCGAATTCTCTTAGGAACCACTGGCGCCATTTCTTGGCCAACAAAAATATGTCATCACTATACCGGTCAATGTCTACACTGACGTCCCAACTAAGTCAGTCAGTCACATTAATCAGCCTCTGTCTAAGGTTTAAGATTCCGACCTGTGACATCATAGATCAAAGGCCACTTTCTGTTATATAAATGTAAACAAACCAAAATGTAATACACACTAGCTGTGTCCCATTTAATTCCATTTTAGACTTTGGTTATGAATATTGCCAGAAATTATATTTTAGTAATTACGTTACTGTAAACGTTATTAGCTTGCTTACCTAGCATTCACATATCCGGGCCATAGACTGCAAAAAGAATGGACGGGACAAGGTCCTACACCCCACCTTCTCAATAATAACAGGTAGGATGTGGGTCAAACATCATTTTTTCCCAAACCTGAACTTTGGTCTCTCAAACCAGTCCCTCGTAGTGTCTCAGGTTGTCTCAGCATGTTCCTGAACTGTCTCAAATGGGTTCTTGGAAGTGTCCCCAGTTGTCCTGGCTAATTTCTGGACTGTCTCAAGTTGGTCCCTTGTAGTGTCTTCAGTTTTTTGAAGTGATTCCTGTACTGTCTCATTTGATTCCTGGTCTGTCCCTGGATGAGTCCCAAGTCATCTCAGTTTATTCCTGGACTGTCTCAGGCAACTTGGCTCCAAAGGTTCATACTCTCTGATGTTTTTGTCTATTATTTCCTCAGTGTTATTCTGTGGGGCAGAAGACAACGCTTTGCTCAGGTGAATGAAAGAGTTGGCACTATCTCTGTTGCCGACACTTGCATTAGCAGAGGTGTTCGGGCGTGAAATGTTTCTTTAAATCTCCTCCATGGAGAGATATATGTCACGAGTTGAAAGAGCTAACTCGACCCAAGTGCAGATATTGGACAAAAAAATATTTATTTAAACAAAAAGGCAAAAACAAAAACTTACTTTGTTACTGAATCTCGAAAGTCCAAAAATAAAAGACCAAAGCACGGAGGGAAACACAGAGACGCTAACAACAACTTAAAACGGCAGTTGCTAAAAAGTAGCTAACTGAAACTACAGTGGTTGTCGGGGAGATTAAATGTTGTCACGCAGGGAACTCATCTCTGATCCACCTTACAGCCTTTAGTCATGTTTTTCAGTGCTCTTGTAAATATTAGGTTAAAAAACAACTTAATAAGCTACGGTTTCGCGAACTTGTCAAAACCGCTGATTAGATCGATGAAGCACAGTCGTGACGTCAAAATCAACTAGCCTGTCCTCCAACCTATACGACTCCACTGGTTGTTTGTGCAAGCGTCAAATTACGACCCATATTTACATTTTAGATGCAAGTGACCTCTCGCGGACGTATAAATAACCTTGATCCGGTGAATGTGTGTTTGTTATCGAATGACGTTTGACCCCTAACCCAAACCTAAGTCCAAGCTAGCTAACTTAATAGTTAATTACCACTTACCTTGGTAAGCACATCAAGCAGTGTGACGGTGCAGGGTGAAGATTTACTGGCATTTCCACGTTCCCTGGTTGGGGCGCTAATTTGGGAAACGCTCCTATTGGTCGTATTACATGACAGACGACTTCTACGGTCCTATAGATTTGGGGACTTGTTGAAATCAACCCATCGCGGTGTAGTTCGTTATAGCATAACGTTAGCTTTTTACTTTTCTCAACTGCATTTACTCTTCAAACTTCATAACAATGGTGTTCATCTGTAAAGGTTATGCAGCTGAACAAAAAAGTATGCATCAGAAACGTGTGTTTGACACAGCTTATTTTCTGCAATCATCCAAAATCCAATGCAAAAATCCCATTGGCGAATTCTCTTAGGAACCACCGGCGCCATTTCTTGGCCAACAAAAATATGTCATCACTATACCGGTCAATGTCTATACTGACGTCCCAACTAAGTCAGTCAGTCACATTAATCAGCCTCGGTCTAAGGTTTAAGATTCCGACCTGTGACATCATAGATCAAAGGCCACTTTCTATTATATAAATGTAAACAACCCAAAATGTAATACACACTAGCTGTGTCCCATTTAATTCCATTTTAGACTTTGGTTATGAGTATTGCCAGAAATTATATTTTAGTAATTACGTTACTGTAAACGTTATTAGCTTGCTTACCTAGCAGTCACATATCCGGGCCATAGACTGCAAAAAGAATGGACGGGACAAGGTCATACACCCCACCTTCTCAATAATAACAGGTAGGATGTGGGTCAAACATCATTTTTTCCCAAACCTGAACTTTGGTCTCTCAAACCAGTCCCTCGTAGTGTCTCAGGTTGTCTCAGCATGTTCCTGAACTGTCTCAAATGGGTTCTTGGAAGTGTCCCCAGTTGTCTTGGCTAATTTCTGGACTGTCTCAAGTTGGTCCCTTGTAGTGTCTTCAGTTTTTTGAAGTGATTCCTGTACTGTCTCATTTGATTCCTGGTCTGTCCCTGGATGAGTCCCAAGTCATCTCAGTTTATTCCTGGACTGTCTCAGGCAACTTGGCTCCAAAGGTTCATACTCTCTGATGTTTTTGTCTATTATTTCCTCAGTGTTATTCTGTGGGGCAGAAGACAACGCTTTGCTCAGGTGAATGAAAGAGTTGGCACTATCTCTGTTGCCGACACTTGCATTAGCAGAGGTGTTCGGGCGTGAAATGTTTCTTTAAATCTCCTCCATGGAGAGATATATGTCACGAGTTGAAAGAGCTAACTCGACCCAAGTGCAGATATTGGACAAAAAAATATTTATTTAAACAAAAAGGCAAAAACAAAAACTTACTTTGTTACTGAATCTCGAAAGTCCAAAAATAAAAGACCAAAGCACGGAGGGAAACACAGAGACGCTAACAACAACTTAAAACGGCAGTTGCTAAAAAGTAGCTAACTGAAACTACAGTGGTTGTCGGGGAGATTAAATGTTGTCACGCAGGGAACTCATCTCTGATCCACCTTACAGCCTTTAGTCATGTTTTTCAGTGCTCTTGTAAATATTAGGTTAAAAAACAACTTAATAAGCTACGGTTTCGCGAACTTGTCAAAACCGCTGATTAGATCGATGAAGCACAGTCGTGACGTCAAAATCAACTAGCCTGTCCTCCAACCTATACGACTCCACTGGTTGTTTGTGCAAGCGTCAAATTACGACCCATATTTACATTTTAGATGCAAGTGACCTCTCGCGGACGTATAAATAACCTTGATCCGGTGAATGTGTGTTTGTTATCGAATGACGTTTGACCCCTAACCCAAACCTAAGTCCAAGCTAGCTAACTTAATAGTTAATTACCACTTACCTTGGTAAGCACATCAAGCAGTGTGACGGTGCAGGGTGAAGATTTACTGGCATTTCCACGTTCCCTGGTTGGGGCGCTAATTTGGGAAACGCTCCTATTGGTCGTATTACATGACAGACGACTTCTACGGTCCTATAGATTTGGGGACTTGTTGAAATCAACCCATCGCGGTGTAGTTCGTTATAGCATAACGTTAGCTTTTTACTTTTCTCAACTGCATTTACTCTTCAAACTTCATAACAATGGTGTTCATCTGTAAAGGTTATGCAGCTGAACAAAAAAGTATGCATCAGAAACGTGTGTTTGACACAGCTTATTTTCTGCAATCATCCAAAATCCAATGCAAAAATCCCATTGGCGAATTCTCTTAGGAACCACCGGCGCCATTTCTTGGCCAACAAAAATATGTCATCACTATACCGGTCAATGTCTATACTGACGTCCCAACTAAGTCAGTCAGTCACATTAATCAGCCTCGGTCTATGGTTTAAGATTCCGACCTGTGACATCATAGATCAAAGGCCACTTTCTATTATATAAATGTAAACAACCCAAAATGTAATACACACTAGCTGTGTCCCATTTAATTCCATTTTAGACTTTGGTTATGAGTATTGCCAGAAATTATATTTTAGTAATTACGTTACTGTAAACGTTATTAGCTTGCTTACCTAGCAGTCACATATCCGGGCCATAGACTGCAAAAAGAATGGACGGGACAAGGTCATACACCCCACCTTCTCAATAATAACAGGTAGGATGTGGGTCAAACATCATTTTTTCCCAAACCTGAACTTTGGTCTCTCAAACCAGTCCCTCGTAGTGTCTCAGGTTGTCTCAGCATGTTCCTGAACTGTCTCAAATGGGTTCTTGGAAGTGTCCCCAGTTGTCTTGGCTAATTTCTGGACTGTCTCAAGTTGGTCCCTTGTAGTGTCTTCAGTTTTTTGAAGTGATTCCTGTACTGTCTCATTTGATTCCTGGTCTGTCCCTGGATGAGTCCCAAGTCATCTCAGTTTATTCCTGGACTGTCTCAGGCAACTTGGCTCCAAAGGTTCATACTCTCTGATGTTTTTGTCTATTATTTCCTCAGTGTTATTCTGTGGGGCAGAAGACAACGCTTTGCTCAGGTGAATGAAAGAGTTGGCACTATCTCTGTTGCCGACACTTGCATTAGCAGAGGTGTTCGGGCGTGAAATGTTTCTTTAAATCTCCTCCATGGAGAGATATATGTCACGAGTTGAAAGAGCTAACTCGACCCAAGTGCAGATATTGGACAAAAAAATATTTATTTAAACAAAAAGGCAAAAACAAAAACTTACTTAGTTACTGAATCTCGAAAGTCCAAAAATAAAAGACCAAACCAAGGAGGGAAACGCAGAGACGCTAACAACAACTTAAAACGGCAGTTGCTAAAAAGTAGCTAACTGAAACTACAGTGGTTGTCGGGGAGATTAAATGTTGTCACGCAGGGAACTCATCTCTGATCCACCTTACAGCCTTTAGTCATGTTTTTCAGTACTCTTGTAAATATTAGGTTAAAAAACAACTTAATAAGCTACGGTTTCGCGAACTTGTCAAAACCGCTGATTAGATCGATGAAGCACAGTCGTGACGTCAAAATCAACTAGCCTGTCCTCCAACCTATACGACTCCACTGGTTGTTTGTGCAAGCGTCAAATTACGACCCATATTTACAGTTTAGATGCAAGTGACCTCTCGCGGACGTATAAATAACCTTGATCCGGTGAATGTGTGTTTGTTATCGAATGACGTTTGACCCCTAACCCAAACCTAAGTCCAAGCTAGCTAACTTAATAGTTAATTACCACTTACCTTGGTAAGCACATCAAGCAGTGTGACGGCGCAGGGTGAAGATTTACTGGCATTTCCACGTTCCCTGGTTGGGGCGCTAATTTGGGAAACGCTCCTATTGGTCGTATTACATGACAGACGACTTCTACGGTCCTATAGATTTGGGGACTTGTTGAAATCAACCCATCGCGGTGTAGTTCGTTATAGCATAACGTTAGCTTTTTACTTTTCTCAACTGCATTAACTCTTCAAACTTCATAACAATGGTGTTCATCTGTAAAGGTTATGCAGCTGAACAAAAAAGTATGCATCAGAAATGTGTGTTTGACACAGCTTATTTTCTGCAATCATCCAAAATCCAATGCAAAAATCCCATAGGCGAATTCTCTTAGGAACCACCGGCGCCATTTCTTGGCCAACAAAAATATGTCATCACTATACCGGTCAATGTCTATACTGACGTCCCAACTAAGTCAGTCAGTCACATTAATCAGCCTCTGTCTAAGGTTTAAGATTCCGACCTGTGACATCATAGATCAAAGGCCACTTTCTGTTATATAAATGTAAACAAACCAAAATGTAATACACACTAGCTGTGTCCCATTTAATTCCATTTTAGACTTTGGTTATGAATATTGCCAGAAATTATATTTTAGTAATTACGTTACTGTAAACGTTATTAGCTTGCTTACCTAGCATTCACATATCCGGGCCATAGACTGCAAAAAGAATGGACGGGACAAGGTCCTACACCCCACCTTCTCAATAATAACAGGTAGGATGTGGGTCAAACATCATTTTTTCCCAAACCTGAACTTTGGTCTCTCAAACCAGTCCCTCGTAGTGTCTCAGGTTGTCTCAGCATGTTCCTGAACTGTCTCAAATGGGTTCTTGGAAGTGTCCCCAGTTGTCCTGGCTAATTTCTGGACTGTCTCAAGTTGGTCCCTTGTAGTGTCTTCAGTTTTTTGAAGTGATTCCTGTACTGTCTCATTTGATTCCTGGTCTGTCCCTGGATGAGTCCCAAGTCATCTCAGTTTATTCCTGGACTGTCTCAGGCAACTTGGCTCCAAAGGTTCATACTCTCTGATGTTTTTGTCTATTATTTCCTCAGTGTTATTCTGTGGGGCAGAAGACAACGCTTTGCTCAGGTGAATGAAAGAGTTGGCACTGTCTCTGTTGCCGACACTTGCATTAGCAGAGGTGTTCGGGCGTGAAATGTTTCTTTAAATCTCCTCCATGGAGAGATATATGTCACGAGTTGAAAGAGCTAACTCGACCCAAGTGCAGATATTGGACAAAAAAATATTTATTTAAACAAAAAGGCAAAAACAAAAACTTACTTTGTTACTGAATCTCGAAAGTCCAAAAATAAAAGATCAAAGCACGGAGGGAAACACAGAGACGCTAACAACAACTTAAAACGGCAGTTGCTAAAAAGTAGCTAACTGAAACTACAGTGGTTGTCGGGGAGATTAAATGTTGTCACGCAGGGAACTCATCTCTGATCCACCTTACAGCCTTTAGTCATGTTTTTCAGTGCTCTTGTAAATATTAGGTTAAAAAACAACTTAATAAGCTACGGTTTCGCGAACTTGTCAAAACCGCTGATTAGATCGATGAAGCACAGTCGTGACGTCAAAATCAACTAGCCTGTCCTCCAACCTATACGACTCCACTGGTTGTTTGTGCAAGCGTCAAATTACGACCCATATTTACATTTTAGATGCAAGTGACCTCTCGCGGACGTATAAATAACCTTGATCCGGTGAATGTGTGTTTGTTATCGAATGACGTTTGACCCCTAACCCAAACCTAAGTCCAAGCTAGCTAACTTAATAGTTAATTACCACTTACCTTGGTAAGCACATCAAGCAGTGTGACGGTGCAGGGTGAAGATTTACTGGCATTTCCACGTTCCCTGGTTGGGGCGCTAATTTGGGAAACGCTCCTATTGGTCGTATTACATGACAGACGACTTCTACGGTCCTATAGATTTGGGGACTTGTTGAAATCAACCCATCGCGGTGTAGTTCGTTATAGCATAACGTTAGCTTTTTACTTTTCTCAACTGCATTAACTCTTCAAACTTCATAACAATGGTGTTCATCTGTAAAGGTTATGCAGCTGAACAAAAAAGTATGCATCAGAAATGTGTGTTTGACACAGCTTATTTTCTGCAATCATCCAAAATCCAATGCAAAAATCCCATAGGCGAATTCTCTTAGGAACCACCAGCGCCATTTCTTGGCCAACAAAAATATGTCATCACTATACCGGTCAATGTCTAAACTGACGTCCCAACTAAGTCAGTCAGTCACATTAATCAGCCTCTGTCTAAGGTTTAAGATTCCGACCTGTGACATCATAGATCAAAGGCCACTTTCTGTTATATAAATGTAAACAAACCAAAATGTAATACACACTAGCTGTGTCCCATTTAATTCCATTTTAGACTTTGGTTATGAATATTGCCAGAAATTATATTTTAGTAATTACGTTACTGTAAACGTTATTAGCTTGCTTACCTAGCATTCACATATCCGGGCCATAGACTGCAAAAAGAATGGACGGGACAAGGTCCTACACCCCACCTTCTCAATAATAACAGGTAGGATGTGGGTCAAACATCATTTTTTCCCAAACCTGAACTTTGGTCTCTCAAACCAGTCCCTCGTAGTGTCTCAGGTTGTCTCAGCATGTTCCTGAACTGTCTCAAATGGGTTCTTGGAAGTGTCCCCAGTTGTCCTGGCTAATTTCTGGACTGTCTCAAGTTGGTCCCTTGTAGTGTCTTCAGTTTTTTGAAGTGATTCCTGTACTGTCTCATTTGATTCCTGGTCTGTCCCTGGATGAGTCCCAAGTCATCTCAGTTTATTCCTGGACTGTCTCAGGCAACTTGGCTCCAAAGGTTCATACTCTCTGATGTTTTTGTCTATTATTTCCTCAGTGTTATTCTGTGGGGCAGAAGACAACGCTTTGCTCAGGTGAATAAAAGAGTTGGCACTATCTCTGTTGCCGACACTTGCATTAGCAGAGGTGTTCGGGCGTGAAATGTTTCTTTAAATCTCCTCCATGGAGAGATATATGTCACGAGTTGAAAGAGCTAACTCGACCCAAGTGCAGATATTGGACAAAAAAATATTTATTTAAACAAAAAGGCAAAAACAAAAACTTACTTAGTTACTGAATCTCGAAAGTCCAAAAATAAAAGACCAAACCAAGGAGGGAAACGCAGAGACGCTAACAACAACTTAAAACGGCAGTTGCTAAAAAGTAGCTAACTGAAACTACAGTGGTTGTCGGGGAGATTAAATGTTGTCACGCAGGGAACTCATCTCTGATCCACCTTACAGCCTTTAGTCATGTTTTTCAGTGCTCTTGTAAATATTAGGTTAAAAAACAACTTAATAAGCTACGGTTTCGCGAACTTGTCAAAACCGCTGATTAGATCGATGAAGCACAGTCGTGACGTCAAAATCAACTAGCCTGTCCTCCAACCTATACGACTCCACTGGTTGTTTGTGCAAGCGTCAAATTACGACCCATATTTACATTTTAGATGCAAGTGACCTCTCGCGGACGTATAAATAACCTTGATCCGGTGAATGTGTGTTTGTTATCGAATGACGTTTGACCCCTAACCCAAACCTAAGTCCAAGCTAGCTAACTTAATAGTTAATTACCACTTACCTTGGTAAGCACATCAAGCAGTGTGACGGTGCAGGGTGAAGATTTACTGGCATTTCCACGTTCCCTGGTTGGGGCGCTAATTTGGGAAACGCTCCTATTGGTCGTATTACATGACAGACGACTTCTACGGTCCTATAGATTTGGGGACTTGTTGAAATCAACCCATCGCGGTGTAGTTCGTTATAGCATAACGTTAGCTTTTTACTTTTCTCAACTGCATTTACTCTTCAAACTTCATAACAATGGTGTTCATCTGTAAAGGTTATGCAGCTGAACAAAAAAGTATGCATCAGAAATGTGTGTTTGACACAGCTTATTTTCTGCAATCATCCAAAATCCAATGCAAAAATCCCATTGGCGAATTCTCTTAGGAACCACTGGCGCCATTTCTTGGCCAACAAAAATATGTCATCACTATACCGGTCAATGTCTACACTGACGTCCCAACTAAGTCAGTCAGTCACATTAATCAGCCTCTGTCTAAGGTTTAAGATTCCGACCTGTGACATCATAGATCAAAGGCCACTTTCTGTTATATAAATGTAAACAAACCAAAATGTAATACACACTAGCTGTGTCCCATTTAATTCCATTTTAGACTTTGGTTATGAATATTGCCAGAAATTATATTTTAGTAATTACGTTACTGTAAACGTTATTAGCTTGCTTACCTAGCATTCACATATCCGGGCCATAGACTGCAAAAAGAATGGACGGGACAAGGTCCTACACCCCACCTTCTCAATAATAACAGGTAGGATGTGGGTCAAACATCATTTTTTCCCAAACCTGAACTTTGGTCTCTCAAACCAGTCCCTCGTAGTGTCTCAGGTTGTCTCAGCATGTTCCTGAACTGTCTCAAATGGGTTCTTGGAAGTGTCCCCAGTTGTCCTGGCTAATTTCTGGACTGTCTCAAGTTGGTCCCTTGTAGTGTCTTCAGTTTTTTGAAGTGATTCCTGTACTGTCTCATTTGATTCCTGGTCTGTCCCTGGATGAGTCCCAAGTCATCTCAGTTTATTCCTGGACTGTCTCAGGCAACTTGGCTCCAAAGGTTCATACTCTCTGATGTTTTTGTCTATTATTTCCTCAGTGTTATTCTGTGGGGCAGAAGACAACGCTTTGCTCAGGTGAATGAAAGAGTTGGCACTATCTCTGTTGCCGACACTTGCATTAGCAGAGGTGTTCGGGCGTGAAATGTTTCTTTAAATCTCCTCCATGGAGAGATATATGTCACGAGTTGAAAGAGCTAACTCGACCCAAGTGCAGATATTGGACAAAAAAATATTTATTTAAACAAAAAGGCAAAAACAAAAACTTACTTTGTTACTGAATCTCGAAAGTCCAAAAATAAAAGACCAAAGCACGGAGGGAAACACAGAGACGCTAACAACAACTTAAAACGGCAGTTGCTAAAAAGTAGCTAACTGAAACTACAGTGGTTGTCGGGGAGATTAAATGTTGTCACGCAGGGAACTCATCTCTGATCCACCTTACAGCCTTTAGTCATGTTTTTCAGTGCTCTTGTAAATATTAGGTTAAAAAACAACTTAATAAGCTACGGTTTCGCGAACTTGTCAAAACCGCTGATTAGATCGATGAAGCACAGTCGTGACGTCAAAATCAACTAGCCTGTCCTCCAACCTATACGACTCCACTGGTTGTTTGTGCAAGCGTCAAATTACGACCCATATTTACATTTTAGATGCAAGTGACCTCTCGCGGACGTATAAATAACCTTGATCCGGTGAATGTGTGTTTGTTATCGAATGACGTTTGACCCCTAACCCAAACCTAAGTCCAAGCTAGCTAACTTAATAGTTAATTACCACTTACCTTGGTAAGCACATCAAGCAGTGTGACGGTGCAGGGTGAAGATTTACTGGCATTTCCACGTTCCCTGGTTGGGGCGCTAATTTGGGAAACGCTCCTATTGGTCGTATTACATGACAGACGACTTCTACGGTCCTATAGATTTGGGGACTTGTTGAAATCAACCCATCGCGGTGTAGTTCGTTATAGCATAACGTTAGCTTTTTACTTTTCTCAACTGCATTTACTCTTCAAACTTCATAACAATGGTGTTCATCTGTAAAGGTTATGCAGCTGAACAAAAAAGTATGCATCAGAAACGTGTGTTTGACACAGCTTATTTTCTGCAATCATCCAAAATCCAATGCAAAAATCCCATTGGCGAATTCTCTTAGGAACCACCGGCGCCATTTCTTGGCCAACAAAAATATGTCATCACTATACCGGTCAATGTCTATACTGACGTCCCAACTAAGTCAGTCAGTCACATTAATCAGCCTCGGTCTAAGGTTTAAGATTCCGACCTGTGACATCATAGATCAAAGGCCACTTTCTATTATATAAATGTAAACAACCCAAAATGTAATACACACTAGCTGTGTCCCATTTAATTCCATTTTAGACTTTGGTTATGAGTATTGCCAGAAATTATATTTTAGTAATTACGTTACTGTAAACGTTATTAGCTTGCTTACCTAGCAGTCACATATCCGGGCCATAGACTGCAAAAAGAATGGACGGGACAAGGTCATACACCCCACCTTCTCAATAATAACAGGTAGGATGTGGGTCAAACATCATTTTTTCCCAAACCTGAACTTTGGTCTCTCAAACCAGTCCCTCGTAGTGTCTCAGGTTGTCTCAGCATGTTCCTGAACTGTCTCAAATGGGTTCTTGGAAGTGTCCCCAGTTGTCTTGGCTAATTTCTGGACTGTCTCAAGTTGGTCCCTTGTAGTGTCTTCAGTTTTTTGAAGTGATTCCTGTACTGTCTCATTTGATTCCTGGTCTGTCCCTGGATGAGTCCCAAGTCATCTCAGTTTATTCCTGGACTGTCTCAGGCAACTTGGCTCCAAAGGTTCATACTCTCTGATGTTTTTGTCTATTATTTCCTCAGTGTTATTCTGTGGGGCAGAAGACAACGCTTTGCTCAGGTGAATGAAAGAGTTGGCACTATCTCTGTTGCCGACACTTGCATTAGCAGAGGTGTTCGGGCGTGAAATGTTTCTTTAAATCTCCTCCATGGAGAGATATATGTCACGAGTTGAAAGAGCTAACTCGACCCAAGTGCAGATATTGGACAAAAAAATATTTATTTAAACAAAAAGGCAAAAACAAAAACTTACTTAGTTACTGAATCTCGAAAGTCCAAAAATAAAAGACCAAACCAAGGAGGGAAACGCAGAGACGCTAACAACAACTTAAAACGGCAGTTGCTAAAAAGTAGCTAACTGAAACTACAGTGGTTGTCGGGGAGATTAAATGTTGTCACGCAGGGAACTCATCTCTGATCCACCTTACAGCCTTTAGTCATGTTTTTCAGTACTCTTGTAAATATTAGGTTAAAAAACAACTTAATAAGCTACGGTTTCGCGAACTTGTCAAAACCGCTGATTAGATCGATGAAGCACAGTCGTGACGTCAAAATCAACTAGCCTGTCCTCCAACCTATACGACTCCACTGGTTGTTTGTGCAAGCGTCAAATTACGACCCATATTTACAGTTTAGATGCAAGTGACCTCTCGCGGACGTATAAATAACCTTGATCCGGTGAATGTGTGTTTGTTATCGAATGACGTTTGACCCCTAACCCAAACCTAAGTCCAAGCTAGCTAACTTAATAGTTAATTACCACTTACCTTGGTAAGCACATCAAGCAGTGTGACGGCGCAGGGTGAAGATTTACTGGCATTTCCACGTTCCCTGGTTGGGGCGCTAATTTGGGAAACGCTCCTATTGGTCGTATTACATGACAGACGACTTCTACGGTCCTATAGATTTGGGGACTTGTTGAAATCAACCCATCGCGGTGTAGTTCGTTATAGCATAACGTTAGCTTTTTACTTTTCTCAACTGCATTAACTCTTCAAACTTCATAACAATGGTGTTCATCTGTAAAGGTTATGCAGCTGAACAAAAAAGTATGCATCAGAAATGTGTGTTTGACACAGCTTATTTTCTGCAATCATCCAAAATCCAATGCAAAAATCCCATAGGCGAATTCTCTTAGGAACCACCGGCGCCATTTCTTGGCCAACAAAAATATGTCATCACTATACCGGTCAATGTCTATACTGACGTCCCAACTAAGTCAGTCAGTCACATTAATCAGCCTCTGTCTAAGGTTTAAGATTCCGACCTGTGACATCATAGATCAAAGGCCACTTTCTGTTATATAAATGTAAACAAACCAAAATGTAATACACACTAGCTGTGTCCCATTTAATTCCATTTTAGACTTTGGTTATGAATATTGCCAGAAATTATATTTTAGTAATTACGTTACTGTAAACGTTATTAGCTTGCTTACCTAGCATTCACATATCCGGGCCATAGACTGCAAAAAGAATGGACGGGACAAGGTCCTACACCCCACCTTCTCAATAATAACAGGTAGGATGTGGGTCAAACATCATTTTTTCCCAAACCTGAACTTTGGTCTCTCAAACCAGTCCCTCGTAGTGTCTCAGGTTGTCTCAGCATGTTCCTGAACTGTCTCAAATGGGTTCTTGGAAGTGTCCCCAGTTGTCCTGGCTAATTTCTGGACTGTCTCAAGTTGGTCCCTTGTAGTGTCTTCAGTTTTTTGAAGTGATTCCTGTACTGTCTCATTTGATTCCTGGTCTGTCCCTGGATGAGTCCCAAGTCATCTCAGTTTATTCCTGGACTGTCTCAGGCAACTTGGCTCCAAAGGTTCATACTCTCTGATGTTTTTGTCTATTATTTCCTCAGTGTTATTCTGTGGGGCAGAAGACAACGCTTTGCTCAGGTGAATGAAAGAGTTGGCACTGTCTCTGTTGCCGACACTTGCATTAGCAGAGGTGTTCGGGCGTGAAATGTTTCTTTAAATCTCCTCCATGGAGAGATATATGTCACGAGTTGAAAGAGCTAACTCGACCCAAGTGCAGATATTGGACAAAAAAATATTTATTTAAACAAAAAGGCAAAAACAAAAACTTACTTTGTTACTGAATCTCGAAAGTCCAAAAATAAAAGACCAAAGCACGGAGGGAAACACAGAGACGCTAACAACAACTTAAAACGGCAGTTGCTAAAAAGTAGCTAACTGAAACTACAGTGGTTGTCGGGGAGATTAAATGTTGTCACGCAGGGAACTCATCTCTGATCCACCTTACAGCCTTTAGTCATGTTTTTCAGTGCTCTTGTAAATATTAGGTTAAAAAACAACTTAATAAGCTACGGTTTCGCGAACTTGTCAAAACCGCTGATTAGATCGATGAAGCACAGTCGTGACGTCAAAATCAACTAGCCTGTCCTCCAACCTATACGACTCCACTGGTTGTTTGTGCAAGCGTCAAATTACGACCCATATTTACATTTTAGATGCAAGTGACCTCTCGCGGACGTATAAATAACCTTGATCCGGTGAATGTGTGTTTGTTATCGAATGACGTTTGACCCCTAACCCAAACCTAAGTCCAAGCTAGCTAACTTAATAGTTAATTACCACTTACCTTGGTAAGCACATCAAGCAGTGTGACGGTGCAGGGTGAAGATTTACTGGCATTTCCACGTTCCCTGGTTGGGGCGCTAATTTGGGAAACGCTCCTATTGGTCGTATTACATGACAGACGACTTCTACGGTCCTATAGATTTGGGGACTTGTTGAAATCAACCCATCGCGGTGTAGTTCGTTATAGCATAACGTTAGCTTTTTACTTTTCTCAACTGCATTAACTCTTCAAACTTCATAACAATGGTGTTCATCTGTAAAGGTTATGCAGCTGAACAAAAAAGTATGCATCAGAAATGTGTGTTTGACACAGCTTATTTTCTGCAATCATCCAAAATCCAATGCAAAAATCCCATAGGCGAATTCTCTTAGGAACCACCAGCGCCATTTCTTGGCCAACAAAAATATGTCATCACTATACCGGTCAATGTCTAAACTGACGTCCCAACTAAGTCAGTCAGTCACATTAATCAGCCTCTGTCTAAGGTTTAAGATTCCGACCTGTGACATCATAGATCAAAGGCCACTTTCTGTTATATAAATGTAAACAAACCAAAATGTAATACACACTAGCTGTGTCCCATTTAATTCCATTTTAGACTTTGGTTATGAATATTGCCAGAAATTATATTTTAGTAATTACGTTACTGTAAACGTTATTAGCTTGCTTACCTAGCATTCACATATCCGGGCCATAGACTGCAAAAAGAATGGACGGGACAAGGTCCTACACCCCACCTTCTCAATAATAACAGGTAGGATGTGGGTCAAACATCATTTTTTCCCAAACCTGAACTTTGGTCTCTCAAACCAGTCCCTCGTAGTGTCTCAGGTTGTCTCAGCATGTTCCTGAACTGTCTCAAATGGGTTCTTGGAAGTGTCCCCAGTTGTCCTGGCTAATTTCTGGACTGTCTCAAGTTGGTCCCTTGTAGTGTCTTCAGTTTTTTGAAGTGATTCCTGTACTGTCTCATTTGATTCCTGGTCTGTCCCTGGATGAGTCCCAAGTCATCTCAGTTTATTCCTGGACTGTCTCAGGCAACTTGGCTCCAAAGGTTCATACTCTCTGATGTTTTTGTCTATTATTTCCTCAGTGTTATTCTGTGGGGCAGAAGACAACGCTTTGCTCAGGTGAATGAAAGAGTTGGCACTATCTCTGTTGCCGACACTTGCATTAGCAGAGGTGTTCGGGCGTGAAATGTTTCTTTAAACCTCCTCCATGGAGAGATATATGTCACGAGTTGAAAGAGCTAACTCGACCCAAGTGCAGATATTGGACAAAAAAATATTTATTTAAACAAAAAGGCAAAAACAAAAACTTACTTAGTTACTGAATCTCGAAAGTCCAAAAATAAAAGACCAAACCAAGGAGGGAAACGCAGAGACGCTAACAACAACTTAAAACGGCAGTTGCTAAAAAGTAGCTAACTGAAACTACAGTGGTTGTCGGGGAGATTAAATGTTGTCACGCAGGGAACTCATCTCTGATCCACCTTACAGCCTTTAGTCATGTTTTTCAGTACTCTTGTAAATATTAGGTTAAAAAACAACTTAATAAGCTACGGTTTCGCGAACTTGTCAAAACCGCTGATTAGATCGATGAAGCACAGTCGTGACGTCAAAATCAACTAGCCTGTCCTCCAACCTATACGACTCCACTGGTTGTTTGTGCAAGCGTCAAATTACGACCCATATTTACAGTTTAGATGCAAGTGACCTCTCGCGGACGTATAAATAACCTTGATCCGGTGAATGTGTGTTTGTTATCGAATGACGTTTGACCCCTAACCCAAACCTAAGTCCAAGCTAGCTAACTTAATAGTTAATTACCACTTACCTTGGTAAGCACATCAAGCAGTGTGACGGCGCAGGGTGAAGATTTACTGGCATTTCCACGTTCCCTGGTTGGGGCGCTAATTTGGGAAACGCTCCTATTGGTCGTATTACATGACAGACGACTTCTACGGTCCTATAGATTTGGGGACTTGTTGAAATCAACCCATCGCGGTGTAGTTCGTTATAGCATAACGTTAGCTTTTTACTTTTCTCAACTGCATTAACTCTTCAAACTTCATAACAATGGTGTTCATCTGTAAAGGTTATGCAGCTGAACAAAAAAGTATGCATCAGAAATGTGTGTTTGACACAACTTATTTTCTGCAATCATCCAAAATCCAATGCAAAAATCCCATAGGCGAATTCTCTTAGGAACCACCGGCGCCATTTCTTGGCCAACAAAAATATGTCATCACTATACCGGTCAATGTCTAAACTGACGTCCCAACTAAGTCAGTCAGTCACATTAATCAGCCTCTGTCTAAGGTTTAAGATTCCGACCTGTGACATCATAGATCAAAGGCCACTTTCTGTTATATAAATGTAAACAAACCAAAATGTAATACACACTAGCTGTGTCCCATTTAATTCCATTTTAGACTTTGGTTATGAATATTGCCAGAAATTATATTTTAGTAATTACGTTACTGTAAACGTTATTAGCTTGCTTACCTAGCATTCACATATCCGGGCCATAGACTGCAAAAAGAATGGACGGGACAAGGTCCTACACCCCACCTTCTCAATAATAACAGGTAGGATGTGGGTCAAACATCATTTTTTCCCAAACCTGAACTTTGGTCTCTCAAACCAGTCCCTCGTAGTGTCTCAGGTTGTCTCAGCATGTTCCTGAACTGTCTCAAATGGGTTCTTGGAAGTGTCCCCAGTTGTCCTGGCTAATTTCTGGACTGTCTCAAGTTGGTCCCTTGTAGTGTCTTCAGTTTTTTGAAGTGATTCCTGTACTGTCTCATTTGATTCCTGGTCTGTCCCTGGATGAGTCCCAAGTCATCTCAGTTTATTCCTGGACTGTCTCAGGCAACTTGGCTCCAAAGGTTCATACTCTCTGATGTTTTTGTCTATTATTTCCTCAGTGTTATTCTGTGGGGCAGAAGACAACGCTTTGCGCAGGTGAATGAAAGAGTTGGCACTATCTCTGTTGCCGACACTTGCATTAGCAGAGGTGTTCGGGCGTGAAATGTTTCTTTAAATCTCCTCCATGGAGAGATATATGTCACGAGTTGAAAGAGCTAACTCGACCCAAGTGCAGATATTGGACAAAAAAATATTTATTTAAACAAAAAGGCAAAAACAAAAACTTACTTAGTTACTGAATCTCGAAAGTCCAAAAATAAAAGACCAAACCAAGGAGGGAAACGCAGAGACGCTAACAACAACTTAAAACGGCAGTTGCTAAAAAGTAGCTAACTGAAACTACAGTGGTTGTCGGGGAGATTAAATGTTGTCACGCAGGGAACTCATCTCTGATCCACCTTACAGCCTTTAGTCATGTTTTTCAGTACTCTTGTAAATATTAGGTTAAAAAACAACTTAATAAGCTACGGTTTCGCGAACTTGTCAAAACCGCTGATTAGATCGATGAAGCACAGTCGTGACGTCAAAATCAACTAGCCTGTCCTCCAACCTATACGACTCCACTGGTTGTTTGTGCAAGCGTCAAATTACGACCCATATTTACATTTTAGATGCAAGTGACCTCTCGCGGACGTATAAATAACCTTGATCCGGTGAATGTGTGTTTGTTATCGAATGACGTTTGACCCCTAACCCAAACCTAAGTCCAAGCTAGCTAACTTGATAGTTAATTACCACTTACCTTGGTAAGCACATCAAGCAGTGTGACGGTGCAGGGTGAAGATTTACTGGCATTTCCACGTTCCCTGGTTGGGGCGCTAATTTGGGAAACGCTCCTATTGGTCGTATTACATGACAGACGACTTCTACGGTCCTATAGATTTGGGGACTTGTTGAAATCAACCCATCGCGGTGTAGTTCGTTATAGCATAACGTTAGCTTTTTACTTTTCTCAACTGCATTAACTCTTCAAACTTCATAACAATGGTGTTCATCTGTAAAGGTTATGCAGCTGAACAAAAAAGTATGCATCAGAAATGTGTGTTTGACACAACTTATTTTCTGCAATCATCCAAAATCCAATGCAAAAATCCCATAGGCGAATTCTCTTAGGAACCACCGGCGCCATTTCTTGGCCAACAAAAATATGTCATCACTATACCGGTCAATGTCTAAACTGACGTCCCAACTAAGTCAGTCAGTCACATTAATCAGCCTCTGTCTAAGGTTTAAGATTCCGACCTGTGACATCATAGATCAAAGGCCACTTTCTGTTATATAAATGTAAACAAACCAAAATGTAATACACACTAGCTGTGTCCCATTTAATTCCATTTTAGACTTTGGTTATGAATATTGCCAGAAATTATATTTTAGTAATTACGTTACTGTAAACGTTATTAGCTTGCTTACCTAGCATTCACATATCCGGGCCATAGACTGCAAAAAGAATGGACGGGACAAGGTCCTACACCCCACCTTCTCAATAATAACAGGTAGGATGTGGGTCAAACATCATTTTTTCCCAAACCTGAACTTTGGTCTCTCAAACCAGTCCCTCGTAGTGTCTCAGGTTGTCTCAGCATGTTCCTGAACTGTCTCAAATGGGTTCTTGGAAGTGTCCCCAGTTGTCCTGGCTAATTTCTGGACTGTCTCAAGTTGGTCCCTTGTAGTGTCTTCAGTTTTTTGAAGTGATTCCTGTACTGTCTCATTTGATTCCTGGTCTGTCCCTGGATGAGTCCCAAGTCATCTCAGTTTATTCCTGGACTGTCTCAGGCAACTTGGCTCCAAAGGTTCATACTCTCTGATGTTTTTGTCTATTATTTCCTCAGTGTTATTCTGTGGGGCAGAAGACAACGCTTTGCGCAGGTGAATGAAAGAGTTGGCACTATCTCTGTTGCCGACACTTGCATTAGCAGAGGTGTTCGGGCGTGAAATGTTTCTTTAAATCTCCTCCATGGAGAGATATATGTCACGAGTTGAAAGAGCTAACTCGACCCAAGTGCAGATATTGGACAAAAAAATATTTATTTAAACAAAAAGGCAAAAACAAAAACTTACTTAGTTACTGAATCTCGAAAGTCCAAAAATAAAAGACCAAACCAAGGAGGGAAACGCAGAGACGCTAACAACAACTTAAAACGGCAGTTGCTAAAAAGTAGCTAACTGAAACTACAGTGGTTGTCGGGGAGATTAAATGTTGTCACGCAGGGAACTCATCTCTGATCCACCTTACAGCCTTTAGTCATGTTTTTCAGTACTCTTGTAAATATTAGGTTAAAAAACAACTTAATAAGCTACGGTTTCGCGAACTTGTCAAAACCGCTGATTAGATCGATGAAGCACAGTCGTGACGTCAAAATCAACTAGCCTGTCCTCCAACCTATACGACTCCACTGGTTGTTTGTGCAAGCGTCAAATTACGACCCATATTTACATTTTAGATGCAAGTGACCTCTCGCGGACGTATAAATAACCTTGATCCGGTGAATGTGTGTTTGTTATCGAATGACGTTTGACCCCTAACCCAAACCTAAGTCCAAGCTAGCTAACTTGATAGTTAATTACCACTTACCTTGGTAAGCACATCAAGCAGTGTGACGGTGCAGGGTGAAGATTTACTGGCATTTCCACGTTCCCTGGTTGGGGCGCTAATTTGGGAAACGCTCCTATTGGTCGTATTACATGACAGACGACTTCTACGGTCCTATAGATTTGGGGACTTGTTGAAATCAACCCATCGCGGTGTAGTTCGTTATAGCATAACGTTAGCTTTTTACTTTTCTCAACTGCATTAACTCTTCAAACTTCATAACAATGGTGTTCATCTGTAAAGGTTATGCAGCTGAACAAAAAAGTATGCATCAGAAATGTGTGTTTGACACAGCTTATTTTCTGCAATCATCCAAAATCCAATGCAAAAATCCCATAGGCGAATTCTCTTAGGAACCACCAGCGCCATTTCTTGGCCAACAAAAATATGTCATCACTATACCGGTCAATGTCTAAACTGACGTCCCAACTAAGTCAGTCAGTCACATTAATCAGCCTCTGTCTAAGGTTTAAGATTCCGACCTGTGACATCATAGATCAAAGGCCACTTTCTGTTATATAAATGTAAACAAACCAAAATGTAATACACACTAGCTGTGTCCCATTTAATTCCATTTTAGACTTTGGTTATGAATATTGCCAGAAATTATATTTTAGTAATTACGTTACTGTAAACGTTATTAGCTTGCTTACCTAGCATTCACATATCCGGGCCATAGACTGCAAAAAGAATGGACGGGACAAGGTCCTACACCCCACCTTCTCAATAATAACAGGTAGGATGTGGGTCAAACATCATTTTTTCCCAAACCTGAACTTTGGTCTCTCAAACCAGTCCCTCGTAGTGTCTCAGGTTGTCTCAGCATGTTCCTGAACTGTCTCAAATGGGTTCTTGGAAGTGTCCCCAGTTGTCCTGGCTAATTTCTGGACTGTCTCAAGTTGGTCCCTTGTAGTGTCTTCAGTTTTTTGAAGTGATTCCTGTACTGTCTCATTTGATTCCTGGTCTGTCCCTGGATGAGTCCCAAGTCATCTCAGTTTATTCCTGGACTGTCTCAGGCAACTTGGCTCCAAAGGTTCATACTCTCTGATGTTTTTGTCTATTATTTCCTCAGTGTTATTCTGTGGGGCAGAAGACAACGCTTTGCTCAGGTGAATGAAAGAGTTGGCACTATCTCTGTTGCCGACACTTGCATTAGCAGAGGTGTTCGGGCGTGAAATGTTTCTTTAAATCTCCTCCATGGAGAGATATATGTCACGAGTTGAAAGAGCTAACTCGACCCAAGTGCAGATATTGGACAAAAAAATATTTATTTAAACAAAAAGGTAAAAACAAAAACTTACTTTGTTACTGAATCTCGAAAGTCCAAAAATAAAAGACCAAAGCACGGAGGGAAACACAGAGACGCTAACAACAACTTAAAACGGCAGTTGCTAAAAAGTAGCTAACTGAAACTACAGTGGTTGTCGGGGAGATTAAATGTTGTCACGCAGGGAACTCATCTCTGATCCACCTTACAGCCTTTAGTCATGTTTTTCAGTGCTCTTGTAAATATTAGGTTAAAAAACAACTTAATAAGCTACGGTTTCGCGAACTTGTCAAAACCGCTGATTAGATCGATGAAGCACAGTCGTGACGTCAAAATCAACTAGCCTGTCCTCCAACCTATACGACTCCACTGGTTGTTTGTGCAAGCGTCAAATTACGACCCATATTTACATTTTAGATGCAAGTGACCTCTCGCGGACGTATAAATAACCTTGATCCGGTGAATGTGTGTTTGTTATCGAATGACGTTTGACCCCTAACCCAAACCTAAGTCCAAGCTAGCTAACTTAATAGTTAATTACCACTTACCTTGGTAAGCACATCAAGCAGTGTGACGGTGCAGGGTGAAGATTTACTGGCATTTCCACGTTCCCTGGTTGGGGCGCTAATTTGGGAAACGCTCCTATTGGTCGTATTACATGACAGACGACTTCTACGGTCCTATAGATTTGGGGACTTGTTGAAATCAACCCATCGCGGTGTAGTTCGTTATAGCATAACGTTAGCTTTTTACTTTTCTCAACTGCATTAACTCTTCAAACTTCATAACAATGGTGTTCATCTGTAAAGGTTATGCAGCTGAACAAAAAAGTATGCATCAGAAATGTGTGTTTGACACAGCTTATTTTCTGCAATCATCCAAAATCCAATGCAAAAATCCCATAGGCGAATTCTCTTAGGAACCACCGGCGCCATTTCTTGGCCAACAAAAATATGTCATCACTATACCGGTCAATGTCTATACTGACGTCCCAACTAAGTCAGTCAGTCACATTAATCAGCCTCTGTCTAAGGTTTAAGATTCCGACCTGTGACATCATAGATCAAAGGCCACTTTCTGTTATATAAATGTAAACAAACCAAAATGTAATACACACTAGCTGTGTCCCATTTAATTCCATTTTAGACTTTGGTTATGAATATTGCCAGAAATTATATTTTAGTAATTACGTTACTGTAAACGTTATTAGCTTGCTTACCTAGCATTCACATATCCGGGCCATAGACTGCAAAAAGAATGGACGGGACAAGGTCCTACACCCCACCTTCTCAATAATAACAGGTAGGATGTGGGTCAAACATCATTTTTTCCCAAACCTGAACTTTGGTCTCTCAAACCAGTCCCTCGTAGTGTCTCAGGTTGTCTCAGCATGTTCCTGAACTGTCTCAAATGGGTTCTTGGAAGTGTCCCCAGTTGTCCTGGCTAATTTCTGGACTGTCTCAAGTTGGTCCCTTGTAGTGTCTTCAGTTTTTTGAAGTGATTCCTGTACTGTCTCATTTGATTCCTGGTCTGTCCCTGGATGAGTCCCAAGTCATCTCAGTTTATTCCTGGACTGTCTCAGGCAACTTGGCTCCAAAGGTTCATACTCTCTGATGTTTTTGTCTATTATTTCCTCAGTGTTATTCTGTGGGGCAGAAGACAACGCTTTGCTCAGGTGAATGAAAGAGTTGGCACTATCTCTGTTGCCGACACTTGCATTAGCAGAGGTGTTCGGGCGTGAAATGTTTCTTTAAATCTCCTCCATGGAGAGATATATGTCACGAGTTGAAAGAGCTAACTCGACCCAAGTGCAGATATTGGACAAAAAAATATTTATTTAAACAAAAAGGTAAAAACAAAAACTTACTTTGTTACTGAATCTCGAAAGTCCAAAAATAAAAGACCAAAGCACGGAGGGAAACACAGAGACGCTAACAACAACTTAAAACGGCAGTTGCTAAAAAGTAGCTAACTGAAACTACAGTGGTTGTCGGGGAGATTAAATGTTGTCACGCAGGGAACTCATCTCTGATCCACCTTACAGCCTTTAGTCATGTTTTTCAGTGCTCTTGTAAATATTAGGTTAAAAAACAACTTAATAAGCTACGGTTTCGCGAACTTGTCAAAACCGCTGATTAGATCGATGAAGCACAGTCGTGACGTCAAAATCAACTAGCCTGTCCTCCAACCTATACGACTCCACTGGTTGTTTGTGCAAGCGTCAAATTACGACCCATATTTACATTTTAGATGCAAGTGACCTCTCGCGGACGTATAAATAACCTTGATCCGGTGAATGTGTGTTTGTTATCGAATGACGTTTGACCCCTAACCCAAACCTAAGTCCAAGCTAGCTAACTTAATAGTTAATTACCACTTACCTTGGTAAGCACATCAAGCAGTGTGACGGTGCAGGGTGAAGATTTACTGGCATTTCCACGTTCCCTGGTTGGGGCGCTAATTTGGGAAACGCTCCTATTGGTCGTATTACATGACAGACGACTTCTACGGTCCTATAGATTTGGGGACTTGTTGAAATCAACCCATCGCGGTGTAGTTCGTTATAGCATAACGTTAGCTTTTTACTTTTCTCAACTGCATTAACTCTTCAAACTTCATAACAATGGTGTTCATCTGTAAAGGTTATGCAGCTGAACAAAAAAGTATGCATCAGAAATGTGTGTTTGACACAGCTTATTTTCTGCAATCATCCAAAATCCAATGCAAAAATCCCATAGGCGAATTCTCTTAGGAACCACCGGCGCCATTTCTTGGCCAACAAAAATATGTCATCACTATACCGGTCAATGTCTATACTGACGTCCCAACTAAGTCAGTCAGTCACATTAATCAGCCTCTGTCTAAGGTTTAAGATTCCGACCTGTGACATCATAGATCAAAGGCCACTTTCTGTTATATAAATGTAAACAAACCAAAATGTAATACACACTAGCTGTGTCCCATTTAATTCCATTTTAGACTTTGGTTATGAATATTGCCAGAAATTATATTTTAGTAATTACGTTACTGTAAACGTTATTAGCTTGCTTACCTAGCATTCACATATCCGGGCCATAGACTGCAAAAAGAATGGACGGGACAAGGTCCTACACCCCACCTTCTCAATAATAACAGGTAGGATGTGGGTCAAACATCATTTTTTCCCAAACCTGAACTTTGGTCTCTCAAACCAGTCCCTCGTAGTGTCTCAGGTTGTCTCAGCATGTTCCTGAACTGTCTCAAATGGGTTCTTGGAAGTGTCCCCAGTTGTCCTGGCTAATTTCTGGACTGTCTCAAGTTGGTCCCTTGTAGTGTCTTCAGTTTTTTGAAGTGATTCCTGTACTGTCTCATTTGATTCCTGGTCTGTCCCTGGATGAGTCCCAAGTCATCTCAGTTTATTCCTGGACTGTCTCAGGCAACTTGGCTCCAAAGGTTCATACTCTCTGATGTTTTTGTCTATTATTTCCTCAGTGTTATTCTGTGGGGCAGAAGACAACGCTTTGCTCAGGTGAATGAAGGAGTTGGCACTGTCTCTGTTGCCGACACTTGCATTAGCAGAGGTGTTCGGGCGTGAAATGTTTCTTTAAATCTCCTCCATGGAGAGATATATGTCACGAGTTGAAAGAGCTAACTCGACCCAAGTGCAGATATTGGACAAAAAAATATTTATTTAAACAAAAAGGTAAAAACAAAAACTTACTTTGTTACTGAATCTCGAAAGTCCAAAAATAAAAGACCAAAGCACGGAGGGAAACACAGAGACGCTAACAACAACTTAAAACGGCAGTTGCTAAAAAGTAGCTAACTGAAACTACAGTGGTTGTCGGGGAGATTAAATGTTGTCACGCAGGGAACTCATCTCTGATCCACCTTACAGCCTTTAGTCATGTTTTTCAGTGCTCTTGTAAATATTAGGTTAAAAAACAACTTAATAAGCTACGGTTTCGCGAACTTGTCAAAACCGCTGATTAGATCGATGAAGCACAGTCGTGACGTCAAAATCAACTAGCCTGTCCTCCAACCTATACGACTCCACTGGTTGTTTGTGCAAGCGTCAAATTACGACCCATATTTACATTTTAGATGCAAGTGACCTCTCGCGGACGTATAAATAACCTTGATCCGGTGAATGTGTGTTTGTTATCGAATGACGTTTGACCCCTAACCCAAACCTAAGTCCAAGCTAGCTAACTTAATAGTTAATTACCACTTACCTTGGTAAGCACATCAAGCAGTGTGACGGTGCAGGGTGAAGATTTACTGGCATTTCCACGTTCCCTGGTTGGGGCGCTAATTTGGGAAACGCTCCTATTGGTCGTATTACATGACAGACGACTTCTACGGTCCTATAGATTTGGGGACTTGTTGAAATCAACCCATCGCGGTGTAGTTCGTTATAGCATAACGTTAGCTTTTTACTTTTCTCAACTGCATTAACTCTTCAAACTTCATAACAATGGTGTTCATCTGTAAAGGTTATGCAGCTGAACAAAAAAGTATGCATCAGAAATGTGTGTTTGACACAGCTTATTTTCTGCAATCATCCAAAATCCAATGCAAAAATCCCATAGGCGAATTCTCTTAGGAACCACCGGCGCCATTTCTTGGCCAACAAAAATATGTCATCACTATACCGGTCAATGTCTATACTGACGTCCCAACTAAGTCAGTCAGTCACATTAATCAGCCTCTGTCTAAGGTTTAAGATTCCGACCTGTGACATCATAGATCAAAGGCCACTTTCTGTTATATAAATGTAAACAAACCAAAATGTAATACACACTAGCTGTGTCCCATTTAATTCCATTTTAGACTTTGGTTATGAATATTGCCAGAAATTATATTTTAGTAATTACGTTACTGTAAACGTTATTAGCTTGCTTACCTAGCATTCACATATCCGGGCCATAGACTGCAAAAAGAATGGACGGGACAAGGTCCTACACCCCACCTTCTCAATAATAACAGGTAGGATGTGGGTCAAACATCATTTTTTCCCAAACCTGAACTTTGGTCTCTCAAACCAGTCCCTCGTAGTGTCTCAGGTTGTCTCAGCATGTTCCTGAACTGTCTCAAATGGGTTCTTGGAAGTGTCCCCAGTTGTCCTGGCTAATTTCTGGACTGTCTCAAGTTGGTCCCTTGTAGTGTCTTCAGTTTTTTGAAGTGATTCCTGTACTGTCTCATTTGATTCCTGGTCTGTCCCTGGATGAGTCCCAAGTCATCTCAGTTTATTCCTGGACTGTCTCAGGCAACTTGGCTCCAAAGGTTCATACTCTCTGATGTTTTTGTCTATTATTTCCTCAGTGTTATTCTGTGGGGCAGAAGACAGCGCTTTGCTCAGGTGAATGAAGGAGTTGGCACTGTCTCTGTTGCCGACACTTGCATTAGCAGAGGTGTTCGGGCGTGAAATGTTTCTTTAAATCTCCTCCATGGAGAGATATATGTCACGAGTTGAAAGAGCTAACTCGACCCAAGTGCAGATATTGGACAAAAAAATATTTATTTAAACAAAAAGGTAAAAACAAAAACTTACTTTGTTACTGAATCTCGAAAGTCCAAAAATAAAAGACCAAAGCACGGAGGGAAACACAGAGACGCTAACAACAACTTAAAACGGCAGTTGCTAAAAAGTAGCTAACTGAAACTACAGTGGTTGTCGGGGAGATTAAATGTTGTCACGCAGGGAACTCATCTCTGATCCACCTTACAGCCTTTAGTCATGTTTTTCAGTGCTCTTGTAAATATTAGGTTAAAAAACAACTTAATAAGCTACGGTTTCGCGAACTTGTCAAAACCGCTGATTAGATCGATGAAGCACAGTCGTGACGTCAAAATCAACTAGCCTGTCCTCCAACCTATACGACTCCACTGGTTGTTTGTGCAAGCGTCAAATTACGACCCATATTTACATTTTAGATGCAAGTGACCTCTCGCGGACGTATAAATAACCTTGATCCGGTGAATGTGTGTTTGTTATCGAATGACGTTTGACCCCTAACCCAAACCTAAGTCCAAGCTAGCTAACTTAATAGTTAATTACCACTTACCTTGGTAAGCACATCAAGCAGTGTGACGGTGCAGGGTGAAGATTTACTGGCATTTCCACGTTCCCTGGTTGGGGCGCTAATTTGGGAAACGCTCCTATTGGTCGTATTACATGACAGACGACTTCTACGGTCCTATAGATTTGGGGACTTGTTGAAATCAACCCATCGCGGTGTAGTTCGTTATAGCATAACGTTAGCTTTTTACTTTTCTCAACTGCATTAACTCTTCAAACTTCATAACAATGGTGTTCATCTGTAAAGGTTATGCAGCTGAACAAAAAAGTATGCATCAGAAATGTGTGTTTGACACAGCTTATTTTCTGCAATCATCCAAAATCCAATGCAAAAATCCCATAGGCGAATTCTCTTAGGAACCACCGGCGCCATTTCTTGGCCAACAAAAATATGTCATCACTATACCGGTCAATGTCTATACTGACGTCCCAACTAAGTCAGTCAGTCACATTAATCAGCCTCTGTCTAAGGTTTAAGATTCCGACCTGTGACATCATAGATCAAAGGCCACTTTCTGTTATATAAATGTAAACAAACCAAAATGTAATACACACTAGCTGTGTCCCATTTAATTCAATTTTAGACTTTGGTTATGAATATTGCCAGAAATTATATTTTAGTAATTACGTTACTGTAAACGTTATTAGCTTGCTTACCTAGCATTCACATATCCGGGCCATAGACTGCAAAAAGAATGGACGGGACAAGGTCCTACACCCCACCTTCTCAATAATAACAGGTAGGATGTGGGTCAAACATCATTTTTTCCCAAACCTGAACTTTGGTCTCTCAAACCAGTCCCTCGTAGTGTCTCAGGTTGTCTCAGCATGTTCCTGAACTGTCTCAAATGGGTTCTTGGAAGTGTCCCCAGTTGTCCTGGCTAATTTCTGGACTGTCTCAAGTTGGTCCCTTGTAGTGTCTTCAGTTTTTTGAAGTGATTCCTGTACTGTCTCATTTGATTCCTGGTCTGTCCCTGGATGAGTCCCAAGTCATCTCAGTTTATTCCTGGACTGTCTCAGGCAACTTGGCTCCAAAGGTTCATACTCTCTGATGTTTTTGTCTATTATTTCCTCAGTGTTATTCTGTGGGGCAGAAGACAACGCTTTGCTCAGGTGAATGAAAGAGTTGGCACTATCTCTGTTGCCGACACTTGCATTAGCAGAGGTGTTCGGGCGTGAAATGTTTCTTTAAATCTCCTCCATGGAGAGATATATGTCACGAGTTGAAAGAGCTAACTCGACCCAAGTGCAGATATTGGACAAAAAAATATTTATTTAAACAAAAAGGCAAAAACAAAAACTTACTTTGTTACTGAATCTCGAAAGTCCAAAAATAAAAGACCAAAGCACGGAGGGAAACACAGAGACGCTAACAACAACTTAAAACGGCAGTTGCTAAAAAGTAGCTAACTGAAACTACAGTGGTTGTCGGGGAGATTAAATGTTGTCACGCAGGGAACTCATCTCTGATCCACCTTACAGCCTTTAGTCATGTTTTTCAGTGCTCTTGTAAATATTAGGTTAAAAAACAACTTAATAAGCTACGGTTTCGCGAACTTGTCAAAACCGCTGATTAGATCGATGAAGCACAGTCGTGACGTCAAAATCAACTAGCCTGTCCTCCAACCTATACGACTCCACTGGTTGTTTGTGCAAGCGTCAAATTACGACCCATATTTACATTTTAGATGCAAGTGACCTCTCGCGGACGTATAAATAACCTTGATCCGGTGAATGTGTGTTTGTTATCGAATGACGTTTGACCCCTAACCCAAACCTAAGTCCAAGCTAGCTAACTTAATAGTTAATTACCACTTACCTTGGTAAGCACATCAAGCAGTGTGACGGTGCAGGGTGAAGATTTACTGGCATTTCCACGTTCCCTGGTTGGGGCGCTAATTTGGGAAACGCTCCTATTGGTCGTATTACATGACAGACGACTTCTACGGTCCTATAGATTTGGGGACTTGTTGAAATCAACCCATCGCGGTGTAGTTCGTTATAGCATAACGTTAGCTTTTTACTTTTCTCAACTGCATTAACTCTTCAAACTTCATAACAATGGTGTTCATCTGTAAAGGTTATGCAGCTGAACAAAAAAGTATGCATCAGAAATGTGTGTTTGACACAGCTTATTTTCTGCAATCATCCAAAATCCAATGCAAAAATCCCATAGGCGAATTCTCTTAGGAACCACCGGCGCCATTTCTTGGCCAACAAAAATATGTCATCACTATACCGGTCAATGTCTATACTGACGTCCCAACTAAGTCAGTCAGTCACATTAATCAGCCTCTGTCTAAGGTTTAAGATTCCGACCTGTGACATCATAGATCAAAGGCCACTTTCTGTTATATAAATGTAAACAAACCAAAATGTAATACACACTAGCTGTGTCCCATTTAATTCAATTTTAGACTTTGGTTATGAATATTGCCAGAAATTATATTTTAGTAATTACGTTACTGTAAACGTTATTAGCTTGCTTACCTAGCATTCACATATCCGGGCCATAGACTGCAAAAAGAATGGACGGGACAAGGTCCTACACCCCACCTTCTCAATAATAACAGGTAGGATGTGGGTCAAACATCATTTTTTCCCAAACCTGAACTTTGGTCTCTCAAACCAGTCCCTCGTAGTGTCTCAGGTTGTCTCAGCATGTTCCTGAACTGTCTCAAATGGGTTCTTGGAAGTGTCCCCAGTTGTCCTGGCTAATTTCTGGACTGTCTCAAGTTGGTCCCTTGTAGTGTCTTCAGTTTTTTGAAGTGATTCCTGTACTGTCTCATTTGATTCCTGGTCTGTCCCTGGATGAGTCCCAAGTCATCTCAGTTTATTCCTGGACTGTCTCAGGCAACTTGGCTCCAAAGGTTCATACTCTCTGATGTTTTTGTCTATTATTTCCTCAGTGTTATTCTGTGGGGCAGAAGACAACGCTTTGCTCAGGTGAATGAAAGAGTTGGCACTATCTCTGTTGCCGACACTTGCATTAGCAGAGGTGTTCGGGCGTGAAATGTTTCTTTAAATCTCCTCCATGGAGAGATATATGTCACGAGTTGAAAGAGCTAACTCGACCCAAGTGCAGATATTGGACAAAAAAATATTTATTTAAACAAAAAGGCAAAAACAAAAACTTACTTTGTTACTGAATCTCGAAAGTCCAAAAATAAAAGACCAAAGCACGGAGGGAAACACAGAGACGCTAACAACAACTTAAAACGGCAGTTGCTAAAAAGTAGCTAACTGAAACTACAGTGGTTGTCGGGGAGATTAAATGTTGTCACGCAGGGAACTCATCTCTGATCCACCTTACAGCCTTTAGTCATGTTTTTCAGTGCTCTTGTAAATATTAGGTTAAAAAACAACTTAATAAGCTACGGTTTCGCGAACTTGTCAAAACCGCTGATTAGATTGATGAAGCACAGTCGTGACGTCAAAATCAACTAGCCTGTCCTCCAACCTATACGACTCCACTGGTTGTTTGTGCAAGCGTCAAATTACGACACATATTTACATTTTAGATGCAAGTGACCTCTCGCGGACGTATAAATAACCTTGATCCGGTGAATGTGTGTTTGTTATCGAATGACGTTTGACCCCTAACCCAAACCTAGTCCAAGCTAGCTAACTTAATAGTTAATTACCACTTACCTTGGTAAGCACATCAAGCAGTGTGACGGTGCAGGGTGAAGATTTACTGGCATTTCCACGTTCCCTGGTTGGGGCGCTAATTTGGGAAACGCTCCTATTGGTCGTATTACATGACAGACGACTTCTACGGTCCTATAGATTTGGGGACTTGTTGAAATCAACCCATCGCGGTGTAGTTCGTTATAGCGTAACGTTAGCTTTTTACTTTTCTCAACTGCATTAACTCTTCAAACTTCATAACAATGGTGTTCATCTGTAAAGGTTATGCAGCTGAACAAAAAAGTATGCATCAGAAATGTGTGTTTGACACAGCTTATTTTCTGCAATCATCCAAAATCCAATGCAAAAATCCCATAGGCGAATTCTCTTAGGAACCACCGGCGCCATTTCTTGGCCAACAAAAATATGTCATCACTATACCGGTCAATGTCTATACTGACGTCCCAACTAAGTCAGTCAGTCACATTAATCAGCCTCTGTCTAAGGTTTAAGATTCCGACCTGTGACATCATAGATCAAAGGCCACTTTCTGTTATATAAATGTAAACAAACCAAAATGTAATACACACTAGCTGTGTCCCATTTAATTCCATTTTAGACTTTGGTTATGAATATTGCCAGAAATTATATTTTAGTAATTACGTTACTGTAAACGTTATTAGCTTGCTTACCTAGCATTCACATATCCGGGCCATAGACTGCAAAAAGAATGGACGGGACAAGGTCCTACACCCCACCTTCTCAATAATAACAGGTAGGATGTGGGTCAAACATCATTTTTTCCCAAACCTGAACTTTGGTCTCTCAAACCAGTCCCTCGTAGTGTCTCAGGTTGTCTCAGCATGTTCCTGAACTGTCTCAAATGGGTTCTTGGAAGTGTCCCCAGTTGTCCTGGCTAATTTCTGGACTGTCTCAAGTTGGTCCCTTGTAGTGTCTTCAGTTTTTTGAAGTGATTCCTGTACTGTCTCATTTGATTCCTGGTCTGTCCCTGGATGAGTCCCAAGTCATCTCAGTTTATTCCTGGACTGTCTCAGGCAACTTGGCTCCAAAGGTTCATACTCTCTGATGTTTTTGTCTATTATTTCCTCAGTGTTATTCTGTGGGGCAGAAGACAACGCTTTGCTCAGGTGAATGAAAGAGTTGGCACTATCTCTGTTGCCGACACTTGCATTAGCAGAGGTGTTCGGGCGTGAAATGTTTCTTTAAATCTCCTCCATGGAGAGATATATGTCACGAGTTGAAAGAGCTAACTCGACCCAAGTGCAGATATTGGACAAAAAAATATTTATTTAAACAAAAAGGCAAAAACAAAAACTTACTTTGTTACTGAATCTCGAAAGTCCAAAAATAAAAGACCAAAGCACGGAGGGAAACACAGAGACGCTAACAACAACTTAAAACGGCAGTTGCTAAAAAGTAGCTAACTGAAACTACAGTGGTTGTCGGGGAGATTAAATGTTGTCACGCAGGGAACTCATCTCTGATCCACCTTACAGCCTTTAGTCATGTTTTTCAGTGCTCTTGTAAATATTAGGTTAAAAAACAACTTAATAAGCTACGGTTTCGCGAACTTGTCAAAACCGCTGATTAGATCGATGAAGCACAGTCGTGACGTCAAAATCAACTAGCCTGTCCTCCAACCTATACGACTCCACTGGTTGTTTGTGCAAGCGTCAAATTACGACCCATATTTACATTTTAGATGCAAGTGACCTCTCGCGGACGTATAAATAACCTTGATCCGGTGAATGTGTGTTTGTTATCGAATGACGTTTGACCCCTAACCCAAACCTAAGTCCAAGCTAGCTAACTTAATAGTTAATTACCACTTACCTTGGTAAGCACATCAAGCAGTGTGACGGTGCAGGGTGAAGATTTACTGGCATTTCCACGTTCCCTGGTTGGGGCGCTAATTTGGGAAACGCTCCTATTGGTCGTATTACATGACAGACGACTTCTACGGTCCTATAGATTTGGGGACTTGTTGAAATCAACCCATCGCGGTGTAGTTCGTTATAGCATAACGTTAGCTTTTTACTTTTCTCAACTGCATTAACTCTTCAAACTTCATAACAATGGTGTTCATCTGTAAAGGTTATGCAGCTGAACAAAAAAGTATGCATCAGAAATGTGTGTTTGACACAGCTTATTTTCTGCAATCATCCAAAATCCAATGCAAAAATCCCATAGGCGAATTCTCTTAGGAACCACCGGCGCCATTTCTTGGCCAACAAAAATATGTCATCACTATACCGGTCAATGTCTATACTGACGTCCCAACTAAGTCAGTCAGTCACATTAATCAGCCTCTGTCTAAGGTTTAAGATTCCGACCTGTGACATCATAGATCAAAGGCCACTTTCTGTTATATAAATGTAAACAAACCAAAATGTAATACACACTAGCTGTGTCCCATTTAATTCCATTTTAGACTTTGGTTATGAATATTGCCAGAAATTATATTTTAGTAATTACGTTACTGTAAACGTTATTAGCTTGCTTACCTAGCATTCACATATCCGGGCCATAGACTGCAAAAAGAATGGACGGGACAAGGTCCTACACCCCACCTTCTCAATAATAACAGGTAGGATGTGGGTCAAACATCATTTTTTCCCAAACCTGAACTTTGGTCTCTCAAACCAGTCCCTCGTAGTGTCTCAGGTTGTCTCAGCATGTTCCTGAACTGTCTCAAATGGGTTCTTGGAAGTGTCCCCAGTTGTCCTGGCTAATTTCTGGACTGTCTCAAGTTGGTCCCTTGTAGTGTCTTCAGTTTTTTGAAGTGATTCCTGTACTGTCTCATTTGATTCCTGGTCTGTCCCTGGATGAGTCCCAAGTCATCTCAGTTTATTCCTGGACTGTCTCAGGCAACTTGGCTCCAAAGGTTCATACTCTCTGATGTTTTTGTCTATTATTTCCTCAGTGTTATTCTGTGGGGCAGAAGACAACGCTTTGCTCAGGTGAATGAAGGAGTTGGCACTGTCTCTGTTGCCGACACTTGCATTAGCAGAGGTGTTCGGGCGTGAAATGTTTCTTTAAATCTCCTCCATGGAGAGATATATGTCACGAGTTGAAAGAGCTAACTCGACCCAAGTGCAGATATTGGACAAAAAAATATTTATTTAAACAAAAAGGTAAAAACAAAAACTTACTTTGTTACTGAATCTCGAAAGTCCAAAAATAAAAGACCAAAGCACGGAGGGAAACACAGAGACGCTAACAACAACTTAAAACGGCAGTTGCTAAAAAGTAGCTAACTGAAACTACAGTGGTTGTCGGGGAGATTAAATGTTGTCACGCAGGGAACTCATCTCTGATCCACCTTACAGCCTTTAGTCATGTTTTTCAGTGCTCTTGTAAATATTAGGTTAAAAAACAACTTAATAAGCTACGGTTTCGCGAACTTGTCAAAACCGCTGATTAGATCGATGAAGCACAGTCGTGACGTCAAAATCAACTAGCCTGTCCTCCAACCTATACGACTCCACTGGTTGTTTGTGCAAGCGTCAAATTACGACCCATATTTACATTTTAGATGCAAGTGACCTCTCGCGGACGTATAAATAACCTTGATCCGGTGAATGTGTGTTTGTTATCGAATGACGTTTGACCCCTAACCCAAACCTAAGTCCAAGCTAGCTAACTTAATAGTTAATTACCACTTACCTTGGTAAGCACATCAAGCAGTGTGACGGTGCAGGGTGAAGATTTACTGGCATTTCCACGTTCCCTGGTTGGGGCGCTAATTTGGGAAACGCTCCTATTGGTCGTATTACATGACAGACGACTTCTACGATCCTATAGATTTGGGGACTTGTTGAAATCAACCCATCGCGGTGTAGTTCGTTATAGCATAACGTTAGCTTTTTACTTTTCTCAACTGCATTAACTCTTCAAACTTCATAACAATGGTGTTCATCTGTAAAGGTTATGCAGCTGAACAAAAAAGTATGCATCAGAAATGTGTGTTTGACACATCTTATTTTCTGCAATCATCCAAAATCCAATGCAAAAATCCCATAGGCGAATTCTCTTAGGAACCACCGGCGCCATTTCTTGGCCAACAAAAATATGTCATCACTATACCGGTCAATGTCTATACTGACGTCCCAACTAAGTCAGTCAGTCACATTAATCAGCCTCTGTCTAAGGTTTAAGATTCCGACCTGTGACATCATAGATCAAAGGCCACTTTCTGTTATATAAATGTAAACAAACCAAAATGTAATACACACTAGCTGTGTCCCATTTAATTCCATTTTAGACTTTGGTTATGAATATTGCCAGAAATTATATTTTAGTAATTACGTTACTGTAAACGTTATTAGCTTGCTTACCTAGCATTCACATATCCGGGCCATAGACTGCAAAAAGAATGGACGGGACAAGGTCCTACACCCCACCTTCTCAATAATAACAGGTAGGATGTGGGTCAAACATCATTTTTTCCCAAACCTGAACTTTGGTCTCTCAAACCAGTCCCTCGTAGTGTCTCAGGTTGTCTCAGCATGTTCCTGAACTGTCTCAAATGGGTTCTTGGAAGTGTCCCCAGTTGTCCTGGCTAATTTCTGGACTGTCTCAAGTTGGTCCCTTGTAGTGTCTTCAGTTTTTTGAAGTGATTCCTGTACTGTCTCATTTGATTCCTGGTCTGTCCCTGGATGAGTCCCAAGTCATCTCAGTTTATTCCTGGACTGTCTCAGGCAACTTGGCTCCAAAGGTTCATACTCTCTGATGTTTTTGTCTATTATTTCCTCAGTGTTATTCTGTGGGGCAGAAGACAACGCTTTGCTCAGGTGAATGAAAGAGTTGGCACTATCTCTGTTGCCGACACTTGCATTAGCAGAGGTGTTCGGGCGTGAAATGTTTCTTTAAATCTCCTCCATGGAGAGATATATGTCACGAGTTGAAAGAGCTAACTCGACCCAAGTGCAGATATTGGACAAAAAAATATTTATTTAAACAAAAAGGCAAAAACAAAAACTTACTTTGTTACTGAATCTCGAAAGTCCAAAAATAAAAGACCAAAGCACGGAGGGAAACACAGAGACGTTAACAACAACTTAAAACGGCAGTTGCTAAAAAGTAGCTAACTGAAACTACAGTGGTTGTCGGGGAGATTAAATGTTGTCACGCAAGGAACTCATCTCTGATCCACCTTACAGCCTTTAGTCATGTTTTTCAGTGCTCTTGTAAATATTAGGTTAAAAAACAACTTAATAAGCTACGGTTTCGCGAACTTGTCAAAACCGCTGATTAGATCGATGAAGCACAGTCGTGACGTCAAAATCAACTAGCCTGTCCTCCAACCTATACGACTCCACTGGTTGTTTGTGCAAGCGTCAAATTACGACCCATATTTACATTTTAGATGCAAGTGACCTCTCGCGGACGTATAAATAACCTTGATCCGGTGAATGTGTGTTTGTTATCGAATGACATTTGACCCCTAACCCAAACCTAAGTCCAAGCTAGCTAACTTAATAGTTAATTACCACTTACCTTGGTAAGCACATCAAGCAGTGTGACGGTGCAGGGTGAAGATTTACTGGCATTTCCACGTTCCCTGGTTGGGGCGCTAATTTGGGAAACGCTCCTATTGGTCGTATTACATGACAGACGACTTCTACGGTCCTATAGATTTGGGGACTTGTTGAAATCAACCCATCGCGGTGTAGTTCGTTATAGCATAACGTTAGCTTTTTACTTTTCTCAACTGCATTAACTCTTCAAACTTCATAACAATGGTGTTCATCTGTAAAGGTTATGCAGCTGAACAAAAAAGTATGCATCAGAAATGTGTGTTTGACACAGCTTATTTTCTGCAATCATCCAAAATCCAATGCAAAAATCCCATAGGCGAATTCTCTTAGGAACCACCGGCGCCATTTCTTGGCCAACAAAAATATGTCATCACTATACCGGTCAATGTCTATACTGACGTCCTAACTAAGTCAGTCAGTCACATTAATCAGCCTCTGTCTAAGGTTTAAGATTCCGACCTGTGACATCATAGATCAAAGGCCACTTTCTATTATATAAATGTAAACAACCCAAAATGTAATACACACTAGCTGTGTCCCATTTAATTCAATTTTAGACTTTGGTTATGAGTATTGCCAGAAATTATATTTTAGTAATTACGTTACTGTAAACGTTATTAGCTTGCTTACCTAGCAGTCACATATCCGGGCCATAGACTGCAAAAAGAATGGACGGGACAAGGTCATACACCCCACCTTCTCAATAATAACAGGTAGGATGTGGGTCAAACATCATTTTTTCCCAAACCTGAACTTTGGTCTCTCAAACCAGTCCCTCGTAGTGTCTCAGGTTGTCTCAGCATGTTCCTGAACTGTCTCAAATGGGTTCTTGGAAGTGTCCCCAGTTGTCCTGGCTAATTTCTGGACTGTCTCAAGTTGGTCCCTTGTAGTGTCTTCAGTTTTTTGAAGTGATTCCTGTACTGTCTCATTTGATTCCTGGTCTGTCCCTGGATGAGTCCCAAGTCATCTAAGTTTATTCCTGGACTGTCTCAGGCAACTTGGCTCCAAAGGTTCATACTCTCTGATGTTTTTGTCTATTATTTCCTCAGTGTTATTCTGTGGGGCAGAAGACAACGCTTTGCTCAGGTGAATGAAAGAGTTGGCACTATCTCTGTTGCCGACACTTGCATTAGCAGAGGTGTTCGGGCGTGAAATGTTTCTTTAAACCTCCTCCATGGAGAGATATATGTCACGAGTTGAAAGGGCTAACTCGACCCAAGTGCAGATATTGGACAAAAAAATATTTATTTAAACAAAAAGGCAAAAACAAAAACTTACTTTGTTACTGAATCTCGAAAGTCCAAAAATAAAAGACCAAAGCACGGAGGGAAACACAGAGACGCTAACAACAACTTAAAACGGCAGTTGCTAAAAAGTAGCTAACTGAAACTACAGTGGTTGTCGGGGAGATTAAATGTTGTCACGCAGGGAACTCATCTCTGATCCACCTTACAGCCTTTAGTCATGTTTTTCAGTGCTCTTGTAAATATTAGGTTAAAAAACAACTTAATAAGCTACGGTTTCGCGAACTTGTCAAAACCGCTGATTAGATCGATGAAGCACAGTCGTGACGTCAAAATCAACTAGCCTGTCCTCCAACCTATACGACTCCACTGGTTGTTTGTGCAAGCGTCAAATTACGACCCATATTTACATTTTAGATGCAAGTGACCTCTCGCGGACGTATAAATAACCTTGATCCGGTGAATGTGTGTTTGTTATCGAATGACATTTGACCCCTAACCCAAACCTAAGTCCAAGCTAGCTAACTTAATAGTTAATTACCACTTACCTTGGTAAGCACATCAAGCAGTGTGACGGTGCATTGTGAAGATTTACTGGCATTTCCACGTTCCCTGGTTGGGGCGCTAATTTGGGAAACGCTCCTATTGGTCGTATTACATGACAGACGACTTCTACGGTCCTATAGATTTGGGGACTTGTTGAAATCAACCCATCGCGGTGTAGTTCGTTATAGCATAACGTTAGCTTTTTACTTTTCTCAACTGCATTAACTCTTCAAACTTCATAACAATGGTGTTCATCTGTAAAGGTTATGCAGCTGAACAAAAAAGTATGCATCAGAAATGTGTGTTTGACACAGCTTATTTTCTGCAATCATCCAAAATCCAATGCAAAAATCCCATAGGCGAATTCTCTTAGGAACCACCGGCGCCATTTCTTGGCCAACAAAAATATGTCATCACTATACCGGTCAATGTCTATACTGACGTCCTAACTAAGTCAGTCAGTCACATTAATCAGCCTCTGTCTAAGGTTTAAGATTCCGACCTGTGACATCATAGATCAAAGGCCACTTTCTATTATATAAATGTAAACAACCCAAAATGTAATACACACTAGCTGTGTCCCATTTAATTCCATTTTAGACTTTGGTTATGAGTATTGCCAGAAATTATATTTTAGTAATTACGTTACTGTAAACGTTATTAGCTTGCTTACCTAGCAGTCACATATCCGGGCCATAGACTGCAAAAAGAATGGACGGGACAAGGTCATACACCCCACCTTCTCAATAATAACAGGTAGGATGTGGGTCAAACATCATTTTTTCTCAAACCTGAACTTTGTTCTCTCAAACCAGTCCCTCGTAGTGTCTCAGGTTGTCTCAGCATGTTCCTGAACTGTCTCAAATGGGTTCTTGGAAGTGTCCCCAGTTGTCCTGGCTAATTTCTGGACTGTCTCAAGTTGGTCCCTTGTAGTGTCTTCAGTTTTTTGAAGTGATTCCTGTACTGTCTCATTTGATTCCTGGTCTGTCCCTGGATGAGTCCCAAGTCATCTAAGTTTATTCCTGGACTGTCTCAGGCAACTTGGCTCCAAAGGTTCATACTCTCTGATGTTTTTGTCTATTATTTCCTCAGTGTTATTCTGTGGGGCAGAAGACAACGCTTTGCTCAGGTGCATGAAAGAGTTGGCACTATCTCTGTTGCCGACACTTGCATTAGAAGAGGTGTTCGGGCGTGAAATGTTTCTTTAAACCTCCTCCATGGAGAGATATATGTCACGAGTTGAAAGAGCTAACTCGACCCAAGTGCAGATATTGGAAAAAAAAATATTTATTTAAACAAAAAGGCAAAAACAAAAACTTACTTAGTTACTGAATCTCGAAAGTCCAAAAATAAAAGACCAAAGCACGGAGGGAAACACAGAGACGCTAACAACAACTTAAAACGGCAGTTGCTAAAAAGTAGCTAACTGAAACTACAGTGGTTGTCGGGGAGATTAAATGTTGTCACGCAGGGAACTCATCTCTGATCCACCTTACAGCCTTTAGTCATGTTTTTCAGTACTCTTGTAAATATTAGGTTAAAAAACAACTTAATAAGCTACGGTTTCGCGAACTTGTCAAAACCGCTGATTAGATCGATGAAGCACAGTCGTGACGTCAAAATCAACTAGCCTGTCCTCCAACCTATACGACTCCACTGGTTGTTTGTGCAAGCGTCAAATTACGACCCATATTTACATTTTAGATGCAAGTGACCTCTCGCGGACGTATAAATAACCTTGATCCGGTGAATGTGTGTTTGTTATCGAATGACGTTTGACCCCTAACCCAAACCTAAGTCCAAGCTAGCTAACTTAATAGTTAATTACCACTTACCTTGGTAAGCACATCAAGCAGTGTGACGGTGCAGGGTGAAGATTTACTGGCATTTCCACGTTCCCTGGTTGGGGCGCTAATTTGGGAAACGCTCCTATTGGTCGTATTACATGACAGACGACTTCTACGGTCCTATAGATTTGGGGACTTGTTGAAATCAACCCATCGCGGTGTAGTTCGTTATAGCATAACGTTAGCTTTTTACTTTTCTCAACTGCATTTACTCTTCAAACTTCATAACAATGGTGTTCATCTGTAAAGGTTATGCAGCTGAACAAAAAAGTATGCATCAGAAATGTGTGTTTGACACAGCTTATTTTCTGCAGTCATCCAAAATCCAATAAAAAAAATCCCATCGGCGAATTCTCTTAGGAACCACCGGCGCCATTTCTTGGCCAACAAAAATATGTCATCACTATACCGGTCAATGTCTATACTGACGTCCCAACTAAGTCAGTCAGTCACATTAATCAGCCTCTGTCTAAGGTTTAAGATTCCGACCTGTGACATCATAGATCAAAGGCCACTTTCTATTATATAAATGTAAACAACCCAAAATGTAATACACACTAGCTGTGTCCCATTTAATTCCATTTTAGACTTTGGTTATGAGTATTGCCAGAAATTATATTTTAGTAATTACGTTACTGTAAACGTTATTAGCTTGCTTACCTAGCATTCACATATCCGGGCCATAGACTGCAAAAAGAATGGACGGGACAAGGTCCTACACCCCACCTTCTCAATAATAACAGGTAGGATGTGGGTCAAACATCATTTTTTCCCAAACCTGAACTTTGGTCTCTCAAACCAGTCCCTCGTAGTGTCTCAGGTTGTCTCAGCATGTTCCTGAACTGTCTCAAATGGGTTCTTGGAAGTGTCCCCAGTTGTCCTGGCTAATTTCTGGACTGTCTCAAGTTGGTCCCTTGTAGTGTCTTCAGTTTTTTGAAGTGATTCCTGTACTGTCTCATTTGAGTCCTGGTCTGTCCCTGGATGAGTCCCAAGTCATCTCAGTTTATTCCTGGACTGTCTCAGGCAACTTGGCTCCAAAGGTTCATACTCTCTGATGTTTTTGTCTATTATTTCCTCAGTGTTATTCTGTGGGGCAGAAGACAACGCTTTGCTCAGGTGAATGAAAGAGTTGGCACTATCTCTGTTGCCGACACTTGCATTAGCAGAGGTGTTCGGGCGTGAAATGTTTCTTTAAACCTCCTCCATGGAGAGATATATGTCACGAGTTGAAAGGGCTAACTCGACCCAAGTGCAGATATTGGACAAAAAAATATTTATTTAAACAAAAAGGCAAAAACAAAAACTTACTTAGTTACTGAATCTCGAAAGTCCAAAAATAAAAGACGAAAGCACGGAGGGAAACACAGAGACGCTAACAACAACTTAAAACGGCAGTTGCTAAAAAGTAGCTAACTGAAACTACAGTGGTTGTCGGGGAGATTAAATGTTGTCACGCAGGGAACTAATCTCTGATCCACCTTACAGCCTTTAGTCATGTTTTTCAGTGCTCTTGTAAATATTAGGTTAAAAAACAACTTAATAAGCTACGGTTTCGCGAACTTGTCAAAACCGCTGATTAGATCGATGAAGCACAGTCGTGACGTCAAAATCAACTAGCCTGTCCTCCAACCTATACGACTCCACTGGTTGTTTGTGCAAGCGTCAAATTACGACCCATATTTACATTTTAGATGCAAGTGACCTCTCGCGGATGTATAAATAACCTTGATCCGGTGAATGTGTGTTTGTTATCGAATGACATTTAACCCCTAACCCAAACCTAAGTCCAAGCTAGCTAACTTAATAGTTAATTACCACTTACCTTGGTAAGCACATCAAGCAGTGTGACGGTGCAGGGTGAAGATTTACTGGCATTTCCACGTTCCGTGGTTGGGGCGCTAATTTGGGAAACGCTCCTATTGGTCGTATTACATGACAGACGACTTCTACGGTCCTATAGATTTGGGGACTTGTTGAAATCAACCCATCGCGGTGTAGTTCGTTATAGCATAACGTTAGCTTTTTACTTTTCTCAACTGCATTAACTCTTCAAACTTCATAACAATGGTGTTCATCTGTAAAGGTTATGCAGCTGAACAAAAAAGTATGCATCAGAAATGTGTGTTTGACACAGCTTATTTTCTGCAATCATCCAAAATCCAATGCAAAAATCCCATAGGCGAATTCTCTTAGGAACCACCGGCGCCATTTCTTGGCCAACAAAAATATGTCATCACTATACCGGTCAATGTCTATACTGACGTCCTAACTAAGTCAGTCAGTCACATTAATCAGCCTCTGTCTAAGGTTTAAGATTCCGACCTGTGACATCATAGATCAAAGGCCACTTTCTATTATATAAATGTAAACAACCCAAAATGTAATACACACTAGCTGCGTCCCATTTAATTCAATTTTAGACTTTGGTTATGAGTATTGCCAGAAATTATATTTTAGTAATTACGTTACTGTAAACGTTATTAGCTTGCTTACCTAGCAGTCACATATCCGGGCCATAGACTGCAAAAAGAATGGACGGGACAAGGTCATACACCCCACCTTCTCAATAATAACAGGTAGGATGTGGGTCAAACATCATTTTTTCCCAAACCTGAACTTTGGTCTCTCAAACCAGTCCCTCGTAGTGTCTCAGGTTGTCTCAGCATGTTCCTGAACTGTCTCAAATGGGTTCTTGGAAGTGTCCCCAGTTGTCCTGGCTAATTTCTGGACTGTCTCAAGTTGGTCCCTTGTAGTGTCTTCAGTTTTTTGAAGTGATTCCTGTACTGTCTCATTTGATTCCTGGTCTGTCCCTTGATGAGTCCCAAGTCATCTAAGTTTATTCCTGGACTGTCTCAGGCAACTTGGCTCCAAAGGTTCATACTCTCTGATGTTTTTGTCTATTATTTCCTCAGTGTTATTCTGTGGGGCAGAAGACAACGCTTTGCTCAGGTGAATGAAAGAGTTGGCACTATCTCTGTTGCCGACACTTGCATTAGCAGAGGTGTTCGGGCGTGAAATGTTTCTTTAAACCTCCTCCATGGAGAGATATATGTCACGAGTTGAAAGGGCTAACTCGACCCAAGTGCAGATATTGGACAAAAAAATATTTATTTAAGCAAAAAGGCAAAAACAAAAACTTACTTAGTTACTGAATCTCGAAAGTCCAAAAATAAAAGACCAAAGCACGGAGGGAAACACAGAGACGCTAACAACAACTTAAAACGGCAGTTGCTAAAAAGTAGCTAACTGAAACTACAGTGGTTGTCGGGGAGATTAAATGTTGTCACGCAGGGAACTCATCTCTGATCCACCTTACAGCCTTTAGTCATGTTTTTCAGTGCTCTTGTAAATATTAGGTTAAAAAACAACTTAATAAGCTACGGTTTCGCGAACTTGTCAAAACCGCTGATTAGATCGATGAAGCACAGTCGTGACGTCAAAATCAACTAGCCTGTCCTCCAACCTATACGACTCCACTGGTTGTTTGTGCAAGCGTCAAATTACGACCCATATTTACATTTTAGATGCAAGTGACCTCTCGCGGACGTATAAATAACCTTGATCCGGTGAATGTGTGTTTGTTATCGAATGACATTTGACCCCTAACCCAAACCTAAGTCCAAGCTAGCTAACTTAATAGTTAATTACCACTTACCTTGGTAAGCACATCAAGCAGTGTGACGGTGCAGGGTGAAGATTTACTGGCATTTCCACGTTCCCTGGTTGGGGCGCTAATTTGGGAAACGCTCCTATTGGTCGTATTACATGACAGACGACTTCTACGGTCCTATAGATTTGGGGACTTGCTGAAATCAACCCATCGCGGTGTAGTTCGTTATAGCATAACGTTAGCTTTTTACTTTTCTCAACTGCATTAACTCTTCAAACTTCATAACAATGGTGTTCATCTGTAAAGGTTATGCAGCTGAACAAAAAAGTATGCATCAGAAATGTGTGTTTGACACAGCTTATTTTCTGCAATCATCCAAAATCCAATGCAAAAATCCCATAGGCGAATTCTCTTAGGAACCACCGGCGCCATTTCTTGGCCAACAAAAATATGTCATCACTATACCGGTCAATGTCTATACTGACGTCCTAACTAAGTCAGTCAGTCACATTAATCAGCCTCTGTCTAAGGTTTAAGATTCCGACCTGTGACATCATAGATCAAAGGCCACTTTCTATTATATAAATGTAAACAACCCAAAATGTAATACACACTAGCTGTGTCCCATTTAATTCCATTTTAGACTTTGGTTATGAGTATTGCCAGAAATTATATTTTAGTAATTACGTTACTGTAAACGTTATTAGCTTGCTTACCTAGCAGTCACATATCCGGGCCATAGACTGCAAAAAGAATGGACGGGACAAGGTCATACAACCCCACCTTCTCAATAATAACAGGTAGGATGTGGGTCAAACATCATTTTTTCCCAAACCTGAACTTTGGTCTCTCAAACCAGTCCCTCGTAGTGTCTCAGGTTGTCTCAGCATGTTCCTGAACTGTCTCAAATGGGTTCTTGGAAGTGTCCCCAGTTGTCCTGGCTAATTTCCTGACTGTCTCAAGTTGGTCCCTTGTAGTGTCTTCAGTTTTTTGAAGTGATTCCTGTACTGTCTCATTTGATTCCTGGTCTGTCCCTGGATGAGTCCCAAGTCATCTCAGTTTATTCCTGGACTGTCTCAGGCAACTTGGCTCCAAAGGTTCATACTCTCTGATGTTTTTGTCTATTATTTCCTCAGTGTTATTCTGTGGGGCAGAAGACAACGCTTTGCTCAGGTGAATGAAAGAGTTGGCACTATCTCTGTTGCCGACACTTGCATTAGCAGAGGTGTTCGGGCGTGAAATGTTTCTTTAAACCTCCTCCATGGAGAGATATATGTCACGAGTTGAAAGAGCTAACTCGACCCAAGTGCAGATATTGGACAAAAAGATATTTATTTAAACAAAAAGGCAAAAACAAAAACTTACTTAGTTACTGAATCTCGAAAGTCCAAAAATAAAAGACCAAAGCACGGAGGGAAACACAGAGACGCTAACAACAACTTAAAACGGCAGTTGCTAAAAAGTAGCTAACTGAAACTACAGTGGTTGTCGGGGAGATTAAATGTTGTCACGCAGGGAACTCATCTCTGATCCACCTTACAGCCTTTAGTCATGTTTTTCAGTGCTCTTGTAAATATTAGGTTAAAAAACAACTTAATAAGCTACGGTTTCGCGAACTTGTCAAAACCGCTGATTAGATCGATGAAGCACAGTCGTGACGTCAAAATCAACTAGCCTGTCCTCCAACCTATACGACTCCACTGGTTGTTTGTGCAAGCGTCAAATTACGACCCATATTTACATTTTAGATGCAAGTGACCTCTCGCGGACGTATAAATAACCTTGATCCGGTGAATGTGTGTTTGTTATCGAATGACGTTTGACCCCTAACCCAAACCTAAGTCCAAGCTAGCTAACTTAATAGTTAATTACCACTTACCTTGGTAAGCACATCAAGCAGTGTGACGGTGCAGGGTGAAGATTTACTGGCATTTCCACGTTCCCTGGTTGGGGCGCTAATTTGGGAAACGCTCCTATTGGTCGTATTACATGACAGACGACTTCTACGGTCCTATAGATTTGGGGACTTGTTGAAATCAACCCATCGCGGTGTAGTTCGTTATAGCATAACGTTAGCTTTTTACTTTTCTCAACTGCATTAACTCTTCAAACTTCATAACAATGGTGTTCATCTGTAAAGGTTATGCAGCTGAACAAAAAAGTATGCATCAGAAATGTGTGTTTGACACAGCTTATTTTCTGCAATCATCCAAAATCCAATGCAAAAATCCCATAGGCGAATTCTCTTAGGAACCACCGGCGCCATTTCTTGGCCAACAAAAATACGTCATCACTATACCGGTCAATGTCTATACTGACGTCCTAACTAAGTCAGTCAGTCACATTAATCAGCCTCTGTCTAAGGTTTAAGATTCCGACCTGTGACATCATAGATCAAAGGCCACTTTCTATTATATAAATGTAAACAACCCAAAATGTAATACACACTAGCTGTGTCCCATTTAATTCCATTTTAGACTTTGGTTATGAGTATTGCCAGAAATTATATTTTAGTAATTACGTTACTGTAAACATTATTAGCTTGCTTACCTAGCAGTCACATATCCGGGCCATAGACTGCAAAAAGAATGGACGGGACAAGGTCATACACCCCACCTTCTCAATAATAACAGGTAGGATGTGGGTCAAACATCATTTTTTCCCAAACCTGAACTTTGGTCTCTCAAACCAGTCCCTCGTAGTGTCTCAGGTTGTCTCAGCATGTTCCTGAACTGTCTCAAATGGGTTCTTGGAAGTGTCCCCAGTTGTCCTGGCTAATTTCTGGACTGTCTCAAGTTGGTCCCTTGTAGTGTCTTCAGTTTTTTGAAGTGATTCCTGTACTGTCTCATTTGATTCCTGGTCTGTCCCTGGATGAGTCCCAAGTCATCTCAGTTTATTCCTGGACTGTCTCAGGCAACTTGGCTCCAAAGGTTCATACTCTCTGATGTTTTTGTCTATTATTTCCTCAGTGTTATTCTGTGGGGCAGAAGACAACGCTTTGCTCAGGTGAATGAAAGAGTTGGCACTATCTCTGTTGCCGACACTTGCATTAGCAGAGGTGTTCGGGCGTGAAATGTTTCTTTAAACCTCCTCCATGGAGAGATATATGTCACGAGTTGAAAGGGCTAACTCGACCCAAGTGCAGATATTGGACAAAAAAATATTTATTTAAACAAAAAGGCAAAAACAAAAACTTACTTAGTTACTGAATCTCGAAAGTCCAAAAATAAAAGACCAAAGCACGGAGGGAAACACAGAGACGCTAACAACAACTTAAAACGGCAGTTGCTAAAAAGTAGCTAACTGAAACTACAGTGGTTGTCGGGGAGATTAAATGTTGTCACGCAGGGAACTCATCTCTGATCCACCTTACAGCCTTTAGTCATGTTTTTCAGTGCTCTTGTAAATATTAGGTTAAAAAACAACTTAATAAGCTACGGTTTCGCGAACTTGTCAAAACCGCTGATTAGATCGATGAAGCACAGTCGTGACGTCAAAATCAACTAGCCTGTCCTCCAACCTATACGACTCCACTGGTTGTTTGTGCAAGCGTCAAATTACGACCCATATTTACATTTTAGATGCAAGTGACCTCTCGCGGACGTATAAATAACCTTGATCCGGTGAATGTGTGTTTGTTATCGAATGACGTTTGACCCCTAACCCAAACGTAAGTCCAAGCTAGCTAACTTAATAGTTAATTACCACTTACCTTGGTAAGCACATCAAGCAGTGTGACGGTGCAGGGTGAAGATTTACTGGCATTTCCACGTTCCCTGGTTGGGGCGCTAATTTGGGAAACGCTCCTATTGGTCGTATTACATGACAGACGACTTCTACGGTCCTATAGATTTGGGGACTTGTTGAAATCAACCCATCGCGGTGTAGTTCGTTATAGCATAACGTTAGCTTTTTACTTTTCTCAACTGCATTTACTCTTCAAACTTCATAACAATGGTGTTCATCTGTAAAGGTTATGCAGCTGAACAAAAAAGTATGCATCAGAAATGTGTGTTTGACACAGCTTATTTTCTGCAATCATCCAAAATCCAATGCAAAAATCCCATAGGCGAATTCTCTTAGGAACCACCGGCGCCATTTCTTGGCCAACAAAAATATGTCATCACTATACCGGTCAATGTCTATACTGACGTCCCAACTAAGTCAGTCAGTCACATTAATCAGCCTCTGTCTAAGGTTTAAGATTCCGACCTGTGACATCATAGATCAAAGGCCACTTTCTATTATATAAATGTAAACAACCCAAAATGTAATACACACTAGCTGTGTCCCATTTAATTCCATTTTAGACTTTGGTTATGAGTATTGCCAGAAATTATATTTTAGTAATTACGTTACTGTAAACGTTATTAGCTTGCTTACCTAGCATTCACATATCCGGGCCATAGACTGCAAAAAGAATGGACGGGACAAGGTCATACACCCCACCTTCTCAATAATAACAGGTAGGATGTGGGTCAAACATCATTTTTTCCCAAACCTGAACTTTGGTCTCTCAAACCAGTCCCTCGTAGTGTCTCAGGTTGTCTCAGCATGTTCCTGAACTGTCTCAAATGGGTTCTCGGAAGTGTCCCCAGTTGTCCTGGCTAATTTCTGGACTGTCTCAAGTTTGTCCCTTGTAGTGTCTTCAGTTTTTTGAAGTGATTCCTGTACTGTCTCATTTGATTCCTGGTCTGTCCCTGGATGAGTCCCAAGTCATCTCAGTTTATTCCTGGACTGTCTCAGGCAACTTGGCTCCAAAGGTTCATACTCTCTGATGTTTTTGTCTATTATTTCCTCAGTGTTATTCTGTGGGGCAGAAGACAACGCTTTGCTCAGGTGAATGAAAGAGTTGGCACTATCTCTGTTGCCGACACTTGCATTAGCAGAGGTGTTCGGGCGTGAAATGTTTCTTTAAACCTCCTCCATGGAGAGATATATGTCACGAGTTGAAAGGGCTAACTCGACCCAAGTGCAGATATTGGACAAAAAAATATTTATTTAAACAAAAAGGCAAAAACAAAAACTTACTTAGTTACTGAATCTCGAAAGTCCAAAAATAAAAGACCAAAGCACGGAGGGAAACACAGAGACGCTAACAACAACTTAAAACGGCAGTTGCTAAAAAGTAGCTAACTGAAACTACAGTGGTTGTCGGGGAGATTAAATGTTGTCACGCAGGGAACTCATCTCTGATCCACCTTACAGCCTTTAGTCATGTTTTTCAGTGCTCTTGTAAATATTAGGTTAAAAAACAACTTAATAAGCTACGGTTTCGCGAACTTGTCAAAACCGCTGATTAGATCGATGAAGCACAGTCGTGACGTCAAAATCAACTAGCCTGTCCTCCAACCTATACGACTCCACTGGTTGTTTGTGCAAGCGTCAAATTACGACCCATATTTACATTTTAGATGCAAGTGACCTCTCGCGGACGTATAAATAACCTTGATCCGGTGAATGTGTGTTTGTTATCGAATGACGTTTGACCCCTAACCCAAACCTAAGTCCAAGCTAGCTAACTTAATAGTTAATTACCACTTACCTTGGTAAGCACATCAAGCAGTGTGACGGTGCAGGGTGAAGATTTACTGGCATTTCCACGTTCCCTGGTTGGGGCGCTAATTTGGGAAACGCTCCTATTGGTCGTATTACATGACAGACGACTTCTACGGTCCTATAGATTTGGGGACTTGTTGAAATCAACCCATCGCGGTGTAGTTCGTTATAGCATAACGTTAGCTTTTTACTTTTCTCAACTGCATTAACTCTTCAAACTTCATAACAATGGTGTTCATCTGTAAAGGTTATGCAGCTGAACAAAAAAGTATGCATCAGAAATGTGTGTTTGACACAGCTTATTTTCTGCAATCATCCAAAATCCAATGCAAAAATCCCATAGGCGAATTCTCTGAGGAACCACCGGCGCCATTTCTTGGCCAACAAAAATATGTCATCACTATACCGGTCAATGTCTATACTGACGTCCCAACTAAGTCAGTCAGTCACATTAATCAGCCTCTGTCTAAGGTTTAAGATTCCGACCTGTGACATCATAGATCAAAGGCCACTTTCTGTTATATAAATGTAAACAACCCAAAATGTAATACACACTAGCTGTGTCCCATTTAATTCCATTTTAGACTTTGGTTATGAATATTGCCAGAAATTATATTTTAGTAATTACGTTACTGTAAACGTTATTAGCTTGCTTACCTAGCATTCACATATCCGGGCCATAGACTGCAAAAAGAATGGACGGGACAAGGTCCTACACCCCACCTTCTCAATAATAACAGGTAGGATTTGGGTCAAACATCATTTTTTCCCAAACCTGAACTTTGGTCTCTCAAACCAGTCCCTCGTAGTGTCTCAGGTTGTCTCAGCATGTTCCTGAACTGTCTCAAATGGGTTCTTGGAAGTGTCCCCAGTTGTCCTGGCTAATTTCTGGACTGTCTCAAGTTGGTCCCTTGTAGTGTCTTCAGTTTTTTGAAGTGATTCCTGTACTGTCTCATTTGATTCCTGGTCTGTCCCTGGATGAGTCCCAAGTCATCTCAGTTTATTCCTGGACTGTCTCAGGCAACTTGGCTCCAAAGGTTCATACTCTCTGATGTTTTTGTCTATTATTTCCTCAGTGTTATTCTGTGGGGCAGAAGACAACGCTTTGCTCAGGTGAATGAAAGAGTTGGCACTATCTCTGTTGCCGACACTTGCATTAGCAGAGGTGTTCGGGCGTGAAATGTTTCTTTAAACCTCCTCCATGGAGAGATATATGTCACGAGTTGAAAGGGCTAACTCGACCCAAGTGCAGATATTGGACAAAAAAATATTTATTTAAACAAAAAGGCAAAAACAAAAACTTACTTAGTTACTGAATCTCGAAAGTCCAAAAATAAAAGACCAAAGCACGGAGGGAAACACAGAGACGCTAACAACAACTTAAAACGGCAGTTGCTAAAAAGTAGCTAACTGAAACTACAGTGGTTGTCGGGGAGATTAAATGTTGTCACGCAGGGAACTCATCTCTGATCCACCTTACAGCCTTTAGTCATGTTTTTCAGTGCTCTTGTAAATATTAGGTTAAAAAACAACTTAATAAGCTACGGTTTCGCGAACTTGTCAAAACCGCTGATTAGATCGATGAAGCACAGTCGTGACGTCAAAATCAACTAGCCTGTCCTCCAACCTATACGACTCCACTGGTTGTTTGTGCAAGCGTCAAATTACGACCCATATTTACATTTTAGATGCAAGTGACCTCTCGCGGACGTATAAATAACCTTGATCCGGTGAATGTGTGTTTGTTATCGAATGACGTTTGACCCCTAACCCAAACCTAAGTCCAAGCTAGCTAACTTAATAGTTAATTACCACTTACCTTGGTAAGCACATCAAGCAGTGTGACGGTGCAGGGTGAAGATTTACTGGCATTTCCACGTTCCCTGGTTGGGGCGCTAATTTGGGAAACGCTCCTATTGGTCGTATTACATGACAGACGACTTCTACGGTCCTATAGATTTGGGGACTTGTTGAAATCAACCCATCGCGGTGTAGTTCGTTATAGCATAACGTTAGCTTTTTACTTTTCTCAACTGCATTAACTCTTCAAACTTCATAACAATGGTGTTCATCTGTAAAGGTTATGCAGCTGAACAAAAAAGTATGCATCAGAAATGTGTGTTTGACACAGCTTATTTTCTGCAATCATCCAAAATCCAATGCAAAAATCCCATAGGCGAATTCTCTTAGGAACCACCGGCGCCATTTCTTGGCCAACAAAAATATGTCATCACTATACCGGTCAATGTCTATACTGACGTCCTAACTAAGTCAGTCAGTCACATTAATCAGCCTCTGTCTAAGGTTTAAGATTCCGACCTGTGACATCATAGATCAAAGGCCACTTTCTATTATATAAATGTAAACAACCCAAAATGTAATACACACTAGCTGTGTCCCATTTAATTCCATTTTAGACTTTGGTTATGAGTATTGCCAGAAATTATATTTTAGTAATTACGTTACTGTAAACGTTATTAGCTTGCTTACCTAGCAGTCACATATCCGGGCCATAGACTGCAAAAAGAATGGACGGGACAAGGTCATACACCCCACCTTCTCAATAATAACAGGTAGGATGTGGGTCAAACATCATTTTTTCCCAAACCTGAACTTTGGTCTCTCAAACCAGTCCCTCGTAGTGTCTCAGGTTGTCTCAGCATGTTCCTGAACTGTCTCAAATGGGTTCTTGGAAGTGTCCCCAGTTGTCCTGGCTAATTTCTGGACTGTCTCAAGTTGGTCCCTTGTAGTGTCTTCAGTTTTTTGAAGTGATTCCTGTACTGTCTCATTTGATTCCTGGTCTGTCCCTGGATGAGTCCCAAGTCATCTCAGTTTATTCCTGGACTGTCTCAGGCAACTTGGCTCCAAAGGTTCATACTCTCTGATGTTTTTGTCTATTATTTCCTCAGTGTTATTCTGTGGGGCAGAAGACAACGCTTTGCTCAGGTGAATGAAAGAGTTGGCACTATCTCTGTTGCCGACACTTGCATTAGCAGAGGTGTTCGGGCGTGAAATGTTTCTTTAAACCTCCTCCATGGAGAGATATATGTCACGAGTTGAAAGGGCTAACTCGACCCAAGTGCAGATATTGGACAAAAAAATATTTATTTAAACAAAAAGGCAAAAACAAAAACTTACTTAGTTACTGAATCTCGAAAGTCCAAAAATAAAAGACCAAAGCACGGAGGGAAACACAGAGACGCTAACAACAACTTAAAACGGCAGTTGCTAAAAAGTAGCTAACTGAAACTACAGTGGTTGTCGGGGAGATTAAATGTTGTCACGCAGGGAACTCATCTCTGATCCACCTTACAGCCTTTAGTCATGTTTTTCAGTGCTCTTGTAAATATTAGGTTAAAAAACAACTTAATAAGCTACGGTTTCGCGAACTTGTCAAAACCGCTGATTAGATCGATGAAGCACAGTCGTGACGTCAAAATCAACTAGCCTGTCCTCCAACCTATACGACTCCACTGGTTGTTTGTGCAAGCGTCAAATTACGACCCATATTTACATTTTAGATGCAAGTGACCTCTCGCGGACGTATAAATAACCTTGATCCGGTGAATGTGTGTTTGTTATCGAATGACGTTTGACCCCTAACCCAAACCTAAGTCCAAGCTAGCTAACTTAATAGTTAATTACCACTTACCTTGGTAAGCACATCAAGCAGTGTGACGGTGCAGGGTGAAGATTTACTGGCATTTCCACGTTCCCTGGTTGGGCGCTAATTTGGGAAACGCTCCTATTGGTCGTATTACATGACAGACGACTTCTACGGTCCTATAGATTTGGGGACTTGTTGAAATCAACCCATCGCGGTGTAGTTCGTTATAGCATAACGTTAGCTTTTTACTTTTCTCAACTGCATTAACTCTTCAAACTTCATAACAATGGTGTTCATCTGTAAAGGTTATGCAGCTGAACAAAAAAGTATGCATCAGAAATGTGTGTTTGACACAGCTTATTTTCTGCAATCATCCAAAATCCAATGCAAAAATCCCATAGGTGAATTCTCTTAGGAACCACCGGCGCCATTTCTTGGCCAACAAAAATATGTCATCACTATACCGGTCAATGTCTATACTGACGTCCCAACTAAGTCAGTCAGTCACATTAATCAGCCTCTGTCTAAGGTTTAAGATTCCGACCTGTGACATCATAGATCAAAGGCCACTTTCTGTTATATAAATGTAAACAACCCAAAATGTAATACACACTAGCTGTGTCCCATTTAATTCCATTTTAGACTTTGGTTATGAATATTGCCAGAAATTATATTTTAGTAATTACGTTACTGTAAACGTTATTAGCTTGCTTACCTAGCATTCACATATCCGGGCCATAGACTGCAAAAAGAATGGACGGGACAAGGTCCTACACCCCACCTTCTCAATAATAACAGGTAGGATGTGGGTCAAACATCATTTTTTCCCAAACCTGAACTTTGGTCTCTCAAACCAGTCCCTCGTAGTGTCTCAGGTTGTCTCAGCATGTTCCTGAACTGTCTCAAATGGGTTCTTGGAAGTGTCCCCAGTTGTCCTGGCTAATTTCTGGACTGTCTCAAGTTGGTCCCTTGTAGTGTCTTCAGTTTTTTGAAGTGATTCCTGTACTGTCTCATTTGATTCCTGGTCTGTCCCTGGATGAGTCCCAAGTCATCTCAGTTTATTCCTGGACTGTCTCAGGCAACTTGGCTCCAAAGGTTCATACTCTCTGATGTTTTTGTCTATTATTTCCTCAGTGTTATTCTGTGGGGCAGAAGACAACGCTTTGCTCAGGTGAATGAAAGAGTTGGCACTATCTCTGTTGCCGACACTTGCATTAGCAGAGGTGTTCGGGCGTGAAATGTTTCTTTAAATCTCCTCCATGGAGAGATATATGTCACGAGTTGAAAGGGCTAACTCGACCCAAGTGCAGATATTGGACAAAAAAATATTTATTTAAACAAAAAGGCAAAAACAAAAACTTACTTAGTTACTGAATCTCGAAAGTCCAAAAATAAAAGACCAAAGCACGGAGGGAAACACAGAGACGCTAACAACAACTTAAAACGGCAGTTGCTAAAAAGTAGCTAACTGAAACTACAGTGGTTGTCGGGGAGATTAAATGTTGTCACGCAGGGAACTCATCTCTGATCCACCTTACAGCCTTTAGTCATGTTTTTCAGTGCTCTTGTAAATATTAGGTTAAAAAACAACTTAATAAGCTACGGTTTCGCGAACTTGTCAAAACCGCTGATTAGATCGATGAAGCACAGTCGTGACGTCAAAATCAACTAGCCTGTCCTCCAACCTATACGACTCCACTGGTTGTTTGTGCAAGCGTCAAATTACGACCCATATTTACATTTTAGATGCAAGTGACCTCTCGCGGACGTATAAATAACCTGGATCCGGTGAATGTGTGTTTGTTATCGAATGACGTTTGACCCCTAACCCAAACCTAAGTCCAAGCTAGCTAACTTAATAGTTAATTACCACTTACCTTGGTAAGCACATCAAGCAGTGTGACGGTGCAGGGGGAAGATTTACTGGCATTTCCACGTTCCCTGGTTGGGGCGCTAATTTGGGAAACGCTCCTATTGGTCGTATTACATGACAGACGACTTCTACGGTCCTATAGATTTGGGGACTTGTTGAAATCAACCCATCGCGGTGTAGTTCGTTATAGCATAACGTTAGCTTTTTACTTTTCTCAACTGCATTAACTCTTCAAACTTCATAACAATGGTGTTCATCTGTAAAGGTTATGCAGCTGAACAAAAAAGTATGCATCAGAAATGTGTGTTTGACACAGCTTATTTTCTGCAATCATCCAAAATCCAATGCAAAAATCCCATAGGCGAATTCTCTTAGGAACCACCGGCGCCATTTCTTGGCCAACAAAAATATGTCATCACTATACCGGTCAATGTCTATACTGACGTCCTAACTAAGTCAGTCAGTCACATTAATCAGCCTCTGTCTAAGGTTTAAGATTCCGACCTGTGACATCATAGATCAAAGGCCACTTTCTGTTATATAAATGTAAACAAACCAAAATGTAATACACACTAGCTGTGTCCCATTTAATTCCATTTTAGACTTTGGTTATGAATATTGCCAGAAATTATATTTTAGTAATTACGTTACTGTAAACGTTATTAGCTTGCTTACCTAGCATTCACATATCCGGGCCATAGACTGCAAAAAGAATGGACGGGACAAGGTCCTACACCCCACCTTCTCAATAATAACAGGTAGGATGTGGGTCAAACATCATTTTTTCCCAAACCTGAACTTTGGTCTCTCAAACCAGTCCCTCGTAGTGTCTCAGGTTGTCTCAGCATGTTCCTGAACTGTCTCAAATGGGTTCTTGGAAGTGTCCCCAGTTGTCCTGGCTAATTTCTGGACTGTCTCAAGTTGGTCCCTTGTAGTGTCTTCAGTTTTTTGAAGTGATTCCTGTACTGTCTCATTTGATTCCTGGTCTGTCCCTGGATGAGTCCCAAGTCATCTCAGTTTATTCCTGGACTGTCTCAGGCAACTTGGCTCCAAAGGTTCATACTCTCTGATGTTTTTGTCTATTATTTCCTCAGTGTTATTCTGTGGGGCAGAAGACAACGCTTTGCTCAGGTGAATGAAAGAGTTGGCACTATCTCTGTTGCCGACACTTGCATTAGCAGAGGTGTTCGGGCGTGAAATGTTTCTTTAAATCTCCTCCATGGAGAGATATATGTCACGAGTTGAAAGAGCTAACTCGACCCAAGTGCAGATATTGGACAAAAAAATATTTATTTAAACAAAAAGGCAAAAACAAAAACTTACTTTGTTACTGAATCTCGAAAGTCCAAAAATAAAAGACCAAAGCACGGAGGGAAACACAGAGACGCTAACAACAACTTAAAACGGCAGTTGCTAAAAAGTAGCTAACTGAAACTACAGTGGTTGTCGGGGAGATTAAATGTTGTCACGCAGGGAACTCATCTCTGATCCACCTTACAGCCTTTAGTCATGTTTTTCAGTGCTCTTGTAAATATTAGGTTAAAAAACAACTTAATAAGCTACGGTTTCGCGAACTTGTCAAAACCGCTGATTAGATCGATGAAGCACAGTCGTGACGTCAAAATCAACTAGCCTGTCCTCCAACCTATACGACTCCACTGGTTGTTTGTGCAAGCGTCAAATTACGACCCATATTTACATTTTAGATGCAAGTGACCTCTCGCGGACGTATAAATAACCTTGATCCGGTGAATGTGTGTTTGTTATCGAATGACGTTTGACCCCTAACCCAAACCTAAGTCCAAGCTAGCTAACTTAATAGTTAATTACCACTTACCTTGGTAAGCACATCAAGCAGTGTGACGGCGCAGGGTGAAGATTTACTGGCATTTCCACGTTCCCTGGTTGGGGCGCTAATTTGGGAAACGCTCCTATTGGTCGTATTACATGACAGACGACTTCTACGGTCCTATAGATTTGGGGACTTGTTGAAATCAACCCATCGCGGTGTAGTTCGTTATAGCATAACGTTAGCTTTTTACTTTTCTCAACTGCATTAACTCTTCAAACTTCATAACAATGGTGTTCATCTGTAAAGGTTATGCAGCTGAACAAAAAAGTATGCATCAGAAATGTGTGTTTGACACAGCTTATTTTCTGCAATCATCCAAAATCCAATGCAAAAATCCCATAGGCGAATTCTCTTAGGAACCACCGGCGCCATTTCTTGGCCAACAAAAATATGTCATCACTATACCGGTCAATGTCTACACTGACGTCCTAACTAAGTCAGTCAGTCACATTAATCAGCCTCTGTCTAAGGTTTAAGATTCCGACCTGTGACATCATAGATCAAAGGCCACTTTCTGTTATATAAATGTAAACAAACCAAAATGTAATACACACTAGCTGTGTCCCATTTAATTCCATTTTAGACTTTGGTTATGAATATTGCCAGAAATTATATTTTAGTAATTACGTTACTGTAAACGTTATTAGCTTGCTTACCTAGCATTCACATATCCGGGCCATAGACTGCAAAAAGAATGGACGGGACAAGGTCCTACACCCCACCTTCTCAATAATAACAGGTAGGATGTGGGTCAAACATCATTTTTTCCCAAACCTGAACTTTGGTCTCTCAAACCAGTCCCTCGTAGTGTCTCAGGTTGTCTCAGCATGTTCCTGAACTGTCTCAAATGGGTTCTTGGAAGTGTCCCCAGTTGTCCTGGCTAATTTCTGGACTGTCTCAAGTTGGTCCCTTGTAGTGTCTTCAGTTTTTTGAAGTGATTCCTGTACTGTCTCATTTGATTCCTGGTCTGTCCCTGGATGAGTCCCAAGTCATCTCAGTTTATTCCTGGACTGTCTCAGGCAACTTGGCTCCAAAGGTTCATACTCTCTGATGTTTTTGTCTATTATTTCCTCAGTGTTATTCTGTGGGGCAGAAGACAACGCTTTGCTCAGGTGAATGAAAGAGTTGGCACTATCTCTGTTGCCGACACTTGCATTAGCAGAGGTGTTCGGGCGTGAAATGTTTCTTTAAACCTCCTCCATGGAGAGATATATGTCACGAGTTGAAAGAGCTAACTCGACCCAAGTGCAGATATTGGACAAAAAAATATTTATTTAAACAAAAAGGCAAAAACAAAAACTTACTTAGTTACTGAATCTCGAAAGTCCAAAAATAAAAGACGAAAGCACGGAGGGAAACACAGAGACGCTAACAACAACTTAAAACGGCAGTTGCTAAAAAGTAGCTAACTGAAACTACAGTGGTTGTCGGGGAGATTAAATGTTGTCACGCAGGGAACTCATCTCTGATCCACCTTACAGCCTTTAGTCATGTTTTTCAGTGCTCTTGTAAATATTAGGTTAAAAAACAACTTAATAAGCTACGGTTTCGCGAACTTGTCAAAACCGCTGATTAGATCGATGAAGCACAGTCGTGACGTCAAAATCAACTAGCCTGTCCTCCAACCTATACGACTCCACTGGTTGTTTGTGCAAGCGTCAAATTACGACCCATATTTACATTTTAGATGCAAGTGACCTCTCGCGGACGTATAAATAACCTTGATCCGGTGAATGTGTGTTTGTTATCGAATGACGTTTGACCCCTAACCCAAACCTAAGTCCAAGCTAGCTAACTTAATAGTTAATTACCACTTACCTTGGTAAGCACATCAAGCAGTGTGACGGCGCAGGGTGAAGATTTACTGGCATTTCCACGTTCCCTGGTTGGGGCGCTAATTTGGGAAACGCTCCTATTGGTCGTATTACATGACAGACGACTTCTACGGTCCTATAGATTTGGGGACTTGTTGAAATCAACCCATCGCGGTGTAGTTCGTTATAGCATAACGTTAGCTTTTTACTTTTCTCAACTGCATTAACTCTTCAAACTTCATAACAATGGTGTTCATCTGTAAAGGTTATGCAGCTGAACAAAAAAGTATGCATCAGAAATGTGTGTTTGACACAGCTTATTTTCTGCAATCATCCAAAATCCAATGCAAAAATCCCATAGGCGAATTCTCTTAGGAACCACCGGCGCCATTTCTTGGCCAACAAAAATATGTCATCACTATACCGGTCAATGTCTACACTGACGTCCTAACTAAGTCAGTCAGTCACATTAATCAGCCTCTGTCTAAGGTTTAAGATTCCGACCTGTGACATCATAGATCAAAGGCCACTTTCTGTTATATAAATGTAAACAAACCAAAATGTAATACACACTAGCTGTGTCCCATTTAATTCCATTTTAGACTTTGGTTATGAATATTGCCAGAAATTATATTTTAGTAATTACGTTACTGTAAACGTTATTAGCTTGCTTACCTAGCATTCACATATCCGGGCCATAGACTGCAAAAAGAATGGACGGGACAAGGTCCTACACCCCACCTTCTCAATAATAACAGGTAGGATGTGGGTCAAACATCATTTTTTCCCAAACCTGAACTTTGGTCTCTCAAACCAGTCCCTCGTAGTGTCTCAGGTTGTCTCAGCATGTTCCTGAACTGTCTCAAATGGGTTCTTGGAAGTGTCCCCAGTTGTCCTGGCTAATTTCCTGACTGTCTCAAGTTGGTCCCTTGTAGTGTCTTCAGTTTTTTGAAGTGATTCCTGTACTGTCTCATTTGATTCCTGGTCTGTCCCTGGATGAGTCCCAAGTCATCTCAGTTTATTCCTGGACTGTCTCAGGCAACTTGGCTCCAAAGGTTCATACTCTCTGATGTTTTTGTCTATTATTTCCTCAGTGTTATTCTGTGGGGCAGAAGACAACGCTTTGCTCAGGTGAATGAAAGAGTTGGCACTATCTCTGTTGCCGACACTTGCATTAGCAGAGGTGTTCGGGCGTGAAATGTTTCTTTAAACCTCCTCCATGGAGAGATATATGTCACGAGTTGAAAGAGCTAACTCGACCCAAGTGCAGATATTGGACAAAAAGATATTTATTTAAACAAAAAGGCAAAAACAAAAACTTACTTAGTTACTGAATCTCGAAAGTCCAAAAATAAAAGACCAAAGCACGGAGGGAAACACAGAGACGCTAACAACAACTTAAAACGGCAGTTGCTAAAAAGTAGCTAACTGAAACTACAGTGGTTGTCGGGGAGATTAAATGTTGTCACGCAGGGAACTCATCTCTGATCCACCTTACAGCCTTTAGTCATGTTTTTCAGTGCTCTTGTAAATATTAGGTTAAAAAACAACTTAATAAGCTACGGTTTCGCGAACTTGTCAAAACCGCTGATTAGATCGATGAAGCACAGTCGTGACGTCAAAATCAACTAGCCTGTCCTCCAACCTATACGACTCCACTGGTTGTTTGTGCAAGCGTCAAATTACGACCCATATTTACATTTTAGATGCAAGTGACCTCTCGCGGACGTATAAATAACCTTGATCCGGTGAATGTGTGTTTGTTATCGAATGACGTTTGACCCCTAACCCAAACCTAAGTCCAAGCTAGCTAACTTAATAGTTAATTACCACTTACCTTGGTAAGCACATCAAGCAGTGTGACGGCGCAGGGTGAAGATTTACTGGCATTTCCACGTTCCCTGGTTGGGGCGCTAATTTGGGAAACGCTCCTATTGGTCGTATTACATGACAGACGACTTCTACGGTCCTATAGATTTGGGGACTTGTTGAAATCAACCCATCGCGGTGTAGTTCGTTATAGCATAACGTTAGCTTTTTACTTTTCTCAACTGCATTAACTCTTCAAACTTCATAACAATGGTGTTCATCTGTAAAGGTTATGCAGCTGAACAAAAAAGTATGCATCAGAAATGTGTGTTTGACACAGCTTATTTTCTGCAATCATCCAAAATCCAATGCAAAAATCCCATAGGCGAATTCTCTTAGGAACCACCGGCGCCATTTCTTGGCCAACAAAAATATGTCATCACTATACCGGTCAATGTCTACACTGACGTCCTAACTAAGTCAGTCAGTCACATTAATCAGCCTCTGTCTAAGGTTTAAGATTCCGACCTGTGACATCATAGATCAAAGGCCACTTTCTGTTATATAAATGTAAACAAACCAAAATGTAATACACACTAGCTGTGTCCCATTTAATTCCATTTTAGACTTTGGTTATGAATATTGCCAGAAATTATATTTTAGTAATTACGTTACTGTAAACGTTATTAGCTTGCTTACCTAGCATTCACATATCCGGGCCATAGACTGCAAAAAGAATGGACGGGACAAGGTCCTACACCCCACCTTCTCAATAATAACAGGTAGGATGTGGGTCAAACATCATTTTTTCCCAAACCTGAACTTTGGTCTCTCAAACCAGTCCCTCGTAGTGTCTCAGGTTGTCTCAGCATGTTCCTGAACTGTCTCAAATGGGTTCTTGGAAGTGTCCCCAGTTGTCCTGGCTAATTTCTGGACTGTCTCAAGTTGGTCCCTTGTAGTGTCTTCAGTTTTTTGAAGTGATTCCTGTACTGTCTCATTTGATTCCTGGTCTGTCCCTGGATGAGTCCCAAGTCATCTCAGTTTATTCCTGGACTGTCTCAGGCAACTTGGCTCCAAAGGTTCATACTCTCTGATGTTTTTGTCTATTATTTCCTCAGTGTTATTCTGTGGGGCAGAAGACAACGCTTTGCTCAGGTGAATGAAAGAGTTGGCACTATCTCTGTTGCCGACACTTGCATTAGCAGAGGTGTTCGGGCGTGAAATGTTTCTTTAAACCTCCTCCATGGAGAGATATATGTCACGAGTTGAAAGAGCTAACTCGACCCAAGTGCAGATATTGGACAAAAAAATATTTATTTAAACAAAAAGGCAAAAACAAAAACTTACTTAGTTACTGAATCTCGAAAGTCCAAAAATAAAAGACGAAAGCACGGAGGGAAACACAGAGACGCTAACAACAACTTAAAACGGCAGTTGCTAAAAAGTAGCTAACTGAAACTACAGTGGTTGTCGGGGAGATTAAATGTTGTCACGCAGGGAACTCATCTCTGATCCACCTTACAGCCTTTAGTCATGTTTTTCAGTGCTCTTGTAAATATTAGGTTAAAAAACAACTTAATAAGCTACGGTTTCGCGAACTTGTCAAAACCGCTGATTAGATCGATGAAGCACAGTCGTGACGTCAAAATCAACTAGCCTGTCCTCCAACCTATACGACTCCACTGGTTGTTTGTGCAAGCGTCAAATTACGACCCATATTTACATTTTAGATGCAAGTGACCTCTCGCGGACGTATAAATAACCTTGATCCGGTGAATGTGTGTTTGTTATCGAATGACGTTTGACCCCTAACCCAAACCTAAGTCCAAGCTAGCTAACTTAATAGTTAATTACCACTTACCTTGGTAAGCACATCAAGCAGTGTGACGGCGCAGGGTGAAGATTTACTGGCATTTCCACGTTCCCTGGTTGGGGCGCTAATTTGGGAAACGCTCCTATTGGTCGTATTACATGACAGACGACTTCTACGGTCCTATAGATTTGGGGACTTGTTGAAATCAACCCATCGCGGTGTAGTTCGTTATAGCATAACGTTAGCTTTTTACTTTTCTCAACTGCATTAACTCTTCAAACTTCATAACAATGGTGTTCATCTGTAAAGGTTATGCAGCTGAACAAAAAAGTATGCATCAGAAATGTGTGTTTGACACAGCTTATTTTCTGCAATCATCCAAAATCCAATGCAAAAATCCCATAGGCGAATTCTCTTAGGAACCACCGGCGCCATTTCTTGGCCAACAAAAATATGTCATCACTATACCGGTCAATGTCTATACTGACGTCCCAACTAAGTCAGTCAGTCACATTAATCAGCCTCTGTCTAAGGTTTAAGATTCCGACCTGTGACATCATAGATCAAAGGCCACTTTCTGTTATATAAATGTAAACAAACCAAAATGTAATACACACTAGCTGTGTCCCATTTAATTCCATTTTAGACTTTGGTTATGAATATTGCCAGAAATTATATTTTAGTAATTACGTTACTGTAAACGTTATTAGCTTGCTTACCTAGCATTCACATATCCGGGCCATAGACTGCAAAAAGAATGGACGGGACAAGGTCCTACACCCCACCTTCTCAATAATAACAGGTAGGATGTGGGTCAAACATCATTTTTTCCCAAACCTGAACTTTGGTCTCTCAAACCAGTCCCTCGTAGTGTCTCAGGTTGTCTCAGCATGTTCCTGAACTGTCTCAAATGGGTTCTTGGAAGTGTCCCCAGTTGTCCTGGCTAATTTCTGGACTGTCTCAAGTTGGTCCCTTGTAGTGTCTTCAGTTTTTTGAAGTGATTCCTGTACTGTCTCATTTGATTCCTGGTCTGTCCCTGGATGAGTCCCAAGTCATCTCAGTTTATTCCTGGACTGTCTCAGGCAACTTGGCTCCAAAGGTTCATACTCTCTGATGTTTTTGTCTATTATTTCCTCAGTGTTATTCTGTGGGGCAGAAGACAACGCTTTGCTCAGGTGAATGAAAGAGTTGGCACTATCTCTGTTGCCGACACTTGCATTAGCAGAGGTGTTCGGGCGTGAAATGTTTCTTTAAACCTCCTCCATGGAGAGATATATGTCACGAGTTGAAAGAGCTAACTCGACCCAAGTGCAGATATTGGACAAAAAAATATTTATTTAAACAAAAAAGGCAAAAACAAAAACTTACTTAGTTACTGAATCTCGAAAGTCCAAAAATAAAAGACGAAAGCACGGAGGGAAACACAGAGACGCTAACAACAACTTAAAACGGCAGTTGCTAAAAAGTAGCTAACTGAAACTACAGTGGTTGTCGGGGAGATTAAATGTTGTCACGCAGGGAACTCATCTCTGATCCACCTTACAGCCTTTAGTCATGTTTTTCAGTGCTCTTGTAAATATTAGGTTAAAAAACAACTTAATAAGCTACGGTTTCGCGAACTTGTCAAAACCGCTGATTAGATCGATGAAGCACAGTCGTGACGTCAAAATCAACTAGCCTGTCCTCCAACCTATACGACTCCACTGGTTGTTTGTGCAAGCGTCAAATTACGACCCATATTTACATTTTAGATGCAAGTGACCTCTCGCGGACGTATAAATAACCTTGATCCGGTGAATGTGTGTTTGTTATCGAATGACGTTTGACCCCTAACCCAAACCTAAGTCCAAGCTAGCTAACTTAATAGTTAATTACCACTTACCTTGGTAAGCACATCAAGCAGTGTGACGGCGCAGGGTGAAGATTTACTGGCATTTCCACGTTCCCTGGTTGGGGCGCTAATTTGGGAAACGCTCCTATTGGTCGTATTACATGACAGACGACTTCTACGGTCCTATAGATTTGGGGACTTGTTGAAATCAACCCATCGCGGTGTAGTTCGTTATAGCATAACGTTAGCTTTTTACTTTTCTCAACTGCATTAACTCTTCAAACTTCATAACAATGGTGTTCATCTGTAAAGGTTATGCAGCTGAACAAAAAAGTATGCATCAGAAATGTGTGTTTGACACAGCTTATTTTCTGCAATCATCCAAAATCCAATGCAAAAATCCCATAGGCGAATTCTCTTAGGAACCACCGGCGCCATTTCTTGGCCAACAAAAATATGTCATCACTATACCGGTCAATGTCTACACTGACGTCCTAACTAAGTCAGTCAGTCACATTAATCAGCCTCTGTCTAAGGTTTAAGATTCCGACCTGTGACATCATAGATCAAAGGCCACTTTCTGTTATATAAATGTAAACAAACCAAAATGTAATACACACTAGCTGTGTCCCATTTAATTCCATTTTAGACTTTGGTTATGAATATTGCCAGAAATTATATTTTAGTAATTACGTTACTGTAAACGTTATTAGCTTGCTTACCTAGCATTCACATATCCGGGCCATAGACTGCAAAAAGAATGGACGGGACAAGGTCCTACACCCCACCATCTCAATAATAACAGGTAGGATGTGGGTCAAACATCATTTTTTCCCAAACCTGAACTTTGGTCTCTCAAACCAGTCCCTCGTAGTGTCTCAGGTTGTCTCAGCATGTTCCTGAACTGTCTCAAATGGGTTCTTGGAAGTGTCCCCAGTTGTCCTGGCTAATTTCTGGACTGTCTCAAGTTGGTCCCTTGTAGTGTCTTCAGTTTTTTGAAGTGATTCCTGTACTGTCTCATTTGATTCCTGGTCTGTCCCTGGATGAGTCCCAAGTCATCTCAGTTTATTCCTGGACTGTCTCAGGCAACTTGGCTCCAAAGGTTCATACTCTCTGATGTTTTTGTCTATTATTTCCTCAGTGTTATTCTGTGGGGCAGAAGACAACGCTTTGCTCAGGTGAATGAAAGAGTTGGCACTATCTCTGTTGCCGACACTTGCATTAGCAGAGGTGTTCGGGCGTGAAATGTTTCTTTAAATCTCCTCCATGGAGAGATATATGTCACGAGTTGAAAGAGCTAACTCGACCCAAGTGCAGATATTGGACAAAAAAATATTTATTTAAACAAAAAGGCAAAAACAAAAACTTACTTTGTTACTGAATCTCGAAAGTCCAAAAGTAAAAGACCAAAGCACGGAGGGAAACACAGAGACGCTAACAACAACTTAAAACGGCAGTTGCTAAAAAGTAGCTAACTGAAACTACAGTGGTTGTCGGGGAGATTAAATGTTGTCACGCAGGGAACTCATCTCTGATCCACCTTACAGCCTTTAGTCATGTTTTTCAGTGCTCTTGTAAATATTAGGTTAAAAAACAACTTAATAAGCTACGGTTTCGCGAACTTGTCAAAACCGCTGATTAGATCGATGAAGCACAGTCGTGACGTCAAAATCAACTAGCCTGTCCTCCAACCTATACGACTCCACTGGTTGTTTGTGCAAGCGTCAAATTACGACCCATATTTACATTTTAGATGCAAGTGACCTCTCGCGGACGTATAAATAACCTTGATCCGGTGAATGTGTGTTTGTTATCGAATGACGTTTGACCCCTAACCCAAACCTAAGTCCAAGCTAGCTAACTTAATAGTTAATTACCACTTACCTTGGTAAGCACATCAAGCAGTGTGACGGCGCAGGGTGAAGATTTACTGGCATTTCCACGTTCCCTGGTTGGGGCGCTAATTTGGGAAACGCTCCTATTGGTCGTATTACATGACAGACGACTTCTACGGTCCTATAGATTTGGGGACTTGTTGAAATCAACCCATCGCGGTGTAGTTCGTTATAGCATAACGTTAGCTTTTTACTTTTCTCAACTGCATTAACTCTTCAAACTTCATAACAATGGTGTTCATCTGTAAAGGTTATGCAGCTGAACAAAAAAGTATGCATCAGAAATGTGTGTTTGACACAGCTTATTTTCTGCAATCATCCAAAATCCAATGCAAAAATCCCATAGGCGAATTCTCTTAGGAACCACCGGCGCCATTTCTTGGCCAACAAAAATATGTCATCACTACACCGGTCAATGTCTACACTGACGTCCCAACTAAGTCAGTCAGTCACATTAATCAGCCTCTGTCTAAGGTTTAAGATTCCGACCTGTGACATCATAGATCAAAGGCCACTTTCTGTTATATAAATGTAAACAAACCAAAATGTAATACACACTAGCTGTGTCCCATTTAATTCCATTTTAGACTTTGGTTATGAATATTGCCAGAAATTATATTTTAGTAATTACGTTACTGTAAACGTTATTAGCTTGCTTACCTAGCATTCACATATCCGGGCCATAGACTGCAAAAAGAATGGACGGGACAAGGTCCTACACCCCACCATCTCAATAATAACAGGTAGGATGTGGGTCAAACATCATTTTTTCCCAAACCTGAACTTTGGTCTCTCAAACCAGTCCCTCGTAGTGTCTCAGGTTGTCTCAGCATGTTCCTGAACTGTCTCAAATGGGTTCTTGGAAGTGTCCCCAGTTGTCCTGGCTAATTTCTGGACTGTCTCAAGTTGGTCCCTTGTAGTGTCTTCAGTTTTTTGAAGTGATTCCTGTACTGTCTCATTTGATTCCTGGTCTGTCCCTGGATGAGTCCCAAGTCATCTCAGTTTATTCCTGGACTGTCTCAGGCAACTTGGCTCCAAAGGTTCATACTCTCTGATGTTTTTGTCTATTATTTCCTCAGTGTTATTCTGTGGGGCAGAAGACAACGCTTTGCTCAGGTGAATGAAAGAGTTGGCACTATCTCTGTTGCCGACACTTGCATTAGCAGAGGTGTTCGGGCGTGAAATGTTTCTTTAAATCTCCTCCATGGAGAGATATATGTCACGAGTTGAAAGAGCTAACTCGACCCAAGTGCAGATATTGGACAAAAAAATATTTATTTAAACAAAAAGGCAAAAACAAAAACTTACTTTGTTACTGAATCTCGAAAGTCCAAAAGTAAAAGACCAAAGCACGGAGGGAAACACAGAGACGCTAACAACAACTTAAAACGGCAGTTGCTAAAAAGTAGCTAACTGAAACTACAGTGGTTGTCGGGGAGATTAAATGTTGTCACGCAGGGAACTCATCTCTGATCCACCTTACAGCCTTTAGTCATGTTTTTCAGTGCTCTTGTAAATATTAGGTTAAAAAACAACTTAATAAGCTACGGTTTCGCGAACTTGTCAAAACCGCTGATTAGATCGATGAAGCACAGTCGTGACGTCAAAATCAACTAGCCTGTCCTCCAACCTATACGACTCCACTGGTTGTTTGTGCAAGCGTCAAATTACGACCCATATTTACATTTTAGATGCAAGTGACCTCTCGCGGACGTATAAATAACCTTGATCCGGTGAATGTGTGTTTGTTATCGAATGACGTTTGACCCCTAACCCAAACCTAAGTCCAAGCTAGCTAACTTAATAGTTAATTACCACTTACCTTGGTAAGCACATCAAGCAGTGTGACGGCGCAGGGTGAAGATTTACTGGCATTTCCACGTTCCCTGGTTGGGGCGCTAATTTGGGAAACGCTCCTATTGGTCGTATTACATGACAGACGACTTCTACGGTCCTATAGATTTGGGGACTTGTTGAAATCAACCCATCGCGGTGTAGTTCGTTATAGCATAACGTTAGCTTTTTACTTTTCTCAACTGCATTAACTCTTCAAACTTCATAACAATGGTGTTCATCTGTAAAGGTTATGCAGCTGAACAAAAAAGTATGCATCAGAAATGTGTGTTTGACACAGCTTATTTTCTGCAATCATCCAAAATCCAATGCAAAAATCCCATAGGCGAATTCTCTTAGGAACCACCGGCGCCATTTCTTGGCCAACAAAAATATGTCATCACTACACCGGTCAATGTCTACACTGACGTCCCAACTAAGTCAGTCAGTCACATTAATCAGCCTCTGTCTAAGGTTTAAGATTCCGACCTGTGACATCATAGATCAAAGGCCACTTTCTGTTATATAAATGTAAACAAACCAAAATGTAATACACACTAGCTGTGTCCCATTTAATTCCATTTTAGACTTTGGTTATGAATATTGCCAGAAATTATATTTTAGTAATTACGTTACTGTAAACGTTATTAGCTTGCTTACCTAGCATTCACATATCCGGGCCATAGACTGCAAAAAGAATGGACGGGACAAGGTCCTACACCCCACCTTCTCAATAATAACAGGTAGGATGTGGGTCAAACATCATTTTTTCCCAAACCTGAACTTTGGTCTCTCAAACCAGTCCCTCGTAGTGTCTCAGGTTGTCTCAGCATGTTCCTGAACTGTCTCAAATGGGTTCTTGGAAGTGTCCCCAGTTGTCCTGGCTAATTTCTGGACTGTCTCAAGTTGGTCCCTTGTAGTGTCTTCAGTTTTTTGAAGTGATTCCTGTACTGTCTCATTTGATTCCTGGTCTGTCCCTGGATGAGTCCCAAGTCATCTCAGTTTATTCCTGGACTGTCTCAGGCAACTTGGCTCCAAAGGTTCATACTCTCTGATGTTTTTGTCTATTATTTCCTCAGTGTTATTCTGTGGGGCAGAAGACAACGCTTTGCTCAGGTGAATGAAAGAGTTGGCACTATCTCTGTTGCCTACACTTGCATTAGCAGAGGTGTTCGGGCGTGAAATGTTTCTTTAAATCTCCTCCATGGAGAGATATATGTCACGAGTTGAAAGAGCTAACTCGACCCAAGTGCAGATATTGGACAAAAAAATATTTATTTAAACAAAAAGGCAAAAACAAAAACTTACTTTGTTACTGAATCTCGAAAGTCCAAAAATAAAAGACCAAAGCACGGAGGGAAACACAGAGACGCTAACAACAACTTAAAACGGCAGTTGCTAAAAAGTAGCTAACTGAAACTACAGTGGTTGTCGGGGAGATTAAATGTTGTCACGCAGGGAACTCATCTCTGATCCACCTTACAGCCTTTAGTCATGTTTTTCAGTGCTCTTGTAAATATTAGGTTAAAAAACAACTTAATAAGCTACGGTTTCGCGAACTTGTCAAAACCGCTGATTAGATCGATGAAGCACAGTCGTGACGTCAAAATCAACTAGCCTGTCCTCCAACCTATACGACTCCACTGGTTGTTTGTGCAAGCGTCAAATTACGACCCATATTTACATTTTAGATGCAAGTGACCTCTCGCGGACGTATAAATAACCTTGATCCGGTGAATGTGTGTTTGTTATCGAATGACGTTTGACCCCTAACCCAAACCTAAGTCCAAGCTAGCTAACTTAATAGTTAATTACCACTTACCTTGGTAAGCACATCAAGCAGTGTGACGGCGCAGGGTGAAGATTTACTGGCATTTCCACGTTCCCTGGTTGGGGCGCTAATTTGGGAAACGCTCCTATTGGTCGTATTACATGACAGACGACTTCTACGGTCCTATAGATTTGGGGACTTGTTGAAATCAACCCATCGCGGTGTAGTTCGTTATAGCATAACGTTAGCTTTTTACTTTTCTCAACTGCATTAACTCTTCAAACTTCATAACAATGGTGTTCATCTGTAAAGGTTATGCAGCTGAACAAAAAAGTATGCATCAGAAATGTGTGTTTGACACAGCTTATTTTCTGCAATCATCCAAAATCCAATGCAAAAATCCCATAGGCGAATTCTCTTAGGAACCACCGGCGCCATTTCTTGGCCAACAAAAATATGTCATCACTACACCGGTCAATGTCTACACTGACGTCCCTACTAAGTCAGTCAGTCACATTAATCAGCCTCTGTCTAAGGTTTAAGATTCCGACCTGTGACATCATAGATCAAAGGCCACTTTCTGTTATACAAATGTAAACAAACCAAAATGTAATACACACTAGCTGTGTCCCATTTAATTCCATTTTAGACTTTGGTTATGAATATTGCCAGAAATTATATTTTAGTAATTACGTTACTGTAAACGTTATTAGCTTGCTTACCTAGCATTCACATATCCGGGCCATAGACTGCAAAAAGAATGGACGGGACAAGGTCCTACACCCCACCTTCTCAATAATAACAGGTAGGATGTGGGTCAAACATCATTTTTTCCCAAACCTGAACTTTGGTCTCTCAAACCAGTCCCTCGTAGTGTCTCAGGTTGTCTCAGCATGTTCCTGAACTGTCTCAAATGGGTTCTTGGAAGTGTCCCCAGTTGTCCTGGCTAATTTCTGGACTGTCTCAAGTTGGTCCCTTGTAGTGTCTTCAGTTTTTTGAAGTGATTCCTGTACTGTCTCATTTGATTCCTGGTCTGTCCCTGGATGAGTCCCAAGTCATCTCAGTTTATTCCTGGACTGTCTCAGGCAACTTGGCTCCAAAGGTTCATACTCTCTGATGTTTTTGTCTATTATTTCCTCAGTGTTATTCTGTGGGGCAGAAGACAACGCTTTGCTCAGGTGAATGAAAGAGTTGGCACTATCTCTGTTGCCTACACTTGCATTAGCAGAGGTGTTCGGGCGTGAAATGTTTCTTTAAATCTCCTCCATGGAGAGATATATGTCACGAGTTGAAAGAGCTAACTCGACCCAAGTGCAGATATTGGACAAAAAAATATTTATTTAAACAAAAAGGCAAAAACAAAAACTTACTTTGTTACTGAATCTCGAAAGTCCAAAAATAAAAGACCAAAGCACGGAGGGAAACACAGAGACGCTAACAACAACTTAAAACGGCAGTTGCTAAAAAGTAGCTAACTGAAACTACAGTGGTTGTCGGGGAGATTAAATGTTGTCACGCAGGGAACTCATCTCTGATCCACCTTACAGCCTTTAGTCATGTTTTTCAGTGCTCTTGTAAATATTAGGTTAAAAAACAACTTAATAAGCTACGGTTTCGCGAACTTGTCAAAACCGCTGATTAGATCGATGAAGCACAGTCGTGACGTCAAAATCAACTAGCCTGTCCTCCAACCTATACGACTCCACTGGTTGTTTGTGCAAGCGTCAAATTACGACCCATATTTACATTTTAGATGCAAGTGACCTCTCGCGGACGTATAAATAACCTTGATCCGGTGAATGTGTGTTTGTTATCGAATGACGTTTGACCCCTAACCCAAACCTAAGTCCAAGCTAGCTAACTTAATAGTTAATTACCACTTACCTTGGTAAGCACATCAAGCAGTGTGACGGCGCAGGGTGAAGATTTACTGGCATTTCCACGTTCCCTGGTTGGGGCGCTAATTTGGGAAACGCTCCTATTGGTCGTATTACATGACAGACGACTTCTACGGTCCTATAGATTTGGGGACTTGTTGAAATCAACCCATCGCGGTGTAGTTCGTTATAGCATAACGTTAGCTTTTTACTTTTCTCAACTGCATTAACTCTTCAAACTTCATAACAATGGTGTTCATCTGTAAAGGTTATGCAGCTGAACAAAAAAGTATGCATCAGAAATGTGTGTTTGACACAGCTTATTTTCTGCAATCATCCAAAATCCAATGCAAAAATCCCATAGGCGAATTCTCTTAGGAACCACCGGCGCCATTTCTTGGCCAACAAAAATATGTCATCACTACACCGGTCAATGTCTACACTGACGTCCCAACTAAGTCAGTCAGTCACATTAATCAGCCTCTGTCTAAGGTTTAAGATTCCGACCTGTGACATCATAGATCAAAGGCCACTTTCTGTTATACAAATGTAAACAAACCAAAATGTAATACACACTAGCTGTGTCCCATTTAATTCCATTTTAGACTTTGGTTATGAATATTGCCAGAAATTATATTTTAGTAATTACGTTACTGTAAACGTTATTAGCTTGCTTACCTAGCATTCACATATCCGGGCCATAGACTGCAAAAAGAATGGACGGGACAAGGTCATACACCCCACCTTCTCAATAATAACAGGTAGGATGTGGGTCAAACATCATTTTTTCCCAAACCTGAACTTTGGTCTCTCAAACCAGTCCCTCGTAGTGTCTCAGGTTGTCTCAGCATGTTCCTGAACTGTCTCAAATGGGTTCTTGGAAGTGTCCCCAGTTGTCCTGGCTAATTTCTGGACTGTCTCAAGTTGGTCCCTTGTAGTGTCTTCAGTTTTTTGAAGTGATTCCTGTACTGTCTCATTTGATTCCTGGTCTGTCCCTGGATGAGTCCCAAGTCATCTCAGTTTATTCCTGGACTGTCTCAGGCAACTTGGCTCCAAAGGTTCATACTCTCTGATGTTTTTGTCTATTATTTCCTCAGTGTTATTCTGTGGGGCAGAAGACAACGCTTTGCTCAGGTGAATGAAAGAGTTGGCACTATCTCTGTTGCCTACACTTGCATTAGCAGAGGTGTTCGGGCGTGAAATGTTTCTTTAAATCTCCTCCATGGAGAGATATATGTCACGAGTTGAAAGAGCTAACTCGACCCAAGTGCAGATATTGGACAAAAAAATATTTATTTAAACAAAAAGGCAAAAACAAAAACTTACTTTGTTACTGAATCTCGAAAGTCCAAAAATAAAAGACCAAAGCACGGAGGGAAACACAGAGACGCTAACAACAACTTAAAACGGCAGTTGCTAAAAAGTAGCTAACTGAAACTACAGTGGTTGTCGGGGAGATTAAATGTTGTCACGCAGGGAACTCATCTCTGATCCACCTTACAGCCTTTAGTCATGTTTTTCAGTGCTCTTGTAAATATTAGGTTAAAAAACAACTTAATAAGCTACGGTTTCGCGAACTTGTCAAAACCGCTGATTAGATCGATGAAGCACAGTTGTGACGTCAAAATCAACTAGCCTGTCCTCCAACCTATACGACTCCACTGGTTGTTTGTGCAAGCGTCAAATTACGACCCATATTTACATTTTAGATGCAAGTGACCTCTCGCGGACGTATAAATAACCTTGATCCGGTGAATGTGTGTTTGTTATCGAATGACGTTTGACCCCTAACCCAAACCTAAGTCCAAGCTAGCTAACTTAATAGTTAATTACCACTTACCTTGGTAAGCACATCAAGCAGTGTGACGGCGCAGGGTGAAGATTTACTGGCATTTCCACGTTCCCTGGTTGGGGCGCTAATTTGGGAAACGCTCCTATTGGTCGTATTACATGACAGACGACTTCTACGGTCCTATAGATTTGGGGACTTGTTGAAATCAACCCATCGCGGTGTAGTTCGTTATAGCATAACGTTAGCTTTTTACTTTTCTCAACTGCATTAACTCTTCAAACTTCATAACAATGGTGTTCATCTGTAAAGGTTATGCAGCTGAACAAAAAAGTATGCATCAGAAATGTGTGTTTGACACAGCTTATTTTCTGCAATCATCCAAAATCCAATGCAAAAATCCCATAGGCGAATTCTCTTAGGAACCACCGGCGCCATTTCTTGGCCAACAAAAATATGTCATCACTATACCGGTCAATGTCTACACTGACGTCCCAACTAAGTCAGTCAGTCACATTAATCAGCCTCTGTCTAAGGTTTAAGATTCCGACCTGTGACATCATAGATCAAAGGCCACTTTCTGTTATATAAATGTAAACAAACCAAAATGTAATACACACTAGCTGTGTCCCATTTAATTCCATTTTAGACTTTGGTTATGAATATTGCCAGAAATTATATTTTAGTAATTACGTTACTGTAAACGTTATTAGCTTGCTTACCTAGCATTCACATATCCGGACCATAGACTGCAAAAAGAATGGACGGGACAAGGTCCTACACCCCACCTTCTCAATAATAACAGGTAGGATGTGGGTCAAACATCATTTTTTCCCAAACCTGAACTTTGGTCTCTCAAACCAGTCCCTCGTAGTGTCTCAGGTTGTCTCAGCATGTTCCTGAACTTTCTCAAATGGGTTCTTGGAAGTGTCCCCAGTTGTCCTGGCTAATTTCTGGACTGTCTCAAGTTGGTCCCTTGTAGTGTCTTCAGTTTTTTGAAGTGATTCCTGTACTGTCTCATTTGATTCCTGGTCTGTCCCTGGATGAGTCCCAAGTCATCTCAGTTTATTCCTGGACTGTCTCAGGCAACTTGGCTCCAAAGGTTCATACTCTCTGATGTTTTTGTCTATTATTTCCTCAGTGTTATTCTGTGGGGCAGAAGACAACGCTTTGCTCAGGTGAATGAAAGAGTTGGCACTATCTCTGTTGCCGACACTTGCATTAGCAGAGGTGTTCGGGCGTGAAATGTTTCTTTAAATCTCCTCCATGGAGAGATATATGTCACGAGTTGAAAGAGCTAACTCGACCCAAGTGCAGATATTGGACAAAAAAATATTTATTTAAACAAAAAGGTAAAAACAAAAACTTACTTTGTTACTGAATCTCGAAAGTCCAAAAATAAAAGACCAAAGCACGGAGGGAAACACAGAGACGCTAACAACAACTTAAAACGGCAGTTGCTAAAAAGTAGCTAACTGAAACTACAGTGGTTGTCGGGGAGATTAAATGTTGTCACGCAGGGAACTCATCTCTGATCCACCTTACAGCCTTTAGTCATGTTTTTCAGTGCTCTTGTAAATATTAGGTTAAAAAACAACTTAATAAGCTACGGTTTCGCGAACTTGTCAAAACCGCTGATTAGATCGATGAAGCACAGTCGTGACGTCAAAATCAACTAGCCTGTCCTCCAACCTATACGACTCCACTGGTTGTTTGTGCAAGCGTCAAATTACGACCCATATTTACATTTTAGATGCAAGTGACCTCTCGCGGACGTATAAATAACCTTGATCCGGTGAATGTGTGTTTGTTATCGAATGACGTTTGACCCCTAACCCAAACCTAAGTCCAAGCTAGCTAACTTAATAGTTAATTACCACTTACCTTGGTAAGCACATCAAGCAGTGTGACGGTGCAGGGTGAAGATTTACTGGCATTTCCACGTTCCCTGGTTGGGGCGCTAATTTGGGAAACGCTCCTATTGGTCGTATTACATGACAGACGACTTCTACGGTCCTATAGATTTGGGGACTTGTTGAAATCAACCCATCGCGGTGTAGTTCGTTATAGCATAACGTTAGCTTTTTACTTTTCTCAACTGCATTAACTCTTCAAACTTCATAACAATGGTGTTCATCTGTAAAGGTTATGCAGCTGAACAAAAAAGTATGCATCAGAAATGTGTGTTTGACACAGCTTATTTTCTGCAATCATCCAAAATCCAATGCAAAAATCCCATAGGCGAATTCTCTTAGGAACCACCGGCGCCATTTCTTGGCCAACAAAAATATGTCATCACTATACCGGTCAATGTCTATACTGACGTCCCAACTAAGTCAGTCAGTCACATTAATCAGCCTCTGTCTAAGGTTTAAGATTCCGACCTGTGACATCATAGATCAAAGGCCACTTTCTGTTATATAAATGTAAACAAACCAAAATGTAATACACACTAGCTGTGTCCCATTTAATTCCATTTTAGACTTTGGTTATGAATATTGCCAGAAATTATATTTTAGTAATTACGTTACTGTAAACGTTATTAGCTTGCTTACCTAGCATTCACATATCCGGACCATAGACTGCAAAAAGAATGGACGGGACAAGGTCCTACACCCCACCTTCTCAATAATAACAGGTAGGATGTGGGTCAAACATCATTTTTTCCCAAACCTGAACTTTGGTCTCTCAAACCAGTCCCTCGTAGTGTCTCAGGTTGTCTCAGCATGTTCCTGAACTGTCTCAAATGGGTTCTTGGAAGTGTCCCCAGTTGTCCTGGCTAATTTCTGGACTGTCTCAAGTTGGTCCCTTGTAGTGTCTTCAGTTTTTTGAAGTGATTCCTGTACTGTCTCATTTGATTCCTGGTCTGTCCCTGGATGAGTCCCAAGTCATCTCAGTTTATTCCTGGACTGTCTCAGGCAACTTGGCTCCAAAGGTTCATACTCTCTGATGTTTTTGTCTATTATTTCCTCAGTGTTATTCTGTGGGGCAGAAGACAACGCTTTGCTCAGGTGAATGAAAGAGTTGGCACTATCTCTGTTGCCGACACTTGCATTAGCAGAGGTGTTCGGGCGTGAAATGTTTCTTTAAATCTCCTCCATGGAGAGATATATGTCACGAGTTGAAAGAGCTAACTCGACCCAAGTGCAGATATTGGACAAAAAAATATTTATTTAAACAAAAAGGTAAAAACAAAAACTTACTTTGTTACTGAATCTCGAAAGTCCAAAAATAAAAGACCAAAGCACGGAGGGAAACACAGAGACGCTAACAACAACTTAAAACGGCAGTTGCTAAAAAGTAGCTAACTGAAACTACAGTGGTTGTCGGGGAGATTAAATGTTGTCACGCAGGGAACTCATCTCTGATCCACCTTACAGCCTTTAGTCATGTTTTTCAGTGCTCTTGTAAATATTAGGTTAAAAAACAACTTAATAAGCTACGGTTTCGCGAACTTGTCAAAACCGCTGATTAGATCGATGAAGCACAGTCGTGACGTCAAAATCAACTAGCCTGTCCTCCAACCTATACGACTCCACTGGTTGTTTGTGCAAGCGTCAAATTACGACCCATATTTAAATTTTAGATGCAAGTGACCTCTCGCGGACGTATAAATAACCTTGATCCGGTGAATGTGTGTTTGTTATCGAATGACGTTTGACCCCTAACCCAAACCTAAGTCCAAGCTAGCTAACTTAATAGTTAATTACCACTTACCTTGGTAAGCACATCAAGCAGTGTGACGGTGCAGGGTGAAGATTTACTGGCATTTCCACGTTCCCTGGTTGGGGCGCTAATTTGGGAAACGCTCCTATTGGTCGTATTACATGACAGACGACTTCTACGGTCCTATAGATTTGGGGACTTGTTGAAATCAACCCATCGCGGTGTAGTTCGTTATAGCATAACGTTAGCTTTTTACTTTTCTCAACTGCATTAACTCTTCAAACTTCATAACAATGGTGTTCATCTGTAAAGGTTATGCAGCTGAACAAAAAAGTATGCATCAGAAATGTGTGTTTGACACAGCTTATTTTCTGCAATCATCCAAAATCCAATGCAAAAATCCCATAGGCGAATTCTCTTAGGAACCACCGGCGCCATTTCTTGGCCAACAAAAATATGTCATCACTATACCGGTCAATGTCTATACTGACGTCCCAACTAAGTCAGTCAGTCACATTAATCAGCCTCTGTCTAAGGTTTAAGATTCCGACCTGTGACATCATAGATCAAAGGCCACTTTCTGTTATATAAATGTAAACAAACCAAAATGTAATACACACTAGCTGTGTCCCATTTAATTCCATTTTAGACTTTGGTTATGAATATTGCCAGAAATTATATTTTAGTAATTACGTTACTGTAAACGTTATTAGCTTGCTTACCTAGCATTCACATATCCGGACCATAGACTGCAAAAAGAATGGACGGGACAAGGTCCTACACCCCACCTTCTCAATAATAACAGGTAGGATGTGGGTCAAACATCATTTTTTCCCAAACCTGAACTTTGGTCTCTCAAACCAGTCCCTCGTAGTGTCTCAGGTTGTCTCAGCATGTTCCTGAACTGTCTCAAATGGGTTCTTGGAAGTGTCCCCAGTTGTCCTGGCTAATTTCTGGACTGTCTCAAGTTGGTCCCTTGTAGTGTCTTCAGTTTTTTGAAGTGATTCCTGTACTGTCTCATTTGATTCCTGGTCTGTCCCTGGATGAGTCCCAAGTCATCTCAGTTTATTCCTGGACTGTCTCAGGCAACTTGGCTCCAAAGGTTCATACTCTCTGATGTTTTTGTCTATTATTTCCTCAGTGTTATTCTGTGGGGCAGAAGACAACGCTTTGCTCAGGTGAATGAAAGAGTTGGCACTATCTCTGTTGCCGACACTTGCATTAGCAGAGGTGTTCGGGCGTGAAATGTTTCTTTAAATCTCCTCCATGGAGAGATATATGTCACGAGTTGAAAGAGCTAACTCGACCCAAGTGCAGATATTGGACAAAAAAATATTTATTTAAACAAAAAGGTAAAAACAAAAACTTACTTTGTTACTGAATCTCGAAAGTCCAAAAATAAAAGACCAAAGCACGGAGGGAAACACAGAGACGCTAACAACAACTTAAAACGGCAGTTGCTAAAAAGTAGCTAACTGAAACTACAGTGGTTGTCGGGGAGATTAAATGTTGTCACGCAGGGAACTCATCTCTGATCCACCTTACAGCCTTTAGTCATGTTTTTCAGTGCTCTTGTAAATATTAGGTTAAAAAACAACTTAATAAGCTACGGTTTCGCGAACTTGTCAAAACCGCTGATTAGATCGATGAAGCACAGTCGTGACGTCAAAATCAACTAGCCTGTCCTCCAACCTATACGACTCCACTGGTTGTTTGTGCAAGCGTCAAATTACGACCCATATTTAAATTTTAGATGCAAGTGACCTCTCGCGGACGTATAAATAACCTTGATCCGGTGAATGTGTGTTTGTTATCGAATGACGTTTGACCCCTAACCCAAACCTAAGTCCAAGCTAGCTAACTTAATAGTTAATTACCACTTACCTTGGTAAGCACATCAAGCAGTGTGACGGTGCAGGGTGAAGATTTACTGGCATTTCCACGTTCCCTGGTTGGGGCGCTAATTTGGGAAACGCTCCTATTGGTCGTATTACATGACAGACGACTTCTACGGTCCTATAGATTTGGGGACTTGTTGAAATCAACCCATCGCGGTGTAGTTCGTTATAGCATAACGTTAGCTTTTTACTTTTCTCAACTGCATTAACTCTTCAAACTTCATAACAATGGTGTTCATCTGTAAAGGTTATGCAGCTGAACAAAAAAGTATGCATCAGAAATGTGTGTTTGACACAGCTTATTTTCTGCAATCATCCAAAATCCAATGCAAAAATCCCATAGGCGAATTCTCTTAGGAACCACCGGCGCCATTTCTTGGCCAACAAAAATATGTCATCACTATACCGGTCAATGTCTATACTGACGTCCCAACTAAGTCAGTCAGTCACATTAATCAGCCTCTGTCTAAGGTTTAAGATTCCGACCTGTGACATCATAGATCAAAGGCCACTTTCTGTTATATAAATGTAAACAAACCAAAATGTAATACACACTAGCTGTGTCCCATTTAATTCCATTTTAGACTTTGGTTATGAATATTGCCAGAAATTATATTTTAGTAATTACGTTACTGTAAACGTTATTAGCTTGCTTAACTAGCATTCACATATCCGGACCATAGACTGCAAAAAGAATGGACGGGACAAGGTCCTACACCCCACCTTCTCAATAATAACAGGTAGGATGTGGGTCAAACATCATTTTTTCCCAAACCTGAACTTTGGTCTCTCAAACCAGTCCCTCGTAGTGTCTCAGGTTGTCTCAGCATGTTCCTGAACTGTCTCAAATGGGTTCTTGGAAGTGTCCCCAGTTGTCCTGGCTAATTTCTGGACTGTCTCAAGTTGGTCCCTTGTAGTGTCTTCAGTTTTTTGAAGTGATTCCTGTACTGTCTCATTTGATTCCTGGTCTGTCCCTGGATGAGTCCCAAGTCATCTCAGTTTATTCCTGGACTGTCTCAGGCAACTTGGCTCCAAAGGTTCATACTCTCTGATGTTTTTGTCTATTATTTCCTCAGTGTTATTCTGTGGGGCAGAAGACAACGCTTTGCTCAGGTGAATGAAAGAGTTGGCACTATCTCTGTTGCCGACACTTGCATTAGCAGAGGTGTTCGGGCGTGAAATGTTTCTTTAAATCTCCTCCATGGAGAGATATATGTCACGAGTTGAAAGAGCTAACTCGACCCAAGTGCAGATATTGGACAAAAAAATATTTATTTAAACAAAAAGGTAAAAACAAAAACTTACTTTGTTACTGAATCTCGAAAGTCCAAAAATAAAAGACCAAAGCACGGAGGGAAACACAGAGACGCTAACAACAACTTAAAACGGCAGTTGCTAAAAAGTAGCTAACTGAAACTACAGTGGTTGTCGGGGAGATTAAATGTTGTCACGCAGGGAACTCATCTCTGATCCACCTTACAGCCTTTAGTCATGTTTTTCAGTGCTCTTGTAAATATTAGGTTAAAAAACAACTTAATAAGCTACGGTTTCGCGAACTTGTCAAAACCGCTGATTAGATCGATGAAGCACAGTCGTGACGTCAAAATCAACTAGCCTGTCCTCCAACCTATACGACTCCACTGGTTGTTTGTGCAAGCGTCAAATTACGACCCATATTTACATTTTAGATGCAAGTGACCTCTCGCGGACGTATAAATAACCTTGATCCGGTGAATGTGTGTTTGTTATCGAATGACGTTTGACCCCTAACCCAAACCTAAGTCCAAGCTAGCTAACTTAATAGTTAATTACCACTTACCTTGGTAAGCACATCAAGCAGTGTGACGGTGCAGGGTGAAGATTTACTGGCATTTCCACGTTCCCTGGTTGGGGCGCTAATTTGGGAAACGCTCCTATTGGTCGTATTACATGACAGACGACTTCTACGGTCCTATAGATTTGGGGACTTGTTGAAATCAACCCATCGCGGTGTAGTTCGTTATAGCATAACGTTAGCTTTTTACTTTTCTCAACTGCATTAACTCTTCAAACTTCATAACAATGGTGTTCATCTGTAAAGGTTATGCAGCTGAACAAAAAAGTATGCATCAGAAATGTGTGTTTGACACAGCTTATTTTCTGCAATCATCCAAAATCCAATGCAAAAATCCCATAGGCGAATTCTCTTAGGAACCACCGGCGCCATTTCTTGGCCAACAAAAATATGTCATCACTATACCGGTCAATGTCTATACTGACGTCCCAACTAAGTCAGTCAGTCACATTAATCAGCCTCTGTCTAAGGTTTAAGATTCCGACCTGTGACATCATAGATCAAAGGCCACTTTCTGTTATATAAATGTAAACAAACCAAAATGTAATACACACTAGCTGTGTCCCATTTAATTCCATTTTAGACTTTGGTTATGAATATTGCCAGAAATCATATTTTAGTAATTACGTTACTGTAAACGTTATTAGCTTGCTTACCTAGCATTCACATATCCGGGCCATAGACTGCAAAAAGAATGGACGGGACAAGGTCCTACACCCCACCATCTCAATAATAACAGGTAGGATGTGGGTCAAACATCATTTTTTCCCAAACCTGAACTTTGGTCTCTCAAACCAGTCCCTCGTAGTGTCTCAGGTTGTCTCAGCATGTTCCTGAACTGTCTCAAATGGGTTCTTGGAAGTGTCCCCAGTTGTCCTGGCTAATTTCTGGACTGTCTCAAGTTGGTCCCTTGTAGTGTCTTCAGTTTTTTGAAGTGATTCCTGTACTGTCTCATTTGATTCCTGGTCTGTCCCTGGATGAGTCCCAAGTCATCTCAGTTTATTCCTGGACTGTCTCAGGCAACTTGGCTCCAAAGGTTCATACTCTCTGATGTTTTTGTCTATTATTTCCTCAGTGTTATTCTGTGGGGCAGAAGACAACGCTTTGCTCAGGTGAATGAAAGAGTTGGCACTATCTCTGTTGCCGACACTTGCATTAGCAGAGGTGTTCGGGCGTGAAATGTTTCTTTAAACCTCCTCCATGGAGAGATATATGTCACGAGTTGAAAGAGCTAACTCGACCCAAGTGCAGATATTGGACAAAAAAATATTTATTTAAACAAAAAGGTAAAAACAAAAACTTACTTTGTTACTGAATCTCGAAAGTCCAAAAATAAAAGACCAAAGCACGGAGGGAAACACAGAGACGCTAACAACAACTTAAAACGGCAGTTGCTAAAAAGTAGCTAACTGAAACTACAGTGGTTGTCGGGGAGATTAAATGTTGTCACGCAGGGAACTCATCTCTGATCCACCTTACAGCCTTTAGTCATGTTTTTCAGTGCTCTTGTAAATATTAGGTTAAAAAACAACTTAATAAGCTACGGTTTCGCGAACTTGTCAAAACCGCTGATTAGATCGATGAAGCACAGTCGTGACGTCAAAATCAACTAGCCTGTCCTCCAACCTATACGACTCCACTGGTTGTTTGTGCAAGCGTCAAATTATGACCCATATTTACATTTTAGATGCAAGTGACCTCTCGCGGACGTATAAATAACCTTGATCCGGTGAATGTGTGTTTGTTATCGAATGACGTTTGACCCCTAACCCAAACCTAAGTCCAAGCTAGCTAACTTAATAGTTAATTACCACTTACCTTGGTAAGCACATCAAGCAGTGTGACGGTGCAGGGTGAAGATTTACTGGCATTTCCACGTTCCCTGGTTGGGGCGCTAATTTGGGAAACGCTCCTATTGGTCGTATTACATGACAGACGACTTCTACGGTCCTATAGATTTGGGGACTTGTTGAAATCAACCCATCGCGGTGTAGTTCGTTATAGCATAACGTTAGCTTTTTACTTTTCTCAACTGCATTAACTCTTCAAACTTCATAACAATGGTGTTCATCTGTAAAGGTTATGCAGCTGAACAAAAAAGTATGCATCAGAAATGTGTGTTTGACACAGCTTATTTTCTGCAATCATCCAAAATCCAATGCAAAAATCCCATAGGCGAATTCTCTTAGGAACCACCGGCGCCATTTCTTGGCCAACAAAAATATGTCATCACTATACCGGTCAATGTCTATACTGACGTCCCAACTAAGTCAGTCAGTCACATTAATCAGCCTCTGTCTAAGGTTTAAGATTCCGACCTGTGACATCATAGATCAAAGGCCACTTTCTGTTATATAAATGTAAACAAACCAAAATGTAATACACACTAGCTGTGTCCCATTTAATTCCATTTTAGACTTTGGTTATGAATATTGCCAGAAATTATATTTTAGTAATTACGTTACTGTAAACGTTATTAGCTTGCTTACCTAGCATTCACATATCCGGACCATAGACTGCAAAAAGAATGGACGGGACAAGGTCCTACACCCCACCTTCTCAATAATAACAGGTAGGATGTGGGTCAAACATCATTTTTTCCCAAACCTGAACTTTGGTCTCTCAAACCAGTCCCTCGTAGTGTCTCAGGTTGTCTCAGCATGTTCCTGAACTGTCTCAAATGGGTTCTTGGAAGTGTCCCCAGTTGTCCTGGCTAATTTCTGGACTGTCTCAAGTTGGTCCCTTGTAGTGTCTTCAGTTTTTTGAAGTGATTCCTGTACTGTCTCATTTGATTCCTGGTCTGTCCCTGGATGAGTCCCAAGTCATCTCAGTTTATTCCTGGACTGTCTCAGGCAACTTGGCTCCAAAGGTTCATACTCTCTGATGTTTTTGTCTATTATTTCCTCAGTGTTATTCTGTGGGGCAGAAGACAACGCTTTGCTCAGGTGAATGAAAGAGTTGGCACTATCTCTGTTGCCGACACTTGCATTAGCAGAGGTGTTCGGGCGTGAAATGTTTCTTTAAATCTCCTCCATGGAGAGATATATGTCACGAGTTGAAAGAGCTAACTCGACCCAAGTGCAGATATTGGACAAAAAAATATTTATTTAAACAAAAAGGCAAAAACAAAAACTTACTTTGTTACTGAATCTCGAAAGTCCAAAAATAAAAGACCAAAGCACGGAGGGAAACACAGAGACGCTAACAACAACTTAAAACGGCAGTTGCTAAAAAGTAGCTAACTGAAACTACAGTGGTTGTCGGGGAGATTAAATGTTGTCACGCAGGGAACTCATCTCTGATCCACCTTACAGCCTTTAGTCATGTTTTTCAGTGCTCTTGTAAATATTAGGTTAAAAAACAACTTAATAAGCTACGGTTTCGCGAACTTGTCAAAACCGCTGATTAGATCGATGAAGCACAGTCGTGACGTCAAAATCAACTAGCCTGTCCTCCAACCTATACGACTCCACTGGTTGTTTGTGCAAGCGTCAAATTACGACCCATATTTACATTTTAGATGCAAGTGACCTCTCGCGGACGTATAAATAACCTTGATCCGGTGAATGTGTGTTTGTTATCGAATGACGTTTGACCCCTAACCCAAACCTAAGTCCAAGCTAGCTAACTTAATAGTTAATTACCACTTACCTTGGTAAGCACATCAAGCAGTGTGACGGTGCAGGGTGAAGATTTACTGGCATTTCCACGTTCCCTGGTTGGGGCGCTAATTTGGGAAACGCTCCTATTGGTCGTATTACATGACAGACGACTTCTACGGTCCTATAGATTTGGGGACTTGTTGAAATCAACCCATCGCGGTGTAGTTCGTTATAGCATAACGTTAGCTTTTTACTTTTCTCAACTGCATTAACTCTTCAAACTTCATAACAATGGTGTTCATCTGTAAAGGTTATGCAGCTGAACAAAAAAGTATGCATCAGAAATGTGTGTTTGACACAGCTTATTTTCTGCAATCATCCAAAATCCAATGCAAAAATCCCATAGGCGAATTCTCTTAGGAACCACCGGCGCCATTTCTTGGCCAACAAAAATATGTCATCACTATACCGGTCAATGTCTATACTGACGTCCCAACTAAGTCAGTCAGTCACATTAATCAGCCTCTGTCTAAGGTTTAAGATTCCGACCTGTGACATCATAGATCAAAGGCCACTTTCTGTTATATAAATGTAAACAAACCAAAATGTAATACACACTAGCTGTGTCCCATTTAATTCCATTTTAGACTTTGGTTATGAATATTGCCAGAAATCATATTTTAGTAATTACGTTACTGTAAACGTTATTAGCTTGCTTACCTAGCATTCACATATCCGGGCCATAGACTGCAAAAAGAATGGACGGGACAAGGTCCTACACCCCACCATCTCAATAATAACAGGTAGGATGTGGGTCAAACATCATTTTTTCCCAAACCTGAACTTTGGTCTCTCAAACCAGTCCCTCGTAGTGTCTCAGGTTGTCTCAGCATGTTCCTGAACTGTCTCAAATGGGTTCTTGGAAGTGTCCCCAGTTGTCCTGGCTAATTTCTGGACTGTCTCAAGTTGGTCCCTTGTAGTGTCTTCAGTTTTTTGAAGTGATTCCTGTACTGTCTCATTTGATTCCTGGTCTGTCCCTGGATGAGTCCCAAGTCATCTCAGTTTATTCCTGGACTGTCTCAGGCAACTTGGCTCCAAAGGTTCATACTCTCTGATGTTTTTGTCTATTATTTCCTCAGTGTTATTCTGTGGGGCAGAAGACAACGCTTTGCTCAGGTGAATGAAAGAGTTGGCACTATCTCTGTTGCCGACACTTGCATTAGCAGAGGTGTTCGGGCGTGAAATGTTTCTTTAAATCTCCTCCATGGAGAGATATATGTCACGAGTTGAAAGAGCTAACTCGACCCAAGTGCAGATATTGGACAAAAAAATATTTATTTAAACAAAAAGGTAAAAACAAAAACTTACTTTGTTACTGAATCTCGAAAGTCCAAAAATAAAAGACCAAAGCACGGAGGGAAACACAGAGACGCTAACAACAACTTAAAACGGCAGTTGCTAAAAAGTAGCTAACTGAAACTACAGTGGTTGTCGGGGAGATTAAATGTTGTCACGCAGGGAACTCATCTCTGATCCACCTTACAGCCTTTAGTCATGTTTTTCAGTGCTCTTGTAAATATTAGGTTAAAAAACAACTTAATAAGCTACGGTTTCGCGAACTTGTCAAAACCGCTGATTAGATCGATGAAGCACAGTCGTGACGTCAAAATCAACTAGCCTGTCCTCCAACCTATACGACTCCACTGGTTGTTTGTGCAAGCGTCAAATTACGACCCATATTTAAATTTTAGATGCAAGTGACCTCTCGCGGACGTATAAATAACCTTGATCCGGTGAATGTGTGTTTGTTATCGAATGACGTTTGACCCCTAACCCAAACCTAAGTCCAAGCTAGCTAACTTAATAGTTAATTACCACTTACCTTGGTAAGCACATCAAGCAGTGTGACGGTGCAGGGTGAAGATTTACTGGCATTTCCACGTTCCCTGGTTGGGGCGCTAATTTGGGAAACGCTCCTATTGGTCGTATTACATGACAGACGACTTCTACGGTCCTATAGATTTGGGGACTTGTTGAAATCAACCCATCGCGGTGTAGTTCGTTATAGCATAACGTTAGCTTTTTACTTTTCTCAACTGCATTAACTCTTCAAACTTCATAACAATGGTGTTCATCTGTAAAGGTTATGCAGCTGAACAAAAAAGTATGCATCAGAAATGTGTGTTTGACACAGCTTATTTTCTGCAATCATCCAAAATCCAATGCAAAAATCCCATAGGCGAATTCTCTTAGGAACCACCGGCGCCATTTCTTGGCCAACAAAAATATGTCATCACTATACCGGTCAATGTCTATACTGACGTCCCAACTAAGTCAGTCAGTCACATTAATCAGCCTCTGTCTAAGGTTTAAGATTCCGACCTGTGACATCATAGATCAAAGGCCACTTTCTGTTATATAAATGTAAACAAACCAAAATGTAATACACACTAGCTGTGTCCCATTTAATTCCATTTTAGACTTTGGTTATGAATATTGCCAGAAATTATATTTTAGTAATTACGTTACTGTAAACGTTATTAGCTTGCTTACCTAGCATTCACATATCCGGACCATAGACTGCAAAAAGAATGGACGGGACAAGGTCCTACACCCCACCTTCTCAATAATAACAGGTAGGATGTGGGTCAAACATCATTTTTTCCCAAACCTGAACTTTGGTCTCTCAAACCAGTCCCTCGTAGTGTCTCAGGTTGTCTCAGCATGTTCCTGAACTGTCTCAAATGGGTTCTTGGAAGTGTCCCCAGTTGTCCTGGCTAATTTCTGGACTGTCTCAAGTTGGTCCCTTGTAGTGTCTTCAGTTTTTTGAAGTGATTCCTGTACTGTCTCATTTGATTCCTGGTCTGTCCCTGGATGAGTCCCAAGTCATCTCAGTTTATTCCTGGACTGTCTCAGGCAACTTGGCTCCAAAGGTTCATACTCTCTGATGTTTTTGTCTATTATTTCCTCAGTGTTATTCTGTGGGGCAGAAGACAACGCTTTGCTCAGGTGAATGAAAGAGTTGGCACTATCTCTGTTGCCGACACTTGCATTAGCAGAGGTGTTCGGGCGTGAAATGTTTCTTTAAATCTCCTCCATGGAGAGATATATGTCACGAGTTGAAAGAGCTAACTCGACCCAAGTGCAGATATTGGACAAAAAAATATTTATTTAAACAAAAAGGCAAAAACAAAAACTTACTTTGTTACTGAATCTCGAAAGTCCAAAAATAAAAGACCAAAGCACGGAGGGAAACACAGAGACGCTAACAACAACTTAAAACGGCAGTTGCTAAAAAGTAGCTAACTGAAACTACAGTGGTTGTCGGGGAGATTAAATGTTGTCACGCAGGGAACTCATCTCTGATCCACCTTACAGCCTTTAGTCATGTTTTTCAGTGCTCTTGTAAATATTAGGTTAAAAAACAACTTAATAAGCTACGGTTTCGCGAACTTGTCAAAACCGCTGATTAGATCGATGAAGCACAGTCGTGACGTCAAAATCAACTAGCCTGTCCTCCAACCTATACGACTCCACTGGTTGTTTGTGCAAGCGTCAAATTACGACCCATATTTACATTTTAGATGCAAGTGACCTCTCGCGGACGTATAAATAACCTTGATCCGGTGAATGTGTGTTTGTTATCGAATGACGTTTGACCCCTAACCCAAACCTAAGTCCAAGCTAGCTAACTTAATAGTTAATTACCACTTACCTTGGTAAGCACATCAAGCAGTGTGACGGTGCAGGGTGAAGATTTACTGGCATTTCCACGTTCCCTGGTTGGGGCGCTAATTTGGGAAACGCTCCTATTGGTCGTATTACATGACAGACGACTTCTACGGTCCTATAGATTTGGGGACTTGTTGAAATCAACCCATCGCGGTGTAGTTCGTTATAGCATAACGTTAGCTTTTTACTTTTCTCAACTGCATTAACTCTTCAAACTTCATAACAATGGTGTTCATCTGTAAAGGTTATGCAGCTGAACAAAAAAGTATGCATCAGAAATGTGTGTTTGACACAGCTTATTTTCTGCAATCATCCAAAATCCAATGCAAAAATCCCATAGGCGAATTCTCTTAGGAACCACCGGCGCCATTTCTTGGCCAACAAAAATATGTCATCACTATACCGGTCAATGTCTATACTGACGTCCCAACTAAGTCAGTCAGTCACATTAATCAGCCTCTGTCTAAGGTTTAAGATTCCGACCTGTGACATCATAGATCAAAGGCCACTTTCTGTTATATAAATGTAAACAAACCAAAATGTAATACACACTAGCTGTGTCCCATTTAATTCCATTTTAGACTTTGGTTATGAATATTGCCAGAAATCATATTTTAGTAATTACGTTACTGTAAACGTTATTAGCTTGCTTACCTAGCATTCACATATCCGGGCCATAGACTGCAAAAAGAATGGACGGGACAAGGTCCTACACCCCACCATCTCAATAATAACAGGTAGGATGTGGGTCAAACATCATTTTTTCCCAAACCTGAACTTTGGTCTCTCAAACCAGTCCCTCGTAGTGTCTCAGGTTGTCTCAGCATGTTCCTGAACTGTCTCAAATGGGTTCTTGGAAGTGTCCCCAGTTGTCCTGGCTAATTTCTGGACTGTCTCAAGTTGGTCCCTTGTAGTGTCTTCAGTTTTTTGAAGTGATTCCTGTACTGTCTCATTTGATTCCTGGTCTGTCCCTGGATGAGTCCCAAGTCATCTCAGTTTATTCCTGGACTGTCTCAGGCAACTTGGCTCCAAAGGTTCATACTCTCTGATGTTTTTGTCTATTATTTCCTCAGTGTTATTCTGTGGGGCAGAAGACAACGCTTTGCTCAGGTGAATGAAAGAGTTGGCACTATCTCTGTTGCCGACACTTGCATTAGCAGAGGTGTTCGGGCGTGAAATGTTTCTTTAAATCTCCTCCATGGAGAGATATATGTCACGAGTTGAAAGAGCTAACTCGACCCAAGTGCAGATATTGGACAAAAAAATATTTATTTAAACAAAAAGGTAAAAACAAAAACTTACTTTGTTACTGAATCTCGAAAGTCCAAAAATAAAAGACCAAAGCACGGAGGGAAACACAGAGACGCTAACAACAACTTAAAACGGCAGTTGCTAAAAAGTAGCTAACTGAAACTACAGTGGTTGTCGGGGAGATTAAATGTTGTCACGCAGGGAACTCATCTCTGATCCACCTTACAGCCTTTAGTCATGTTTTTCAGTGCTCTTGTAAATATTAGGTTAAAAAACAACTTAATAAGCTACGGTTTCGCGAACTTGTCAAAACCGCTGATTAGATCGATGAAGCACAGTCGTGACGTCAAAATCAACTAGCCTGTCCTCCAACCTATACGACTCCACTGGTTGTTTGTGCAAGCGTCAAATTACGACCCATATTTACATTTTAGATGCAAGTGACCTCTCGCGGACGTATAAATAACCTTGATCCGGTGAATGTGTGTTTGTTATCGAATGACGTTTGACCCCTAACCCAAACCTAAGTCCAAGCTAGCTAACTTAATAGTTAATTACCACTTACCTTGGTAAGCACATCAAGCAGTGTGACGGTGCAGGGTGAAGATTTACTGGCATTTCCACGTTCCCTGGTTGGGGCGCTAATTTGGGAAACGCTCCTATTGGTCGTATTACATGACAGACGACTTCTACGGTCCTATAGATTTGGGGACTTGTTGAAATCAACCCATCGCGGTGTAGTTCGTTATAGCATAACGTTAGCTTTTTACTTTTCTCAACTGCATTAACTCTTCAAACTTCATAACAATGGTGTTCATCTGTAAAGGTTATGCAGCTGAACAAAAAAGTATGCATCAGAAATGTGTGTTTGACACAGCTTATTTTCTGCAATCATCCAAAATCCAATGCAAAAATCCCATAGGCGAATTCTCTTAGGAACCACCGGCGCCATTTCTTGGCCAACAAAAATATGTCATCACTATACCGGTCAATGTCTATACTGACGTCCCAACTAAGTCAGTCAGTCACATTAATCAGCCTCTGTCTAAGGTTTAAGATTCCGACCTGTGACATCATAGATCAAAGGCCACTTTCTGTTATATAAATGTAAACAAACCAAAATGTAATACACACTAGCTGTGTCCCATTTAATTCCATTTTAGACTTTGGTTATGAATATTGCCAGAAATTATATTTTAGTAATTACGTTACTGTAAACGTTATTAGCTTGCTTACCTAGCATTCACATATCCGGACCATAGACTGCAAAAAGAATGGACGGGACAAGGTCCTACACCCCACCTTCTCAATAATAACAGGTAGGATGTGGGTCAAACATCATTTTTTCCCAAACCTGAACTTTGGTCTCTAAAACCAGTCCCTCGTAGTGTCTCAGGTTGTCTCAGCATGTTCCTGAACTGTCTCAAATGGGTTCTTGGAAGTGTCCCCAGTTGTCCTGGCTAATTTCTGGACTGTCTCAAGTTGGTCCCTTGTAGTGTCTTCAGTTTTTTGAAGTGATTCCTGTACTGTCTCATTTGATTCCTGGTCTGTCCCTGGATGAGTCCCAAGTCATCTCAGTTTATTCCTGGACTGTCTCAGGCAACTTGGCTCCAAAGGTTCATACTCTCTGATGTTTTTGTCTATTATTTCCTCAGTGTTATTCTGTGGGGCAGAAGACAACGCTTTGCTCAGGTGAATGAAAGAGTTGGCACTATCTCTGTTGCCGACACTTGCATTAGCAGAGGTGTTCGGGCGTGAAATGTTTCTTTAAATCTCCTCCATGGAGAGATATATGTCACGAGTTGAAAGAGCTAACTCGACCCAAGTGCAGATATTGGACAAAAAAATATTTATTTAAACAAAAAGGTAAAAACAAAAACTTACTTTGTTACTGAATCTCGAAAGTCCAAAAATAAAAGACCAAAGCACGGAGGGAAACACAGAGACGCTAACAACAACTTAAAACGGCAGTTGCTAAAAAGTAGCTAACTGAAACTACAGTGGTTGTCGGGGAGATTAAATGTTGTCACGCAGGGAACTCATCTCTGATCCACCTTACAGCCTTTAGTCATGTTTTTCAGTGCTCTTGTAAATATTAGGTTAAAAAACAACTTAATAAGCTACGGTTTCGCGAACTTGTCAAAACCGCTGATTAGATCGATGAAGCACAGTCGTGACGTCAAAATCAACTAGCCTGTCCTCCAACCTATACGACTCCACTGGTTGTTTGTGCAAGCGTCAAATTACGACCCATATTTAAATTTTAGATGCAAGTGACCTCTCGCGGACGTATAAATAACCTTGATCCGGTGAATGTGTGTTTGTTATCGAATGACGTTTGACCCCTAACCCAAACCTAAGTCCAAGCTAGCTAACTTAATAGTTAATTACCACTTACCTTGGTAAGCACATCAAGCAGTGTGACGGTGCAGGGTGAAGATTTACTGGCATTTCCACGTTCCCTGGTTGGGGCGCTAATTTGGGAAACGCTCCTATTGGTCGTATTACATGACAGACGACTTCTACGGTCCTATAGATTTGGGGACTTGTTGAAATCAACCCATCGCGGTGTAGTTCGTTATAGCATAACGTTAGCTTTTTACTTTTCTCAACTGCATTAACTCTTCAAACTTCATAACAATGGTGTTCATCTGTAAAGGTTATGCAGCTGAACAAAAAAGTATGCATCAGAAATGTGTGTTTGACACAGCTTATTTTCTGCAATCATCCAAAATCCAATGCAAAAATCCCATAGGCGAATTCTCTTAGGAACCACCGGCGCCATTTCTTGGCCAACAAAAATATGTCATCACTATACCGGTCAATGTCTATACTGACGTCCCAACTAAGTCAGTCAGTCACATTAATCAGCCTCTGTCTAAGGTTTAAGATTCCGACCTGTGACATCATAGATCAAAGGCCACTTTCTGTTATATAAATGTAAACAAACCAAAATGTAATACACACTAGCTGTGTCCCATTTAATTCCATTTTAGACTTTGGTTATGAATATTGCCAGAAATCATATTTTAGTAATTACGTTACTGTAAACGTTATTAGCTTGCTTACCTAGCATTCACATATCCGGGCCATAGACTGCAAAAAGAATGGACGGGACAAGGTCCTACACCCCACCTTCTCAATAATAACAGGTAGGATGTGGGTCAAACATCATTTTTTCCCAAACCTGAACTTTGGTCTCTCAAACCAGTCCCTCGTAGTGTCTCAGGTTGTCTCAGCATGTTCCTGAACTGTCTCAAATGGGTTCTTGGAAGTGTCCCCAGTTGTCCTGGCTAATTTCTGGACTGTCTCAAGTTGGTCCCTTGTAGTGTCTTCAGTTTTTTGAAGTGATTCATGTACTGTCTCATTTGATTCCAGGTCTGTCCCTGGATGAGTCCCAAGTCATCTCAGTTTATTCCTGGACTGTCTCAGGCAACTTGGCTCCAAAGGTTCATACTCTCTGATGTTTTTGTCTATTATTTCCTCAGTGTTATTCTGTGGGGCAGAAGACAACGCTTTGCTCAGGTGAATGAAAGAGTTGGCACTATCTCTGTTGCCGACACTTGCATTAGCAGAGGTGTTCGGGCGTGAAATGTTTCTTTAAATCTCCTCCATGGAGAGATATATGTCACGAGTTGAAAGAGCTAACTCGACCCAAGTGCAGATATTGGACAAAAAAATATTTATTTAAACAAAAAGGTAAAAACAAAAACTTACTTTGTTACTGAATCTCGAAAGTCCAAAAATAAAAGACCAAAGCACGGAGGGAAACACAGAGACGCTAACAACAACTTAAAACGGCAGTTGCTAAAAAGTAGCTAACTGAAACTACAGTGGTTGTCGGGGAGATTAAATGTTGTCATGCAGGGAACTCATCTCTGATCCACCTTACAGCCTTTAGTCATGTTTTTCAGTGCTCTTGTAAATATTAGGTTAAAAAACAACTTAATAAGCTACGGTTTCGCGAACTTGTCAAAACCGCTGATTAGATCGATGAAGCACAGTCGTGACGTCAAAATCAACTAGCCTGTCCTCCAACCTATACGACTCCACTGGTTGTTTGTGCAAGCGTCAAATTACGACCCATATTTACATTTTAGATGCAAGTGACCTCTCGCGGACGTATAAATAACCTTGATCCGGTGAATGTGTGTTTGTTATCGAATGACGTTTGACCCCTAACCCAAACCTAAGTCCAAGCTAGCTAACTTAATAGTTAATTACCACTTACCTTGGTAAGCACATCAAGCAGTGTGACGGTGCAGGGTGAAGATTTACTGGCATTTCCACGTTCCCTGGTTGGGGCGCTAATTTGGGAAACGCTCCTATTGGTCGTATTACATGACAGACGACTTCTACGGTCCTATAGATTTGGGGACTTGTTGAAATCAACCCATCGCGGTGTAGTTCGTTATAGCATAACGTTAGCTTTTTACTTTTCTCAACTGCATTAACTCTTCAAACTTCATAACAATGGTGTTCATCTGTAAAGGTTATGCAGCTGAACAAAAAAGTATGCATCAGAAATGTGTGTTTGACACAGCTTATTTTCTGCAATCATCCAAAATCCAATGCAAAAATCCCATAGGCGAATTCTCTTAGGAACCACCGGCGCCATTTCTTGGCCAACAAAAATATGTCATCACTATACCGGTCAATGTCTATACTGACGTCCCAACTAAGTCAGTCAGTCACATTAATCAGCCTCTGTCTAAGGTTTAAGATTCCGACCTGTGACATCATAGATCAAAGGCCACTTTCTGTTATATAAATGTAAACAAACCAAAATGTAATACACACTAGCTGTGTCCCATTTATTTCCATTTTAGACTTTGGTTATGAATATTGCCAGAAATTATATTTTAGTAATTACGTTACTGTAAACGTTATTAGCTTGCTTACCTAGCATTCACATATCCGGACCATAGACTGCAAAAAGAATGGACGGGACAAGGTCCTACACCCCACCATCTCAATAATAACAGGTAGGATGTGGGTCAAACATCATTTTTTCCCAAACCTGAACTTTGGTCTCTCAAACCAGTCCCTCGTAGTGTCTCAGGTTGTCTCAGCATGTTCCTGAACTGTCTCAAATGGGTTCTTGGAAGTGTCCCCAGTTGTCCTGGCTAATTTCTGGACTGTCTCAAGTTGGTCCCTTGTAGTGTCTTCAGTTTTTTGAAGTGATTCCTGTACTGTCTCATTTGATTCCTGGTCTGTCCCTGGATGAGTCCCAAGTCATCTCAGTTTATTCCTGGACTGTCTCAGGCAACTTGGCTCCAAAGGTTCATACTCTCTGATGTTTTTGTCTATTATTTCCTCAGTGTTATTCTGTGGGGCAGAAGACAACGCTTTGCTCAGGTGAATGAAAGAGTTGGCACTATCTCTGTTGCCGACACTTGCATTAGCAGAGGTGTTCGGGCGTGAAATGTTTCTTTAAACCTCCTCCATGGAGAGATATATGTCACGAGTTGAAAGAGCTAACTCGACCCAAGTGCAGATATTGGACAAAAAAATATTTATTTAAACAAAAAGGCAAAAACAAAAACTTACTTTGTTACTGAATCTCGAAAGTCCAAAAATAAAAGACCAAAGCACGGAGGGAAACACAGAGACGCTAACAACAACTTAAAACGGCAGTTGCTAAAAAGTAGCTAACTGAAACTACAGTGGTTGTCGGGGAGATTAAATGTTGTCACGCAGGGAACTCATCTCTGATCCACCTTACAGCCTTTAGTCATGTTTTTCAGTGCTCTTGTAAATATTAGGTTAAAAAACAACTTAATAAGCTACGGTTTCGCGAACTTGTCAAAACCGCTGATTAGATCGATGAAGCACAGTCGTGACGTCAAAATCAACTAGCCTGTCCTCCAACCTATACGACTCCACTGGTTGTTTGTGCAAGCGTCAAATTACGACCCATATTTAAATTTTAGATGCAAGTGACCTCTCGCGGACGTATAAATAACCTTGATCCGGTGAATGTGTGTTTGTTATCGAATGACGTTTGACCCCTAACCCAAACCTAAGTCCAAGCTAGCTAACTTAATAGTTAATTACCACTTACCTTGGTAAGCACATCAAGCAGTGTGACGGTGCAGGGTGAAGATTTACTGGCATTTCCACGTTCCCTGGTTGGGGCGCTAATTTGGGAAACGCTCCTATTGGTCGTATTACATGACAGACGACTTCTACGGTCCTATAGATTTGGGGACTTGTTGAAATCAACCCATCGCGGTGTAGTTCGTTATAGCATAACGTTAGCTTTTTACTTTTCTCAACTGCATTAACTCTTCAAACTTCATAACAATGGTGTTCATCTGTAAAGGTTATGCAGCTGAACAAAAAAGTATGCATCAGAAATGTGTGTTTGACACAGCTTATTTTCTGCAATCATCCAAAATCCAATGCAAAAATCCCATAGGCGAATTCTCTTAGGAACCACCGGCGCCATTTCTTGGCCAACAAAAATATGTCATCACTATACCGGTCAATGTCTATACTGACGTCCCAACTAAGTCAGTCAGTCACATTAATCAGCCTCTGTCTAAGGTTTAAGATTCCGACCTGTGACATCATAGATCAAAGGCCACTTTCTGTTATATAAATGTAAACAAACCAAAATGTAATACACACTAGCTGTGTCCCATTTAATTCCATTTTAGACTTTGGTTATGAATATTGCCAGAAATCATATTTTAGTAATTACGTTACTGTAAACGTTATTAGCTTGCTTACCTAGCATTCACATATCCGGGCCATAGACTGCAAAAAGAATGGACGGGACAAGGTCCTACACCCCACCTTCTCAATAATAACAGGTAGGATGTGGGTCAAACATCATTTTTTCCCAAACCTGAACTTTGGTCTCTCAAACCAGTCCCTCGTAGTGTCTCAGGTTGTCTCAGCATGTTCCTGAACTGTCTCAAATGGGTTCTTGGAAGTGTCCCCAGTTGTCCTGGCTAATTTCTGGACTGTCTCAAGTTGGTCCCTTGTAGTGTCTTCAGTTTTTTGAAGTGATTCATGTACTGTCTCATTTGATTCCAGGTCTGTCCCTGGATGAGTCCCAAGTCATCTCAGTTTATTCCTGGACTGTCTCAGGCAACTTGGCTCCAAAGGTTCATACTCTCTGATGTTTTTGTCTATTATTTCCTCAGTGTTATTCTGTGGGGCAGAAGACAACGCTTTGCTCAGGTGAATGAAAGAGTTGGCACTATCTCTGTTGCCGACACTTGCATTAGCAGAGGTGTTCGGGCGTGAAATGTTTCTTTAAATCTCCTCCATGGAGAGATATATGTCACGAGTTGAAAGAGCTAACTCGACCCAAGTGCAGATATTGGACAAAAAAATATTTATTTAAACAAAAAGGTAAAAACAAAAACTTACTTTGTTACTGAATCTCGAAAGTCCAAAAATAAAAGACCAAAGCACGGAGGGAAACACAGAGACGCTAACAACAACTTAAAACGGCAGTTGCTAAAAAGTAGCTAACTGAAACTACAGTGGTTGTCGGGGAGATTAAATGTTGTCACGCAGGGAACTCATCTCTGATCCACCTTACAGCCTTTAGTCATGTTTTTCAGTGCTCTTGTAAATATTAGGTTAAAAAACAACTTAATAAGCTACGGTTTCGCGAACTTGTCAAAACCGCTGATTAGATCGATGAAGCACAGTCGTGACGTCAAAATCAACTAGCCTGTCCTCCAACCTATACGACTCCACTGGTTGTTTGTGCAAGCGTCAAATTACGACCCATATTTACATTTTAGATGCAAGTGACCTCTCGCGGACGTATAAATAACCTTGATCCGGTGAATGTGTGTTTGTTATCGAATGACGTTTGACCCCTAACCCAAACCTAAGTCCAAGCTAGCTAACTTAATAGTTAATTACCACTTACCTTGGTAAGCACATCAAGCAGTGTGACGGTGCAGGGTGAAGATTTACTGGCATTTCCACGTTCCCTGGTTGGGGCGCTAATTTGGGAAACGCTCCTATTGGTCGTATTACATGACAGACGACTTCTACGGTCCTATAGATTTGGGGACTTGTTGAAATCAACCCATCGCGGTGTAGTTCGTTATAGCATAACGTTAGCTTTTTACTTTTCTCAACTGCATTAACTCTTCAAACTTCATAACAATGGTGTTCATCTGTAAAGGTTATGCAGCTGAACAAAAAAGTATGCATCAGAAATGTGTGTTTGACACAGCTTATTTTCTGCAATCATCCAAAATCCAATGCAAAAATCCCATAGGCGAATTCTCTTAGGAACCACCGGCGCCATTTCTTGGCCAACAAAAATATGTCATCACTATACCGGTCAATGTCTATACTGACGTCCCAACTAAGTCAGTCAGTCACATTAATCAGCCTCTGTCTAAGGTTTAAGATTCCGACCTGTGACATCATAGATCAAAGGCCACTTTCTGTTATATAAATGTAAACAAACCAAAATGTAATACACACTAGCTGTGTCCCATTTAATTCCATTTTAGACTTTGGTTATGAATATTGCCAGAAATTATATTTTAGTAATTACGTTACTGTAAACGTTATTAGCTTGCTTACCTAGCATTCACATATCCGGGCCATAGACTGCAAAAAGAATGGACGGGACAAGGTCCTACACCCCACCATCTCAATAATAACAGGTAGGATGTGGGTCAAACATCATTTTTTCCCAAACCTGAACTTTGGTCTCTCAAACCAGTCCCTCGTAGTGTCTCAGGTTGTCTCAGCATGTTCCTGAACTGTCTCAAATGGGTTCTTGGAAGTGTCCCCAGTTGTCCTGGCTAATTTCTGGACTGTCTCAAGTTGGTCCCTTGTAGTGTCTTCAGTTTTTTGAAGTGATTCCTGTACTGTCTCATTTGATTCCTGGTCTGTCCCTGGATGAGTCCCAAGTCATCTCAGTTTATTCCTGGACTGTCTCAGGCAACTTGGCTCCAAAGGTTCATACTCTCTGATGTTTTTGTCTATTATTTCCTCAGTGTTATTCTGTGGGGCAGAAGACAACGCTTTGCTCAGGTGAATGAAAGAGTTGGCACTATCTCTGTTGCCGACACTTGCATTAGCAGAGGTGTTCGGGCGTGAAATGTTTCTTTAAACCTCCTCCATGGAGAGATATATGTCACGAGTTGAAAGAGCTAACTCGACCCAAGTGCAGATATTGGACAAAAAAATATTTATTTAAACAAAAAGGCAAAAACAAAAACTTACTTTGTTACTGAATCTCGAAAGTCCAAAAATAAAAGACCAAAGCACGGAGGGAAACACAGAGACGCTAACAACAACTTAAAACGGCAGTTGCTAAAAAGTAGCTAACTGAAACTACAGTGGTTGTCGGGGAGATTAAATGTTGTCACGCAGGGAACTCATCTCTGATCCACCTTACAGCCTTTAGTCATGTTTTTCAGTGCTCTTGTAAATATTAGGTTAAAAAACAACTTAATAAGCTACGGTTTCGCGAACTTGTCAAAACCGCTGATTAGATCGATGAAGCACAGTCGTGACGTCAAAATCAACTAGCCTGTCCTCCAACCTATACGACTCCACTGGTTGTTTGTGCAAGCGTCAAATTACGACCCATATTTAAATTTTAGATGCAAGTGACCTCTCGCGGACGTATAAATAACCTTGATCCGGTGAATGTGTGTTTGTTATCGAATGACGTTTGACCCCTAACCCAAACCTAAGTCCAAGCTAGCTAACTTAATAGTTAATTACCACTTACCTTGGTAAGCACATCAAGCAGTGTGACGGTGCAGGGTGAAGATTTACTGGCATTTCCACGTTCCCTGGTTGGGGCGCTAATTTGGGAAACGCTCCTATTGGTCGTATTACATGACAGACGACTTCTACGGTCCTATAGATTTGGGGACTTGTTGAAATCAACCCATCGCGGTGTAGTTCGTTATAGCATAACGTTAGCTTTTTACTTTTCTCAACTGCATTAACTCTTCAAACTTCATAACAATGGTGTTCATCTGTAAAGGTTATGCAGCTGAACAAAAAAGTATGCATCAGAAATGTGTGTTTGACACAGCTTATTTTCTGCAATCATCCAAAATCCAATGCAAAAATCCCATAGGCGAATTCTCTTAGGAACCACCGGCGCCATTTCTTGGCCAACAAAAATATGTCATCACTATACCGGTCAATGTCTATACTGACGTCCCAACTAAGTCAGTCAGTCACATTAATCAGCCTCTGTCTAAGGTTTAAGATTCCGACCTGTGACATCATAGATCAAAGGCCACTTTCTGTTATATAAATGTAAACAAACCAAAATGTAATACACACTAGCTGTGTCCCATTTAATTCCATTTTAGACTTTGGTTATGAATATTGCCAGAAATTATATTTTAGTAATTACGTTACTGTAAACGTTATTAGCTTGCTTACCTAGCATTCACATATCCGGACCATAGACTGCAAAAAGAATGGACGGGACAAGGTCATACACCCCACCTTCTCAATAATAACAGGTAGGATGTGGGTCAAACATCATTTTTTCCCAAACCTGAACTTTGGTCTCTCAAACCAGTCCGTCGTAGTGTCTCAGGTTGTCTCAGCATGTTCCTGAACTGTCTCAAATGGGTTCTTGGAAGTGTCCCCAGTTGTCCTGGCTAATTTCTGGACTGTCTCAAGTTGGTCCCTTGTAGTGTCTTCAGTTTTTTGAAGTGATTCCTGTACTGTCTCATTTGATTCCTGGTCTGTCCCTGGATGAGTCCCAAGTCATCTCAGTTTATTCCTGGACTGTCTCAGGCAACTTGGCTCCAAAGGTTCATACTCTCTGATGTTTTTGTCTATTATTCCCTCAGTGTTATTCTGTGGGGCAGAAGACAACGCTTTGCTCAGGTGAATGAAAGAGTTGGCACTATCTCTGTTGCCGACACTTGCATTAGCAGAGGTGTTCGGGCGTGAAATGTTTCTTTAAACCTCCTCCATGGAGAGATATATGTCACGAGTTGAAAGAGCTAACTCGACCCAAGTGCAGATATTGGACAAAAAAATATTTATTTAAACAAAAAGGCAAAAACAAAAACTTACTTTGTTACTGAATCTCGAAAGTCCAAAAATAAAAGACCAAAGCACGGAGGGAAACACAGAGACGCTAACAACAACTTAAAACGGCAGTTGCTAAAAAGTAGCTAACTGAAACTACAGTGGTTGTCGGGGAGATTAAATGTTGTCACGCAGGGAACTCATCTCTGATCCACCTTACAGCCTTTAGTCATGTTTTTCAGTGCTCTTGTAAATATTAGGTTAAAAAACAACTTAATAAGCTACGGTTTCGCGAACTTGTCAAAACCGCTGATTAGATCGATGAAGCACAGTCGTGACGTCAAAATCAACTAGCCTGTCCTCCAACCTATACGACTCCACTGGTTGTTTGTGCAAGCGTCAAATTACGACCCATATTTAAATTTTAGATGCAAGTGACCTCTCGCGGACGTATAAATAACCTTGATCCGGTGAATGTGTGTTTGTTATCGAATGACGTTTGACCCCTAACCCAAACCTAAGTCCAAGCTAGCTAACTTAATAGTTAATTACCACTTACCTTGGTAAGCACATCAAGCAGTGTGACGGTGCAGGGTGAAGATTTACTGGCATTTCCACGTTCCCTGGTTGGGGCGCTAATTTGGGAAACGCTCCTATTGGTCGTATTACATGACAGACGACTTCTACGGTCCTATAGATTTGGGGACTTGTTGAAATCAACCCATCGCGGTGTAGTTCGTTATAGCATAACGTTAGCTTTTTACTTTTCTCAACTGCATTAACTCTTCAAACTTCATAACAATGGTGTTCATCTGTAAAGGTTATGCAGCTGAACAAAAAAGTATGCATCAGAAATGTGTGTTTGACACAGCTTATTTTCTGCAATCATCCAAAATCCAATGCAAAAATCCCATAGGCGAATTCTCTTAGGAACCACCGGCGCCATTTCTTGGCCAACAAAAATATGTCATCACTATACCGGTCAATGTCTATACTGACGTCCCAACTAAGTCAGTCAGTCACATTAATCAGCCTCTGTCTAAGGTTTAAGATTCCGACCTGTGACATCATAGATCAAAGGCCACTTTCTGTTATATAAATGTAAACAAACCAAAATGTAATACACACTAGCTGTGTCCCATTTAATTCCATTTTAGACTTTGGTTATGAATATTGCCAGAAATCATATTTTAGTAATTACGTTACTGTAAACGTTATTAGCTTGCTTACCTAGCATTCACATATCCGGGCCATAGACTGCAAAAAGAATGGACGGGACAAGGTCCTACACCCCACCTTCTCAATAATAACAGGTAGGATGTGGGTCAAACATCATTTTTTCCCAAACCTGAACTTTGGTCTCTCAAACCAGTCCCTCGTAGTGTCTCAGGTTGTCTCAGCATGTTCCTGAACTGTCTCAAATGGGTTCTTGGAAGTGTCCCCAGTTGTCCTGGCTAATTTCTGGACTGTCTCAAGTTGGTCCCTTGTAGTGTCTTCAGTTTTTTGAAGTGATTCATGTACTGTCTCATTTGATTCCAGGTCTGTCCCTGGATGAGTCCCAAGTCATCTCAGTTTATTCCTGGACTGTCTCAGGCAACTTGGCTCCAAAGGTTCATACTCTCTGATGTTTTTGTCTATTATTTCCTCAGTGTTATTCTGTGGGGCAGAAGACAACGCTTTGCTCAGGTGAATGAAAGAGTTGGCACTATCTCTGTTGCCGACACTTGCATTAGCAGAGGTGTTCGGGCGTGAAATGTTTCTTTAAATCTCCTCCATGGAGAGATATATGTCACGAGTTGAAAGAGCTAACTCGACCCAAGTGCAGATATTGGACAAAAAAATATTTATTTAAACAAAAAGGTAAAAACAAAAACTTACTTTGTTACTGAATCTCGAAAGTCCAAAAATAAAAGACCAAAGCACGGAGGGAAACACAGAGACGCTAACAACAACTTAAAACGGCAGTTGCTAAAAAGTAGCTAACTGAAACTACAGTGGTTGTCGGGGAGATTAAATGTTGTCATGCAGGGAACTCATCTCTGATCCACCTTACAGCCTTTAGTCATGTTTTTCAGTGCTCTTGTAAATATTAGGTTAAAAAACAACTTAATAAGCTACGGTTTCGCGAACTTGTCAAAACCGCTGATTAGATCGATGAAGCACAGTCGTGACGTCAAAATCAACTAGCCTGTCCTCCAACCTATACGACTCCACTGGTTGTTTGTGCAAGCGTCAAATTACGACCCATATTTACATTTTAGATGCAAGTGACCTCTCGCGGACGTATAAATAACCTTGATCCGGTGAATGTGTGTTTGTTATCGAATGACGTTTGACCCCTAACCCAAACCTAAGTCCAAGCTAGCTAACTTAATAGTTAATTACCACTTACCTTGGTAAGCACATCAAGCAGTGTGACGGTGCAGGGTGAAGATTTACTGGCATTTCCACGTTCCCTGGTTGGGGCGCTAATTTGGGAAACGCTCCTATTGGTCGTATTACATGACAGACGACTTCTACGGTCCTATAGATTTGGGGACTTGTTGAAATCAACCCATCGCGGTGTAGTTCGTTATAGCATAACGTTAGCTTTTTACTTTTCTCAACTGCATTAACTCTTCAAACTTCATAACAATGGTGTTCATCTGTAAAGGTTATGCAGCTGAACAAAAAAGTATGCATCAGAAATGTGTGTTTGACACAGCTTATTTTCTGCAATCATCCAAAATCCAATGCAAAAATCCCATAGGCGAATTCTCTTAGGAACCACCGGCGCCATTTCTTGGCCAACAAAAATATGTCATCACTATACCGGTCAATGTCTATACTGACGTCCCAACTAAGTCAGTCAGTCACATTAATCAGCCTCTGTCTAAGGTTTAAGATTCCGACCTGTGACATCATAGATCAAAGGCCACTTTCTGTTATATAAATGTAAACAAACCAAAATGTAATACACACTAGCTGTGTCCCATTTATTTCCATTTTAGACTTTGGTTATGAATATTGCCAGAAATTATATTTTAGTAATTACGTTACTGTAAACGTTATTAGCTTGCTTACCTAGCATTCACATATCCGGACCATAGACTGCAAAAAGAATGGACGGGACAAGGTCCTACACCCCACCATCTCAATAATAACAGGTAGGATGTGGGTCAAACATCATTTTTTCCCAAACCTGAACTTTGGTCTCTCAAACCAGTCCCTCGTAGTGTCTCAGGTTGTCTCAGCATGTTCCTGAACTGTCTCAAATGGGTTCTTGGAAGTGTCCCCAGTTGTCCTGGCTAATTTCTGGACTGTCTCAAGTTGGTCCCTTGTAGTGTCTTCAGTTTTTTGAAGTGATTCCTGTACTGTCTCATTTGATTCCTGGTCTGTCCCTGGATGAGTCCCAAGTCATCTCAGTTTATTCCTGGACTGTCTCAGGCAACTTGGCTCCAAAGGTTCATACTCTCTGATGTTTTTGTCTATTATTTCCTCAGTGTTATTCTGTGGGGCAGAAGACAACGCTTTGCTCAGGTGAATGAAAGAGTTGGCACTATCTCTGTTGCCGACACTTGCATTAGCAGAGGTGTTCGGGCGTGAAATGTTTCTTTAAACCTCCTCCATGGAGAGATATATGTCACGAGTTGAAAGAGCTAACTCGACCCAAGTGCAGATATTGGACAAAAAAATATTTATTTAAACAAAAAGGCAAAAACAAAAACTTACTTTGTTACTGAATCTCGAAAGTCCAAAAATAAAAGACCAAAGCACGGAGGGAAACACAGAGACGCTAACAACAACTTAAAACGGCAGTTGCTAAAAAGTAGCTAACTGAAACTACAGTGGTTGTCGGGGAGATTAAATGTTGTCACGCAGGGAACTCATCTCTGATCCACCTTACAGCCTTTAGTCATGTTTTTCAGTGCTCTTGTAAATATTAGGTTAAAAAACAACTTAATAAGCTACGGTTTCGCGAACTTGTCAAAACCGCTGATTAGATCGATGAAGCACAGTCGTGACGTCAAAATCAACTAGCCTGTCCTCCAACCTATACGACTCCACTGGTTGTTTGTGCAAGCGTCAAATTACGACCCATATTTAAATTTTAGATGCAAGTGACCTCTCGCGGACGTATAAATAACCTTGATCCGGTGAATGTGTGTTTGTTATCGAATGACGTTTGACCCCTAACCCAAACCTAAGTCCAAGCTAGCTAACTTAATAGTTAATTACCACTTACCTTGGTAAGCACATCAAGCAGTGTGACGGTGCAGGGTGAAGATTTACTGGCATTTCCACGTTCCCTGGTTGGGGCGCTAATTTGGGAAACGCTCCTATTGGTCGTATTACATGACAGACGACTTCTACGGTCCTATAGATTTGGGGACTTGTTGAAATCAACCCATCGCGGTGTAGTTCGTTATAGCATAACGTTAGCTTTTTACTTTTCTCAACTGCATTAACTCTTCAAACTTCATAACAATGGTGTTCATCTGTAAAGGTTATGCAGCTGAACAAAAAAGTATGCATCAGAAATGTGTGTTTGACACAGCTTATTTTCTGCAATCATCCAAAATCCAATGCAAAAATCCCATAGGCGAATTCTCTTAGGAACCACCGGCGCCATTTCTTGGCCAACAAAAATATGTCATCACTATACCGGTCAATGTCTATACTGACGTCCCAACTAAGTCAGTCAGTCACATTAATCAGCCTCTGTCTAAGGTTTAAGATTCCGACCTGTGACATCATAGATCAAAGGCCACTTTCTGTTATATAAATGTAAACAAACCAAAATGTAATACACACTAGCTGTGTCCCATTTAATTCCATTTTAGACTTTGGTTATGAATATTGCCAGAAATCATATTTTAGTAATTACGTTACTGTAAACGTTATTAGCTTGCTTACCTAGCATTCACATATCCGGGCCATAGACTGCAAAAAGAATGGACGGGACAAGGTCCTACACCCCACCTTCTCAATAATAACAGGTAGGATGTGGGTCAAACATCATTTTTTCCCAAACCTGAACTTTGGTCTCTCAAACCAGTCCCTCGTAGTGTCTCAGGTTGTCTCAGCATGTTCCTGAACTGTCTCAAATGGGTTCTTGGAAGTGTCCCCAGTTGTCCTGGCTAATTTCTGGACTGTCTCAAGTTGGTCCCTTGTAGTGTCTTCAGTTTTTTGAAGTGATTCATGTACTGTCTCATTTGATTCCAGGTCTGTCCCTGGATGAGTCCCAAGTCATCTCAGTTTATTCCTGGACTGTCTCAGGCAACTTGGCTCCAAAGGTTCATACTCTCTGATGTTTTTGTCTATTATTTCCTCAGTGTTATTCTGTGGGGCAGAAGACAACGCTTTGCTCAGGTGAATGAAAGAGTTGGCACTATCTCTGTTGCCGACACTTGCATTAGCAGAGGTGTTCGGGCGTGAAATGTTTCTTTAAATCTCCTCCATGGAGAGATATATGTCACGAGTTGAAAGAGCTAACTCGACCCAAGTGCAGATATTGGACAAAAAAATATTTATTTAAACAAAAAGGTAAAAACAAAAACTTACTTTGTTACTGAATCTCGAAAGTCCAAAAATAAAAGACCAAAGCACGGAGGGAAACACAGAGACGCTAACAACAACTTAAAACGGCAGTTGCTAAAAAGTAGCTAACTGAAACTACAGTGGTTGTCGGGGAGATTAAATGTTGTCACGCAGGGAACTCATCTCTGATCCACCTTACAGCCTTTAGTCATGTTTTTCAGTGCTCTTGTAAATATTAGGTTAAAAAACAACTTAATAAGCTACGGTTTCGCGAACTTGTCAAAACCGCTGATTAGATCGATGAAGCACAGTCGTGACGTCAAAATCAACTAGCCTGTCCTCCAACCTATACGACTCCACTGGTTGTTTGTGCAAGCGTCAAATTACGACCCATATTTACATTTTAGATGCAAGTGACCTCTCGCGGACGTATAAATAACCTTGATCCGGTGAATGTGTGTTTGTTATCGAATGACGTTTGACCCCTAACCCAAACCTAAGTCCAAGCTAGCTAACTTAATAGTTAATTACCACTTACCTTGGTAAGCACATCAAGCAGTGTGACGGTGCAGGGTGAAGATTTACTGGCATTTCCACGTTCCCTGGTTGGGGCGCTAATTTGGGAAACGCTCCTATTGGTCGTATTACATGACAGACGACTTCTACGGTCCTATAGATTTGGGGACTTGTTGAAATCAACCCATCGCGGTGTAGTTCGTTATAGCATAACGTTAGCTTTTTACTTTTCTCAACTGCATTAACTCTTCAAACTTCATAACAATGGTGTTCATCTGTAAAGGTTATGCAGCTGAACAAAAAAGTATGCATCAGAAATGTGTGTTTGACACAGCTTATTTTCTGCAATCATCCAAAATCCAATGCAAAAATCCCATAGGCGAATTCTCTTAGGAACCACCGGCGCCATTTCTTGGCCAACAAAAATATGTCATCACTATACCGGTCAATGTCTATACTGACGTCCCAACTAAGTCAGTCAGTCACATTAATCAGCCTCTGTCTAAGGTTTAAGATTCCGACCTGTGACATCATAGATCAAAGGCCACTTTCTGTTATATAAATGTAAACAAACCAAAATGTAATACACACTAGCTGTGTCCCATTTAATTCCATTTTAGACTTTGGTTATGAATATTGCCAGAAATTATATTTTAGTAATTACGTTACTGTAAACGTTATTAGCTTGCTTACCTAGCATTCACATATCCGGGCCATAGACTGCAAAAAGAATGGACGGGACAAGGTCCTACACCCCACCATCTCAATAATAACAGGTAGGATGTGGGTCAAACATCATTTTTTCCCAAACCTGAACTTTGGTCTCTCAAACCAGTCCCTCGTAGTGTCTCAGGTTGTCTCAGCATGTTCCTGAACTGTCTCAAATGGGTTCTTGGAAGTGTCCCCAGTTGTCCTGGCTAATTTCTGGACTGTCTCAAGTTGGTCCCTTGTAGTGTCTTCAGTTTTTTGAAGTGATTCCTGTACTGTCTCATTTGATTCCTGGTCTGTCCCTGGATGAGTCCCAAGTCATCTCAGTTTATTCCTGGACTGTCTCAGGCAACTTGGCTCCAAAGGTTCATACTCTCTGATGTTTTTGTCTATTATTTCCTCAGTGTTATTCTGTGGGGCAGAAGACAACGCTTTGCTCAGGTGAATGAAAGAGTTGGCACTATCTCTGTTGCCGACACTTGCATTAGCAGAGGTGTTCGGGCGTGAAATGTTTCTTTAAACCTCCTCCATGGAGAGATATATGTCACGAGTTGAAAGAGCTAACTCGACCCAAGTGCAGATATTGGACAAAAAAATATTTATTTAAACAAAAAGGCAAAAACAAAAACTTACTTTGTTACTGAATCTCGAAAGTCCAAAAATAAAAGACCAAAGCACGGAGGGAAACACAGAGACGCTAACAACAACTTAAAACGGCAGTTGCTAAAAAGTAGCTAACTGAAACTACAGTGGTTGTCGGGGAGATTAAATGTTGTCACGCAGGGAACTCATCTCTGATCCACCTTACAGCCTTTAGTCATGTTTTTCAGTGCTCTTGTAAATATTAGGTTAAAAAACAACTTAATAAGCTACGGTTTCGCGAACTTGTCAAAACCGCTGATTAGATCGATGAAGCACAGTCGTGACGTCAAAATCAACTAGCCTGTCCTCCAACCTATACGACTCCACTGGTTGTTTGTGCAAGCGTCAAATTACGACCCATATTTAAATTTTAGATGCAAGTGACCTCTCGCGGACGTATAAATAACCTTGATCCGGTGAATGTGTGTTTGTTATCGAATGACGTTTGACCCCTAACCCAAACCTAAGTCCAAGCTAGCTAACTTAATAGTTAATTACCACTTACCTTGGTAAGCACATCAAGCAGTGTGACGGTGCAGGGTGAAGATTTACTGGCATTTCCACGTTCCCTGGTTGGGGCGCTAATTTGGGAAACGCTCCTATTGGTCGTATTACATGACAGACGACTTCTACGGTCCTATAGATTTGGGGACTTGTTGAAATCAACCCATCGCGGTGTAGTTCGTTATAGCATAACGTTAGCTTTTTACTTTTCTCAACTGCATTAACTCTTCAAACTTCATAACAATGGTGTTCATCTGTAAAGGTTATGCAGCTGAACAAAAAAGTATGCATCAGAAATGTGTGTTTGACACAGCTTATTTTCTGCAATCATCCAAAATCCAATGCAAAAATCCCATAGGCGAATTCTCTTAGGAACCACCGGCGCCATTTCTTGGCCAACAAAAATATGTCATCACTATACCGGTCAATGTCTATACTGACGTCCCAACTAAGTCAGTCAGTCACATTAATCAGCCTCTGTCTAAGGTTTAAGATTCCGACCTGTGACATCATAGATCAAAGGCCACTTTCTGTTATATAAATGTAAACAAACCAAAATGTAATACACACTAGCTGTGTCCCATTTAATTCCATTTTAGACTTTGGTTATGAATATTGCCAGAAATTATATTTTAGTAATTACGTTACTGTAAACGTTATTAGCTTGCTTACCTAGCATTCACATATCCGGACCATAGACTGCAAAAAGAATGGACGGGACAAGGTCATACACCCCACCTTCTCAATAATAACAGGTAGGATGTGGGTCAAACATCATTTTTTCCCAAACCTGAACTTTGGTCTCTCAAACCAGTCCGTCGTAGTGTCTCAGGTTGTCTCAGCATGTTCCTGAACTGTCTCAAATGGGTTCTTGGAAGTGTCCCCAGTTGTCCTGGCTAATTTCTGGACTGTCTCAAGTTGGTCCCTTGTAGTGTCTTCAGTTTTTTGAAGTGATTCCTGTACTGTCTCATTTGATTCCTGGTCTGTCCCTGGATGAGTCCCAAGTCATCTCAGTTTATTCCTGGACTGTCTCAGGCAACTTGGCTCCAAAGGTTCATACTCTCTGATGTTTTTGTCTATTATTCCCTCAGTGTTATTCTGTGGGGCAGAAGACAACGCTTTGCTCAGGTGAATGAAAGAGTTGGCACTATCTCTGTTGCCGACACTTGCATTAGCAGAGGTGTTCGGGCGTGAAATGTTTCTTTAAACCTCCTCCATGGAGAGATATATGTCACGAGTTGAAAGAGCTAACTCGACCCAAGTGCAGATATTGGACAAAAAAATATTTATTTAAACAAAAAGGCAAAAACAAAAACTTACTTTGTTACTGAATCTCGAAAGTCCAAAAATAAAAGACCAAAGCACGGAGGGAAACACAGAGACGCTAACAACAACTTAAAACGGCAGTTGCTAAAAAGTAGCTAACTGAAACTACAGTGGTTGTCGGGGAGATTAAATGTTGTCACGCAGGGAACTCATCTCTGATCCACCTTACAGCCTTTAGTCATGTTTTTCAGTGCTCTTGTAAATATTAGGTTAAAAAACAACTTAATAAGCTACGGTTTCGCGAACTTGTCAAAACCGCTGATTAGATCGATGAAGCACAGTCGTGACGTCAAAATCAACTAGCCTGTCCTCCAACCTATACGACTCCACTGGTTGTTTGTGCAAGCGTCAAATTACGACCCATATTTAAATTTTAGATGCAAGTGACCTCTCGCGGACGTATAAATAACCTTGATCCGGTGAATGTGTGTTTGTTATCGAATGACGTTTGACCCCTAACCCAAACCTAAGTCCAAGCTAGCTAACTTAATAGTTAATTACCACTTACCTTGGTAAGCACATCAAGCAGTGTGACGGTGCAGGGTGAAGATTTACTGGCATTTCCACGTTCCCTGGTTGGGGCGCTAATTTGGGAAACGCTCCTATTGGTCGTATTACATGACAGACGACTTCTACGGTCCTATAGATTTGGGGACTTGTTGAAATCAACCCATCGCGGTGTAGTTCGTTATAGCATAACGTTAGCTTTTTACTTTTCTCAACTGCATTAACTCTTCAAACTTCATAACAATGGTGTTCATCTGTAAAGGTTATGCAGCTGAACAAAAAAGTATGCATCAGAAATGTGTGTTTGACACAGCTTATTTTCTGCAATCATCCAAAATCCAATGCAAAAATCCCATAGGCGAATTCTCTTAGGAACCACCGGCGCCATTTCTTGGCCAACAAAAATATGTCATCACTATACCGGTCAATGTCTATACTGACGTCCCAACTAAGTCAGTCAGTCACATTAATCAGCCTCTGTCTAAGGTTTAAGATTCCGACCTGTGACATCATAGATCAAAGGCCACTTTCTGTTATATAAATGTAAACAAACCAAAATGTAATACACACTAGCTGTGTCCCATTTAATTCCATTTTAGACTTTGGTTATGAATATTGCCAGAAATTATATTTTACTAATTACGTTACTGTAAACGTTATTAGCTTGCTTACCTAGCATTCACATATCCGGACCATAGACTGCAAAAAGAATGGACGGGACAAGGTCATACACCCCACCTTCTCAATAATAACAGGTAGGATGTGGGTCAAACATCATTTTTTCCCAAACCTGAACTTTGGTCTCTCAAACCAGTCCGTCGTAGTGTCTCAGGTTGTCTCAGCATGTTCCTGAACTGTCTCAAATGGGTTCTTGGAAGTGTCCCCAGTTGTCCTGGCTAATTTCTGGACTGTCTCAAGTTGGTCCCTTGTAGTGTCTTCAGTTTTTTGAAGTGATTCCTGTACTGTCTCATTTGATTCCTGGTCTGTCCCTGGATGAGTCCCAAGTCATCTCAGTTTATTCCTGGACTGTCTCAGGCAACTTGGCTCCAAAGGTTCATACTCTCTGATGTTTTTGTCTATTATTCCCTCAGTGTTATTCTGTGGGGCAGAAGACAACGCTTTGCTCAGGTGAATGAAAGAGTTGGCACTATCTCTGTTGCCGACACTTGCATTAGCAGAGGTGTTCGGGCGTGAAATGTTTCTTTAAATCTCCTCCATGGAGAGATATATGTCACGAGTTGAAAGAGCTAACTCAACCCAAGTGCAGATATTGGACAAAAAAATATTTATTTAAACAAAAAGGCAAAAACAAAAACTTACTTTGTTACTGAATCTCGAAAGTCCAAAAATAAAAGACCAAAGCACGGAGGGAAACACAGAGACGCTAACAACAACTTAAAACGGCAGTTGCTAAAAAGTAGCTAACTGAAACTACAGTGGTTGTCGGGGAGATTAAATGTTGTCACGCAGGGAACTCATCTCTGATCCACCTTACAGCCTTTAGTCATGTTTTTCAGTGCTCTTGTAAATATTAGGTTAAAAAACAACTTAATAAGCTACGGTTTCGCAAACTTGTCAAAACCGCTGATTAGATCGATGAAGCACAGTCGTGACGTCAAAATCAACTAGCCTGTCCTCCAACCTATACGACTCCACTGGTTGCTTGTGCAAGCGTCAAATTACGACCCATATTTACATTTTAGATGCAAGTGACCTCTCGCGGACGTATAAATAACCTTGATCCGGTGAATGTGTGTTTGTTATCGAATGACGTTTGACCCCTAACCCAAACCTAAGTCCAAGCTAGCTAACTTAATAGTTAATTACCACTTACCTTGGTAAGCACATCAAGCAGTGTGACGGTGCAGGGTGAAGATTTACTGGCATTTCCACGTTCCCTGGTTGGGGCGCTAATTTGGGAAACGCTCCTATTGGTCGTATTACATGACAGACGACTTCTACGGTCCTATAGATTTGGGGACTTGTTGAAATCAACCCATCGCGGTGTAGTTCGTTATAGCATAACGTTAGCTTTTTACTTTTCTCAACTGCATTAACTCTTCAAACTTCATAACAATGGTGTTCATCTGTAAAGGTTATGCAGCTGAACAAAAAAGTATGCATCAGAAATGTGTGTTTGACACAGCTTATTTTCTGCAATCATCCAAAATCCAATGCAAAAATCCCATAGGCGAATTCTCTTAGGAACCACCGGCGCCATTTCTTGGCCAACAAAAATATGTCATCACTATACCGGTCAATGTCTATACTGACGTCCCAACTAAGTCAGTCAGTCACATTAATCAGCCTCTGTCTAAGGTTTAAGATTCCGACCTGTGACATCATAGATCAAAGTCCACTTTCTATTATATAAATGTAAACAACCCAAAATGTAATACACACTAGCTGTGTCCCATTTAATTCCATTTTAGACTTTGGTTATGAGTATTGCCAGAAATTATATTTTAGTAATTACGTTACTGTAAACGTTATTAGCTTGCTTACCTAGCATTCACATATCCGGGCCATAGACTGCAAAAAGAATGGACGGGACAAGGTCATACACCCCACCTTCTCAATAATAACAGGTAGGATGTGGGTCAAACATCATTTTTTCCCAAACCTGAACTTTGGTCTCTCAAACCAGTCCCTCGTAGTGTCTCAGGTTGTCTCAGCATGTTCCTGAACTGTCTCAAATGGGTTCTTGGAAGTGTCCCCAGTTGTCCTGGCTAATTTCTGGACTGTCTCAAGTTGGTCCCTTGTAGTGTCTTCAGTTTTTTGAAGTGATTCCTGTACTGTCTCATTTGATTCCTGGTCTGTCCCTGGATGAGTCCCAAGTCATCTCAGTTTATTCCTGGACTGTCTCAGGCAACTTGGCTCCAAAGGTTCATACTCTCTGATGTTTTTGTCTATTATTTCCTCAGTGTTATTCTGTGGGGCAGAAGACAACGCTTTGCTCAGGTGAATGAAAGAGTTGGCACTATCTCTGTTGCCGACACTTGCATTAGCAGAGGTGTTCGGGCGTGAAATGTTTCTTTAAATCTCCTCCATGGAGAGATATATGTCACGAGTTGAAAGAGCTAACTCGACCCAAGTGCAGATATTGGACAAAAAAATATTTATTTAAACAAAAAGGCAAAAACAAAAACTTACTTTGTTACTGAATCTCGAAAGTCCAAAAATAAAAGACCAAAGCACGGAGGGAAACACAGAGACGCTAACAACAACTTAAAACGGCAGTTGCTAAAAAGTAGCTAACTGAAACTACAGTGGTTGTCGGGGAGATTAAATGTTGTCACGCAGGGAACTCATCTCTGATCCACCTTACAGCCTTTAGTCATGTTTTTCAGTGCTCTTGTAAATATTAGGTTAAAAAACAACTTAATAAGCTACGGTTTCGCGAACTTGTCAAAACCGCTGATTAGATCGATGAAGCACAGTCGTGACGTCAAAATCAACTAGCCTGTCCTCCAACCTATACGACTCCACTGGTTGTTTGTGCAAGCGTCAAATTACGACCCATATTTACATTTTAGATGCAAGTGACCTCTCGCGGACGTATAAATAACCTTGATCCGGTGAATGTGTGTTTGTTATCGAATGACGTTTGACCCCTAACCCAAACCTAAGTCCAAGCTAGCTAACTTAATAGTTAATTACCACTTACCTTGGTAAGCACATCAAGCAGTGTGACGGTGCAGGGTGAAGATTTACTGGCATTTCCACGTTCCCTGGTTGGGGCGCTAATTTGGGAAACGCTCCTATTGGTCGTATTACATGACAGACGACTTCTACGGTCCTATAGATTTGGGGACTTGTTGAAATCAACCCATCGCGGTGTAGTTCGTTATAGCATAACGTTAGCTTTTTACTTTTCTCAACTGCATTAACTCTTCAAACTTCATAACAATGGTGTTCATCTGTAAAGGTTATGCAGCTGAACAAAAAAGTATGCATCAGAAATGTGTGTTTGACACAGCTTATTTTCTGCAATCATCCAAAATCCAATGCAAAAATCCCATAGGCGAATTCTCTTAGGAACCACCGGCGCCATTTCTTGGCCAACAAAAATATGTCATCACTATACCGGTCAATGTCTATACTGACGTCCCAACTAAGTCAGTCAGTCACATTAATCAGCCTCTGTCTAAGGTTTAAGATTCCGACCTGTGACATCATAGATCAAAGGCCACTTTCTGTTATATAAATGTAAACAAACCAAAATGTAATACACACTAGCTGTGTCCCATTTAATTCCATTTTAGACTTTGGTTATGAATATTGCCAGAAATTATATTTTAGTAATTACGTTACTGTAAACGTTATTAGCTTGCTTACCTAGCATTCACATCTCCGGGCCATAGACTGCAAAAAGAATGGACGGGACAAGGTCATACACCCCACCTTCTCAATAATAACAGGTAGGATGTGGGTCAAACATCATTTTTTCCCAAACCTGAACTTTGGTCTCTCAAACCAGTCCCTCGTAGTGTCTCAGGTTGTCTCAGCATGTTCCTGAACTGTCTCAAATGGGTTCTTGGAAGTGTCCCCAGTTGTCCTGGCTAATTTCCTGACTGTCTCAAGTTGGTCCCTTGTAGTGTCTTCAGTTTTTTGAAGTGATTCCTGTACTGTCTCATTTGATTCCTGGTCTGTCCCTGGATGAGTCCCAAGTCATCTCAGTTTATTCCTGGACTGTCTCAGGCAACTTGGCTCCAAAGGTTCATACTCTCTGATGTTTTTGTCTATTATTTCCTCAGTGTTATTCTGTGGGGCAGAAGACAACGCTTTGCTCAGGTGAATGAAAGAGTTGGCACTATCTCTGTTGCCGACACTTGCATTAGCAGAGGTGTTCGGGCGTGAAATGTTTCTTTAAACCTCCTCCATGGAGAGATATATGTCACGAGTTGAAAGGGCTAACTCGACCCAAGTGCAGATATTGGACAAAAAAATATTTATTTAAACAAAAAGGCAAAAACAAAAACTTACTTAGTTACTGAATCTCGAAAGTCCAAAAATAAAAGACCAAAGCACGGAGGGAAACACAGAGACGCTAACAACAACTTAAAACGGCAGTTGCTAAAAAGTAGCTAACTGAAACTACAGTGGTTGTCGGGGAGATTAAATGTTGTCACGCAGGGAACTCATCTCTGATCCACCTTACAGCCTTTAGTCATGTTTTTCAGTGCTCTTGTAAATATTAGGTTAAAAAACAACTTAATAAGCTACGGTTTCGCGAACTTGTCAAAACCGCTGATTAAATCGATGAAGCACAGTCGTGACGTCAAAATCAACTAGCCTGTCCTCCAACCTATACGACTCCACTGGTTGTTTGTGCAAGCGTCAAATTACGACCCATATTTACATTTTAGATGCAAGTGACCTCTCGCGGACGTATAAATAACCTTGATCCGGTGAATGTGTGTTTGTTATCGAATGACATTTGACCCCTAACCCAAACCTAAGTCCAAGCTAGCTAACTTAATAGTTAATTACCACTTACCTTGGTAAGCACATCAAGCAGTGTGACGGTGCAGGGTGAAGATTTACTGGCATTTCCACGTTCCCTGGTTGGGGCGCTAATTTGGGAAACGCTCCTATTGGTCGTATTACATGACAGACGACTTCTACGGTCCTATAGATTTGGGGACTTGTTGAAATCAACCCATCGCGGTGTAGTTCGTTATAGCATAACGTTAGCTTTTTACTTTTCTCAACTGCATTAACTCTTCAAACTTCATAACAATGGTGTTCATCTGTAAAGGTTATGCAGCTGAACAAAAAAGTATGCATCAGAAATGTGTGTTTGACACAGCTTATTTTCTGCAATCATCCAAAATCCAATGCAAAAATCCCATAGGCAAATTCTCTTAGGAACCACCGGCGCCATTTCTTGGCCAACAAAAATATGTCATCACTATACCGGTCAATGTCTATACTGACGTCCCAACTAAGTCAGTCAGTCACATTAATCAGCCTCTGTCTAAGGTTTAAGATTCCGACCTGTGACATCATAGATCAAAGGCCACTTTCTATTATATAAATGTAAACAACCCAAAATGTAATACACACTAGCTGTGTCCCATTTAATTCCATTTTAGACTTTGGTTATGAGTATTGCCAGAAATTATATTTTAGTAATTACGTTACTGTAAACGTTATTAGCTTGCTTACCTAGCATTCACATATCCGGGCCATAGACTGCAAAAAGAATGGACGGGACAAGGTCATACACCCCACCTTCTCAATAATAACAGGTAGGATGTGGGTCAAACATCATTTTTTCCCAAACCTGAACTTTGGTCTCTCAAACCAGTCCCTCGTAGTGTCTCAGGTTGTCTCAGCATGTTCCTGAACTGTCTCAAATGGGTTCTTGGAAGTGTCCCCAGTTGTCCTGGCTAATTTCTGGACTGTCTCAAGTTGGTCCCTTGTAGTGTCTTCAGTTTTTTGAAGTGATTCCTGTACTGTCTCATTTGATTCCTGGTCTGTCCCTGGATGAGTCCCAAGTCATCTCAGTTTATTCCTGGACTGTCTCAGGCAACTTGGCTCCAAAGGTTCATACTCTCTGATGTTTTTGTCTATTATTTCCTCAGTGTTATTCTGTGGGGCAGAAGACAACGCTTTGCTCAGGTGAATGAAAGAGTTGGCACTATCTCTGTTGCCGACACTTGCATTAGCAGAGGTGTTCGGGCGTGAAATGTTTCTTTAAACCTCCTCCATGGAGAGATATATGTCACGAGTTGAAAGAGCTAACTCGACCCAAGTGCAGATATTGGACAAAAAAATATTTATTTAAACAAAAAGGCAAAAACAAAAACTTACTTAGTTACTGAATCTCGAAAGTCCAAAAATAAAAGACCAAAGCACGGAGGGAAACACAGAGACGCTAACAACAACTTAAAACGGCAGTTGCTAAAAAGTAGCTAACTGAAACTACAGTGGTTGTCGGGGAGATTAAATGTTGTCACGCAGGGAACTCATCTCTGATCCACCTTACAGCCTTTAGTCATGTTTTTCAGTGCTCTTGTAAATATTAGGTTAAAAAACAACTTAATAAGCTACGGTTTCGCGAACTTGTCAAAACCGCTGATTAGATCGATGAAGCACAGTCGTGACGTCAAAATCAACTAGCCTGTCCTCCAACCTATACGACTCCACTGGTTGTTTGTGCAAGCGTCAAATTACGACCCATATTTACATTTTAGATGCAAGTGACCTCTCGCGGACGTATAAATAACCTTGATCCGGTGAATGTGTGTTTGTTATCGAATGACATTTGACCCCTAACCCAAACCTAAGTCCAAGCTAGCTAACTTAATAGTTAATTACCACTTACCTTGGTAAGCACATCAAGCAGTGTGACGGTGCAGGGTGAAGATTTACTGGCATTTCCACGTTCCCTGGTTGGGGCGCTAATTTGGGAAACGCTCCTATTGGTCGTATTACATGACAGACGACTTCTACGGTCCTATAGATTTGGGGACTTGTTGAAATCAACCCATCGCGGTGTAGTTCGTTATAGCATAACGTTAGCTTTTTACTTTTCTCAACTGCATTAACTCTTCAAACTTCATAACAATGGTGTTCATCTGTAAAGGTTATGCAGCTGAACAAAAAAGTATGCATCAGAAATGTGTGTTTGACACAGCTTATTTTCTGCAATCATCCAAAATCCAATGCAAAAATCCCATAGGCAAATTCTCTTAGGAACCACCGGCGCCATTTCTTGGCCAACAAAAATATGTCATCACTATACCGGTCAATGTCTATACTGACGTCCCAACTAAGTCAGTCAGTCACATTAATCAGCCTCTGTCTAAGGTTTAAGATTCCGACCTGTGACATCATAGATCAAAGGCCACTTTCTATTATATAAATGTAAACAACCCAAAATGTAATACACACTAGCTGTGTCCCATTTAATTCCATTTTAGACTTTGGTTATGAGTATTGCCAGAAATTATATTTTAGTAATTACGTTACTGTAAACGTTATTAGCTTGCTTACCTAGCATTCACATATCCGGGCCATAGACTGCAAAAAGAATGGACGGGACAAGGTCATACACCCCACCTTCTCAATAATAACAGGTAGGATGTGGGTCAAACATCATTTTTTCCCAAACCTGAACTTTGGTCTCTCAAACCAGTCCCTCGTAGTGTCTCAGGTTGTCTCAGCATGTTCCTGAACTGTCTCAAATGGGTTCTTGGAAGTGTCCCCAGTTGTCCTGGCTAATTTCTGGACTGTCTCAAGTTGGTCCCTTGTAGTGTCTTCAGTTTTTTGAAGTGATTCCTGTACTGTCTCATTTGATTCCTGGTCTGTCCCTGGATGAGTCCCAAGTCATCTCAGTTTATTCCTGGACTGTCTCAGGCAACTTGGCTCCAAAGGTTCATACTCTCTGATGTTTTTGTCTATTATTTCCTCAGTGTTATTCTGTGGGGCAGAAGACAACGCTTTGCTCAGGTGAATGAAAGAGTTGGCACTATCTCTGTTGCCGACACTTGCATTAGCAGAGGTGTTCGGGCGTGAAATGTTTCTTTAAACCTCCTCCATGGAGAGATATATGTCACGAGTTGAAAGAGCTAACTCGACCCAAGTGCAGATATTGGACAAAAAAATGTTTATTTAAACAAAAAGGCAAAAACAAAAACTTACTTAGTTACTGAATCTCGAAAGTCCAAAAATAAAAGACCAAAGCACGGAGGGAAACACAGAGACGCTAACAACAACTTAAAACGGCAGTTGCTAAAAAGTAGCTAACTGAAACTACAGTGGTTGTCGGGGAGATTAAATGTTGTCACGCAGGGAACTCATCTCTGATCCACCTTACAGCCTTTAGTCATGTTTTTCAGTGCTCTTGTAAATATTAGGTTAAAAAACAACTTAATAAGCTACGGTTTCGCGAACTTGTCAAAACCGCTGATTAGATCGATGAAGCACAGTCGTGACGTCAAAATCAACTAGCCTGTCCTCCAACCTATACGACTCCACTGGTTGTTTGTGCAAGCGTCAAATTACGACCCATATTTACATTTTAGATGCAAGTGACCTCTCGCGGACGTATAAATAACCTTGATCCGGTGAATGTGTGTTTGTTATCGAATGACGTTTGACCCCTAACCCAAACCTAAGTCCAAGCTAGCTAACTTAATAGTTAATTACCACTTACCTTGGTAAGCACATCAAGCAGTGTGACGGTGCAGGGTGAAGATTTACTGGCATTTCCACGTTCCCTGGTTGGGGCGCTAATTTGGGAAACGCTCCTATTGGTCGTATTACATGACAGACGACTTCTACGGTCCTATAGATTTGGGGACTTGTTGAAATCAACCCATCGCGGTGTAGTTCGTTATAGCATAACGTTAGCTTTTTACTTTTCTCAACTGCATTAACTCTTCAAACTTCATAACAATGGTGTTCATCTGTAAAGGTTATGCAGCTGAACAAAAAAGTATGCATCAGAAATGTGTGTTTGACACAGCTTATTTTCTGCAATCATCCAAAATCCAATGCAAAAATCCCATAGGCGAATTCTCTTAGGAACCACCGGCGCCATTTCTTGGCCAACAAAAATATGTCATCACTATACCGGTCAATGTCTATACTGACGTCCCAACTAAGTCAGTCAGTCACATTAATCAGCCTCTGTCTAAGGTTTAAGATTCCGACCTGTGACATCATAGATCAAAGGCCACTTTCTGTTATATAAATGTAAACAAACCAAAATGTAATACACACTAGCTGTGTCCCATTTAATTCCATTTTAGACTTTGGTTATGAATATTGCCAGAAATTATATTTTAGTAATTACGTTACTGTAAACGTTATTAGCTTGCTTACCTAGCATTCACATCTCCGGGCCATAGACTGCAAAAAGAATGGACGGGACAAGGTCATACACCCCACCTTCTCAATAATAACAGGTAGGATGTGGGTCAAACATCATTTTTTCCCAAACCTGAACTTTGGTCTCTCAAACCAGTCCCTCGTAGTGTCTCAGGTTGTCTCAGCATGTTCCTGAACTGTCTCAAATGGGTTCTTGGAAGTGTCCCCAGTTGTCCTGGCTAATTTCTGGACTGTCTCAAGTTGGTCCCTTGTAGTGTCTTCAGTTTTTTGAAGTGATTCCTGTACTGTCTCATTTGATTCCTGGTCTGTCCCTGGATGAGTCCCAAGTCATCTAAGTTTATTCCTGGACTGTCTCAGGCAACTTGGCTCCAAAGGTTCATACTCTCTGATGTTTTTGTCTATTATTTCCTCAGTGTTATTCTGTGGGGCAGAAGACAACGCTTTGCTCAGGTGAATGAAAGAGTTGGCACTATCTCTGTTGCCGACACTTGCATTAGCAGAGGTGTTCGGGCGTGAAATGTTTCTTTAAACCTCCTCCATGGAGAGATATATGTCACGAGTTGAAAGGGCTAACTCGACCCAAGTGCAGATATTGGACAAAAAAATATTTATTTAAACAAAAAGGCAAAAACAAAAACTTACTTAGTTACTGAATCTCGAAAGTCCAAAAATAAAAGACCAAAGCACGGAGGGAAACACAGAGACGCTAACAACAACTTAAAACGGCAGTTGCTAAAAAGTAGCTAACTGAAACTACAGTGGTTGTCGGGGAGATTAAATGTTGTCACGCAGGGAACTCATCTCTGATCCACCTTACAGCCTTTAGTCATGTTTTTCAGTGCTCTTGTAAATATTAGGTTAAAAAACAACTTAATAAGCTACGGTTTCGCGAACTTGTCAAAACCGCTGATTAGATCGATGAAGCACAGTCGTGACGTCAAAATCAACTAGCCTGTCCTCCAACCTATACGACTCCACTGGTTGTTTGTGCAAGCGTCAAATTACGACCCATATTTACATTTTAGATGCAAGTGACCTCTCGCGGACGTATAAATAACCTTGATCCGGTGAATGTGTGTTTGTTATCGAATGACATTTGACCCCTAACCCAAACCTAAGTCCAAGCTAGCTAACTTAATAGTTAATTACCACTTACCTTGGTAAGCACATCAAGCAGTGTGACGGTGCAGGGTGAAGATTTACTGGCATTTCCACGTTCCCTGGTTGGGGCGCTAATTTGGGAAACGCTCCTATTGGTCGTATTACATGACAGACGACTTCTACGGTCCTATAGATTTGGGGACTTGTTGAAATCAACCCATCGCGGTGTAGTTCGTTATAGCATAACGTTAGCTTTTTACTTTTCTCAACTGCATTAACTCTTCAAACTTCATAACAATGGTGTTCATCTGTAAAGGTTATGCAGCTGAACAAAAAAGTATGCATCAGAAATGTGTGTTTGACACAGCTTATTTTCTGCAATCATCCAAAATCCAATGCAAAAATCCCATAGGCAAATTCTCTTAGGAACCACCGGCGCCATTTCTTGGCCAACAAAAATATGTCATCACTATACCGGTCAATGTCTATACTGACGTCCCAACTAAGTCAGTCAGTCACATTAATCAGCCTCTGTCTAAGGTTTAAGATTCCGACCTGTGACATCATAGATCAAAGGCCACTTTCTATTATATAAATGTAAACAACCCAAAATGTAATACACACTAGCTGTGTCCCATTTAATTCCATTTTAGACTTTGGTTATGAGTATTGCCAGAAATTATATTTTAGTAATTACGTTACTGTAAACGTTATTAGCTTGCTTACCTAGCATTCACATATCCGGGCCATAGACTGCAAAAAGAATGGACGGGACAAGGTCATACACCCCACCTTCTCAATAATAACAGGTAGGATGTGGGTCAAACATCATTTTTTCCCAAACCTGAACTTTGGTCTCTCAAACCAGTCCCTCGTAGTGTCTCAGGTTGTCTCAGCATGTTCCTGAACTGTCTCAAATGGGTTCTTGGAAGTGTCCCCAGTTGTCCTGGCTAATTTCTGGACTGTCTCAAGTTGGTCCCTTGTAGTGTCTTCAGTTTTTTGAAGTGATTCCTGTACTGTCTCATTTGATTCCTGGTCTGTCCCTGGATGAGTCCCAAGTCATCTCAGTTTATTCCTGGACTGTCTCAGGCAACTTGGCTCCAAAGGTTCATACTCTCTGATGTTTTTGTCTATTATTTCCTCAGTGTTTTTCTGTGGGGCAGAAGACAACGCTTTGCTCAGGTGAATGAAAGAGTTGGCACTATCTCTGTTGCCGACACTTGCATTAGCAGAGGTGTTCGGGCGTGAAATGTTTCTTTAAACCTCCTCCATGGAGAGATATATGTCACGAGTTGAAAGAGCTAACTCGACCCAAGTGCAGATATTGGACAAAAAAATATTTATTTAAACAAAAAGGCAAAAACAAAAACTTACTTAGTTACTGAATCTCGAAAGTCCAAAAATAAAAGACCAAAGCACGGAGGGAAACACAGAGACGCTAACAACAACTTAAAACGGCAGTTGCTAAAAAGTAGCTAACTGAAACTACAGTGGTTGTCGGGGAGATTAAATGTTGTCACGCAGGGAACTCATCTCTGATCCACCTTACAGCCTTTAGTCATGTTTTTCAGTGCTCTTGTAAATATTAGGTTAAAAAACAACTTAATAAGCTACGGTTTCGCGAACTTGTCAAAACCGCTGATTAGATCGATGAAGCACAGTCGTGACGTCAAAATCAACTAGCCTGTCCTCCAACCTATACGACTCCACTGGTTGTTTGTGCAAGCGTCAAATTACGACCCATATTTACATTTTAGATGCAAGTGACCTCTCGCGGACGTATAAATAACCTTGATCCGGTGAATGTGTGTTTGTTATCGAATGACGTTTGACCCCTAACCCAAACCTAAGTCCAAGCTAGCTAACTTAATAGTTAATTACCACTTACCTTGGTAAGCACATCAAGCAGTGTGACGGTGCAGGGTGAAGATTTACTGGCATTTCCACGTTCCCTGGTTGGGGCGCTAATTTGGGAAACGCTCCTATTGGTCGTATTACATGACAGACGACTTCTACGGTCCTATAGATTTGGGGACTTGTTGAAATCAACCCATCGCGGTGTAGTTCGTTATAGCATAACGTTAGCTTTTTACTTTTCTCAACTGCATTTACTCTTCAAACTTCATAACAATGGTGTTCATCTGTAAAGGTTATGCAGCTGAACAAAAAAGTATGCATCAGAAATGTGTGTTTGACACAGCTTATTTTCTGCAATCATCCAAAATCCAATGCAAAAATCCCATAGGCGAATTCTCTTAGGAACCACCGGCGCCATTTCTTGGCCAACAAAAATATGTCATCACTATACCGGTCAATGTCTATACTGACGTCCCAACTAAGTCAGTCAGTCACATTAATCAGCCTCTGTCTAAGGTTTAAGATTCCGACCTGTGACATCATAGATCAAAGGCCACTTTCTGTTATATAAATGTAAACAACCCAAAATGTAATACACACTAGCTGTGTCCCATTTAATTCCATTTTAGACTTTGGTTATGAGTATTGCCAGAAATTATATTTTAGTAATTACGTTACTGTAAACGTTATTAGCTTGCTTACCTAGCATTCACATATCCGGGCCATAGACTGCAAAAAGAATGGACGGGACAAGGTCCTACACCCCACCTTCTCAATAATAACAGGTAGGATGTGGGTCAAACATCATTTTTTCCCAAACCTGAACTTTGGTCTCTCAAACCAGTCCCTCGTAGTGTCTCAGGTTGTCTCAGCATGTTCCTGAACTGTCTCAAATGGGTTCTTGGAAGTGTCCCCAGTTGTCCTGGCTAATTTCTGGACTGTCTCAAGTTGGTCCCTTGTAGTGTCTTCAGTTTTTTGAAGTGATTCCTGTACTGTCTCATTTGATTCCTGGTCTGTCCCTGGATGAGTCCCAAGTCATCTCAGTTTATTCCTGGACTGTCTCAGGCAACTTGGCTCCAAAGGTTCATACTCTCTGATGTTTTTGTCTATTATTTCCTCAGTGTTATTCTGTGGGGCAGAAGACAACGCTTTGCTCAGGTGAATGAAAGAGTTGGCACTATCTCTGTTGCCGACACTTGCATTAGCAGAGGTGTTCGGGCGTGAAATGTTTCTTTAAACCTCCTCCATGGAGAGATATATGTCACGAGTTGAAAGAGCTAACTCGACCCAAGTGCAGATATTGGACAAAAAAATATTTATTTAAACAAAAAGGCAAAAACAAAAACTTACTTAGTTACTGAATCTCGAAAGTCCAAAAATAAAAGACGAAAGCACGGAGGGAAACACAGAGACGCTAACAACAACTTAAAACGGCAGTTGCTAAAAAGTAGCTAACTGAAACTACAGTGGTTGTCGGGGAGATTAAATGTTGTCACGCAGGGAACTCATCTCTGATCCACCTTACAGCCTTTAGTCATGTTTTTCAGTGCTCTTGTAAATATTAGGTTAAAAAACAACTTAATAAGCTACGGTTTCGCGAACTTGTCAAAATCGCTGATTAGATCGATGAAGCACAGTCGTGACGTCAAAATCAACTAGCCTGTCCTCCAACCTATACGACTCCACTGGTTGTTTGTGCAAGCGTCAAATTACGACCCATATTTACATTTTAGATGCAAGTGACCTCTCGCGGACGTATAAATAACCTTGATCCGGTGAATGTGTGTTTGTTATCGAATGACGTTTGACCCCTAACCCAAACCTAAGTCCAAGCTAGCTAACTTAATAGTTAATTACCACTTACCTTGGTAAGCACATCAAGCAGTGTGACGGTGCAGGGTGAAGATTTACTGGCATTTCCACGTTCCCTGGTTGGGGCGCTAATTTGGGAAACGCTCCTATTGGTCGTATTACATGACAGACGACTTCTACGGTCCTATAGATTTGGGGACTTGTTGAAATCAACCCATCGCGGTGTAGTTCGTTATAGCATAACGTTAGCTTTTTACTTTTCTCAACTGCATTAACTCTTCAAACTTCATAACAATGGTGTTCATCTGTAAAGGTTATGCAGCTGAACAAAAAAGTATGCATCAGAAATGTGTGTTTGACACAGCTTATTTTCTGCAATCATCCAAAATCCAATGCAAAAATCCCATAGGCGAATTCTCTTAGGAACCACCGGCGCCATTTCTTGGCCAACAAAAATATGTCATCACTACACCGGTCAATGTCTACACTGACGTCCCAACTAAGTCAGTCAGTCACATTAATCAGCCTCTGTCTAAGGTTTAAGATTCCGACCTGTGACATCATAGATCAAAGGCCACTTTCTATTATATAAATGTAAACAACCCAAAATGTAATACACACTAGCTGTGTCCCATTTAATTCCATTTTAGACTTTGGTTATGAGTATTGCCAGAAATTATATTTTACTAATTACGTTACTGTAAACGTTATTAGCTTGCTTACCTAGCATTCACATATCCGGGCCATAGACTGCAAAAAGAATGGACGGGACAAGGTCATACACCCCACCTTCTCAATAATAACAGGTAGGATGTGGGTCAAACATCATTTTTTCCCAAACCTGAACTTTGGTCTCTCAAACCAGTCCCTCGTAGTGTCTCAGGTTGTCTCAGCATGTTCCTGAACTGTCTCAAATGGGTTCTTGGAAGTGTCCCCAGTTGTCCTGGCTAATTTCTGGACTGTCTCAAGTTGGTCCCTTGTAGTGTCTTCAGTTTTTTGAAGTGATTCCTGTACTGTCTCATTTGATTCCTGGTCTGTCCCTGGATGAGTCCCAAGTCATCTCAGTTTATTCCTGGACTGTCTCAGGCAACTTGGCTCCAAAGGTTCATACTCTCTGATGTTTTTGTCTATTATTTCCTCAGTGTTATTCTGTGGGGCAGAAGACAACGCTTTGCTCAGGTGAATGAAAGAGTTGGCACTATCTCTGTTGCCGACACTTGCATTAGCAGAGGTGTTCGGGCGTGAAATGTTTCTTTAAACCTCCTCCATGGAGAGATATATGTCACGAGTTGAAAGAGCTAACTCGACCCAAGTGCAGATATTGGACAAAAAAATATTTATTTAAACAAAAAGGCAAAAACAAAAACTTACTTAGTTACTGAATCTCGAAAGTCCAAAAATAAAAGACGAAAGCACGGAGGGAAACACAGAGACGCTAACAACAACTTAAAACGGCAGTTGCTAAAAAGTAGCTAACTGAAACTACAGTGGTTGTCGGGGAGATTAAATGTTGTCACGCAGGGAACTCATCTCTGATCCACCTTACAGCCTTTAGTCATGTTTTTCAGTGCTCTTGTAAATATTAGGTTAAAAAACAACTTAATAAGCTACGGTTTCGCGAACTTGTCAAAACCGCTGATTAGATCGATGAAGCACAGTCGTGACGTCAAAATCAACTAGCCTGTCCTCCAACCTATACGACTCCACTGGTTGTTTGTGCAAGCGTCAAATTACGACCCATATTTACATTTTAGATGCAAGTGACCTCTCGCGGACGTATAAATAACCTTGATCCGGTGAATGTGTGTTTGTTATCGAATGACGTTTGACCCCTAACCCAAACCTAAGTCCAAGCTAGCTAACTTAATAGTTAATTACCACTTACCTTGGTAAGCACATCAAGCAGTGTGACGGTGCAGGGTGAAGATTTACTGGCATTTCCACGTTCCCTGGTTGGGGCGCTAATTTGGGAAACGCTCCTATTGGTCGTATTACATGACAGACGACTTCTACGGTCCTATAGATTTGGGGACTTGTTGAAATAAACCCATCGCGGTGTAGTTCGTTATAGCATAACGTTAGCTTTTTACTTTTCTCAACTGCATTAACTCTTCAAACTTCATAACAATGGTGTTCATCTGTAAAGGTTATGCAGCTGAACAAAAAAGTATGCATCAGAAATGTGTGTTTGACACAGCTTATTTTCTGCAATCATCCAAAATCCAATGCAAAAATCCCATAGGCGAATTCTCTTAGGAACCACCGGCGCCATTTCTTGGCCAACAAAAATATGTCATCACTACACCGGTCAATGTCTACACTGACGTCCCAACTAAGTCAGTCAGTCACATTAATCAGCCTCTGTCTAAGGTTTAAGATTCCGACCTGTGACATCATAGATCAAAGGCCACTTTCTGTTATATAAATGTAAACAAACCAAAATGTAATACACACTAGCTGTGTCCCATTTAATTCCATTTTAGACTTTGGTTATGAATATTGCCAGAAATTATATTTTAGTAATTACGTTACTGTAAACGTTATTAGCTTGCTTACCTAGCATTCACATATCCGGACCATAGACTGCAAAAAGAATGGACGGGACAAGGTCCTACACCCCACCTTTTCAATAATAACAGGTAGGATGTGGGTCAAACATCATTTTTTCCCAAACCTGAACTTTGGTCTCTCAAACCAGTCCCTCGTAGTGTCTCAGGTTGTCTCAGCATGTTCCTGAACTGTCTCAAATGGGTTCTTGGAAGTGTCCCCAGTTGTCCTGGCTAATTTCTGGACTGTCTCAAGTTGGTCCCTTGTAGTGTCTTCAGTTTTTTGAAGTGATTCCTGTACTGTCTCATTTGATTCCTGGTCTGTCCCTGGATGAGTCCCAAGTCATCTCAGTTTATTCCTGGACTGTCTCAGGCAACTTGGCTCCAAAGGTTCATACTCTCTGATGTTTTTGTCTATTATTTCCTCAGTGTTATTCTGTGGGGCAGAAGACAACGCTTTGCTCAGGTGAATGAAAGAGTTGGCACTATCTCTGTTGCCGACACTTGCATTAGCAGAGGTGTTCGGGCGTGAAATGTTTCTTTAAACCTCCTCCATGGAGAGATATATGTCACGAGTTGAAAGAGCTAACTCGACCCAAGTGCAGATATTGGACAAAAAAATATTTATTTAAACAAAAAGGCAAAAACAAAAACTTACTTAGTTACTGAATCTCGAAAGTCCAAAAATAAAAGACGAAAGCACGGAGGGAAACACAGAGACGCTAACAACAACTTAAAACGGCAGTTGCTAAAAAGTAGTTAACTGAAACTACAGTGGTTGTCGGGGAGATTAAATGTTGTCACGCAGGGAACTCATCTCTGATCCACCTTACAGCCTTTAGTCATGTTTTTCAGTGCTCTTGTAAATATTAGGTTAAAAAACAACTTAATAAGCTACGGTTTCGCGAACTTGTCAAAACCGCTGATTAGATCGATGAAGCACAGTCGTGACGTCAAAATCAACTAGCCTGTCCTCCAACCTATACGACTCCACTGGTTGTTTGTGCAAGCGTCAAATTACGACCCATATTTACATTTTAGATGCAAGTGACCTCTCGCGGACGTATAAATAACCTTGATCCGGTGAATGTGTGTTTGTTATCGAATGACGTTTGACCCCTAACCCAAACCTAAGTCCAAGCTAGCTAACTTAATAGTTAATTACCACTTACCTTGGTAAGCACATCAAGCAGTGTGACGGTGCAGGGTGAAGATTTACTGGCATTTCCACGTTCCCTGGTTGGGGCGCTAATTTGGGAAACGCTCCTATTGGTCGTATTACATGACAGACGACTTCTACGGTCCTATAGATTTGGGGACTTGTTGAAATCAACCCATCGCGGTGTAGTTCGTTATAGCATAACGTTAGCTTTTTACTTTTCTCAACTGCATTAACTCTTCAAACTTCATAACAATGGTGTTCATCTGTAAAGGTTATGCAGCTGAACAAAAAAGTATGCATCAGAAATGTGTGTTTGACACAGCTTATTTTCTGCAATCATCCAAAATCCAATGCAAAAATCCCATAGGCGAATTCTCTTAGGAACCACCGGCGCCATTTCTTGGCCAACAAAAATATGTCATCACTATACCGGTCAATGTCTATACTGACGTCCCAACTAAGTCAGTCAGTCACATTAATCAGCCTCTGTCTAAGGTTTAAGATTCCGACCTGTGACATCATAGATCAAAGGCCACTTTCTGTTATATAAATGTAAACAAACCAAAATGTAATACACACTAGCTGTGTCCCATTTAATTCCATTTTAGACTTTGGTTATGAATATTGCCAGAAATTATATTTTAGTAATTACGTTACTGTAAACGTTATTAGCTTGCTTACCTAGCATTCACATATCCGGGCCATAGACTGCAAAAAGAATGGACGGGACAAGGTCCTACACCCCACCTTCTCAATAATAACAGGTAGGATGTGGGTCAAACATCATTTTTTCCCAAACCTGAACTTTGGTCTCTCAAACCAGTCCCTCGTAGTGTCTCAGGTTGTCTCAGCATGTTCCTGAACTGTCTCAAATGGGTTCTTGGAAGTGTCCCCAGTTGTCCTGGCTAATTTCTGGACTGTCTCAAGTTGGTCCCTTGTAGTGTCTTCAGTTTTTTGAAGTGATTCCTGTACTGTCTCATTTGATTCCTGGTCTGTCCCTGGATGAGTCCCAAGTCATCTCAGTTTATTCCTGGACTGTCTCAGGCAACTTGGCTCCAAAGGTTCATACTCTGATGTTTTTGTCTATTATTTCCTCAGTGTTATTCTGTGGGGCAGAAGACAACGCTTTGCTCAGGTGAATGAAAGAGTTGGCACTATCTCTGTTGCCGACACTTGCATTAGCAGAGGTGTTCGGGCGTGAAATGTTTCTTTAAACCTCCTCCATGGAGAGATATATGTCACGAGTTGAAAGAGCTAACTCGACCCAAGTGCAGATATTGGACAAAAAAATGTTTATTTAAACAAAAAGGCAAAAACAAAAACTTACTTAGTTACTGAATCTCGAAAGTCCAAAAATAAAAGACGAAAGCACGGAGGGAAACACAGAGACGCTAACAACAACTTAAAACGGCAGTTGCTAAAAAGTAGCTAACTGAAACTACAGTGGTTGTCGGGGAGATTAAATGTTGTCACGCAGGGAACTCATCTCTGATCCACCTTACAGCCTTTAGTCATGTTTTTCAGTGCTCTTGTAAATATTAGGTTAAAAAACAACTTAATAAGCTACGGTTTCGCGAACTTGTCAAAACCGCTTATTAGATCGATGAAGCACAGTCGTGACGTCAAAATCAACTAGCCTGTCCTCCAACCTATACGACTCCACTGGTTGTTTGTGCAAGCGTCAAATTACGACCCATATTTACATTTTAGATGCAAGTGACCTCTCGCGGACGTATAAATAACCTTGATCCGGTGAATGTGTGTTTGTTATCGAATGACGTTTGACCCCTAACCCAAACCTAAGTCCAAGCTAGCTAACTTAATAGTTAATTACCACTTACCTTGGTAAGCACATCAAGCAGTGTGACGGTGCAGGGTGAAGATTTACTGGCATTTCCACGTTCCCTGGTTGGGGCGCTAATTTGGGAAACGCTCCTATTGGTCGTATTACATGACAGACGACTTCTACGGTCCTATAGATTTGGGGACTTGTTGAAATCAACCCATCGCGGTGTAGTTCGTTATAGCATAACGTTAGCTTTTTACTTTTCTCAACTGCATTAACTCTTCAAACTTCATAACAATGGTGTTCATCTGTAAAGGTTATGCAGCTGAACAAAAAAGTATGCATCAGAAATGTGTGTTTGACACAGCTTATTTTCTGCAATCATCCAAAATCCAATGCAAAAATCCCATAGGCGAATTCTCTTAGGAACCACCGGCGCCATTTCTTGGCCAACAAAAATATGTCATCACTATACCGGTCAATGTCTATACTGACGTCCCAACTAAGTCAGTCAGTCACATTAATCAGCCTCTGTCTAAGGTTTAAGATTCCGACCTGTGACATCATAGATCAAAGGCCACTTTCTGTTATATAAATGTAAACAAACCAAAATGTAATACACACTAGCTGTGTCCCATTTAATTCCATTTTAGACTTTGGTTATGAATATTGCCAGAAATTATATTTTAGTAATTACGTTACTGTAAACGTTATTAGCTTGCTTACCTAGCATTCACATATCCGGGCCATAGACTGCAAAAAGAATGGACGGGACAAGGTCCTACACCCCACCTTCTCAATAATAACAGGTAGGATGTGGGTCAAACATCATTTTTTCCCAAACCTGAACTTTGGTCTCTCAAACCAGTCCCTCGTAGTGTCTCAGGTTGTCTCAGCATGTTCCTGAACTGTCTCAAATGGGTTCTTGGAAGTGTCCCCAGTTGTCCTGGCTAATTTCTGGACTGTCTCAAGTTGGTCCCTTGTAGTGTCTTCAGTTTTTTGAAGTGATTCCTGTACTGTCTCATTTGATTCCTGGTCTGTCCCTGGATGAGTCCCAAGTCATCTCAGTTTATTCCTGGACTGTCTCAGGCAACTTGGCTCCAAAGGTTCATACTCTGATGTTTTTGTCTATTATTTCCTCAGTGTTATTCTGTGGGGCAGAAGACAACGCTTTGCTCAGGTGAATGAAAGAGTTGGCACTATCTCTGTTGCCGACACTTGCATTAGCAGAGGTGTTCGGGCGTGAAATGTTTCTTTAAACCTCCTCCATGGAGAGATATATGTCACGAGTTGAAAGAGCTAACTCGACCCAAGTGCAGATATTGGACAAAAAAATGTTTATTTAAACAAAAAGGCAAAAACAAAAACTTACTTAGTTACTGAATCTCGAAAGCCCAAAAATAAAAGACGAAAGCACGGAGGGAAACACAGAGACGCTAACAACAACTTAAAACGGCAGTTGCTAAAAAGTAGCTAACTGAAACTACAGTGGTTGTCGGGGAGATTAAATGTTGTCACGCAGGGAACTCATCTCTGATCCACCTTACAGCCTTTAGTCATGTTTTTCAGTGCTCTTGTAAATATTAGGTTAAAAAACAACTTAATAAGCTACGGTTTCGCGAACTTGTCAAAACCGCTTATTAGATCAATGAAGCACAGTCGTGACGTCAAAATCAACTAGCCTGTCCTCCAACCTATACGACTCCACTGGTTGTTTGTGCAAGCGTCAAATTACGACCCATATTTACATTTTAGATGCAAGTGACCTCTCGCGGACGTATAAATAACCTTGATCCGGTGAATGTGTGTTTGTTATCGAATGACGTTTGACCCCTAACCCAAACCTAAGTCCAAGCTAGCTAACTTAATAGTTAATTACCACTTACCTTGGTAAGCACATCAAGCAGTGTGACGGTGCAGGGTGAAGATTTACTGGCATTTCCACGTTCCCTGGTTGGGGCGCTAATTTGGGAAACGCTCCTATTGGTCGTATTACATGACAGACGACTTCTACGGTCCTATAGATTTGGGGACTTGTTGAAATCAACCCATCGCGGTGTAGTTCGTTATAGCATAACGTTAGCTTTTTACTTTTCTCAACTGCATTAACTCTTCAAACTTCATAACAATGGTGTTCATCTGTAAAGGTTATGCAGCTGAACAAAAAAGTATGCATCAGAAATGTGTGTTTGACACAGCTTATTTTCTGCAATCATCCAAAATCCAATGCAAAAATCCCATAGGCGAATTCTCTTAGGAACCACCGGCGCCATTTCTTGGCCAACAAAAATATGTCATCACTATACCGGTCAATGTCTATACTGACGTCCCAACTAAGTCAGTCAGTCACATTAATCAGCCTCTGTCTAAGGTTTAAGATTCCGACCTGTGACATCATAGATCAAAGGCCACTTTCTGTTATATAAATGTAAACAAACCAAAATGTAATACACACTAGCTGTGTCCCATTTAATTCCATTTTAGACTTTGGTTATGAATATTGCCAGAAATTATATTTTAGTAATTACGTTACTGTAAACGTTATTAGCTTGCTTACCTAGCATTCACATATCCGGGCCATAGACTGCAAAAAGAATGGACGGGACAAGGTCCTACACCCCACCTTCTCAATAATAACAGGTAGGATGTGGGTCAAACATCATTTTTTCCCAAACCTGAACTTTGGTCTCTCAAACCAGTCCCTCGTAGTGTCTCAGGTTGTCTCAGCATGTTCCTGAACTGTCTCAAATGGGTTCTTGGAAGTGTCCCCAGTTGTCCTGGCTAATTTCTGGACTGTCTCAAGTTGGTCCCTTGTAGTGTCTTCAGTTTTTTGAAGTGATTCCTGTACTGTCTCATTTGATTCCTGGTCTGTCCCTGGATGAGTCCCAAGTCATCTCAGTTTATTCCTGGACTGTCTCAGGCAACTTGGCTCCAAAGGTTCATACTCTCTGATGTTTTTGTCTATTATTTCCTCAGTGTTATTCTGTGGGGCAGAAGACAACGCTTTGCTCAGGTGAATGAAAGAGTTGGCACTATCTCTGTTGCCGACACTTGCATTAGCAGAGGTGTTCGGGCGTGAAATGTTTCTTTAAACCTCCTCCATGGAGAGATATATGTCACGAGTTGAAAGAGCTAACTCGACCCAAGTGCAGATATTGGACAAAAAAATATTTATTTAAACAAAAAGGCAAAAACAAAAACTTACTTAGTTACTGAATCTCGAAAGTCCAAAAATAAAAGACGAAAGCACGGAGGGAAACACAGAGACGCTAACAACAACTTAAAACGGCAGTTGCTAAAAAGTAGCTAACTGAAACTACAGTGGTTGTCGGGGAGATTAAATGTTGTCACGCAGGGAACTCATCTCTGATCCACCTTACAGCCTTTAGTCATGTTTTTCAGTGCTCTTGTAAATATTAGGTTAAAAAACAACTTAATAAGCTACGGTTTCGCGAACTTGTCAAAACCGCTGATTAGATCGATGAAGCACAGTCGTGACGTCAAAATCAACTAGCCTGTCCTCCAACCTATACGACTCCACTGGTTGTTTGTGCAAGCGTCAAATTACGACCCATATTTACATTTTAGATGCAAGTGACCTCTCGCGGACGTATAAATAACCTTGATCCGGTGAATGTGTGTTTGTTATCGAATGACGTTTGACCCCTAACCCAAACCTAAGTCCAAGCTAGCTAACTTAATAGTTAATTACCACTTACCTTGGTAAGCACATCAAGCAGTGTGACGGTGCAGGGTGAAGATTTACTGGCATTTCCACGTTCCCTGGTTGGGGCGCTAATTTGGGAAACGCTCCTATTGGTCGTATTACATGACAGACGACTTCTACGGTCCTATAGATTTGGGGACTTGTTGAAATCAACCCATCGCGGTGTAGTTCGTTATAGCATAACGTTAGCTTTTTACTTTTCTCAACTGCATTAACTCTTCAAACTTCATAACAATGGTGTTCATCTGTAAAGGTTATGCAGCTGAACAAAAAAGTATGCATCAGAAATGTGTGTTTGACACAGCTTATTTTCTGCAATCATCCAAAATCCAATGCAAAAATCCCATAGGCGAATTCTCTTAGGAACCACCGGCGCCATTTCTTGGCCAACAAAAATATGTCATCACTACACCGGTCAATGTCTACACTGACGTCCCAACTAAGTCAGTCAGTCACATTAATCAGCCTCTGTCTAAGGTTTAAGATTCCGACCTGTGACATCATAGATCAAAGGCCACTTTCTATTATATAAATGTAAACAACCCAAAATGTAATACACACTAGCTGTGTCCCATTTAATTCCATTTTAGACTTTGGTTATGAGTATTGCCAGAAATTATATTTTACTAATTACGTTACTGTAAACGTTATTAGCTTGCTTACCTAGCATTCACATATCCGGGCCATAGACTGCAAAAAGAATGGACGGGACAAGGTCATACACCCCACCTTCTCAAAAATAACAGGTAGGATGTGGGTCAAACATCATTTTTTCCCAAACCTGAACTTTGGTCTCTCAAACCAGTCCCTCGTAGTGTCTCAGGTTGTCTCAGCATGTTCCTGAACTGTCTCAAATGGGTTCTTGGAAGTGTCCCCAGTTGTCCTGGCTAATTTCTGGACTGTCTCAAGTTGGTCCCTTGTAGTGTCTTCAGTTTTTTGAAGTGATTCCTGTACTGTCTCATTTGATTCCTGGTCTGTCCCTGGATGAGTCCCAAGTCATCTCAGTTTATTCCTGGACTGTCTCAGGCAACTTGGCTCCAAAGGTTCATACTCTCTGATGTTTTTGTCTATTATTTCCTCAGTGTTATTCTGTGGGGCAGAAGACAACGCTTTGCTCAGGTGAATGAAAGAGTTGGCACTATCTCTGTTGCCGACACTTGCATTAGCAGAGGTGTTCGGGCGTGAAATGTTTCTTTAAACCTCCTCCATGGAGAGATATATGTCACGAGTTGAAAGAGCTAACTCGACCCAAGTGCAGATATTGGACAAAAAAATATTTATTTAAACAAAAAGGCAAAAACAAAAACTTACTTAGTTACTGAATCTCGAAAGTCCAAAAATAAAAGACGAAAGCACGGAGGGAAACACAGAGACGCTAACAACAACTTAAAACGGCAGTTGCTAAAAAGTAGCTAACTGAAACTACAGTGGTTGTCGGGGAGATTAAATGTTGTCACGCAGGGAACTCATCTCTGATCCACCTTACAGCCTTTAGTCATGTTTTTCAGTGCTCTTGTAAATATTAGGTTAAAAAACAACTTAATAAACTACGGTTTCGCGAACTTGTCAAAACCGCTGATTAGATCGATGAAGCACAGTCGTGACGTCAAAATCAACTAGCCTGTCCTCCAACCTATACGACTCCACTGGTTGTTTGTGCAAGCGTCAAATTACGACCCATATTTACATTTTAGATGCAAGTGACCTCTCGCGGACGTATAAATAACCTTGATCCGGTGAATGTGTGTTTGTTATCGAATGACGTTTGACCCCTAACCCAAACCTAAGTCCAAGCTAGCTAACTTAATAGTTAATTACCACTTACCTTGGTAAGCACATCAAGCAGTGTGACGGTGCAGGGTGAAGATTTACTGGCATTTCCACGTTCCCTGGTTGGGGCGCTAATTTGGGAAACGCTCCTATTGGTCGTATTACATGACAGACGACTTCTACGGTCCTATAGATTTGGGGACTTGTTGAAATAAACCCATCGCGGTGTAGTTCGTTATAGCATAACGTTAGCTTTTTACTTTTCTCAACTGCATTAACTCTTCAAACTTCATAACAATGGTGTTCATCTGTAAAGGTTATGCAGCTGAACAAAAAAGTATGCATCAGAAATGTGTGTTTGACACAGCTTATTTTCTGCAATCATCCAAAATCCAATGCAAAAATCCCATAGGCGAATTCTCTTAGGAACCACCGGCGCCATTTCTTGGCCAACAAAAATATGTCATCACTACACCGGTCAATGTCTACACTGACGTCCCAACTAAGTCAGTCAGTCACATTAATCAGCCTCTGTCTAAGGTTTAAGATTCCGACCTGTGACATCATAGATCAAAGGCCACTTTCTGTTATATAAATGTAAACAAACCAAAATGTAATACACACTAGCTGTGTCCCATTTAATTCCATTTTAGACTTTGGTTATGAATATTGCCAGAAATTATATTTTAGTAATTACGTTACTGTAAACGTTATTAGCTTGCTTACCTAGCATTCACATATCCGGACCATAGACTGCAAAAAGAATGGACGGGACAAGGTCCTACACCCCACCTTTTCAATAATAACAGGTAGGATGTGGGTCAAACATCATTTTTTCCCAAACCTGAACTTTGGTCTCTCAAACCAGTCCCTCGTAGTGTCTCAGGTTGTCTCAGCATGTTCCTGAACTGTCTCAAATGGGTTCTTGGAAGTGTCCCCAGTTGTCCTGGCTAATTTCTGGACTGTCTCAAGTTGGTCCCTTGTAGTGTCTTCAGTTTTTTGAAGTGATTCCTGTACTGTCTCATTTGATTCCTGGTCTGTCCCTGGATGAGTCCCAAGTCATCTCAGTTTATTCCTGGACTGTCTCAGGCAACTTGGCTCCAAAGGTTCATACTCTCTGATGTTTTTGTCTATTATTTCCTCAGTGTTATTCTGTGGGGCAGAAGACAACGCTTTGCTCAGGTGAATGAAAGAGTTGGCACTATCTCTGTTGCCGACACTTGCATTAGCAGAGGTGTTCGGGCGTGAAATGTTTCTTTAAACCTCCTCCATGGAGAGATATATGTCACGAGTTGAAAGAGCTAACTCGACCCAAGTGCAGATATTGGACAAAAAAATATTTATTTAAACAAAAAGGCAAAAACAAAAACTTACTTAGTTACTGAATCTCGAAAGTCCAAAAATAAAAGACGAAAGCACGGAGGGAAACACAGAGACGCTAACAACAACTTAAAACGGCAGTTGCTAAAAAGTAGTTAACTGAAACTACAGTGGTTGTCGGGGAGATTAAATGTTGTCACGCAGGGAACTCATCTCTGATCCACCTTACAGCCTTTAGTCATGTTTTTCAGTGCTCTTGTAAATATTAGGTTAAAAAACAACTTAATAAGCTACGGTTTCGCGAACTTGTCAAAACCGCTGATTAGATCGATGAAGCACAGTCGTGACGTCAAAATCAACTAGCCTGTCCTCCAACCTATACGACTCCACTGGTTGTTTGTGCAAGCGTCAAATTACGACCCATATTTACATTTTAGATGCAAGTGACCTCTCGCGGACGTATAAATAACCTTGATCCGGTGAATGTGTGTTTGTTATCGAATGACATTTGACCCCTAACCCAAACCTAAGTCCAAGCTAGCTAACTTAATAGTTAATTACCACTTACCTTGGTAAGCACATCAAGCAGTGTGACGGTGCAGGGTGAAGATTTACTGGCATTTCCACGTTCCCTGGTTGGGGCGCTAATTTGGGAAACGCTCCTATTGGTCGTATTACATGACAGACGACTTCTACGGTCCTATAGATTTGGGGACTTGTTGAAATCAACCCATCGCGGTGTAGTTCGTTATAGCATAACGTTAGCTTTTTACTTTTCTCAACTGCATTAACTCTTCAAACTTCATAACAATGGTGTTCATCTGTAAAGGTTATGCAGCTGAACAAAAAAGTATGCATCAGAAATGTGTGTTTGACACAGCTTATTTTCTGCAATCATCCAAAATCCAATGCAAAAATCCCATAGGCGAATTCTCTTAGGAACCACCGGCGCCATTTCTTGGCCAACAAAAATATGTCATCACTATACCGGTCAATGTCTATACTGACGTCCCAACTAAGTCAGTCAGTCACATTAATCAGCCTCTGTCTAAGGTTTAAGATTCCGACCTGTGACATCATAGATCAAAGGCCACTTTCTGTTATATAAATGTAAACAAACCAAAATGTAATACACACTAGCTGTGTCCCATTTAATTCCATTTTAGACTTTGGTTATGAATATTGCCAGAAATTATATTTTAGTAATTACGTTACTGTAAACGTTATTAGCTTGCTTACCTAGCATTCACATATCCGGACCATAGACTGCAAAAAGAATGGACGGGACAAGGTCCTACACCCCACCTTTTCAATAATAACAGGTAGGATGTGGGTCAAACATCATTTTTTCCCAAACCTGAACTTTGGTCTCTCAAACCAGTCCCTCGTAGTGTCTCAGGTTGTCTCAGCATGTTCCTGAACTGTCTCAAATGGGTTCTTGGAAGTGTCCCCAGTTGTCCTGGCTAATTTCTGGACTGTCTCAAGTTGGTCCCTTGTAGTGTCTTCAGTTTTTTGAAGTGATTCCTGTACTGTCTCATTTGATTCCTGGTCTGTCCCTGGATGAGTCCCAAGTCATCTCAGTTTATTCCTGGACTGTCTCAGGCAACTTGGCTCCAAAGGTTCATACTCTCTGATGTTTTTGTCTATTATTTCCTCAGTGTTATTCTGTGGGGCAGAAGACAACGCTTTGCTCAGGTGAATGAAAGAGTTGGCACTATCTCTGTTGCCGACACTTGCATTAGCAGAGGTGTTCGGGCGTGAAATGTTTCTTTAAATCTCCTCCATGGAGAGATATATGTCACGAGTTGAAAGAGTTAACTCGACCCAAGTGCAGATATTGGACAAAAAAATATTTATTTAAACAAAAAGGTAAAAACAAAAACTTACTTTGTTACTGAATCTCGAAAGTCCAAAAATAAAAGACCAACGCACGGAGGGAAACACAGAGACGCTAACAACAACTTAAAACGGCAGTTGCTAAAAAGTAGCTAACTGAAACTACAGTGGTTGTCGGGGAGATTAAATGTTGTCACGCAGGGAACTCATCTCTGATCCACCTTACAGCCTTTAGTCATGTTTTTCAGTGCTCTTGTAAATATTAGGTTAAAAAACAACTTAATAAGCTACGGTTTCGCGAACTTGTCAAAACCGCTGATTAGATCGATGAAGCACAGTCGTGACTTCAAAATCAACTAGCCTGTCCTCCAACCTATACGACTCCACTGGTTGTTTGTGCAAGCGTCAAATTACGACCCATATTTACATTTTAGATGCAAGTGACCTCTCGCGGACGTATAAATAACCTTGATCCGGTGAATGTGTGTTTGTTATCGAATGACGTTTGACCCCTAACCCAAACCTAAGTCCAAGCTAGCTAACTTAATAGTTAATTACCACTTACCTTGGTAAGCACATCAAGCAGTGTGACGGTGCAGGGTGAAGATTTACTGGCATTTCCACGTTCCCTGGTTAGGGCGCTAATTTGGGAAACGCTCCTATTGGTCGTATTACATGACAGACGACTTCTACGGTCCTATAGATTTGGGGACTTGTTGAAATCAACCCATCGCGGTGTAGTTCGTTATAGCATAACGTTAGCTTTTTACTTTTCTCAACTGCATTAACTCTTCAAACTTCATAACAATGGTGTTCATCTGTAAAGGTTATGCAGCTGAACAAAAAAGTATGCATCAGAAATGTGTGTTTGACACAGCTTATTTTCTGCAATCATCCAAAATCCAATGCAAAAATCCCATAGGCGAATTCTCTTAGGAACCACCGGCGCCATTTCTTGGCCAACAAAAATATGTCATCACTATACCGGTCAATGTCTATACTGACGTCCCAACTAAGTCAGTCAGTCACATTAATCAGCCTCTGTCTAAGGTTTAAGATTCCGACCTGTGACATCATAGATCAAAGGCCACTTTCTGTTATATAAATGTAAACAAACCAAAATGTAATACACACTAGCTGTGTCCCATTTAATTCCATTTTAGACTTTGGTTATGAATATTGCCAGAAATTATATTTTAGTAATTACGTTACTGTAAACGTTATTAGCTTGCTTACCTAGCATTCACATATCCGGACCATAGACTGCAAAAAGAATGGACGGGACAAGGTCCTACACCCCACCTTCTCAATAATAACAGGTAGGATGTGGGTCAAACATCATTTTTTCCCAAACCTGAACTTTGGTCTCTCAAACCAGTCCCTCGTAGTGTCTCAGGTTGTCTCAGCATGTTCCTGAACTGTCTCAAATGGGTTCTTGGAAGTGTCCCCAGTTGTCCTGGCTAATTTCTGGACTGTCTCAAGTTGGTCCCTTGTAGTGTCTTCAGTTTTTTGAAGTGATTCCTGTACTGTCTCATTTGATTCCTGGTCTGTCCCTGGATGAGTCCCAAGTCATCTCAGTTTATTCCTGGACTGTCTCAGGCAACTTGGCTCCAAAGGTTCATACTCTCTGATGTTTTTGTCTATTATTTCCTCAGTGTTATTCTGTGGGGCAGAAGACAACGCTTTGCTCAGGTGAATGAAAGAGTTGGCACTATCTCTGTTGCCGACACTTGCATTAGCAGAGGTGTTCGGGCGTGAAATGTTTCTTTAAATCTCCTCCATGGAGAGATATATGTCACGAGTTGAAAGAGTTAACTCGACCCAAGTGCAGATATTGGACAAAAAAATATTTATTTAAACAAAAAGGTAAAAACAAAAACTTACTTTGTTACTGAATCTCGAAAGTCCAAAAATAAAAGACCAACGCACGGAGGGAAACACAGAGACGCTAACAACAACTTAAAACGGCAGTTGCTAAAAAGTAGCTAACTGAAACTACAGTGGTTGTCGGGGAGATTAAATGTTGTCACGCAGGGAACTCATCTCTGATCCACCTTACAGCCTTTAGTCATGTTTTTCAGTGCTCTTGTAAATATTAGGTTAAAAAACAACTTAATAAGCTACGGTTTCGCGAACTTGTCAAAACCGCTGATTAGATCGATGAAGCACAGTCGTGACGTCAAAATCAACTAGCCTGTCCTCCAACCTATACGACTCCACTGGTTGTTTGTGCAAGCGTCAAATTACGACCCATATTTACATTTTAGATGCAAGTGACCTCTCGCGGACGTATAAATAACCTTGATCCGGTGAATGTGTGTTTGTTATCGAATGACGTTTGACCCCTAACCCAAACCTAAGTCCAAGCTAGCTAACTTAATAGTTAATTACCACTTACCTTGGTAAGCACATCAAGCAGTGTGACGGTGCAGGGTGAAGATTTACTGGCATTTCCACGTTCCCTGGTTGGGGCGCTAATTTGGGAAACGCTCCTATTGGTCGTATTACATGACAGACGACTTCTACGGTCCTATAGATTTGGGGACTTGTTGAAATCAACCCATCGCGGTGTAGTTCGTTATAGCATAACGTTAGCTTTTTACTTTTCTCAACTGCATTAACTCTTCAAACTTCATAACAATGGTGTTCATCTGTAAAGGTTATGCAGCTGAACAAAAAAGTATGCATCAGAAATGTGTGTTTGACACAGCTTATTTTCTGCAATCATCCAAAATCCAAAGCAAAAATCCCATAGGCGAATTCTCTTAGGAACCACCGGCGCCATTTCTTGGCCAACAAAAATATGTCATCACTATACCGGTCAATGTCTATACTGACGTCCCAACTAAGTCAGTCAGTCACATTAATCAGCCTCTGTCTAAGGTTTAAGATTCCGACCCTTTGACATCATAGATCAAAGGCCACTTTCTGTTATATAAATGTAAACAAACCAAAATGTAATACACACTAGCTGTGTCCCATTTAATTCCATTTTAGACTTTGGTTATGAATATTGCCAGAAATTATATTTTAGTAATTACGTTACTGTAAACGTTATTAGCTTGCTTACCTAGCATTCACATATCCGGACCATAGACTGCAAAAAGAATGGACGGGACAAGGTCCTACACCCCACCTTCTCAATAATAACAGGTAGGATGTGGGTCAAACATCATTTTTTCCCAAACCTGAACTTTGGTCTCTCAAACCAGTCCCTCGTAGTGTCTCAGGTTGTCTCAGCATGTTCCTGAACTGTCTCAAATGGGTTCTTGGAAGTGTCCCCAGTTGTCCTGGCTAATTTCTGGACTGTCTCAAGTTGGTCCCTTGTAGTGTCTTCAGTTTTTTGAAGTGATTCCTGTACTGTCTCATTTGATTCCTGGTCTGTCCCTGGATGAGTCCCAAGTCATCTCAGTTTATTCCTGGACTGTCTCAGGCAACTTGGCTCCAAAGGTTCATACTCTCTGATGTTTTTGTCTATTATTTCCTCAGTGTTATTCTGTGGGGCAGAAGACAACGCTTTGCTCAGGTGAATGAAAGAGTTGGCACTATCTCTGTTGCCGACACTTGCATTAGCAGAGGTGTTCGGGCGTGAAATGTTTCTTTAAACCTCCTCCATGGAGAGATATATGTCACGAGTTGAAAGAGCTAACTCGACCCAAGTGCAGATATTGGACCAAAAAATATTTATTTAAACAAAAAGGCAAAAACAAAAACTTACTTAGTTACTGAATCTCGAAAGTCCAAAAATAAAAGACCAAAGCACGGAGGGAAACACAGAGACGCTAACAACAACTTAAAACGGCAGTTGCTAAAAAGTAGCTAACTGAAACTACAGTGGTTGTCGGGGAGATTAAATGTTGTCACGCAGGGAACTCATCTCTGATCCACCTTACAGCCTTTAGTCATGTTTTTCAGTGCTCTTGTAAATATTAGGTTAAAAAACAACTTAATAAGCTACGGTTTCGCGAACTTGTCAAAACCGCTGATTAGATCGATGAAGCACAGTCGTGACGTCAAAATCAACTAGCCTGTCCTCCAACCTATACGACTCCACTGGTTGTTTGTGCAAGCGTCAAATTACGACCCATATTTACATTTTAGATGCAAGTGATCTCTCGCGGACGTATAAATAACCTTGATCCGGTGAATGTGTGTTTGTTATCGAATGACATTTGACCCCTAACCCAAACCTAAGTCCAAGCTAGCTAACTTAATAGTTAATTACCACTTACCTTGGTAAGCACATCAAGCAGTGTGACGGTGCAGGGTGAAGATTTACTGGCATTTCCACGTTCCCTGGTTGGGGCGCTAATTTGGGAAACGCTCCTATTGGTCGTATTACATGACAGACGACTTCTACGGTCCTATAGATTTGGGGACTTGTTGAAATCAACCCATCGCGGTGTAGTTCGTTATAGCATAACGTTAGCTTTTTACTTTTCTCAACTGCATTAACTCTTCAAACTTCATAACAATGGTGTTCATCTGTAAAGGTTATGCAGCTGAACAAAAAAGTATGCATCAGAAATGTGTGTTTGACACAGCTTATTTTCTGCAATCATCCAAAATCCAATGCAAAAATCCCATAGGCGAATTCTCTTAGGAACCACCGGCGCCATTTCTTGGCCAACAAAAATATGTCATCACTACACCGGTCAATGTCTATACTGACGTCCCAACTAAGTCAGTCAGTCACATTAATCAGCCTCTGTCTAAGGTTTAAGATTCCGACCTGTGACATCATAGATCAAAGGCCACTTTCTATTATATAAATGTAAACAACCCAAAATGTAATACACACTAGCTGTGTCCCATTTAATTCCATTTTAGACTTTGGTTATGAGTATTGCCAGAAATTATATTTTACTAATTACGTTACTGTAAACGTTATTAGCTTGCTTACCTAGCATTCACATATCCGGGCCACAGACTGCAAAAAGAATGGACGGGACAAGGTCATACACCCCACCTTCTCAATAATAACAGGTAGGATGTGGGTCAAACATCATTTTTTCCCAAACCTGAACTTTGGTCTCTCAAACCAGTCCCTCGTAGTGTCTCAGGTTGTCTCAGCATGTTCCTGAACTGTCTCAAATGGGTTCTTGGAAGTGTCCCCAGTTGTCCTGGCTAATTTCTGGACTGTCTCAAGTTGGTCCCTTGTAGTGTCTTCAGTTTTTTGAAGTGATTCCTGTACTGTCTCATTTGATTCCTGGTCTGTCCCTGGATGAGTCCCAAGTCATCTCAGTTTATTCCTGGACTGTCTCAGGCAACTTGGCTCCAAAGGTTCATACTCTCTGATGTTTTTGTCTATTATTTCCTCAGTGTTATTCTGTGGGGCAGAAGACAACGCTTTGCTCAGGTGAATGAAAGAGTTGGCACTATCTCTGTTGCCGACACTTGCATTAGCAGAGGTGTTCGGGCGTGAAATGTTTCTTTAAACCTCCTCCATGGAGAGATATATGTCACGAGTTGAAAGAGCTAACTCGACCCAAGTGCAGATATTGGACAAAAAAATATTTATTTAAACAAAAAGGCAAAAACAAAAACTTACTTAGTTACTGAATCTCGAAAGTCCAAAAATAAAAGACCAAAGCACGGAGGGAAACACAGAGACGCTAACAACAACTTAAAACGGCAGTTGCTAAAAAGTAGCTAACTGAAACTACAGTGGTTGTCGGGGAGATTAAATGTTGTCACGCAGGGAACTCATCTCTGATCCACCTTACAGCCTTTAGTCATGTTTTTCAGTGCTCTTGTAAATATTAGGTTAAAAAACAACTTAATAAGCTACGGTTTCGCGAACTTGTCAAAACCGCTGATTAGATCGATGAAGCACAGTCGTGACGTCAAAATCAACTAGCCTGTCCTCCAACCTATACGACTCCACTGGTTGTTTGTGCAAGCGTCAAATTACGACCCATATTTACATTTTAGATGCAAGTGACCTCTCGCGGACGTATAAATAACCTTGATCCGGTGAATGTGTGTTTGTTATCGAATGACATTTGACCCCTAACCCAAACCTAAGTCCAAGCTAGCTAACTTAATAGTTAATTACCACTTACCTTGGTAAGCACATCAAGCAGTGTGATGGTGCAGGGTGAAGATTTACTGGCATTTCCACGTTCCCTGGTTGGGGCGCTAATTTGGGAAACGCTCCTATTGGTCGTATTACATGACAGACGACTTCTACGGTCCTATAGATTTGGGGACTTGTTGAAATCAACCCATCGCGGTGTAGTTCGTTATAGCATAACGTTAGCTTTTTACTTTTCTCAACTGCATTAACTCTTCAAACTTCATAACAATGGTGTTCATCTGTAAAGGTTATGCAGCTGAACAAAAAAGTATGCATCAGAAATGTGTGTTTGACACAGCTTATTTTCTGCAATCATCCAAAATCCAATGCAAAAATCCCATAGGCGAATTCTCTTAGGAACCACCGGCGCCATTTCTTGGCCAACAAAAATATGTCATCACTATACCGGTCAATGTCTATACTGACGTCCTAACTAAGTCAGTCAGTCACATTAATCAGCCTCTGTCTAAGGTTTAAGATTCCGACCTGTGACATCATAGATCAAAGGCCACTTTCTATTATATAAATGTAAACAAACCAAAATGTAATACACACTAGCTGTGTCCCATTTAATTCCATTTTAGACTTTGGTTATGAGTATTGCCAGAAATTATATTTTAGTAATTACGTTACTTTTAACGTTATTAGCTTGCTTACCTAGCATTCACATATCCGGGCCGTAGACTGCAAACAGAATGGACGGGACAAGGTCCTACACCCCACCTTCTCAATAATAACAGGTAGGATGTGGGTCAAACATCATTTTTTCCCAAACCTGAACTTTGGTCTCTCAAACCAGTCCCTCGTAGTGTCTCAGGTTGTCTCAGCATGTTCCTGAACTGTCTCAAATGGGTTCTTGGAAGTGTCCCCAGTTGTCCTGGCTAATTTCTGGACTGTCTCAAGTTGGTCCCTTGTAGTGTCTTCAGTTTTTTGAAGTGATTCCTGTACTGTCTCATTTGATTCCTGGTCTGTCCCTTGATGAGTCCCAAGTCATCTCAGTTTATTCCTGGACTGTCTCAGGCAACTTGGCTCCAAAGGTTCATACTCTCTGATGTTTTTGTCTATTATTTCCTCAGTGTTATTCTGTGGGGCAGAAGACAACGCTTTGCTCAGGTGAATGAAAGAGTTGGCACTATCTCTGTTGCCGACACTTGCATTAGCAGAGGTGTTCGGGCGTGAAATGTTTCTTTAAACCTCCTCCATGGAGAGATATATGTCACGAGTTGAAAGAGCTAACTCGACCCAAGTGCAGATATTGGACCAAAAAATATTTATTTAAACAAAAAGGCAAAAACAAAAACTTACTTAGTTACTGAATCTCGAAAGTCCAAAAATAAAAGACGAAAGCACGGAGGGAAACACAGAGACGCTAACAACAACTTAAAACGGCAGTTGCTAAAAAGTAGCTAACTGAAACTACAGTGGTTGTCGGGGAGATTAAATGTTGTCACGCAGGGAACTCATCTCTGATCCACCTTACAGCCTTTAGTCATGTTTTTCAGTGCTCTTGTAAATATTAGGTTAAAAAACAACTTAATAAGCTACGGTTTCGCGAACTTGTCAAAACCGCTGATTAGATCGATGAAGCACAGTCGTGACGTCAAAATCAACTAGCCTGTCCTCCAACCTATACGACTCCACTGGTTGTTTGTGCAAGCGTCAAATTACGACCCATATTTACATTTTAGATGCAAGTGACCTCTCGCGGACGTATAAATAACCTTGATCCGGTGAATGTGTGTTTGTTATCGAATGACATTTGACCCCTAACCCAAACCTAAGTCCAAGCTAGCTAACTTAATAGTTAATTACCACTTACCTTGGTAAGCACATCAAGCAGTGTGATGGTGCAGGGTGAAGATTTACTGGCATTTCCACGTTCCCTGGTTGGGGCGCTAATTTGGGAAACGCTCCTATTGGTCGTATTACATGACAGACGACTTCTACGGTCCTATAGATTTGGGGACTTGTTGAAATCAACCCATCGCGGTGTAGTTCGTTATAGCATAACGTTAGCTTTTTACTTTTCTCAACTGCATTAACTCTTCAAACTTCATAACAATGGTGTTCATCTGTAAAGGTTATGCAGCTGAACAAAAAAGTATGCATCAGAAATGTGTGTTTGACACAGCTTATTTTCTGCAATCATCCAAAATCCAATGCAAAAATCCCATAGGCGAATTCTCTTAGGAACCACCGGCGCCATTTCTTGGCCAACAAAAATATGTCATCACTATACCGGTCAATGTCTATACTGACGTCCTAACTAAGTCAGTCAGTCACATTAATCAGCCTCTGTCTAAGGTTTAAGATTCCGACCTGTGACATCATAGATCAAAGGCCACTTTCTATTATATAAATGTAAACAAACCAAAATGTAATACACACTAGCTGTGTCCCATTTAATTCCATTTTAGACTTTGGTTATGAGTATTGCCAGAAATTATATTTTAGTAATTACGTTACTTTTAACGTTATTAGCTTGCTTACCTAGCATTCACATATCCGGGCCGTAGACTGCAAACAGAATGGACGGGACAAGGTCCTACACCCCACCTTCTCAATAATAACAGGTAGGATGTGGGTCAAACATCATTTTTTCCCAAACCTGAACTTTGGTCTCTCAAACCAGTCCCTCGTAGTGTCTCAGGTTGTCTCAGCATGTTCCTGAACTGTCTCAAATGGGTTCTTGGAAGTGTCCCCAGTTGTCCTGGCTAATTTCTGGACTGTCTCAAGTTGGTCCCTTGTAGTGTCTTCAGTTTTTTGAAGTGATTCCTGTACTGTCTCATTTGATTCCTGGTCTGTCCCTTGATGAGTCCCAAGTCATCTCAGTTTATTCCTGGACTGTCTCAGGCAACTTGGCTCCAAAGGTTCATACTCTCTGATGTTTTTGTCTATTATTTCCTCAGTGTTATTCTGTGGGGCAGAAGACAACGCTTTGCTCAGGTGAATGAAAGAGTTGGCACTATCTCTGTTGCCGACACTTGCATTAGCAGAGGTGTTCGGGCGTGAAATGTTTCTTTAAACCTCCTCCATGGAGAGATATATGTCACGAGTTGAAAGAGCTAACTCGACCCAAGTGCAGATATTGGACCAAAAAATATTTATTTAAACAAAAAGGCAAAAACAAAAACTTACTTAGTTACTGAATCTCGAAAGTCCAAAAATAAAAGACGAAAGCACGGAGGGAAACACAGAGACGCTAACAACAACTTAAAACGGCAGTTGCTAAAAAGTAGCTAACTGAAACTACAGTGGTTGTCGGGGAGATTAAATGTTGTCACGCAGGGAACTCATCTCTGATCCACCTTACAGCCTTTAGTCATGTTTTTCAGTGCTCTTGTAAATATTAGGTTAAAAAACAACTTAATAAGCTACGGTTTCGCGAACTTGTCAAAACCGCTGATTAGATCGATGAAGCACAGTCGTGACGTCAAAATCAACTAGCCTGTCCTCCAACCTATACGACTCCACTGGTTGTTTGTGCAAGCGTCAAATTACGACCCATATTTACATTTTAGATGCAAGTGATCTCTCGCGGACGTATAAATAACCTTGATCCGGTGAATGTGTGTTTGTTATCGAATGACATTTGACCCCTAACCCAAACCTAAGTCCAAGCTAGCTAACTTAATAGTTAATTACCACTTACCTTGGTAAGCACATCAAGCAGTGTGACGGTGCAGGGTGAAGATTTACTGGCATTTCCACGTTCCCTGGTTGGGGCGCTAATTTGGGAAACGCTCCTATTGGTCGTATTACATGACAGACGACTTCTACGGTCCTATAGATTTGGGGACTTGTTGAAATCAACCCATCGCGGTGTAGTTCGTTATAGCATAACGTTAGCTTTTTACTTTTCTCAACTGCATTAACTCTTCAAACTTCATAACAATGGTGTTCATCTGTAAAGGTTATGCAGCTGAATAAAAAAGTATGCATCAGAAATGTGTGTTTGACACAGCTTATTTTCTGCAATCATCCAAAATCCAATGCAAAAATCCCATAGGCGAATTCTCTTAGGAACCACCGGCGCCATTTCTTGGACAACAAAAATATGTCATCACTATACCGGTCAATGTCTATACTGACGTCCTAACTAAGTCAGTCAGTCACATTAATCAGCCTCTGTCTAAGGTTTAAGATTCCGACCTGTGACATCATAGATCAAAGGCCACTTTCTATTATATAAATGTAAACAAACCAAAATGTAATACACACTAGCTGTGTCCCATTTAATTCCATTTTAGACTTTGGTTATGAGTATTGCCAGAAATTATATTTTAGTAATTACGTTACTGTAAACGTTATTAGCTTGCTTACCTAGCATTCACATATCCGGGCCATAGACTGCAAAAAGAATGGACGGGACAAGGTCCTACACCCCACCTTCTCAATAATAACAGGTAGGATGTGGGTCAAACATCATTTTTTCCCAAACCTGAACTTTGGTCTCTCAAACCAGTCCCTCGTAGTGTCTCAGGTTGTCTCAGCATGTTCCTGAACTGTCTCAAATGGGTTCTTGGAAGTGTCCCCAGTTGTCCTGGCTAATTTCTGGACTGTCTCAAGTTGGTCCCTTGTAGTGTCTTCAGTTTTTTGAAGTGATTCCTGTACTGTCTCATTTGATTCCTGGTCTGTCCCTTGATGAGTCCCAAGTCATCTCAGTTTATTCCTGGACTGTCTCAGGCAACTTGGCTCCAAAGGTTCATACTCTCTGATGTTTTTGTCTATTATTTCCTCAGTGTTATTCTGTGGGGCAGAAGACAACGCTTTGCTCAGGTGAATGAAAGAGTTGGCACTATCTCTGTTGCCGACACTTGCATTAGCAGAGGTGTTCGGGCGTGAAATGTTTCTTTAAACCTCCTCCATGGAGAGATATATGTCACGAGTTGAAAGAGCTAACTCGACCCAAGTGCAGATATTGGACCAAAAAATATTTATTTAAACAAAAAGGCAAAAACAAAAACTTACTTAGTTACTGAATCTCGAAAGTCCAAAAATAAAAGACGAAAGCACGGAGGGAAACACAGAGACGCTAACAACAACTTAAAACGGCAGTTGCTAAAAAGTAGCTAACTGAAACTACAGTGGTTGTCGGGGAGATTAAATGTTGTCACGCAGGGAACTCATCTCTGATCCACCTTACAGCCTTTAGTCATGTTTTTCAGTGCTCTTGTAAATATTAGGTTAAAAAACAACTTAATAAGCTACGGTTTCGCGAACTTGTCAAAACCGCTGATTAGATCGATGAAGCACAGTCGTGACGTCAAAATCAACTAGCCTGTCCTCCAACCTATACGACTCCACTGGTTGTTTGTGCAAGCGTCAAATTACGACCCATATTTACATTTTAGATGCAAGTGATCTCTCGCGGACGTATAAATAACCTTGATCCGGTGAATGTGTGTTTGTTATCGAATGACATTTGACCCCTAACCCAAACCTAAGTCCAAGCTAGCTAACTTAATAGTTAATTACCACTTACCTTGGTAAGCACATCAAGCAGTGTGACGGTGCAGGGTGAAGATTTACTGGCATTTCCACGTTCCCTGGTTGGGGCGCTAATTTGGGAAACGCTCCTATTGGTCGTATTACATGACAGACGACTTCTACGGTCCTATAGATTTGGGGACTTGTTGAAATCAACCCATCGCGGTGTAGTTCGTTATAGCATAACGTTAGCTTTTTACTTTTCTCAACTGCATTAACTCTTCAAACTTCATAACAATGGTGTTCATCTGTAAAGGTTATGCAGCTGAACAAAAAAGTATGCATCAGAAATGTGTGTTTGACACAGCTTATTTTCTGCAATCATCCAAAATCCAATGCAAAAATCCCATAGGCGAATTCTCTTAGGAACCACCGGCGCCATTTCTTGGACAACAAAAATATGTCATCACTATACCGGTCAATGTCTATACTGACGTCCTAACTAAGTCAGTCAGTCACATTAATCAGCCTCTGTCTAAGGTTTAAGATTCCGACCTGTGACATCATAGATCAAAGGCCACTTTCTATTATATAAATGTAAACAAACCAAAATGTAATACACACTAGCTGTGTCCCATTTAATTCCATTTTAGACTTTGGTTATGAGTATTGCCAGAAATTATATTTTAGTAATTACGTTACTTTTAACGTTATTAGCTTGCTTACCTAGCATTCACATATCCGGGCCGTAGACTGCAAACAGAATGGACGGGACAAGGTCCTACACCCCACCTTCTCAATAATAACAGGTAGGATGTGGGTCAAACATCATTTTTTCCCAAACCTGAACTTTGGTCTCTCAAACCAGTCCCTCGTAGTGTCTCAGGTTGTCTCAGCATGTTCCTGAACTGTCTCAAATGGGTTCTTGGAAGTGTCCCCAGTTGTCCTGGCTAATTTCTGGACTGTCTCAAGTTGGTCCCTTGTAGTGTCTTCAGTTTTTTGAAGTGATTCCTGTACTGTCTCATTTGATTCCTGGTCTGTCCCTTGATGAGTCCCAAGTCATCTCAGTTTATTCCTGGACTGTCTCAGGCAACTTGGCTCCAAAGGTTCATACTCTCTGATGTTTTTGTCTATTATTTCCTCAGTGTTATTCTGTGGGGCAGAAGACAACGCTTTGCTCAGGTGAATGAAAGAGTTGGCACTATCTCTGTTGCCGACACTTGCATTAGCAGAGGTGTTCGGGCGTGAAATGTTTCTTTAAACCTCCTCCATGGAGAGATATATGTCACGAGTTGAAAGAGCTAACTCGACCCAAGTGCAGATATTGGACCAAAAAATATTTATTTAAACAAAAAGGCAAAAACAAAAACTTACTTAGTTACTGAATCTCGAAAGCCCAAAAATAAAAGACGAAAGCACGGAGGGAAACACAGAGACGCTAACAACAACTTAAAACGGCAGTTGCTAAAAAGTAGCTAACTGAAACTACAGTGGTTGTCGGGGAGATTAAATGTTGTCACGCAGGGAACTCATCTCTGATCCACCTTACAGCCTTTAGTCATGTTTTTCAGTGCTCTTGTAAATATTAGGTTAAAAAACAACTTAATAAGCTACGGTTTCGCGAACTTGTCAAAACCGCTTATTAGATCAATGAAGCACAGTCGTGACGTCAAAATCAACTAGCCTGTCCTCCAACCTATACGACTCCACTGGTTGTTTGTGCAAGCGTCAAATTACGACCCATATTTACATTTTAGATGCAAGTGACCTCTCGCGGACGTATAAATAACCTTGATCCGGTGAATGTGTGTTTGTTATCGAATGACGTTTGACCCCTAACCCAAACCTAAGTCCAAGCTAGCTAACTTAATAGTTAATTACCACTTACCTTGGTAAGCACATCAAGCAGTGTGACGGTGCAGGGTGAAGATTTACTGGCATTTCCACGTTCCCTGGTTGGGGCGCTAATTTGGGAAACGCTCCTATTGGTCGTATTACATGACAGACGACTTCTACGGTCCTATAGATTTGGGGACTTGTTGAAATCAACCCATCGCGGTGTAGTTCGTTATAGCATAACGTTAGCTTTTTACTTTTCTCAACTGCATTAACTCTTCAAACTTCATAACAATGGTGTTCATCTGTAAAGGTTATGCAGCTGAACAAAAAAGTATGCATCAGAAATGTGTGTTTGACACAGCTTATTTTCTGCAATCATCCAAAATCCAATGCAAAAATCCCATAGGCGAATTCTCTTAGGAACCACCGGCGCCATTTCTTGGCCAACAAAAATATGTCATCACTATACCGGTCAATGTCTATACTGACGTCCCAACTAAGTCAGTCAGTCACATTAATCAGCCTCTGTCTAAGGTTTAAGATTCCGACCTGTGACATCATAGATCAAAGGCCACTTTCTGTTATATAAATGTAAACAAACCAAAATGTAATACACACTAGCTGTGTCCCATTTAATTCCATTTTAGACTTTGGTTATGAATATTGCCAGAAATTATATTTTAGTAATTACGTTACTGTAAACGTTATTAGCTTGCTTACCTAGCATTCACATATCCGGGCCATAGACTGCAAAAAGAATGGACGGGACAAGGTCCTACACCCCACCTTCTCAATAATAACAGGTAGGATGTGGGTCAAACATCATTTTTTCCCAAACCTGAACTTTGGTCTCTCAAACCAGTCCCTCGTAGTGTCTCAGGTTGTCTCAGCATGTTCCTGAACTGTCTCAAATGGGTTCTTGGAAGTGTCCCCAGTTGTCCTGGCTAATTTCTGGACTGTCTCAAGTTGGTCCCTTGTAGTGTCTTCAGTTTTTTGAAGTGATTCCTGTACTGTCTCATTTGATTCCTGGTCTGTCCCTGGATGAGTCCCAAGTCATCTCAGTTTATTCCTGGACTGTCTCAGGCAACTTGGCTCCAAAGGTTCATACTCTGATGTTTTTGTCTATTATTTCCTCAGTGTTATTCTGTGGGGCAGAAGACAACGCTTTGCTCAGGTGAATGAAAGAGTTGGCACTATCTCTGTTGCCGACACTTGCATTAGCAGAGGTGTTCGGGCGTGAAATGTTTCTTTAAACCTCCTCCATGGAGAGATATATGTCACGAGTTGAAAGAGCTAACTCGACCCAAGTGCAGATATTGGACAAAAAAATGTTTATTTAAACAAAAAGGCAAAAACAAAAACTTACTTAGTTACTGAATCTCGAAAGCCCAAAAATAAAAGACGAAAGCACGGAGGGAAACACAGAGACGCTAACAACAACTTAAAACGGCAGTTGCTAAAAAGTAGCTAACTGAAACTACAGTGGTTGTCGGGGAGATTAAATGTTGTCACGCAGGGAACTCATCTCTGATCCACCTTACAGCCTTTAGTCATGTTTTTCAGTGCTCTTGTAAATATTAGGTTAAAAAACAACTTAATAAGCTACGGTTTCGCGAACTTGTCAAAACCGCTTATTAGATCAATGAAGCACAGTCGTGACGTCAAAATCAACTAGCCTGTCCTCCAACCTATACGACTCCACTGGTTGTTTGTGCAAGCGTCAAATTACGACCCATATTTACATTTTAGATGCAAGTGACCTCTCGCGGACGTATAAATAACCTTGATCCGGTGAATGTGTGTTTGTTATCGAATGACGTTTGACCCCTAACCCAAACCTAAGTCCAAGCTAGCTAACTTAATAGTTAATTACCACTTACCTTGGTAAGCACATCAAGCAGTGTGACGGTGCAGGGTGAAGATTTACTGGCATTTCCACGTTCCCTGGTTGGGGCGCTAATTTGGGAAACGCTCCTATTGGTCGTATTACATGACAGACGACTTCTACGGTCCTATAGATTTGGGGACTTGTTGAAATCAACCCATCGCGGTGTAGTTCGTTATAGCATAACGTTAGCTTTTTACTTTTCTCAACTGCATTAACTCTTCAAACTTCATAACAATGGTGTTCATCTGTAAAGGTTATGCAGCTGAACAAAAAAGTATGCATCAGAAATGTGTGTTTGACACAGCTTATTTTCTGCAATCATCCAAAATCCAATGCAAAAATCCCATAGGCGAATTCTCTTAGGAACCACCGGCGCCATTTCTTGGCCAACAAAAATATGTCATCACTATACCGGTCAATGTCTATACTGACGTCCCAACTAAGTCAGTCAGTCACATTAATCAGCCTCTGTCTAAGGTTTAAGATTCCGACCTGTGACATCATAGATCAAAGGCCACTTTCTGTTATATAAATGTAAACAAACCAAAATGTAATACACACTAGCTGTGTCCCATTTAATTCCATTTTAGACTTTGGTTATGAGTATTGCCAGAAATTATATTTTAGTAATTACGTTACTGTAAACGTTATTAGCTTGCTTACCTAGCATTCACATATCCGGGCCATAGACTGCAAAAAGAATGGACGGGACAAGGTCCTACACCCCACCTTCTCAATAATAACAGGTAGGATGTGGGTCAAACATCATTTTTTCCCAAACCTGAACTTTGGTCTCTCAAACCAGTCCCTCGTAGTGTCTCAGGTTGTCTCAGCATGTTCCTGAACTGTCTCAAATGGGTTCTTGGAAGTGTCCCCAGTTGTCCTGGCTAATTTCTGGACTGTCTCAAGTTGGTCCCTTGTAGTGTCTTCAGTTTTTTGAAGTGATTCCTGTACTGTCTCATTTGATTCCTGGTCTGTCCCTTGATGAGTCCCAAGTCATCTCAGTTTATTCCTGGACTGTCTCAGGCAACTTGGCTCCAAAGGTTCATACTCTCTGATGTTTTTGTCTATTATTTCCTCAGTGTTATTCTGTGGGGCAGAAGACAACGCTTTGCTCAGGTGAATGAAAGAGTTGGCACTATCTCTGTTGCCGACACTTGCATTAGCAGAGGTGTTCGGGCGTGAAATGTTTCTTTAAACCTCCTCCATGGAGAGATATATGTCACGAGTTGAAAGAGCTAACTCGACCCAAGTGCAGATATTGGACCAAAAAATATTTATTTAAACAAAAAGGCAAAAACAAAAACTTACTTAGTTACTGAATCTCGAAAGTCCAAAAATAAAAGACGAAAGCACGGAGGGAAACACAGAGACGCTAACAACAACTTAAAACGGCAGTTGCTAAAAAGTAGCTAACTGAAACTACAGTGGTTGTCGGGGAGATTAAATGTTGTCACGCAGGGAACTCATCTCTGATCCACCTTACAGCCTTTAGTCATGTTTTTCAGTGCTCTTGTAAATATTAGGTTAAAAAACAACTTAATAAGCTACGGTTTCGCGAACTTGTCAAAACCGCTGATTAGATCGATGAAGCACAGTCGTGACGTCAAAATCAACTAGCCTGTCCTCCAACCTATACGACTCCACTGGTTGTTTGTGCAAGCGTCAAATTACGACCCATATTTACATTTTAGATGCAAGTGATCTCTCGCGGACGTATAAATAACCTTGATCCGGTGAATGTGTGTTTGTTATCGAATGACATTTGACCCCTAACCCAAACCTAAGTCCAAGCTAGCTAACTTAATAGTTAATTACCACTTACCTTGGTAAGCACATCAAGCAGTGTGACGGTGCAGGGTGAAGATTTACTGGCATTTCCACGTTCCCTGGTTGGGGCGCTAATTTGGGAAACGCTCCTATTGGTCGTATTACATGACAGACGACTTCTACGGTCCTATAGATTTGGGGACTTGTTGAAATCAACCCATCGCGGTGTAGTTCGTTATAGCATAACGTTAGCTTTTTACTTTTCTCAACTGCATTAACTCTTCAAACTTCATAACAATGGTGTTCATCTGTAAAGGTTATGCAGCTGAACAAAAAAGTATGCATCAGAAATGTGTGTTTGACACAGCTTATTTTCTGCAATCATCCAAAATCCAATGCAAAAATCCCATAGGCGAATTCTCTTAGGAACCACCGGCGCCATTTCTTGGACAACAAAAATATGTCATCACTATACCGGTCAATGTCTATACTGACGTCCTAACTAAGTCAGTCAGTCACATTAATCAGCCTCTGTCTAAGGTTTAAGATTCCGACCTGTGACATCATAGATCAAAGGCCACTTTCTATTATATAAATGTAAACAAACCAAAATGTAATACACACTAGCTGTGTCCCATTTAATTCCATTTTAGACTTTGGTTATGAGTATTGCCAGAAATTATATTTTAGTAATTACGTTACTGTAAACGTTATTAGCTTGCTTACCTAGCATTCACATATCCGGGCCATAGACTGCAAAAAGAATGGACGGGACAAGGTCATACACCCCACCTTCTCAATAATAACAGGTAGGATGTGGGTCAAACATCATTTTTTCCCAAACCTGAACTTTGGTCTCTCAAACCAGTCCCTCGTAGTGTCTCAGGTTGTCTCAGCATGTTCCTGAACTGTCTCAAATGGGTTCTTGGAAGTGTCCCCAGTTGTCCTGGCTAATTTCTGGACTGTCTCAAGTTGGTCCCTTGTAGTGTCTTCAGTTTTTTTGAAGTGATTCCTGTACTGTCTCATTTGATTCCTGGTCTGTCCCTTGATGAGTCCCAAGTCATCTCAGTTTATTCCTGGACTGTCTCAGGCAACTTGGCTCCAAAGGTTCATACTCTCTGATGTTTTTGTCTATTATTTCCTCAGTGTTATTCTGTGGGGCAGAAGACAACGCTTTGCTCAGGTGAATGAAAGAGTTGGCACTATCTCTGTTGCCGACACTTGCATTAGCAGAGGTGTTCGGGCGTGAAATGTTTCTTTAAACCTCCTCCATGGAGAGATATATGTCACGAGTTGAAAGAGCTAACTCGACCCAAGTGCAGATATTGGACCAAAAAATATTTATTTAAACAAAAAGGCAAAAACAAAAACTTACTTAGTTACTGAATCTCGAAAGTCCAAAAATAAAAGACGAAAGCACGGAGGGAAACACAGAGACGCTAACAACAACTTAAAACGGCAGTTGCTAAAAAGTAGCTAACTGAAACTACAGTGGTTGTCGGGGAGATTAAATGTTGTCACGCAGGGAACTCATCTCTGATCCACCTTACAGCCTTTAGTCATGTTTTTCAGTGCTCTTGTAAATATTAGGTTAAAAAACAACTTAATAAGCTACGGTTTCGCGAACTTGTCAAAACCGCTGATTAGATCGATGAAGCACAGTCGTGACGTCAAAATCAACTAGCCTGTCCTCCAACCTATACGACTCCACTGGTTGTTTGTGCAAGCGTCAAATTACGACCCATATTTACATTTTAGATGCAAGTGATCTCTCGCGGACGTATAAATAACCTTGATCCGGTGAATGTGTGTTTGTTATCGAATGACATTTGACCCCTAACCCAAACCTAAGTCCAAGCTAGCTAACTTAATAGTTAATTACCACTTACCTTGGTAAGCACATCAAGCAGTGTGACGGTGCAGGGTGAAGATTTACTGGCATTTCCACGTTCCCTGGTTGGGGCGCTAATTTGGGAAACGCTCCTATTGGTCGTATTACATGACAGACGACTTCTACGGTCCTATAGATTTGGGGACTTGTTGAAATCAACCCATCGCGGTGTAGTTCGTTATAGCATAACGTTAGCTTTTTACTTTTCTCAACTGCATTAACTCTTCAAACTTCATAACAATGGTGTTCATCTGTAAAGGTTATGCAGCTGAACAAAAAAGTATGCATCAGAAATGTGTGTTTGACACAGCTTATTTTCTGCAATCATCCAAAATCCAATGCAAAAATCCCATAGGCGAATTCTCTTAGGAACCACCGGCGCCATTTCTTGGACAACAAAAATATGTCATCACTATACCGGTCAATGTCTATACTGACGTCCTAACTAAGTCAGTCAGTCACATTAATCAGCCTCTGTCTAAGGTTTAAGATTCCGACCTGTGACATCATAGATCAAAGGCCACTTTCTATTATATAAATGTAAACAAACCAAAATGTAATACACACTAGCTGTGTCCCATTTAATTCCATTTTAGACTTTGGTTATGAGTATTGCCAGAAATTATATTTTAGTAATTACGTTACTGTAAACGTTATTAGCTTGCTTACCTAGCATTCACATATCCGGGCCATAGACTGCAAAAAGAATGGACGGGACAAGGTCATACACCCCACCTTCTCAATAATAACAGGTAGGATGTGGGTCAAACATCATTTTTTCCCAAACCTGAACTTTGGTCTCTCAAACCAGTCCCTCGTAGTGTCTCAGGTTGTCTCAGCATGTTCCTGAACTGTCTCAAATGGGTTCTTGGAAGTGTCCCCAGTTGTCCTGGCTAATTTCTGGACTGTCTCAAGTTGGTCCCTTGTAGTGTCTTCAGTTTTTTTGAAGTGATTCCTGTACTGTCTCATTTGATTCCTGGTCTGTCCCTTGATGAGTCCCAAGTCATCTCAGTTTATTCCTGGACTGTCTCAGGCAACTTGGCTCCAAAGGTTCATACTCTCTGATGTTTTTGTCTATTATTTCCTCAGTGTTATTCTGTGGGGCAGAAGACAACGCTTTGCTCAGGTGAATGAAAGAGTTGGCACTATCTCTGTTGCCGACACTTGCATTAGCAGAGGTGTTCGGGCGTGAAATGTTTCTTTAAACCTCCTCCATGGAGAGATATATGTCACGAGTTGAAAGAGCTAACTCGACCCAAGTGCAGATATTGGACCAAAAAATATTTATTTAAACAAAAAGGCAAAAACAAAAACTTACTTAGTTACTGAATCTCGAAAGTCCAAAAATAAAAGACCAAAGCACGGAGGGAAACACAGAGACGCTAACAACAACTTAAAACGGCAGTTGCTAAAAAGTAGCTAACTGAAACTACAGTGGTTGTCGGGGAGATTAAATGTTGTCACGCAGGGAACTCATCTCTGATCCACCTTACAGCCTTTAGTCATGTTTTTCAGTGCTCTTGTAAATATTAGGTTAAAAAACAACTTAATAAGCTACGGTTTCGCGAACTTGTCAAAACCGCTGATTAGATCGATGAAGCACAGTCGTGACGTCAAAATCAACTAGCCTGTCCTCCAACCTATACGACTCCACTGGTTGTTTGTGCAAGCGTCAAATTACGACCCATATTTACATTTTAGATGCAAGTGATCTCTCGCGGACGTATAAATAACCTTGATCCGGTGAATGTGTGTTTGTTATCGAATGACGTTTGACCCCTAACCCAAACCTAAGTCCAAGCTAGCTAACTTAATAGTTAATTACCACTTACCTTGGTAAGCACATCAAGCAGTGTGACGGTGCAGGGTGAAGATTTACTGGCATTTCCACGTTCCCTGGTTGGGGCGCTAATTTGGGAAACGCTCCTATTGGTCGTATTACATGACAGACGACTTCTACGGTCCTATAGATTTGGGGACTTGTTGAAATCAACCCATCGCGGTGTAGTTCGTTATAGCATAACGTTAGCTTTTTACTTTTCTCAACTGCATTAACTCTTCAAACTTCATAACAATGGTGTTCATCTGTAAAGGTTATGCAGCTGAACAAAAAAGTATGCATCAGAAATGTGTGTTTGACACAGCTTATTTTCTGCAATCATCCAAAATCCAATGCAAAAATCTCATAGGCGAATTCTCTTAGGAACCACCGGCGCCATTTCTTGGCCAACAAAAATATGTCATCACTATACCGGTCAATGTCTATACTGACGTCCTAACTAAGTCAGTCAGTCACATTAATCAGCCTCTGTCTAAGGTTTAAGATTCCGACCTGTGACATCATAGATCAAAGGCCACTTTCTATTATATAAATGTAAACAAACCAAAATGTAATACACACTAGCTGTGTCCCATTTAATTCCATTTTAGACTTTGGTTATGAGTATTGCCAGAAATTATATTTTAGTAATTACGTTACTGTAAACGTTATTAGCTTGCTTACCTAGCATTCACATATCCGGGCCATAGACTGCAAAAAGAATGGACGGGACAAGGTCCTACACCCCACCTTCTCAATAATAACAGGTAGGATGTGGGTCAAACATCATTTTTTCCCAAACCTGAACTTTGGTCTCTCAAACCAGTCCCTCGTAGTGTCTCAGGTTGTCTCAGCATGTTCCTGAACTGTCTCAAAAGTGTCCCCAGTTGTCCTGGCTAATTTCTGGACTGTCTCAAGTTGGTCCCTTGTAGTGTCTTCAGTTTTTTGAAGTGATTCCTGTACTGTCTCATTTGATTCCTGGTCTGTCCCTGGATGAGTCCCAAGTCATCTCAGTTTATTCCTGGACTGTCTCAGGCAACTTGGCTCCAAAGGTTCATACTCTCTGATGTTTTTGTCTGTTATTTCCTCAGTGTTATTCTGTGGGGCAGAAGACAACGCTTTGCTCAGGTGAATGAAAGAGTTGGCACTATCTCTGTTGCCGACACTTGCATTAGCAGAGGTGTTCGGGCGTGAAATGTTTCTTTAAACCTCCTCCATGGAGAGATATATGTCACGAGTTGAAAGAGCTAACTCGACCCAAGTGCAGATATTGGACCAAAAAATATTTATTTAAACAAAAAGGCAAAAACAAAAACTTACTTTGTTACTGAATCTCGAAAGTCCAAAAATAAAAGACCAAAGCACGGAGGGAAACACAGAGACGCTAACAACAACTTAAAACGGCAGTTGCTAAAAAGTAGCTAACTGAAACTACAGTGGTTGTCGGGGAGATTAAATGTTGTCACGCAGGGAACTCATCTCTGATCCACCTTACAGCCTTTAGTCATGTTTTTCAGTGCTCTTGTAAATATTAGGTTAAAAAACAACTTAATAAGCTACGGTTTCGCGAACTTGTCAAAACCGCTGATTAGATCGATGAAGCACAGTCGTGACGTCAAAATCAACTAGCCTGTCCTCCAACCTATACGACTCCACTGGTTGTTTGTGCAAGCGTCAAATTACGACCCATATTTACATTTTAGATGCAAGTGATCTCTCGCGGACGTATAAATAACCTTGATCCGGTGAATGTGTGTTTGTTATCGAATGACATTTGACCCCTAACCCAAACCTAAGTCCAAGCTAGCTAACTTAATAGTTAATTACCACTTACCTTGGTAAGCACATCAAGCAGTGTGACGGTGCAGGGTGAAGATTTACTGGCATTTCCACGTTCCCTGGTTGGGGCGCTAATTTGGGAAACGCTCCTATTGGTCGTATTACATGACAGACGACTTCTACGGTCCTATAGATTTGGGGACTTGTTGAAATCAACCCATCGCGGTGTAGTTCGTTATAGCATAACGTTAGCTTTTTACTTTTCTCAACTGCATTAACTCTTCAAACTTCATAACAATGGTGTTCATCTGTAAAGGTTATGCAGCTGAACAAAAAAGTATGCATCAGAAATGTGTGTTTGACACAGCTTATTTTCTGCAATCATCCAAAATCCAATGCAAAAATCCCATAGGCGAATTCTCTTAGGAACCACCGGCGCCATTTCTTGGCCAACAAAAATATGTCATCACTATACCGGTCAATGTCTATACTGACGTCCTAACTAAGTCAGTCAGTCACATTAATCAGCCTCTGTCTAAGGTTTAAGATTCCGACCTGTGACATCATAGATCAAAGGCCACTTTCTATTATATAAATGTAAACAAACCAAAATGTAATACACACTAGCTGTGTCCCATTTAATTCCATTTTAGACTTTGGTTATGAGTATTGCCAGAAATTATGTTTTAGTAATTACGTTACTGTAAACGTTATTAGCTTGCTTACCTAGCATTCACATATCCGGGCCATAGACTGCAAAAAGAATGGACGGGACAAGGTCATACACCCCACCTTCTCAATAATAACAGGTAGGATGTGGGTCAAACATAATTTTTTCCCAAACCTGAACTTTGGTCTCTCAAACCAGTCCCTCGTAGTGTCTCAGGTTGTCTCAGCATGTTCCTGAACTGTCTCAAATGGGTTCTTGGAAGTGTCCCCAGTTGTCCTGGCTAATTTCTGGACTGTCTCAAGTTGGTCCCTTGTAGTGTCTTCAGTTTTTTGAAGTGATTCCTGTACTGTCTCATTTGATTCCTGGTCTGTCCCTGGATGAGTCCCAAGTCATCTCAGTTTATTCCTGGACTGTCTCAGGCAACTTGGCTCCAAAGGTTCATACTCTCTGATGTTTTTGTCTGTTATTTCCTCAGTGTTATTCTGTGGGGCAGAAGACAACGCTTTGCTCAGGTGAATGAAAGAGTTGGCACTATCTCTGTTGCCGACACTTGCATTAGCAGAGGTGTTCGGGCGTGAAATGTTTCTTTAAACCTCCTCCATGGAGAGATATATGTCACGAGTTGAAAGAGCTAACTCGACCCAAGTGCAGATATTGGACAAAAAAATATTTATTTAAACAAAAAGGCAAAAACAAAAACTTACTTAGTTACTGAATCTCGAAAGTCCAAAAATAAAAGACCAAAGCACGGAGGGAAACACAGAGACGCTAACAACAACTTAAAACGGCAGTTGCTAAAAAGTAGCTAACTGAAACTACAGTGGTTGTCGGGGAGATTAAATGTTGTCACGCAGGGAACTCATCTCTGATCCACCTTACAGCCTTTAGTCATGTTTTTCAGTGCTCTTGTAAATATTAGGTTAAAAAACAACTTAATAAGCTACGGTTTCGCGAACTTGTCAAAACCGCTGATTAGATCGATGAAGCACAGTCGTGACGTCAAAATCAACTAGCCTGTCCTCCAACCTATACGACTCCACTGGTTGTTTGTGCAAGCGTCAAATTACGACCCATATTTACATTTTAGATGCAAGTGACCTCTCGCGGACGTATAAATAACCTTGATCCGGTGAATGTGTGTTTGTTATCGAATGACGTTTGACCCCTAACCCAAACCTAAGTCCAAGCTAGCTAACTTAATAGTTAATTACCACTTACCTTGGTAAGCACATCAAGCAGTGTGACGGTGCAGGGTGAAGATTTACTGGCATTTCCACGTTCCCTGGTTGGGGCGCTAATTTGGGAAACGCTCCTATTGGTCGTATTACATGACAGACGACTTCTACGGTCCTATAGATTTGGGGACTTGTTGAAATCAACCCATCGCGGTGTAGTTCGTTATAGCATAACGTTAGCTTTTTACTTTTCTCAACTGCATTAACTCTTCAAACTTCATAACAATGGTGTTCATCTGTAAAGGTTATGCAGCTGAACAAAAAAGTATGCATCAGAAATGTGTGTTTGACACAGCTTATTTTCTGCAATCATCCAAAATCCAATGCAAAAATCCCATAGGCGAATTCTCTTAGGAACCACCGGCGCCATTTCTTGGACAACAAAAATATGTCATCACTATACCGGTCAATGTCTATACTGACGTCCTAACTAAGTCAGTCAGTCACATTAATCAGCCTCTGTCTAAGGTTTAAGATTCCGACCTGTGACATCATAGATCAAAGGCCACTTTCTATTATATAAATGTAAACAACCCAAAATGTAATACACACTAGCTGTGTCCCATTTAATTCCATTTTAGACTTTGGTTATGAGTATTGCCAGAAATTATATTTTAGTAATTACGTTACTGTAAACGTTATTAGCTTGCTTACCTAGCAGTCACATATCCGGGCCATAGACTGCAAAAAGAATGGACGGGACAAGGTCATACACCCCACCTTCTCAATAATAACAGGTAGGATGTGGGTCAAACATCATTTTTTCCCAAACCTGAACTTTGGTCTCTCAAACCAGTCCCTCGTAGTGTCTCAGGTTGTCTCAGCATGTTCCTGAACTGTCTCAAATGGGTTCTTGGAAGTGTCCCCAGTTGTCCTGGCTAATTTCTGGACTGTCTCAAGTTGGTCCCTTGTAGTGTCTTCAGTTTTTTGAAGTGATTCCTGTACTGTCTCATTTGATTCCTGGTCTGTCCCTGGATGAGTCCCAAGTCATCTCAGTTTATTCCTGGACTGTCTCAGGCAACTTGGCTCCAAAGGTTCATACTCTCTGATGTTTTTGTCTATTATTTCCTCAGTGTTATTCTGTGGGGCAGAAGACAACGCTTTGCTCAGGTGAATGAAAGAGTTGGCACTATCTCTGTTGCCGACACTTGCATTAGCAGAGGTGTTCGGGCGTGAAATGTTTCTTTAAATCTCCTCCATGGAGAGATATATGTCACGAGTTGAAAGAGCTAACTCGACCCAAGTGCAGATATTGGACAAAAAAATATTTATTTAAACAAAAAGGCAAAAACAAAAACTTACTTTGTTACTGAATCTCGAAAGTCCAAAAATAAAAGACCAAAGCACGGAGGGAAACACAGAGACGCTAACAACAACTTAAAACGGCAGTTGCTAAAAAGTAGCTAACTGAAACTACAGTGGTTGTCGGGGAGATTAAATGTTGTCACGCAGGGAACTCATCTCTGATCCACCTTACAGCCTTTAGTCATGTTTTTCAGTGCTCTTGTAAATATTAGGTTAAAAAACAACTTAATAAGCTACGGTTTCGCGAACTTGTCAAAACCGCTGATTAGATCGATGAAGCACAGTCGTGACGTCAAAATCAACTAGCCTGTCCTCCAACCTATACGACTCCACTGGTTGTTTGTGCAAGCGTCAAATTACGACCCATATTTACATTTTAGATGCAAGTGACCTCTCGCGGACGTATAAATAACCTTGATCCGGTGAATGTGTGTTTGTTATCGAATGACGTTTGACCCCTAACCCAAACCTAAGTCCAAGCTAGCTAACTTAATAGTTAATTACCACTTACCTTGGTAAGCACATCAAGCAGTGTGACGGTGCAGGGTGAAGATTTACTGGCATTTCCACGTTCCCTGGTTGGGGCGCTAATTTGGGAAACGCTCCTATTGGTCGTATTACATGACAGACGACTTCTACGGTCCTATAGATTTGGGGACTTGTTGAAATCAACCCATCGCGGTGTAGTTCGTTATAGCATAACGTTAGCTTTTTACTTTTCTCAACTGCATTAACTCTTCAAACTTCATAACAATGGTGTTCATCTGTAAAGGTTATGCAGCTGAACAAAAAAGTATGCATCAGAAATGTGTGTTTGACACAGCTTATTTTCTGCAATCATCCAAAATCCAATGCAAAAATCCCATAGGCGAATTCTCTTAGGAACCACCGGCGCCATTTCTTGGCCAACAAAAATATGTCATCACTATACCGGTCAATGTCTATACTGACGTCCTAACTAAGTCAGTCAGTCACATTAATCAGCCTCTGTCTAAGGTTTAAGATTCCGACCTGTGACATCATAGATCAAAGGCCACTTTCTATTATATAAATGTAAACAACCCAAAATGTAATACACACTAGCTGTGTCCCATTTAATTCCATTTTAGACTTTGGTTATGAGTATTGCCAGAAATTATATTTTAGTAATTACGTTACTGTAAACGTTATTAGCTTGCTTACCTAGCATTCACATATCCGGGCCATAGACTGCAAAAAGAATGGACGGGACAAGGTCCTACACCCCACCTTCTCAATAATAACAGGTAGGATGTGGGTCAAACATCATTTTTTCCCAAACCTGAACTTTGGTCTCTCAAACCAGTCCCTCGTAGTGTCTCAGGTTGTCTCAGCATGTTCCTGAACTGTCTCAAAAGTGTCCCCAGTTGTCCTGGCTAATTTCTGGACTGTCTCAAGTTGGTCCCTTGTAGTGTCTTCAGTTTTTTGAAGTGATTCCTGTACTGTCTCATTTGATTCCTGGTCTGTCCCTGGATGAGTCCCAAGTCATCTCAGTTTATTCCTGGACTGTCTCAGGCAACTTGGCTCCAAAGGTTCATACTCTCTGATGTTTTTGTCTGTTATTTCCTCAGTGTTATTCTGTGGGGCAGAAGACAACGCTTTGCTCAGGTGAATGAAAGAGTTGGCACTATCTCTGTTGCCGACACTTGCATTAGCAGAGGTGTTCGGGCGTGAAATGTTTCTTTAAACCTCCTCCATGGAGAGATATATGTCACGAGTTGAAAGAGCTAACTCGACCCAAGTGCAGATATTGGACAAAAAAATATTTATTTAAACAAAAAGGCAAAAACAAAAACTTACTTTGTTACTGAATCTCGAAAGTCCAAAAATAAAAGACCAAAGCACGGAGGGAAACACAGAGACGCTAACAACAACTTAAAACGGCAGTTGCTAAAAAGTAGCTAACTGAAACTACAGTGGTTGTCGGGGAGATTAAATGTTGTCACGCAGGGAACTCATCTCTGATCCACCTTACAGCCTTTAGTCATGTTTTTCAGTGCTCTTGTAAATATTAGGTTAAAAAACAACTTAATAAGCTACGGTTTCGCGAACTTGTCAAAACCGCTGATTAGATCGATGAAGCACAGTCGTGACGTCAAAATCAACTAGCCTGTCCTCCAACCTATACGACTCCACTGGTTGTTTGTGCAAGCGTCAAATTACGACCCATATTTACATTTTAGATGCAAGTGATCTCTCGCGGACGTATAAATAACCTTGATCCGGTGAATGTGTGTTTGTTATCGAATGACATTTGACCCCTAACCCAAACCTAAGTCCAAGCTAGCTAACTTAATAGTTAATTACCACTTACCTTGGTAAGCACATCAAGCAGTGTGACGGTGCAGGGTGAAGATTTACTGGCATTTCCACGTTCCCTGGTTGGGGCGCTAATTTGGGAAACGCTCCTATTGGTCGTATTACATGACAGACGACTTCTACGGTCCTATAGATTTGGGGACTTGTTGAAATCAACCCATCGCGGTGTAGTTCGTTATAGCATAACGTTAGCTTTTTACTTTTCTCAACTGCATTAACTCTTCAAACTTCATAACAATGGTGTTCATCTGTAAAGGTTATGCAGCTGAACAAAAAAGTATGCATCAGAAATGTGTGTTTGACACAGCTTATTTTCTGCAATCATCCAAAATCCAATGCAAAAATCCCATAGGCGAATTCTCTTAGGAACCACCGGCGCCATTTCTTGGCCAACAAAAATATGTCATCACTATACCGGTCAATGTCTATACTGACGTCCTAACTAAGTCAGTCAGTCACATTAATCAGCCTCTGTCTAAGGTTTAAGATTCCGACCTGTGACATCATAGATCAAAGGCCACTTTCTATTATATAAATGTAAACAAACCAAAATGTAATACACACTAGCTGTGTCCCATTTAATTCCATTTTAGACTTTGGTTATGAGTATTGCCAGAAATTATGTTTTAGTAATTACGTTACTGTAAACGTTATTAGCTTGCTTACCTAGCATTCACATATCCGGGCCATAGACTGCAAAAAGAATGGACGGGACAAGGTCATACACCCCACCTTCTCAATAATAACAGGTAGGATGTGGGTCAAACATCATTTTTTCCCAAACCTGAACTTTGGTCTCTCAAACCAGTCCCTCGTAGTGTCTCAGGTTGTCTCAGCATGTTCCTGAACTGTCTCAAATGGGTTCTTGGAAGTGTCCCCAGTTGTCCTGGCTAATTTCTGGACTGTCTCAAGTTGGTCCCTTGTAGTGTCTTCAGTTTTTTGAAGTGATTCCTGTACTGTCTCATTTGATTCCTGGTCTGTCCCTGGATGAGTCCCAAGTCATCTCAGTTTATTCCTGGACTGTCTCAGGCAACTTGGCTCCAAAGGTTCATACTCTCTGATGTTTTTGTCTGTTATTTCCTCAGTGTTATTCTGTGGGGCAGAAGACAACGCTTTGCTCAGGTGAATGAAAGAGTTGGCACTATCTCTGTTGCCGACACTTGCATTAGCAGAGGTGTTCGGGCGTGAAATGTTTCTTTAAACCTCCTCCATGGAGAGATATATGTCACGAGTTGAAAGAGCTAACTCGACCCAAGTGCAGATATTGGACAAAAAAATATTTATTTAAACAAAAAGGCAAAAACAAAAACTTACTTAGTTACTGAATCTCGAAAGTCCAAAAATAAAAGACCAAAGCACGGAGGGAAACACAGAGACGCTAACAACAACTTAAAACGGCAGTTGCTAAAAAGTAGCTAACTGAAACTACAGTGGTTGTCGGGGAGATTAAATGTTGTCACGCAGGGAACTCATCTCTGATCCACCTTACAGCCTTTAGTCATGTTTTTCAGTGCTCTTGTAAATATTAGGTTAAAAAACAACTTAATAAGCTACGGTTTCGCGAACTTGTCAAAACCGCTGATTAGATCGATGAAGCACAGTCGTGACGTCAAAATCAACTAGCCTGTCCTCCAACCTATACGACTCCACTGGCTGTTTGTGCAAGCGTCAAATTACGACCCATATTTACATTTTAGATGCAAGTGATCTCTCGCGGACGTATAAATAACCTTGATCCGGTGAATGTGTGTTTGTTATCGAATGACGTTTGACCCCTAACCCAAACCTAAGTCCAAGCTAGCTAACTTAATAGTTAATTACCACTTACCTTGGTAAGCACATCAAGCAGTGTGACGGTGCAGGGTGAAGATTTACTGGCATTTCCACGTTCCCTGGTTGGGGCGCTAATTTGGGAAACGCTCCTATTGGTCGTATTACATGACAGACGACTTCTACGGTCCTATAGATTTGGGGACTTGTTGAAATCAACCCATCGCGGTGTAGTTCGTTATAGCATAACGTTAGCTTTTTACTTTTCTCAACTGCATTAACTCTTCAAACTTCATAACAATGGTGTTCATCTGTAAAGGTTATGCAGCTGAACAAAAAAGTATGCATCAGAAATGTGTGTTTGACACAGCTTATTTTCTGCAATCATCCAAAATCCAATGCAAAAATCCCATAGGCGAATTCTCTTAGGAACCACCGGCGCCATTTCTTGGCCAACAAAAATATGTCATCACTATACCGGTCAATGTCTATACTGACGTCCTAACTAAGTCAGTCAGTCACATTAATCAGCCTCTGTCTAAGGTTTAAGATTCCGACCTGTGACATCATAGATCAAAGGCCACTTTCTATTATATAAATGTAAACAACCCAAAATGTAATACACACTAGCTGTGTCCCATTTAATTCCATTTTAGACTTTGGTTATGAGTATTGCCAGAAATTATATTTTACTAATTACGTTACTGTAAACGTTATTAGCTTGCTTACCTAGCATTCACATATCCGGGCCATAGACTGCAAAAAGAATGGACGGGACAAGGTCATACACCCCACCTTCTCAATAATAACAGGTAGGATGTGGGTCAAACATCATTTTTTCCCAAACCTGAACTTTGGTCTCTCAAACCAGTCCCTCGTAGTGTCTCAGGTTGTCTCAGCATGTTCCTGAACTGTCTCAAATGGGTTCTTGGAAGTGTCCCCAGTTGTCCTGGCTAATTTCTGGACTGTCTCAAGTTGGTCCCTTGTAGTGTCTTCAGTTTTTTGAAGTGATTCCTGTACTGTCTCATTTGATTCCTGGTCTGTCCCTGGATGAGTCCCAAGTCATCTCAGTTTATTCCTGGACTGTCTCAGGCAACTTGGCTCCAAAGGTTCATACTCTCTGATGTTTTTGTCTATTATTTCCTCAGTGTTATTCTGTGGGGCAGAAGACAACGCTTTGCTCAGGTGAATGAAAGAGTTGGCACTATCTCTGTTGCCGACACTTGCATTAGCAGAGGTGTTCGGGCGTGAAATGTTTCTTTAAATCTCCTCCATGGAGAGATGTATGTCACGAGTTGAAAGAGCTAACTCGACCCAAGTGCAGATATTGGACAAAAAAATATTTATTTAAACAAAAAGGCAAAAACAAAAACTTACTTAGTTACTGAATCTCGAAAGTCCAAAAATAAAAGACCAAAGCACGGAGGGAAACACAGAGACGCTAACAACAACTTAAAACGGCAGTTGCTAAAAAGTAGCTAACTGAAACTACAGTGGTTGTCGGGGAGATTAAATGTTGTCACGCAGGGAACTCATCTCTGATCCACCTTACAGCCTTTAGTCATGTTTTTCAGTGCTCTTGTAAATATTAGGTTAAAAAACAACTTAATAAGCTACGGTTTCGCGAACTTGTCAAAACCGCTGATTAGATCGATGAAGCACAGTCGTGACGTCAAAATCAACTAGCCTGTCCTCCAACCTATACGACTCCACTGGTTGTTTGTGCAAGCGTCAAATTACGACCCATATTTAAATTTTAGATGCAAGTGACCTCTCGCGGACGTATAAATAACCTTGATCCGGTGAATGTGTGTTTGTTATCGAATGACGTTTGACCCCTAACCAAAACCTAAGTCCAAGCTAGCTAACTTAATAGTTAATTACCACTTACCTTGGTAAGCACATCAAGCAGTGTGACGGCGCAGGGTGAAGATTTACTGGCATTTCCACGTTCCCTGGTTGGGGCGCTAATTTGGGAAACGCTCCTATTGGTCGTATTACATGACAGACGACTTCTACGGTCCTATAGATTTGGGGACTTGTTGAAATCAACCCATCGCGGTGTAGTTCGTTATAGCATAACGTTAGCTTTTTACTTTTCTCAACTGCATTAACTCTTCAAACTTCATAACAATGGTGTTCATCTGTAAAGGTTATGCAGCTGAACAAAAAAGTATGCATCAGAAATGTGTGTTTGACACAGCTTATTTTCTGCAATCATCCAAAATCCAATGCAAAAATCCCATAGGCGAATTCTCTTAGGAACCACCGGCGCCATTTCTTGGCCAACAAAAATATGTCATCACTATACCGGTCAATGTCTACACTGACGTCCTAACTAAGTCAGTCAGTCACATTAATCAGCCTCTGTCTAAGGTTTAAGATTCCGACCTGTGACATCATAGATCAAAGGCCACTTTCTGTTATATAAATGTAAACAAACCAAAATGTAATACACACTAGCTGTGTCCCATTTAATTCCATTTTAGACTTTGGTTATGAATATTGCCAGAAATTATATTTTAGTAATTACGTTACTGTAAACGTTATTAGCTTGCTTACCTAGCATTCACATATCCGGGCCATAGACTGCAAAAAGAATGGACGGGACAAGGTCCTACACCCCACCTTCTCAATAATAACAGGTAGGATGTGGGTCAAACATCATTTTTTCCCAAACCTGAACTTTGGTCTCTCAAACCAGTCCCTCGTAGTGTCTCAGGTTGTCTCAGCATGTTCCTGAACTGTCTCAAATGGGTTCTTGGAAGTGTCCCCAGTTGTCCTGGCTAATTTCTGGACTGTCTCAAGTTGGTCCCTTGTAGTGTCTTCAGTTTTTTGAAGTGATTCCTGTACTGTCTCATTTGATTCCTGGTCTGTCCCTGGATGAGTCCCAAGTCATCTCAGTTTATTCCTGGACTGTCTCAGGCAACTTGGCTCCAAAGGTTCATACTCTCTGATGTTTTTGTCTATTATTTCCTCAGTGTTATTCTGTGGGGCAGAAGACAACGCTTTGCTCAGGTGAATGAAAGAGTTGGCACTATCTCTGTTGCCGACACTTGCATTAGCAGAGGTGTTCGGGCGTGAAATGTTTCTTTAAATCTCCTCCATGGAGAGATATATGTCACGAGTTGAAAGAGCTAACTCGACCCAAGTGCAGATATTGGACAAAAAAATATTTATTTAAACAAAAAGGCAAAAACAAAAACTTACTTTGTTACTGAATCTCGAAAGTCCAAAAATAAAAGACCAAAGCACGGAGGGAAACACAGAGACGCTAACAACAACTTAAAACGGCAGTTGCTAAAAAGTAGCTAACTGAAACTACAGTGGTTGTCGGGGAGATTAAATGTTGTCACGCAGGGAACTCATCTCTGATCCACCTTACAGCCTTTAGTCATGTTTTTCAGTGCTCTTGTAAATATTAGGTTAAAAAACAACTTAATAAGCTACGGTTTCGCGAACTTGTCAAAACCGCTGATTAGATCGATGAAGCACAGTCGTGACGTCAAAATCAACTAGCCTGTCCTCCAACCTATACGACTCCACTGGTTGTTTGTGCAAGCGTCAAATTACGACCCATATTTACATTTTAGATGCAAGTGACCTCTCGCGGACGTATAAATAACCTTGATCCGGTGAATGTGTGTTTGTTATCGAATGACGTTTGACCCCTAACCCAAACCTAAGTCCAAGCTAGCTAACTTAATAGTTAATTACCACTTACCTTGGTAAGCACATCAAGCAGTGTGATGGCGCAGGGTGAAGATTTACTGGCATTTCCACGTTCCCTGGTTGGGGCGCTAATTTGGGAAACGCTCCTATTGGTCGTATTACATGACAGACGACTTCTACGGTCCTATAGATTTGGGGACTTGTTGAAATCAACCCATCGCGGTGTAGTTCGTTATAGCATAACGTTAGCTTTTTACTTTTCTCAACTGCATTAACTCTTCAAACTTCATAACAATGGTGTTCATCTGTAAAGGTTATGCAGCTGAACAAAAAAGTATGCATCAGAAATGTGTGTTTGACACAGCTTATTTTCTGCAATCATCCAAAATCCAATGCAAAAATCCCATAGGCGAATTCTCTTAGGAACCACCGGCGCCATTTCTTGGCCAACAAAAATATGTCATCACTATACCGGTCAATGTCTATACTGACGTCCCAACTAAGTCAGTCAGTCACATTAATCAGTCTCTGTCTAAGGTTTAAGATTCCGACCTGTGACATCATAGATCAAAGGCCACTTTCTATTATATAAATGTAAACAACCCAAAATGTAATACACACTAGCTGTGTCCCATTTAATTCCATTTTAGACTTTGGTTATGAATATTGCCAGAAATTATATTTTAGTAATTACGTTACTGTAAACGTTATTAGCTTGCTTACCTAGCATTCACATATCCGGGCCATAGACTGCAAAAAGAATGGACGGGACAAGGTCATACACCCCACCTTCTCAATAATAACAGGTAGGATGTGGGTCAAACATCATTTTTTCCCAAACCTGAACTTTGGTCTCTCAAACCAGTCCCTCGTAGTGTCTCAGGTTGTCTCAGCATGTTCCTGAACTGTCTCAAATGGGTTCTTGGAAGTGTCCCCAGTTGTCCTGGCTAATTTCTGGACTGTCTCAAGTTGGTCCCTTGTAGTGTCTTCAGTTTTTTGAAGTGATTCCTGTACTGTCTCATTTGATTCCTGGTCTGTCCCTGGATGAGTCCCAAGTCATCTCAGTTTATTCCTGGACTGTCTCAGGCAACTTGGCTCCAAAGGTTCATACTCTCTGATGTTTTTGTCTATTATTTCCTCAGTGTTATTCTGTGGGGCAGAAGACAACGCTTTGCTCAGGTGAATGAAAGAGTTGGCACTATCTCTGTTGCCGACACTTGCATTAGCAGAGGTGTTCGGGCGTGAAATGTTTCTTTAAATCTCCTCCATGGAGAGATATATGTCACGAGTTGAAAGAGCTAACTCGACCCAAGTGCAGATATTGGACAAAAAAATATTTATTTAAACAAAAAGGCAAAAACAAAAACTTACTTTGTTACTGAATCTCGAAAGTCCAAAAATAAAAGACCAAAGCACGGAGGGAAACACAGAGACGCTAACAACAACTTAAAACGGCAGTTGCTAAAAAGTAGCTAACTGAAACTACAGTGGTTGTCGGGGAGATTAAATGTTGTCACGCAGGGAACTCATCTCTGATCCACCTTACAGCCTTTAGTCATGTTTTTCAGTGCTCTTGTAAATATTAGGTTAAAAAACAACTTAATAAGCTACGGTTTCGCGAACTTGTCAAAACCGCTGATTAGATCGATGAAGCACAGTCGTGACGTCAAAATCAACTAGCCTGTCCTCCAACCTATACGACTCCACTGGTTGTTTGTGCAAGCGTCAAATTACGACCCATATTTACATTTTAGATGCAAGTGACCTCTCGCGGACGTATAAATAACCTTGATCCGGTGAATGTGTGTTTGTTATCGAATGACGTTTGACCCCTAACCCAAACCTAAGTCCAAGCTAGCTAACTTAATAGTTAATTACCACTTACCTTGGTAAGCACATCAAGCAGTGTGACGGCGCAGGGTGAAGATTTACTGGCATTTCCACGTTCCCTGGTTGGGGCGCTAATTTGGGAAATGCTCCTATTGGTCGTATTACATGACAGACGACTTCTACGGTCCTATAGATTTGGGGACTTGTTGAAATCAACCCATCGCGGTGTAGTTCGTTATAGCATAACGTTAGCTTTTTACTTTTCTCAACTGCATTAACTCTTCAAACTTCATAACAATGGTGTTCATCTGTAAAGGTTATGCAGCTGAACAAAAAAGTATGCATCAGAAATGTGTGTTTGACACAGCTTATTTTCTGCAATCATCCAAAATCCAATGCAAAAATCCCATAGGCGAATTCTCTTAGGAACCACCGGCGCCATTTCTTGGCCAACAAAAATATGTCATCACTACACCGGTCAATGTCTACACTGACGTCCCAACTAAGTCAGTCAGTCACATTAATCAGCCTCTGTCTAAGGTTTAAGATTCCGACCTGTGACATCATAGATCAAAGGCCACTTTCTGTTATATAAATGTAAACAAACCAAAATGTAATACACACTAGCTGTGTCCCATTTAATTCCATTTTAGACTTTGGTTATGAATATTGCCAGAAATTATATTTTAGTAATTACGTTACTGTAAACGTTATTAGCTTGCTTACCTAGCATTCACATATCCGGGCCATAGACTGCAAAAAGAATGGACGGGACAAGGTCCTACACCCCACCTTCTCAATAATAACAGGTAGGATGTGGGTCAAACATCATTTTTTCCCAAACCTGAACTTTGGTCTCTCAAACCAGTCCCTCGTAGTGTCTCAGGTTGTCTCAGCATGTTCCTGAACTGTCTCAAATGGGTTCTTGGAAGTGTCCCCAGTTGTCCTGGCTAATTTCTGGACTGTCTCAAGTTGGTCCCTTGTAGTGTCTTCAGTTTTTTTAAGTGATTCCTGTACTGTCTCATTTGATTCCTGGTCTGTCCCTGGATGAGTCCCAAGTCATCTCAGTTTATTCCTGGACTGTCTCAGGCAACTTGGCTCCAAAGGTTCATACTCTCTGATGTTTTTGTCTATTATTTCCTCAGTGTTATTCTGTGGGGCAGAAGACAACGCTTTGCTCAGGTGAATGAAAGAGTTGGCACTATCTCTGTTGCCGACACTTGCATTAGCAGAGGTGTTCGGGCGTGAAATGTTTCTTTAAATCTCCTCCATGGAGAGATATATGTCACGAGTTGAAAGAGCTAACTCGACCCAAGTGCAGATATTGGACAAAAAAATATTTATTTAAACAAAAAGGCAAAAACAAAAACTTACTTTGTTACTGAATCTCGAAAGTCCAAAAATAAAAGACCAAAGCACGGAGGGAAACACAGAGACGCTAACAACAACTTAAAACGGCAGTTGCTAAAAAGTAGCTAACTGAAACTACAGTGGTTGTCGGGGAGATTAAATGTTGTCACGCAGGGAACTCATCTCTGATCCACCTTACAGCCTTTAGTCATGTTTTTCAGTGCTCTTGTAAATATTAGGTTAAAAAACAACTTAATAAGCTACGGTTTCGCGAACTTGTCAAAACCGCTGATTAGATCGATGAAGCACAGTCGTGACGTCAAAATCAACTAGCCTGTCCTCCAACCTATACGACTCCACTGGTTGTTTGTGCAAGCGTCAAATTACGACCCATATTTACATTTTAGATGCAAGTGACCTCTCGCGGACGTATAAATAACCTTGATCCGGTGAATGTGTGTTTGTTATCGAATGACGTTTGACCCCTAACCCAAACCTAAGTCCAAGCTAGCTAACTTAATAGTTAATTACCACTTACCTTGGTAAGCACATCAAGCAGTGTGATGGCGCAGGGTGAAGATTTACTGGCATTTCCACGTTCCCTGGTTGGGGCGCTAATTTGGGAAACGCTCCTATTGGTCGTATTACATGACAGACGACTTCTACGGTCCTATAGATTTGGGGACTTGTTGAAATCAACCCATCGCGGTGTAGTTCGTTATAGCATAACGTTAGCTTTTTACTTTTCTCAACTGCATTAACTCTTCAAACTTCATAACAATGGTGTTCATCTGTAAAGGTTATGCAGCTGAACAAAAAAGTATGCATCAGAAATGTGTGTTTGACACAGCTTATTTTCTGCAATCATCCAAAATCCAATGCGAAAATCCCATAGGCGAATTCTCTTAGGAACCACCGGCGCCATTTCTTGGCCAACAAAAATATGTCATCACTATACCGGTCAATGTCTATACTGACGTCCCAACTAAGTCAGTCAGTCACATTAATCAGTCTCTGTCTAAGGTTTAAGATTCCGACCTGTGACATCATAGATCAAAGGCCACTTTCTATTATATAAATGTAAACAACCCAAAATGTAATACACACTAGCTGTGTCCCATTTAATTCCATTTTAGACTTTGGTTATGAATATTGCCAGAAATTATATTTTAGTAATTACGTTACTGTAAACGTTATTAGCTTGCTTACCTAGCATTCACATATCCGGGCCATAGACTGCAAAAAGAATGGACGGGACAAGGTCATACACCCCACCTTCTCAATAATAACAGGTAGGATGTGGGTCAAACATCATTTTTTCCCAAACCTGAACTTTGGTCTCTCAAACCAGTCCCTCGTAGTGTCTCAGGTTGTCTCAGCATGTTCCTGAACTGTCTCAAATGGGTTCTTGGAAGTGTCCCCAGTTGTCCTGGCTAATTTCTGGACTGTCTCAAGTTGGTCCCTTGTAGTGTCTTCAGTTTTTTGAAGTGATTCCTGTACTGTCTCATTTGATTCCTGGTCTGTCCCTGGATGAGTCCCAAGTCATCTCAGTTTATTCCTGGACTGTCTCAGGCAACTTGGCTCCAAAGGTTCATACTCTCTGATGTTTTTGTCTATTATTTCCTCAGTGTTATTCTGTGGGGCAGAAGACAACGCTTTGCTCAGGTGAATGAAAGAGTTGGCACTATCTCTGTTGCCGACACTTGCATTAGCAGAGGTGTTCGGGCGTGAAATGTTTCTTTAAATCTCCTCCATGGAGAGATATATGTCACGAGTTGAAAGAGCTAACTCGACCCAAGTGCAGATATTGGACAAAAAAATATTTATTTAAACAAAAAGGCAAAAACAAAAACTTACTTTGTTACTGAATCTCGAAAGTCCAAAAATAAAAGACCAAAGCACGGAGGGAAACACAGAGACGCTAACAACAACTTAAAACGGCAGTTGCTAAAAAGTAGCTAACTGAAACTACAGTGGTTGTCGGGGAGATTAAATGTTGTCACGCAGGGAACTCATCTCTGATCCACCTTACAGCCTTTAGTCATGTTTTTCAGTGCTCTTGTAAATATTAGGTTAAAAAACAACTTAATAAGCTACGGTTTCGCGAACTTGTCAAAACCGCTGATTAGATCGATGAAGCACAGTCGTGACGTCAAAATCAACTAGCCTGTCCTCCAACCTATACGACTCCACTGGTTGTTTGTGCAAGCGTCAAATTACGACCCATATTTACATTTTAGATGCAAGTGACCTCTCGCGGACGTATAAATAACCTTGATCCGGTGAATGTGTGTTTGTTATCGAATGACGTTTGACCCCTAACCCAAACCTAAGTCCAAGCTAGCTAACTTAATAGTTAATTACCACTTACCTTGGTAAGCACATCAAGCAGTGTGACGGCGCAGGGTGAAGATTTACTGGCATTTCCACGTTCCCTGGTTGGGGCGCTAATTTGGGAAACGCTCCTATTGGTCGTATTACATGACAGACGACTTCTACGGTCCTATAGATTTGGGGACTTGTTGAAATCAACCCATCGCGGTGTAGTTCGTTATAGCATAACGTTAGCTTTTTACTTTTCTCAACTGCATTAACTCTTCAAACTTCATAACAATGGTGTTCATCTGTAAAGGTTATGCAGCTGAACAAAAAAGTATGCATCAGAAATGTGTGTTTGACACAGCTTATTTTCTGCAATCATCCAAAATCCAATGCAAAAATCCCATAGGCGAATTCTCTTAGGAACCACCGGCGCCATTTCTTGGCCAACAAAAATATGTCATCACTACACCGGTCAATGTCTACACTGACGTCCCAACTAAGTCAGTCAGTCACATTAATCAGCCTCTGTCTAAGGTTTAAGATTCCGACCTGTGACATCATAGATCAAAGGCCACTTTCTGTTATATAAATGTAAACAAACCAAAATGTAATACACACTAGCTGTGTCCCATTTAATTCCATTTTAGACTTTGGTTATGAATATTGCCAGAAATTATATTTTAGTAATTACGTTACTGTAAACGTTATTAGCTTGCTTACCTAGCATTCACATATCCGGGCCATAGACTGCAAAAAGAATGGACGGGACAAGGTCCTACACCCCACCTTCTCAATAATAACAGGTAGGATGTGGGTCAAACATCATTTTTTCCCAAACCTGAACTTTGGTCTCTCAAACCAGTCCCTCGTAGTGTCTCAGGTTGTCTCAGCATGTTCCTGAACTGTCTCAAATGGGTTCTTGGAAGTGTCCCCAGTTGTCCTGGCTAATTTCTGGACTGTCTCAAGTTGGTCCCTTGTAGTGTCTTCAGTTTTTTTAAGTGATTCCTGTACTGTCTCATTTGATTCCTGGTCTGTCCCTGGATGAGTCCCAAGTCATCTCAGTTTATTCCTGGACTGTCTCAGGCAACTTGGCTCCAAAGGTTCATACTCTCTGATGATTTTGTCTATTATTTCCTCAGTGTTATTCTGTGGGGCAGAAGACAACGCTTTGCTCAGGTGAATGAAAGAGTTGGCACTATCTCTGTTGCCGACACTTGCATTAGCAGAGGTGTTCGGGCGTGAAATGTTTCTTTAAATCTTCTCCATGGAGAGATATATGTCACGAGTTGAAAGAGCTAACTCGACCCAAGTGCAGATATTGGACAAAAAAATATTTATTTAAACAAAAAGGCAAAAACAAAAACTTACTTTGTTACTGAATCTCGAAAGTCCAAAAATAAAAGACCAAAGCACGGAGGGAAACACAGAGACGCTAACAACAACTTAAAACGGCAGTTGCTAAAAAGTAGCTAACTAAAACTACAGTGGTTGTCGGGGAGATTAAATGTTGTCACGCAGGGAACTCATCTCTGATCCACCTTACAGCCTTTAGTCATGTTTTTCAGTGCTCTTGTAAATATTAGGTTAAAAAACAACTTAATAAGCTACGGTTTCGCGAACTTGTCAAAACCGCTGATTAGATCGATGAAGCACAGTCGTGACGTCAAAATCAACTAGCCTGTCCTCCAACCTATACGACTCCACTGGTTGTTTGTGCAAGCGTCAAATTACGACCCATATTTACATTTTAGATGCAAGTGACCTCTCGCGGACGTATAAATAACCTTGATCCGGTGAATGTGTGTTTGTTATCGAATGACGTTTGACCCCTAACCCAAACCTAAGTCCAAGCTAGCTAACTTAATAGTTAATTACCACTTACCTTGGTAAGCACATCAAGCAGTGTGACGGCGCAGGGTGAAGATTTACTGGCATTTCCACGTTCCCTGGTTGGGGCGCTAATTTGGGAAACGCTCCTATTGGTCGTATTACATGACAGACGACTTCTACGGTCCTATAGATTTGGGGACTTGTTGAAATCAACCCATCGCGGTGTAGTTCGTTATAGCATAACGTTAGCTTTTTACTTTTCTCAACTGCATTAACTCTTCAAACTTCATAACAATGGTGTTCATCTGTAAAGGTTATGCAGCTGAACAAAAAAGTATGCATCAGAAATGTGTGTTTGACACAGCTTATTTTCTGCAATCATCCAAAATCCAATGCAAAAATCCCATAGGCGAATTCTCTTAGGAACCACCGGCGCCATTTCTTGGCCAACAAAAATATGTCATCACTACACCGGTCAATGTCTACACTGACGTCCCAACTAAGTCAGTCAGTCACATTAATCAGCCTCTGTCTAAGGTTTAAGATTCCGACCTGTGACATCATAGATCAAAGGCCACTTTCTGTTATATAAATGTAAACAAACCAAAATGTAATACACACTAGCTGTGTCCCATTTAATTCCATTTTAGACTTTGGTTATGAATATTGCCAGAAATTATATTTTAGTAATTACGTTACTGTAAACGTTATTAGCTTGCTTACCTAGCATTCACATATCCGGGCCATAGACTGCAAAAAGAATGGACGGGACAAGGTCCTACACCCCACCTTCTCAATAATAACCGGTAGGATGTGGGTCAAACATCATTTTTTCCCAAACCTGAACTTTGGTCTCTCAAACCAGTCCCTCGTAGTGTCTCAGGTTGTCTCAGCATGTTCCTGAACTGTCTCAAATGGGTTCTTGGAAGTGTCCCCAGTTGTCCTGGCTAATTTCTGGACTGTCTCAAGTTGGTCCCTTGTAGTGTCTTCAGTTTTTTTAAGTGATTCCTGTACTGTCTCATTTGATTCCTGGTCTGTCCCTGGATGAGTCCCAAGTCATCTCAGTTTATTCCTGGACTGTCTCAGGCAACTTGGCTCCAAAGGTTCATACTCTCTGATGATTTTGTCTATTATTTCCTCAGTGTTATTCTGTGGGGCAGAAGACAACGCTTTGCTCAGGTGAATGAAAGAGTTGGCACTATCTCTGTTGCCGACACTTGCATTAGCAGAGGTGTTCGGGCGTGAAATGTTTCTTTAAATCTTCTCCATGGAGAGATATATGTCACGAGTTGAAAGAGCTAACTCGACCCAAGTGCAGATATTGGACAAAAAAATATTTATTTAAACAAAAAGGCAAAAACAAAAACTTACTTTGTTACTGAATCTCGAAAGTCCAAAAATAAAAGACCAAAGCACGGAGGGAAACACAGAGACGCTAACAACAACTTAAAACGGCAGTTGCTAAAAAGTAGCTAACTAAAACTACAGTGGTTGTCGGGGAGATTAAATGTTGTCACGCAGGGAACTCATCTCTGATCCACCTTACAGCCTTTAGTCATGTTTTTCAGTGCTCTTGTAAATATTAGGTTAAAAAACAACTTAATAAGCTACGGTTTCGCGAACTTGTCAAAACCGCTGATTAGATCGATGAAGCACAGTCGTGACGTCAAAATCAACTAGCCTGTCCTCCAACCTATACGACTCCACTGGTTGTTTGTGCAAGCGTCAAATTACGACCCATATTTACATTTTAGATGCAAGTGACCTCTCGCGGACGTATAAATAACCTTGATCCGGTGAATGTGTGTTTGTTATCGAATGACGTTTGACCCCTAACCCAAACCTAAGTCCAAGCTAGCTAACTTAATAGTTAATTACCACTTACCTTGGTAAGCACATCAAGCAGTGTGACGGTGCAGGGTGAAGATTTACTGGCATTTCCACGTTCCCTGGTTGGGGCGCTAATTTGGGAAACGCTCCTATTGGTCGTATTACATGACAGACGACTTCTACGGTCCTATAGATTTGGGGACTTGTTGAAATCAACCCATCGCGGTGTAGTTCGTTATAGCATAACGTTAGCTTTTTACTTTTCTCAACTGCATTAACTCTTCAAACTTCATAACAATGGTGTTCATCTGTAAAGGTTATGCAGCTGAACAAAAAAGTATGCATCAGAAATGTGTGTTTGACACAGCTTATTTTCTGCAATCATCCAAAATCCAATGCAAAAATCCCATAGGCGAATTCTCTTAGGAACCACCGGCGCCATTTCTTGGCCAACAAAAATATGTCATCACTATACCGGTCAATGTCTATACTGACGTCCCAACTAAGTCAGTCAGTCACATTAATCAGCCTCTGTCTAAGGTTTAAGATTCCGACCTGTGACATCATAGATCAAAGGCCACTTTCTGTTATATAAATGTAAACAAACCAAAATGTAATACACACTAGCTGTGTCCCATTTAATTCCATTTTAGACTTTGGTTATGAATATTGCCAGAAATTATATTTTAGTAATTACGTTACTGTAAACGTTATTAGCTTGCTTACCTAGCATTCACATATCCGGGCCATAGACTGCAAAAAGAATGGACGGGACAAGGTCCTACACCCCACCTTCTCAATAATAACAGGTAGGATGTGGGTCAAACATCATTTTTTCCCAAACCTGAACTTTGGTCTCTCAAACCAGTCCCTCGTAGTGTCTCAGGTTGTCTCAGCATGTTCCTGAACTGTCTCAAATGGGTTCTTGGAAGTGTCCCCAGTTGTCCTGGCTAATTTCTGGACTGTCTCAAGTTGGTCCCTTGTAGTGTCTTCAGTTTTTTGAAGTGATTCCTGTACTGTCTCATTTGATTCCTGGTCTGTCCCTGGATGAGTCCCAAGTCATCTCAGTTTATTCCTGGACTGTCTCAGGCAACTTGGCTCCAAAGGTTCATACTCTCTGATGTTTTTGTCTATTATTTCCTCAGTGTTATTCTGTGGGGCAGAAGACAACGCTTTGCTCAGGTGAATGAAAGAGTTGGCACTATCTCTGTTGCCGACACTTGCATTAGCAGAGGTGTTCGGGCGTGAAATGTTTCTTTAAATCTCCTCCATGGAGAGATATATGTCACGAGTTGAAAGAGCTAACTCGACCCAAGTGCAGATATTGGACAAAAAAATATTTATTTAAACAAAAAGGCAAAAACAAAAACTTACTTTGTTACTGAATCTCGAAAGTCCAAAAATAAAAGACCAAAGCACGGAGGGAAACACAGAGACGCTAACAACAACTTAAAACGGCAGTTGCTAAAAAGTAGCTAACTGAAACTACAGTGGTTGTCGGGGAGATTAAATGTTGTCACGCAGGGAACTCATCTCTGATCCACCTTACAGCCTTTAGTCATGTTTTTCAGTGCTCTTGTAAATATTAGGTTAAAAAACAACTTAATAAGCTACGGTTTCGCGAACTTGTCAAAACCGCTGATTAGATCGATGAAGCACAGTCGTGACGTCAAAATCAACTAGCCTGTCCTCCAACCTATACGACTCCACTGGTTGTTTGTGCAAGCGTCAAATTACGACCCATATTTACATTTTAGATGCAAGTGACCTCTCGCGGACGTATAAATAACCTTGATCCGGTGAATGTGTGTTTGTTATCGAATGACGTTTGACCCCTAACCCAAACCTAAGTCCAAGCTAGCTAACTTAATAGTTAATTACCACTTACCTTGGTAAGCACATCAAGCAGTGTGACGGCGCAGGGTGAAGATTTACTGGCATTTCCACGTTCCCTGGTTGGGGCGCTAATTTGGGAAACGCTCCTATTGGTCGTATTACATGACAGACGACTTCTACGGTCCTATAGATTTGGGGACTTGTTGAAATCAACCCATCGCGGTGTAGTTCGTTATAGCATAACGTTAGCTTTTTACTTTTCTCAACTGCATTAACTCTTCAAACTTCATAACAATGGTGTTCATCTGTAAAGGTTATGCAGCTGAACAAAAAAGTATGCATCAGAAATATGTGTTTGACACAGCTTATTTTCTGCAATCATCCAAAATCCAATGCAAAAATCCCATAGGCGAATTCTCTTAGGAACCACCGGCGCCATTTCTTGGCCAACAAAAATATGTCATCACTATACCGGTCAATGTCTATACTGACGTCCCAACTAAGTCAGTCAGTCACATTAATCAGCCTCTGTCTAAGGTTTAAGATTCCGACCTGTGACATCATAGATCAAAGGCCACTTTCTGTTATATAAATGTAAACAAACCAAAATGTAATACACACTAGCTGTGTCCCATTTAATTCCATTTTAGACTTTGGTTATGAATATTGCCAGAAATTATATTTTAGTAATTACGTTACTGTAAACGTTATTAGCTTGCTTACCTAGCATTCACATATCCGGGCCATAGACTGCAAAAAGAATGGACGGGACAAGGTCCTACACCCCACCTTCTCAATAATAACCGGTAGGATGTGGGTCAAACATCATTTTTTCCCAAACCTGAACTTTGGTCTCTCAAACCAGTCCCTCGTAGTGTCTCAGGTTGTCTCAGCATGTTCCTGAACTGTCTCAAATGGGTTCTTGGAAGTGTCCCCAGTTGTCCTGGCTAATTTCTGGACTGTCTCAAGTTGGTCCCTTGTAGTGTCTTCAGTTTTTTGAAGTGATTCCTGTACTGTCTCATTTGATTCCTGGTCTGTCCCTGGATGAGTCCCAAGTCATCTCAGTTTATTCCTGGACTGTCTCAGGCAACTTGGCTCCAAAGGTTCATACTCTCTGATGTTTTTGTCTATTATTTCCTCAGTGTTATTCTGTGGGGCAGAAGACAACGCTTTGCTCAGGTGAATGAAAGAGTTGGCACTATCTCTGTTGCCGACACTTGCATTAGCAGAGGTGTTCGGGCGTGAAATGTTTCTTTAAATCTCCTCCATGGAGAGATATATGTCACGAGTTGAAAGAGCTAACTCGACCCAAGTGCAGATATTGGACAAAAAAATATTTATTTAAACAAAAAGGCAAAAACAAAAACTTACTTTGTTACTGAATCTCGAAAGTCCAAAAATAAAAGACCAAAGCACGGAGGGAAACACAGAGACGCTAACAACAACTTAAAACGGCAGTTGCTAAAAAGTAGCTAACTGAAACTACAGTGGTTGTCGGGGAGATTAAATGTTGTCACGCAGGGAACTCATCTCTGATCCACCTTACAGCCTTTAGTCATGTTTTTCAGTGCTCTTGTAAATATTAGGTTAAAAAACAACTTAATAAGCTACGGTTTCGCGAACTTGTCAAAACCGCTGATTAGATCGATGAAGCACAGTCGTGACGTCAAAATCAACTAGCCTGTCCTCCAACCTATACGACTCCACTGGTTGTTTGTGCAAGCGTCAAATTACGACCCATATTTACATTTTAGATGCAAGTGACCTCTCGCGGACGTATAAATAACCTTGATCCGGTGAATGTGTGTTTGTTATCGAATGACGTTTGACCCCTAACCCAAACCTAAGTCCAAGCTAGCTAACTTAATAGTTAATTACCACTTACCTTGGTAAGCACATCAAGCAGTGTGACGGCGCAGGGTGAAGATTTACTGGCATTTCCACGTTCCCTGGTTGGGGCGCTAATTTGGGAAACGCTCCTATTGGTCGTATTACATGACAGACGACTTCTACGGTCCTATAGATTTGGGGACTTGTTGAAATCAACCCATCGCGGTGTAGTTCGTTATAGCATAACGTTAGCTTTTTACTTTTCTCAACTGCATTAACTCTTCAAACTTCATAACAATGGTGTTCATCTGTAAAGGTTATGCAGCTGAACAAAAAAGTATGCATCAGAAATGTGTGTTTGACACAGCTTATTTTCTGCAATCATCCAAAATCCAATGCAAAAATCCCATAGGCGAATTCTCTTAGGAACCACCGGCGCCATTTCTTGGCCAACAAAAATATGTCATCACTACACCGGTCAATGTCTACACTGACGTCCCAACTAAGTCAGTCAGTCACATTAATCAGCCTCTGTCTAAGGTTTAAGATTCCGACCTGTGACATCATAGATCAAAGGCCACTTTCTGTTATATAAATGTAAACAAACCAAAATGTAATACACACTAGCTGTGTCCCATTTAATTCCATTTTAGACTTTGGTTATGAATATTGCCAGAAATTATATTTTAGTAATTACGTTACTGTAAACGTTATTAGCTTGCTTACCTAGCATTCACATATCCGGGCCATAGACTGCAAAAAGAATGGACGGGACAAGGTCCTACACCCCACCTTCTCAATAATAACCGGTAGGATGTGGGTCAAACATCATTTTTTCCCAAACCTGAACTTTGGTCTCTCAAACCAGTCCCTCGTAGTGTCTCAGGTTGTCTCAGCATGTTCCTGAACTGTCTCAAATGGGTTCTTGGAAGTGTCCCCAGTTGTCCTGGCTAATTTCTGGACTGTCTCAAGTTGGTCCCTTGTAGTGTCTTCAGTTTTTTGAAGTGATTCCTGTACTGTCTCATTTGATTCCTGGTCTGTCCCTGGATGAGTCCCAAGTCATCTCAGTTTATTCCTGGACTGTCTCAGGCAACTTGGCTCCAAAGGTTCATACTCTCTGATGTTTTTGTCTATTATTTCCTCAGTGTTATTCTGTGGGGCAGAAGACAACGCTTTGCTCAGGTGAATGAAAGAGTTGGCACTATCTCTGTTGCCGACACTTGCATTAGCAGAGGTGTTCGGGCGTGAAATGTTTCTTTAAATCTCCTCCATGGAGAGATATATGTCACGAGTTGAAAGAGCTAACTCGACCCAAGTGCAGATATTGGACAAAAAAATATTTATTTAAACAAAAAGGCAAAAACAAAAACTTACTTTGTTACTGAATCTCGAAAGTCCAAAAATAAAAGACCAAAGCACGGAGGGAAACACAGAGACGCTAACAACAACTTAAAACGGCAGTTGCTAAAAAGTAGCTAACTGAAACTACAGTGGTTGTCGGGGAGATTAAATGTTGTCACGCAGGGAACTCATCTCTGATCCACCTTACAGCCTTTAGTCATGTTTTTCAGTGCTCTTGTAAATATTAGGTTAAAAAACAACTTAATAAGCTACGGTTTCGCGAACTTGTCAAAACCGCTTATTAGATCGATGAAGCACAGTCGTGACGTCAAAATCAACTAGCCTGTCCTCCAACCTATACGACTCCACTGGTTGTTTGTGCAAGCGTCAAATTACGACCCATATTTACATTTTAGATGCAAGTGACCTCTCGCGGACGTATAAATAACCTTGATCCGGTGAATGTGTGTTTGTTATCGAATGACGTTTGACCCCTAACCCAAACCTAAGTCCAAGCTAGCTAACTTAATAGTTAATTACCACTTACCTTGGTAAGCACATCAAGCAGTGTGACGGCGCAGGGTGAAGATTTACTGGCATTTCCACGTTCCCTGGTTGGGGCGCTAATTTGGGAAACGCTCCTATTGGTCGTATTACATGACAGACGACTTCTACGGTCCTATAGATTTGGGGACTTGTTGAAATCAACCCATCGCGGTGTAGTTCGTTATAGCATAACGTTAGCTTTTTACTTTTCTCAACTGCATTAACTCTTCAAACTTCATAACAATGGTGTTCATCTGTAAAGGTTATGCAGCTGAACAAAAAAGTATGCATCAGAAATGTGTGTTTGACACAGCTTATTTTCTGCAATCATCCAAAATCCAATGCAAAAATCCCATAGGCGAATTCTCTTAGGAACCACCGGCGCCATTTCTTGGCCAACAAAAATATGTCATCACTATACCGGTCAATGTCTACACTGACGTCCCAACTAAGTCAGTCAGTCACATTAATCAGCCTCTGTCTAAGGTTTAAGATTCCGACCTGTGACATCATAGATCAAAGGCCACTTTCTGTTATATAAATGTAAACAAACCAAAATGTAATACACACTAGCTGTGTCCCATTTAATTCCATTTTAGACTTTGGTTATAAATATTGCCAGAAATTATATTTTAGTAATTACGTTACTGTAAACGTTATTAGCTTGCTTACCTAGCATTCACATATCCGGGCCATAGACTGCAAAAAGAATGGACGGGACAAGGTCCTACACCCCACCTTCTCAATAATAACAGGTAGGATGTGGGTCAAACATCATTTTTTCCCAAACCTGAACTTTGGTCTCTCAAACCAGTCCCTCGTAGTGTCTCAGGTTGTCTCAGCATGTTCCTGAACTGTCTCAAATGGGTTCTTGGAAGTGTCCCCAGTTGTCCTGGCTAATTTCTGGACTGTCTCAAGTTGGTCCCTTGTAGTGTCTTCAGTTTTTTGAAGTGATTCCTGTACTGTCTCATTTGATTCCTGGTCTGTCCCTGGATGAGTCCCAAGTCATCTCAGTTTATTCCTGGACTGTCTCAGGCAACTTGGCTCCAAAGGTTCATACTCTCTGATGTTTTTGTCTATTATTTCCTCAGTGTTATTCTGTGGGGCAGAAGACAACGCTTTGCTCAGGTGAATGAAAGAGTTGGCACTATCTCTGTTGCCGACACTTGCATTAGCAGAGGTGTTCGGGCGTGAAATGTTTCTTTAAATCTCCTCCATGGAGAGATATATGTCACGAGTTGAAAGAGCTAACTCGACCCAAGTGCAGATATTGGACAAAAAAATATTTATTTAAACAAAAAGGCAAAAACAAAAACTTACTTTGTTACTGAATCTCGAAAGTCCAAAAATAAAAGACCAAAGCACGGAGGGAAACACAGAGACGCTAACAACAACTTAAAACGGCAGTTGCTAAAAAGTAGCTAACTGAAACTACAGTGGTTGTCGGGGAGATTAAATGTTGTCACGCAGGGAACTCATCTCTGATCCACCTTACAGCCTTTAGTCATGTTTTTCAGTGCTCTTGTAAATATTAGGTTAAAAAACAACTTAATAAGCTACGGTTTCGCGAACTTGTCAAAACCGCTGATTAGATCGATGAAGCACAGTCGTGACGTCAAAATCAACTAGCCTGTCCTCCAACCTATACGACTCCACTGGTTGTTTGTGCAAGCGTCAAATTACGACCCATATTTACATTTTAGATGCAAGTGACCTCTCGCGGACGTATAAATAACCTTGATCCGGTGAATGTGTGTTTGTTATCGAATGACGTTTGACCCCTAACCCAAACCTAAGTCCAAGCTAGCTAACTTAATAGTTAATTACCACTTACCTTGGTAAGCACATCAAGCAGTGTGACGGTGCAGGGTGAAGATTTACTGGCATTTCCACGTTCCCTGGTTGGGGCGCTAATTTGGGAAACGCTCCTATTGGTCGTATTACATGACAGACGACTTCTACGGTCCTATAGATTTGGGGACTTGTTGAAATCAACCCATCGCGGTGTAGTTCGTTATAGCATAACGTTAGCTTTTTACTTTTCTCAACTGCATTTACTCTTCAAACTTCATAACAATGGTGTTCATCTGTAAAAGTTATGCAGCTGAACAAAAAAGTATGCATCAGAAATGTGTGTTTGACACAGCTTATTTTCTGCAATCATCCAAAATCCAATGCAAAAATCCCATTGGCGAATTCTCTTAGGAACCACCGGCGCCATTTCTTGGCCAACAAAAATATGTCATCACTATACCGGTCAATGTCTATACTGACGTCCCAACTAAGTCAGTCAGTCACATTAATCAGCCTCGGTCTAAGGTTTAAGATTCCGACCTGTGACATCATAGATCAAAGGCCACTTTCTATTATATAAATGTAAACAACCCAAAATGTAATACACACTAGCTGTGTCCCATTTAATTCCATTTTAGACTTTGGTTATGAGTATTGCCAGAAATTATATTTTAGTAATTACGTTACTGTAAACGTTATTAGCTTGCTTACCTAGCATTCACATATCCGGGCCATAGACTGCAAAAAGAATGGACGGGACAAGGTCATACACCCCACCTTCTCAATAATAACAGGTAGGATGTGGGTCAAACATCATTTTTTCCCAAACCTGAACTTTGGTCTCTCAAACCAGTCCCTCGTAGTGTCTCAGGTTGTCTCAGCATGTTCCTGAACTGTCTCAAATGGGTTCTTGGAAGTGTCCCCAGTTGTCCTGGCTAATTTCTGGATTGTCTCAAGTTGGTCCCTTGTAGTGTCTTCAGTTTTTTGAAGTGATTCCTGTACTGTCTCATTTCATTCCTGGTCTGTCCCTGGATGAGTCCCAAGTCATCTCAGTTTATTCCTGGACTGTCTCAGGCAACTTGGCTCCAAAGGTTCATACTCTCTGATGTTTTTGTCTATTATTTCCTCAGTGTTATTCTGTGGGGCAGAAGACAACGCTTTGCTCAGGTGAATGAAAGAGTTGGCACTGTCTCTGTTGCCGACACTTGCATTAGCAGAGGTGTTCGGGCGTGAAATGTTTCTTTAAACCTCCTCCATGGAGAGATATATGTCACGAGTTGAAAGAGCTAACTCGACCCAAGAGCAGATATTGGACAAAAAAATATTTATTTAAACAAAAAGGCAAAAACAAAAACTTACTTAGTTACTGAATCTCGAAAGTCCAAAAATAAAAGACGAAAGCACGGAGGGAAACACAGAGACGCTAACAACAACTTAAAACGGCAGTTGCTAAAAAGTAGCTAACTGAAACTACAGTGGTTGTCGGGGAGATTAAATGTTGTCACGCAGGGAACTCATCTCTGATCCACCTTACAGCCTTTAGTCATGTTTTTCAGTGCTCTTGTAAATATTAGGTTAAAAAACAACTTAATAAGCTACGGTTTCGCGAACTTGTCAAAACCGCTGATTAGATCGATGAAGCACAGTCGTGACGTCAAAATCAACTAGCCTGTCCTCCAACCTATACGACTCCACTGGTTGTTTGTGCAAGCGTCAAATTACGACCCATATTTACATTTTAGATGCAAGTGACCTCTCGCGGACGTATAAATATCCTTGATCCGGTGAATGTGTGTTTGTTATCGAATGACATTTGACCCCTAACCCAAACCTAAGTCCAAGCTAGCTAACTTAATAGTTAATTACCACTTACCTTGGTAAGCACATCAAGCAGTGTGACGGTGCAGGGTGAAGATTTACTGGCATTTCCACGTTCCCTGGTTGGGGCGCTAATTTGGGAAACGCTCCTATTGGTCGTATTACATGACAGACGACTTCTACGGTCCTATAGATTTGGGGACTTGTTGAAATCAACCCATCGCGGTTTAGTTCGTTATAGCATAACGTTAGCTTTTTACTTTTCTCAACTGCATTAACTCTTCAAACTTCATAACAATGGTGTTCATCTGTAAAGGTTATGCAGCTGAACAAAAAAGTATGCATCAGAAATGTGTGTTTGACACAGCTTATTTTCTGCAATCATCCAAAATCCAATGCAAAAATCCCATAGGCGAATTCTCTTAGGAACCACCGGCGCCATTTCTTGGCCAACAAAAATATGTCATCACTATACCGGTCAATGTCTATACTGACGTCCTAACTAAGTCAGTCAGTCACATTAATCAGCCTCTGTCTAAGGTTTAAGATTCCGACCTGTGACATCATAGATCAAAGGCCACTTTCTGTTATATAAATGTAAACAAACCAAAATGTAATACACACTAGCTGTGTCCCATTTAATTCCATTTTAGACTTTGGTTATGAATATTGCCAGAAATTATATTTTAGTAATTACGTTACTGTAAACGTTATTAGCTTGCTTACCTAGCAGTCACATATCAAGGCCATAGACTGCAAAAAGAATGGACGGGACAAGGTCATACACCCCACCTTCTCAATAATAACAGGTAGGATGTGGGTCAAACATCATTTTTTCCCAAACCTGAACTTTGGTCTCTCAAACCAGTCCCTCGTAGTGTCTCAGGTTGTCTCAGCATGTTCCTGAACTGTCTCAAATGGGTTCTTGGAAGTGTCCCCAGTTGTCCTGGCTAATTTCTGGACTGTCTCAAGTTGGTCCCTTGTAGTGTCTTCAGTTTTTTGAAGTGATTCCTGTACTGTCTCATTTGATTCCTGGTCTGTCCCTGGATGAGTCCCAAGTCATCTCAGTTTATTCCTGGACTGTCTCAGGCAACTTGGCTCCAAAGGTTCATACTCTCTGATGTTTTTGTCTATTATTTCCTCAGTGTTATTCTGTGGGGCAGAAGACAACGCTTTGCTCAGGTGAATGAAAGAGTTGGCACTATCTCTGTTGCCGACACTTGCATTAGCAGAGGTGTTCGGGCGTGAAATGTTTCTTTAAATCTCCTCCATGGAGAGATATATGTCACGAGTTGAAAGAGCTAACTCGACCCAAGTGCAGATATTGGACAAAAAAATATTTATTTAAACAAAAAGGCAAAAACAAAAACTTACTTAGTTACTGAATCTCGAAAGTCCAAAAATAAAAGACCAAACCAAGGAGGGAAACGCAGAGACGCTAACAACAACTTAAAACGGCAGTTGCTAAAAAGTAGCTAACTGAAACTACAGTGGTTGTCGGGGAGATTAAATGTTGTCACGCAGGGAACTCATCTCTGATCCACCTTACAGCCTTTAGTCATGTTTTTCAGTGCTCTTGTAAATATTAGGTTAAAAAACAACTTAATAAGCTACGGTTTCGCGAACTTGTCAAAACCGCTGATTAGATCGATGAAGCACAGTCGTGACGTCAAAATCAACTAGCCTGTCCTCCAACCTATACGACTCCACTGGTTGTTTGTGCAAGCGTCAAATTACGACCCATATTTACAGTTTAGATGCAAGTGACCTCTCGCGGACGTATAAATAACCTTGATCCGGTGAACGTGTGTTTGTTATCGAATGACGTTTGACCCCTAACCCAAACCTAAGTCCAAGCTAGCTAACTTAATAGTTAATTACCACTTACCTTGGTAAGCACATCAAGCAGTGTGACGGCGCAGGGTGAAGATTTACTGGCATTTCCACGTTCCCTGGTTGGGGCGCTAATTTGGGAAACGCTCCTATTGGTCGTATTACATGACAGACGACTTCTACGGTCCTATAGATTTGGGGACTTGTTGAAATCAACCCATCGCGGTGTAGTTCGTTATAGCATAACGTTAGCTTTTTACTTTTCTCAACTGCATTAACTCTTCAAACTTCATAACAATGGTGTTCATCTGTAAAGGTTATGCAGCTGAACAAAAAAGTATGCATCAGAAATGTGTGTTTGACACAGCTTATTTTCTGCAATCATCCAAAATCCAATGCAAAAATCCCATAGGCGAATTCTCTTAGGAACCACCGGCGCCATTTCTTGGCCAACAAAAATATGTCATCACTATACCGGTCAATGTCTATACTGACGTCCCAACTAAGTCAGTCAGTCACATTAATCAGCCTCTGTCTAAGGTTTAAGATTCCGACCTGTGACATCATAGATCAAAGGCCACTTTCTGTTATATAAATGTAAACAAACCAAAATGTAATACACACTAGCTGTGTCCCATTTAATTCCATTTTAGACTTTGGTTATGAATATTGCCAGAAATTATATTTTAGTAATTACGTTACTGTAAACGTTATTAGCTTGCTTACCTAGCATTCACATATCCGGGCCATAGACTGCAAAAAGAATGGACGGGACAAGGTCCTACACCCCACCTTCTCAATAATAACAGGTAGGATGTGGGTCAAACATCATTTTTTCCCAAACCTGAACTTTGGTCTCTCAAACCAGTCCCTCGTAGTGTCTCAGGTTGTCTCAGCATGTTCCTGAACTGTCTCAAATGGGTTCTTGGAAGTGTCCCCAGTTGTCCTGGCTAATTTCTGGACTGTCTCAAGTTGGTCCCTTGTAGTGTCTTCAGTTTTTTGAAGTGATTCCTGTACTGTCTCATTTGATTCCTGGTCTGTCCCTGGATGAGTCCCAAGTCATCTCAGTTTATTCCTGGACTGTCTCAGGCAACTTGGCTCCAAAGGTTCATACTCTCTGATGTTTTTGTCTATTATTTCCTCAGTGTTATTCTGTGGGGCAGAAGACAACGCTTTGCTCAGGTGAATGAAAGAGTTGGCACTGTCTCTGTTGCCGACACTTGCATTAGCAGAGGTGTTCGGGCGTGAAATGTTTCTTTAAATCTCCTCCATGGAGAGATATATGTCACGAGTTGAAAGAGCTAACTCGACCCAAGTGCAGATATTGGACAAAAAAATATTTATTTAAACAAAAAGGCAAAAACAAAAACTTACTTTGTTACTGAATCTCGAAAGTCCAAAAATAAAAGACCAAAGCACGGAGGGAAACACAGAGACGCTAACAACAACTTAAAACGGCAGTTGCTAAAAAGTAGCTAACTGAAACTACAGTGGTTGTCGGGGAGATTAAATGTTGTCACGCAGGGAACTCATCTCTGATCCACCTTACAGCCTTTAGTCATGTTTTTCAGTGCTCTTGTAAATATTAGGTTAAAAAACAACTTAATAAGCTACGGTTTCGCGAACTTGTCAAAACCGCTGATTAGATCGATGAAGCACAGTCGTGACGTCAAAATCAACTAGCCTGTCCTCCAACCTATACGACTCCACTGGTTGTTTGTGCAAGCGTCAAATTACGACCCATATTTACAGTTTAGATGCAAGTGACCTCTCGCGGACGTATAAATAACCTTGATCCGGTGAACGTGTGTTTGTTATCGAATGACGTTTGACCCCTAACCCAAACCTAAGTCCAAGCTAGCTAACTTAATAGTTAATTACCACTTACCTTGGTAAGCACATCAAGCAGTGTGACGGCGCAGGGTGAAGATTTACTGGCATTTCCACGTTCCCTGGTTGGGGCGCTAATTTGGGAAACGCTCCTATTGGTCGTATTACATGACAGACGACTTCTACGGTCCTATAGATTTGGGGACTTGTTGAAATCAACCCATCGCGGTGTAGTTCGTTATAGCATAACGTTAGCTTTTTACTTTTCTCAACTGCATTAACTCTTCAAACTTCATAACAATGGTGTTCATCTGTAAAGGTTATGCAGCTGAACAAAAAAGTATGCATCAGAAATGTGTGTTTGACACAGCTTATTTTCTGCAATCATCCAAAATCCAATGCAAAAATCCCATAGGCGAATTCTCTTAGGAACCACCGGCGCCATTTCTTGGCCAACAAAAATATGTCATCACTATACCGGTCAATGTCTATACTGACGTCCCAACTAAGTCAGTCAGTCACATTAATCAGCCTCTGTCTAAGGTTTAAGATTCCGACCTGTGACATCATAGATCAAAGGCCACTTTCTGTTATATAAATGTAAACAAACCAAAATGTAATACACACTAGCTGTGTCCCATTTAATTCCATTTTAGACTTTGGTTATGAATATTGCCAGAAATTATATTTTAGTAATTACGTTACTGTAAACGTTATTAGCTTGCTTACCTAGCATTCACATATCCGGGCCATAGACTGCAAAAAGAATGGACGGGACAAGGTCCTACACCCCACCTTCTCAATAATAACAGGTAGGATGTGGGTCAAACATCATTTTTTCCCAAACCTGAACTTTGGTCTCTCAAACCAGTCCCTCGTAGTGTCTCAGGTTGTCTCAGCATGTTCCTGAACTGTCTCAAATGGGTTCTTGGAAGTGTCCCCAGTTGTCCTGGCTAATTTCTGGACTGTCTCAAGTTGGTCCCTTGTAGTGTCTTCAGTTTTTTGAAGTGATTCCTGTACTGTCTCATTTGATTCCTGGTCTGTCCCTGGATGAGTCCCAAGTCATCTCAGTTTATTCCTGGACTGTCTCAGGCAACTTGGCTCCAAAGGTTCATACTCTCTGATGTTTTTGTCTATTATTTCCTCAGTGTTATTCTGTGGGGCAGAAGACAACGCTTTGCTCAGGTGAATGAAAGAGTTGGCACTGTCTCTGTTGCCGACACTTGCATTAGCAGAGGTGTTCGGGCGTGAAATGTTTCTTTAAATCTCCTCCATGGAGAGATATATGTCACGAGTTGAAAGAGCTAACTCGACCCAAGTGCAGATATTGGACAAAAAAATATTTATTTAAACAAAAAGGCAAAAACAAAAACTTACTTTGTTACTGAATCTCGAAAGTCCAAAAATAAAAGACCAAAGCACGGAGGGAAACACAGAGACGCTAACAACAACTTAAAACGGCAGTTGCTAAAAAGTAGCTAACTGAAACTACAGTGGTTGTCGGGGAGATTAAATGTTGTCACGCAGGGAACTCATCTCTGATCCACCTTACAGCCTTTAGTCATGTTTTTCAGTGCTCTTGTAAATATTAGGTTAAAAAACAACTTAATAAGCTACGGTTTCGCGAACTTGTCAAAACCGCTGATTAGATCGATGAAGCACAGTCGTGACGTCAAAATCAACTAGCCTGTCCTCCAACCTATACGACTCCACTGGTTGTTTGTGCAAGCGTCAAATTACGACCCATATTTACATTTTAGATGCAAGTGACCTCTCGCGGACGTATAAATAACCTTGATCCGGTGAATGTGTGTTTGTTATCGAATGACGTTTGACCCCTAACCCAAACCTAAGTCCAAGCTAGCTAACTTAATAGTTAATTACCACTTACCTTGGTAAGCACATCAAGCAGTGTGACGGTGCAGGGTGAAGATTTACTGGCATTTCCACGTTCCCTGGTTGGGGCGCTAATTTGGGAAACGCTCCTATTGGTCGTATTACATGACAGACGACTTCTACGGTCCTATAGATTTGGGGACTTGTTGAAATCAACCCATCGCGGTGTAGTTCGTTATAGCATAACGTTAGCTTTTTACTTTTCTCAACTGCATTAACTCTTCAAACTTCATAACAATGGTGTTCATCTGTAAAGGTTATGCAGCTGAACAAAAAAGTATGCATCAGAAATGTGTGTTTGACACAGCTTATTTTCTGCAATCATCCAAAATCCAATGCAAAAATCCCATAGGCGAATTCTCTTAGGAACCACCGGCGCCATTTCTTGGCCAACAAAAATATGTCATCACTATACCGGTCAATATCTACACTGACGTCCCAACTAAGTCAGTCAGTCACATTAATCAGCCTCTGTCTAAGGTTTAAGATTCCGACCTGTGACATCATAGATCAAAGGCCACTTTCTGTTATATAAATGTAAACAAACCAAAATGTAATACACACTAGCTGTGTCCCATTTAATTCCATTTTAGACTTTGGTTATGAATATTGCCAGAAATTATATTTTAGTAATTACGTTACTGTAAACGTTATTAGCTTGCTTACCTAGCATTCACATATCCGGGCCATAGACTGCAAAAAGAATGGACGGGACAAGGTCCTACACCCCACCTTCTCAATAATAACAGGTAGGATGTGGGTCAAACATCATTTTTTCCCAAACCTGAACTTTGGTCTCTCAAACCAGTCCCTCGTAGTGTCTCAGGTTGTCTCAGCATGTTCCTGAACTGTCTCAAATGGGTTCTTGGAAGTGTCCCCAGTTGTCCTGGCTAATTTCTGGACTGTCTCAAGTTGGTCCCTTGTAGTGTCTTCAGTTTTTTGAAGTGATTCCTGTACTGTCTCATTTGATTCCTGGTCTGTCCCTGGATGAGTCCCAAGTCATCTCAGTTTATTCCTGGACTGTCTCAGGCAACTTGGCTCCAAAGGTTCATACTCTCTGATGTTTTTGTCTATTATTTCCTCAGTGTTATTCTGTGGGGCAGAAGACAACGCTTTGCTCAGGTGAATGAAAGAGTTGGCACTATCTCTGTTGCCGACACTTGCATTAGCAGAGGTGTTCGGGCGTGAAATGTTTCTTTAAATCTCCTCCATGGAGAGATATATGTCACGAGTTGAAAGAGCTAACTCGACCCAAGTGCAGATATTGGACAAAAAAATATTTATTTAAACAAAAAGGCAAAAACAAAAACTTACTTTGTTACTGAATCTCGAAAGTCCAAAAGTAAAAGACCAAAGCACAGAGGGAAACACAGAGACGCTAACAACAACTTAAAACGGCAGTTGCTAAAAAGTAGCTAACTGAAACTACAGTGGTTGTCGGGGAGATTAAATGTTGTCACGCAGGGAACTCATCTCTGATCCACCTTACAGCCTTTAGTCATGTTTTTCAGTGCTCTTGTAAATATTAGGTTAAAAAACAACTTAATAAGCTACGGTTTCGTGAACTTGTCAAAACCGCTGATTAGATCGATGAAGCACAGTCGTGACGTCAAAATCAACTAGCCTGTCCTCCAACCTATACGACTCCACTGGTTGTTTGTGCAAGCGTCAAATTACGACCCATATTTACAGTTTAGATGCAAGTGACCTCTCGCGGACGTATAAATAACCTTGATCCGGTGAACGTGTGTTTGTTATCGAATGACGTTTGACCCCTAACCCAAACCTAAGTCCAAGCTAGCTAACTTAATAGTTAATTACCACTTACCTTGGTAAGCACATCAAGCAGTGTGACGGCGCAGGGTGAAGATTTACTGGCATTTCCACGTTCCCTGGTTGGGGCGCTAATTTGGGAAACGCTCCTATTGGTCGTATTACATGACAGACGACTTCTACGGTCCTATAGATTTGGGGACTTGTTGAAATCAACCCATCGCGGTGTAGTTCGTTATAGCATAACGTTAGCTTTTTACTTTTCTCAACTGCATTAACTCTTCAAACTTCATAACAATGGTGTTCATCTGTAAAGGTTATGCAGCTGAACAAAAAAGTATGCATCAGAAATGTGTGTTTGACACAGCTTATTTTCTGCAATCATCCAAAATCCAATGCAAAAATCCCATAGGCGAATTCTCTTAGGAACCACCGGCGCCATTTCTTGGCCAACAAAAATATGTCATCACTATACCGGTCAATGTCTATACTGACGTCCCAACTAAGTCAGTCAGTCACATTAATCAGCCTCTGTCTAAGGTTTAAGATTCCGACCTGTGACATCATAGATCAAAGGCCACTTTCTGTTATATAAATGTAAACAAACCAAAATGTAATACACACTAGCTGTGTCCCATTTAATTCCATTTTAGACTTTGGTTATGAATATTGCCAGAAATTATATTTTAGTAATTACGTTACTGTAAACGTTATTAGCTTGCTTACCTAGCATTCACATATCCGGGCCATAGACTGCAAAAAGAATGGACGGGACAAGGTCCTACACCCCACCTTCTCAATAATAACAGGTAGGATGTGGGTCAAACATCATTTTTTCCCAAACCTGAACTTTGGTCTCTCAAACCAGTCCCTCGTAGTGTCTCAGGTTGTCTCAGCATGTTCCTGAACTGTCTCAAATGGGTTCTTGGAAGTGTCCCCAGTTGTCCTGGCTAATTTCTGGACTGTCTCAAGTTGGTCCCTTGTAGTGTCTTCAGTTTTTTGAAGTGATTCCTGTACTGTCTCATTTGATTCCTGGTCTGTCCCTGGATGAGTCCCAAGTCATCTCAGTTTATTCCTGGACTGTCTCAGGCAACTTGGCTCCAAAGGTTCATACTCTCTGATGTTTTTGTCTATTATTTCCTCAGTGTTATTCTGTGGGGCAGAAGACAACGCTTTGCTCAGGTGAATGAAAGAGTTGGCACTGTCTCTGTTGCCGACACTTGCATTAGCAGAGGTGTTCGGGCGTGAAATGTTTCTTTAAATCTCCTCCATGGAGAGATATATGTCACGAGTTGAAAGAGCTAACTCGACCCAAGTGCAGATATTGGACAAAAAAATATTTATTTAAACAAAAAGGCAAAAACAAAAACTTACTTTGTTACTGAATCTCGAAAGTCCAAAAATAAAAGACCAAAGCACGGAGGGAAACACAGAGACGCTAACAACAACTTAAAACGGCAGTTGCTAAAAAGTAGCTAACTGAAACTACAGTGGTTGTCGGGGAGATTAAATGTTGTCACGCAGGGAACTCATCTCTGATCCACCTTACAGCCTTTAGTCATGTTTTTCAGTGCTCTTGTAAATATTAGGTTAAAAAACAACTTAATAAGCTACGGTTTCGCGAACTTGTCAAAACCGCTGATTAGATCGATGAAGCACAGTCGTGACGTCAAAATCAACTAGCCTGTCCTCCAACCTATACGACTCCACTGGTTGTTTGTGCAAGCGTCAAATTACGACCCATATTTACATTTTAGATGCAAGTGACCTCTTGCGGACGTATAAATAACCTTGATCCGGTGAATGTGTGTTTGTTATCGAATGACGTTTGACCCCTAACCCAAACCTAAGTCCAAGCTAGCTAACTTAATAGTTAATTACCACTTACCTTGGTAAGCACATCAAGCAGTGTGACGGTGCAGGGTGAAGATTTACTGGCATTTCCACGTTCCCTGGTTGGGGCGCTAATTTGGGAAACGCTCCTATTGGTCGTATTACATGGCAGACGACTTCTACGGTCCTATAGATTTGGGGACTTGTTGAAATCAACCCATCGCGGTGTAGTTCGTTATAGCATAACGTTAGCTTTTTACTTTTCTCAACTGCATTAACTCTTCAAACTTCATAACAATGGTGTTCATCTGTAAAGGTTATGCAGCTGAACAAAAAAGTATGCATCAGAAATGTGTGTTTGACACAGCTTATTTTCTGCAATCATCCAAAATCCAATGCAAAAATCCCATAGGCGAATTCTCTTAGGAACCACCGGCGCCATTTCTTGGCCAACAAAAATATGTCATCACTATACCGGTCAATGTCTATACTGACGTCCCAACTAAGTCAGTCAGTCACATTAATCAGCCTCTGTCTAAGGTTTAAGATTCCGACCTGTGACATCATAGATCAAAGGCCACTTTCTGTTATATAAATGTAAACAAACCAAAATGTAATACACACTAGCTGTGTCCCATTTAATTCCATTTTAGACTTTGGTTATGAATATTGCCAGAAATTATATTTTAGTAATTACGTTACTGTAAACGTTATTAGCTTGCTTACCTAGCATTCACATATCCGGGCCATAGACTGCAAAAAGAATGGACGGGACAAGGTCCTACACCCCACCTTCTCAATAATAACAGGTAGGATGTGGGTCAAACATCATTTTTTCCCAAACCTGAACTTTGGTCTCTCAAACCAGTCCCTCGTAGTGTCTCAGGTTGTCTCAGCATGTTCCTGAACTGTCTCAAATGGGTTCTTGGAAGTGTCCCCAGTTGTCCTGGCTAATTTCTGGACTGTCTCAAGTTGGTCCCTTGTAGTGTCTTCAGTTTTTTGAAGTGATTCCTGTACTGTCTCATTTGATTCCTGGTCTGTCCCTGGATGAGTCCCAAGTCATCTCAGTTTATTCCTGGACTGTCTCAGGCAACTTGGCTCCAAAGGTTCATACTCTCTGATGTTTTTGTCTATTATTTCCTCAGTGTTATTCTGTGGGGCAGAAGACAACGCTTTGCTCAGGTGAATGAAAGAGTTGGCACTGTCTCTGTTGCCGACACTTGCATTAGCAGAGGTGTTCGGGCGTGAAATGTTTCTTTAAATCTCCTCCATGGAGAGATATATGTCACGAGTTGAAAGAGCTAACTCGACCCAAGTGCAGATATTGGACAAAAAAATATTTATTTAAACAAAAAGGCAAAAACAAAAACTTACTTTGTTACTGAATCTCGAAAGTCCAAAAATAAAAGACCAAAGCACGGAGGGAAACACAGAGACGCTAACAACAACTTAAAACGGCAGTTGCTAAAAAGTAGCTAACTGAAACTACAGTGGTTGTCGGGGAGATTAAATGTTGTCACGCAGGGAACTCATCTCTGATCCACCTTACAGCCTTTAGTCATGTTTTTCAGTGCTCTTGTAAATATTAGGTTAAAAAACAACTTAATAAGCTACGGTTTCGCGAACTTGTCAAAACCGCTGATTAGATCGATGAAGCACAGTCGTGACGTCAAAATCAACTAGCCTGTCCTCCAACCTATACGACTCCACTGGTTGTTTGTGCAAGCGTCAAATTACGACCCATATTTACAGTTTAGATGCAAGTGACCTCTCGCGGACGTATAAATAACCTTGATCCGGTGAACGTGTGTTTGTTATCGAATGACGTTTGACCCCTAACCCAAACCTAAGTCCAAGCTAGCTAACTTAATAGTTAATTACCACTTACCTTGGTAAGCACATCAAGCAGTGTGACGGCGCAGGGTGAAGATTTACTGGCATTTCCACGTTCCCTGGTTGGGGCGCTAATTTGGGAAACGCTCCTATTGGTCGTATTACATGACAGACGACTTCTACGGTCCTATAGATTTGGGGACTTGTTGAAATCAACCCATCGCGGTGTAGTTCGTTATAGCATAACGTTAGCTTTTTACTTTTCTCAACTGCATTAACTCTTCAAACTTCATAACAATGGTGTTCATCTGTAAAGGTTATGCAGCTGAACAAAAAAGTATGCATCAGAAATGTGTGTTTGACACAGCTTATTTTCTGCAATCATCCAAAATCCAATGCAAAAATCCCATAGGCGAATTCTCTTAGGAACCACCGGCGCCATTTCTTGGCCAACAAAAATATGTCATCACTATACCGGTCAATGTCTATACTGACGTCCCAACTAAGTCAGTCAGTCACATTAATCAGCCTCTGTCTAAGGTTTAAGATTCCGACCTGTGACATCATAGATCAAAGGCCACTTTCTGTTATATAAATGTAAACAAACCAAAATGTAATACACACTAGCTGTGTCCCATTTAATTCCATTTTAGACTTTGGTTATGAATATTGCCAGAAATTATATTTTAGTAATTACGTTACTGTAAACGTTATTAGCTTGCTTACCTAGCATTCACATATCCGGGCCATAGACTGCAAAAAGAATGGACGGGACAAGGTCCTACACCCCACCTTCTCAATAATAACAGGTAGGATGTGGGTCAAACATCATTTTTTCCCAAACCTGAACTTTGGTCTCTCAAACCAGTCCCTCGTAGTGTCTCAGGTTGTCTCAGCATGTTCCTGAACTGTCTCAAATGGGTTCTTGGAAGTGTCCCCAGTTGTCCTGGCTAATTTCTGGACTGTCTCAAGTTGGTCCCTTGTAGTGTCTTCAGTTTTTTGAAGTGATTCCTGTACTGTCTCATTTGATTCCTGGTCTGTCCCTGGATGAGTCCCAAGTCATCTCAGTTTATTCCTGGACTGTCTCAGGCAACTTGGCTCCAAAGGTTCATACTCTCTGATGTTTTTGTCTATTATTTCCTCAGTGTTATTCTGTGGGGCAGAAGACAACGCTTTGCTCAGGTGAATGAAAGAGTTGGCACTGTCTCTGTTGCCGACACTTGCATTAGCAGAGGTGTTCGGGCGTGAAATGTTTCTTTAAATCTCCTCCATGGAGAGATATATGTCACGAGTTGAAAGAGCTAACTCGACCCAAGTGCAGATATTGGACAAAAAAATATTTATTTAAACAAAAAGGCAAAAACAAAAACTTACTTTGTTACTGAATCTCGAAAGTCCAAAAATAAAAGACCAAAGCACGGAGGGAAACACAGAGACGCTAACAACAACTTAAAACGGCAGTTGCTAAAAAGTAGCTAACTGAAACTACAGTGGTTGTCGGGGAGATTAAATGTTGTCACGCAGGGAACTCATCTCTGATCCACCTTACAGCCTTTAGTCATGTTTTTCAGTGCTCTTGTAAATATTAGGTTAAAAAACAACTTAATAAGCTACGGTTTCGCGAACTTGTCAAAACCGCTGATTAGATCGATGAAGCACAGTCGTGACGTCAAAATCAACTAGCCTGTCCTCCAACCTATACGACTCCACTGGTTGTTTGTGCAAGCGTCAAATTACGACCCATATTTACATTTTAGATGCAAGTGACCTCTTGCGGACGTATAAATAACCTTGATCCGGTGAATGTGTGTTTGTTATCGAATGACGTTTGACCCCTAACCCAAACCTAAGTCCAAGCTAGCTAACTTAATAGTTAATTACCACTTACCTTGGTAAGCACATCAAGCAGTGTGACGGTGCAGGGTGAAGATTTACTGGCATTTCCACGTTCCCTGGTTGGGGCGCTAATTTGGGAAACGCTCCTATTGGTCGTATTACATGGCAGACGACTTCTACGGTCCTATAGATTTGGGGACTTGTTGAAATCAACCCATCGCGGTGTAGTTCGTTATAGCATAACGTTAGCTTTTTACTTTTCTCAACTGCATTAACTCTTCAAACTTCATAACAATGGTGTTCATCTGTAAAGGTTATGCAGCTGAACAAAAAAGTATGCATCAGAAATGTGTGTTTGACACAGCTTATTTTCTGCAATCATCCAAAATCCAATGCAAAAATCCCATAGGCGAATTCTCTTAGGAACCACCGGCGCCATTTCTTGGCCAACAAAAATATGTCATCACTATACCGGTCAATGTCTATACTGACGTCCCAACTAAGTCAGTCAGTCACATTAATCAGCCTCTGTCTAAGGTTTAAGATTCCGACCTGTGACATCATAGATCAAAGGCCACTTTCTGTTATATAAATGTAAACAAACCAAAATGTAATACACACTAGCTGTGTCCCATTTAATTCCATTTTAGACTTTGGTTATGAATATTGCCAGAAATTATATTTTAGTAATTACGTTACTGTAAACGTTATTAGCTTGCTTACCTAGCATTCACATATCCGGGCCATAGACTGCAAAAAGAATGGACGGGACAAGGTCCTACACCCCACCTTCTCAATAATAACAGGTAGGATGTGGGTCAAACATCATTTTTTCCCAAACCTGAACTTTGGTCTCTCAAACCAGTCCCTCGTAGTGTCTCAGGTTGTCTCAGCATGTTCCTGAACTGTCTCAAATGGGTTCTTGGAAGTGTCCCCAGTTGTCCTGGCTAATTTCTGGACTGTCTCAAGTTGGTCCCTTGTAGTGTCTTCAGTTTTTTGAAGTGATTCCTGTACTGTCTCATTTGATTCCTGGTCTGTCCCTGGATGAGTCCCAAGTCATCTCAGTTTATTCCTGGACTGTCTCAGGCAACTTGGCTCCAAAGGTTCATACTCTCTGATGTTTTTGTCTATTATTTCCTCAGTGTTATTCTGTGGGGCAGAAGACAACGCTTTGCTCAGGTGAATGAAAGAGTTGGCACTGTCTCTGTTGCCGACACTTGCATTAGCAGAGGTGTTCGGGCGTGAAATGTTTCTTTAAATCTCCTCCATGGAGAGATATATGTCACGAGTTGAAAGAGCTAACTCGACCCAAGTGCAGATATTGGACAAAAAAATATTTATTTAAACAAAAAGGCAAAAACAAAAACTTACTTTGTTACTGAATCTCGAAAGTCCAAAAATAAAAGACCAAAGCACGGAGGGAAACACAGAGACGCTAACAACAACTTAAAACGGCAGTTGCTAAAAAGTAGCTAACTGAAACTACAGTGGTTGTCGGGGAGATTAAATGTTGTCACGCAGGGAACTCATCTCTGATCCACCTTACAGCCTTTAGTCATGTTTTTCAGTGCTCTTGTAAATATTAGGTTAAAAAACAACTTAATAAGCTACGGTTTCGCGAACTTGTCAAAACCGCTGATTAGATCGATGAAGCACAGTCGTGACGTCAAAATCAACTAGCCTGTCCTCCAACCTATACGACTCCACTGGTTGTTTGTGCAAGCGTCAAATTACGACCCATATTTACATTTTAGATGCAAGTGACCTCTCGCGGACGTATAAATAACCTTGATCCGGTGAATGTGTGTTTGTTATCGAATGACGTTTGACCCCTAACCCAAACCTAAGTCCAAGCTAGCTAACTTAATAGTTAATTACCACTTACCTTGGTAAGCACATCAAGCAGTGTGACGGTGCAGGGTGAAGATTTACTGGCATTTCCACGTTCCCTGGTTGGGGCGCTAATTTGGGAAACGCTCCTATTGGTCGTATTACATGACAGACGACTTCTACGGTCCTATAGATTTGGGGACTTGTTGAAATCAACCCATCGCGGTGTAGTTCGTTATAGCATAACGTTAGCTTTTTACTTTTCTCAACTGCATTAACTCTTCAAACTTCATAACAATGGTGTTCATCTGTAAAGGTTATGCAGCTGAACAAAAAAGTATGCATCAGAAATGTGTGTTTGACACAGCTTATTTTCTGCAATCATCCAAAATCCAATGCAAAAATCCCATAGGCGAATTCTCTTAGGAACCACCGGCGCCATTTCTTGGCCAACAAAAATATGTCATCACTATACCGGTCAATATCTACACTGACGTCCCAACTAAGTCAGTCAGTCACATTAATCAGCCTCTGTCTAAGGTTTAAGATTCCGACCTGTGACATCATAGATCAAAGGCCACTTTCTGTTATATAAATGTAAACAAACCAAAATGTAATACACACTAGCTGTGTCCCATTTAATTCCATTTTAGACTTTGGTTATGAATATTGCCAGAAATTATATTTTAGTAATTACGTTACTGTAAACGTTATTAGCTTGCTTACCTAGCATTCACATATCCGGGCCATAGACTGCAAAAAGAATGGACGGGACAAGGTCCTACACCCCACCTTCTCAATAATAACAGGTAGGATGTGGGTCAAACATCATTTTTTCCCAAACCTGAACTTTGGTCTCTCAAACCAGTCCCTCGTAGTGTCTCAGGTTGTCTCAGCATGTTCCTGAACTGTCTCAAATGGGTTCTTGGAAGTGTCCCCAGTTGTCCTGGCTAATTTCTGGACTGTCTCAAGTTGGTCCCTTGTAGTGTCTTCAGTTTTTTGAAGTGATTCCTGTACTGTCTCATTTGATTCCTGGTCTGTCCCTGGATGAGTCCCAAGTCATCTCAGTTTATTCCTGGACTGTCTCAGGCAACTTGGCTCCAAAGGTTCATACTCTCTGATGTTTTTGTCTATTATTTCCTCAGTGTTATTCTGTGGGGCAGAAGACAACGCTTTGCTCAGGTGAATGAAAGAGTTGGCACTATCTCTGTTGCCGACACTTGCATTAGCAGAGGTGTTCGGGCGTGAAATGTTTCTTTAAATCTCCTCCATGGAGAGATATATGTCACGAGTTGAAAGAGCTAACTCGACCCAAGTGCAGATATTGGACAAAAAAATATTTATTTAAACAAAAAGGCAAAAACAAAAACTTACTTTGTTACTGAATCTCGAAAGTCCAAAAGTAAAAGACCAAAGCACGGAGGGAAACACAGAGACGCTAACAACAACTTAAAACGGCAGTTGCTAAAAAGTAGCTAACTGAAACTACAGTGGTTGTCGGGGAGATTAAATGTTGTCACGCAGGGAACTCATCTCTGATCCACCTTACAGCCTTTAGTCATGTTTTTCAGTGCTCTTGTAAATATTAGGTTAAAAAACAACTTAATAAGCTACGGTTTCGCGAACTTGTCAAAACCGCTGATTAGATCGATGAAGCACAGTCGTGACGTCAAAATCAACTAGCCTGTCCTCCAACCTATACGACTCCACTGGTTGTTTGTGCAAGCGTCAAATTACGACCCATATTTACATTTTAGATGCAAGTGACCTCTCGCGGACGTATAAATAACCTTGATCCGGTGAATGTGTGTTTGTTATCGAATGACGTTTGACCCCTAACCCAAACCTAAGTCCAAGCTAGCTAACTTAATAGTTAATTACCACTTACCTTGGTAAGCACATCAAGCAGTGTGACGGCGCAGGGTGAAGATTTACTGGCATTTCCACGTTCCCTGGTTGGGGCGCTAATTTGGGAAACGCTCCTATTGGTCGTATTACATGACAGACGACTTCTACGGTCCTATAGATTTGGGGACTTGTTGAAATCAACCCATCGCGGTGTAGTTCGTTATAGCATAACGTTAGCTTTTTACTTTTCTCAACTGCATTAACTCTTCAAACTTCATAACAATGGTGTTCATCTGTAAAGGTTATGCAGCTGAACAAAAAAGTATGCATCAGAAATGTGTGTTTGACACAGCTTATTTTCTGCAATCATCCAAAATCCAATGCAAAAATCCCATAGGCGAATTCTCTTAGGAACCACCGGCGCCATTTCTTGGCCAACAAAAATATGTCATCACTATACCGGTCAATGTCTACACTGACGTCCCAACTAAGTCAGTCAGTCACATTAATCAGCCTCTGTCTAAGGTTTAAGATTCCGACCTGTGACATCATAGATCAAAGGCCACTTTCTGTTATATAAATGTAAACAAACCAAAATGTAATACACGCTAGCTGTGTCCCATTTAATTCCATTTTAGACTTTGGTTATGAATATTGCCAGAAATTATATTTTAGTAATTACGTTACTGTAAACGTTATTAGCTTGCTTACCTAGCATTCACATATCCGGGCCATAGACTGCAAAAAGAATGGACGGGACAAGGTCCTACACCCCACCTTCTCAATAATAACAGGTAGGATGTGGGTCAAACATCATTTTTTCCCAAACCTGAACTTTGGTCTCTCAAACCAGTCCCTCGTAGTGTCTCAGGTTGTCTCAGCATGTTCCTGAACTGTCTCAAATGGGTTCTTGGAAGTGTCCCCAGTTGTCCTGGCTAATTTCTGGACTGTCTCAAGTTGGTCCCTTGTAGTGTCTTCAGTTTTTTGAAGTGATTCCTGTACTGTCTCATTTGATTCCTGGTCTGTCCCTGGATGAGTCCCAAGTCATCTCAGTTTATTCCTGGACTGTCTCAGGCAACTTGGCTCCAAAGGTTCATACTCTCTGATGTTTTTGTCTATTATTTCCTCAGTGTTATTCTGTGGGGCAGAAGACAACGCTTTGCTCAGGTGAATGAAAGAGTTGGCACTATCTCTGTTGCCGACACTTGCATTAGCAGAGGTGTTCGGGCGTGAAATGTTTCTTTAAATCTCCTCCATGGAGAGATATATGTCACGAGTTGAAAGAGCTAACTCGACCCAAGTGCAGATATTGGACAAAAAAATATTTATTTAAACAAAAAGGCAAAAACAAAAACTTACTTTGTTACTGAATCTCGAAAGTCCAAAAATAAAAGACCAAAGCACGGAGGGAAACACAGAGACGCTAACAACAACTTAAAACGGCAGTTGCTAAAAAGTAGCTAACTGAAACTACAGTGGTTGTCGGGGAGATTAAATGTTGTCACGCAGGGAACTCATCTCTGATCCACCTTACAGCCTTTAGTCATGTTTTTCAGTGCTCTTGTAAATATTAGGTTAAAAAACAACTTAATAAGCTACGGTTTCGCGAACTTGTCAAAACCGCTGATTAGATCGATGAAGCACAGTCGTGACGTCAAAATCAACTAGCCTGTCCTCCAACCTATACGACTCCACTGGTTGTTTGTGCAAGCGTCAAATTACGACCCATATTTACATTTTAGATGCAAGTGACCTCTCGCGGACGTATAAATAACCTTGATCCGGTGAATGTGTGTTTGTTATCGAATGACGTTTGACCCCTAACCCAAACCTAAGTCCAAGCTAGCTAACTTAATAGTTAATTACCACTTACCTTGGTAAGCACATCAAGCAGTGTGACGGTGCAGGGTGAAGATTTACTGGCATTTCCACGTTCCCTGGTTGGGGCGCTAATTTGGGAAACGCTCCTATTGGTCGTATTACATGACAGACGACTTCTACGGTCCTATAGATTTGGGGACTTGTTGAAATCAACCCATCGCGGTGTAGTTCGTTATAGCATAACGTTAGCTTTTTACTTTTCTCAACTGCATTTACTCTTCAAACTTCATAACAATGGTGTTCATCTGTAAAGGTTATGCAGCTGAACAAAAAAGTATGCATCAGAAATGTGTGTTTGACACAGCTTATTTTCTGCAATCATCCAAAATCCAATGCAAAAATCCCATAGGCGAATTCTCTTAGGAACCACCGGCGCCATTTCTTGGCCAACAAAAATATGTCATCACTATACCGGTCAATGTCTATACTGACGTCCCAACTAAGTCAGTCAGTCACATTAATCAGCCTCTGTCTAAGGTTTAAGATTCCGACCTGTGACATCATAGATCAAAGGCCACTTTCTGTTATATAAATGTTTACAAACCAAAATGTAATACACACTAGCTGTGTCCCATTTAATTCCATTTTAGACTTTGGTTATGAATATTGCCAGAAATTATATTTTAGTAATTACGTTACTGTAAACGTTATTAGCTTGCTTACCTAGCATTCACATATCCGGGCCATAGACTGCAAAAAGAATGGACGGGACAAGGTCCTACACCCCACTTTCTCAATAATAACAGGTAGGATGTGGGTCAAACATCATTTTTTCCCAAACCTGAACTTTGGTCTCTCAAACCAGTCCCTCGTAGTGTCTCAGGTTGTCTCAGCATGTTCCTGAACTGTCTCAAATGGGTTCTTGGAAGTGTCCCCAGTTGTCCTGGCTAATTTCTGGACTGTCTCAAGTTGGTCCCTTGTAGTGTCTTCAGTTTTTTGAAGTGATTCCTGTACTGTCTCATTTGATTCCTGGTCTGTCCCTGGATGAGTCCCAAGTCATCTCAGTTTATTCCTGGACTGTCTCAGGCAACTTGGCTCCAAAGGTTCATACTCTCTGATGTTTTTGTCTATTATTTCCTCAGTGTTATTCTGTGGGGCAGAAGACAACGCTTTGCTCAGGTGAATGAAAGAGTTGGCACTATCTCTGTTGCCGACACTTGCATTAGCAGAGGTGTTCGGGCGTGAAATGTTTCTTTAAATCTCCTCCATGGAGAGATATATGTCACGAGTTGAAAGTGCTAACTCGACCCAAGTGCAGATATTGGACAAAAAAATATTTATTTAAACAAAAAGGCAAAAACAAAAACTTACTTAGTTACTGAATCTCGAAAGTCCAAAAATAAAAGACCAAACCAAGGAGGGAAACACAGAGACGCTAACAACAACTTAAAACGGCAGTTGCTAAAAAGTAGCTAACTGAAACTACAGTGGTTGTCGGGGAGATTAAATGTTGTCACGCAGGGAACTCATCTCTGATCCACCTTACAGCCTTTAGTCATGTTTTTCAGTGCTCTTGTAAATATTAGGTTAAAAAACAACTTAATAAGCTACGGTTTCGCGAACTTGTCAAAACCGCTGATTAGATCGATGAAGCACAGTCGTGACGTCAAAATCAACTAGCCTGTCCTCCAACCTATACGACTCCACTGGTTGTTTGTGCAAGCGTCAAATTACGACCCATATTTACATTTTAGATGCAAGTGACCTCTCGCGGACGTATAAATAACCTTGATCCGGTGAATGTGTGTTTGTTATCGAATGACGTTTGACCCCTAACCCAAACCTAAGTCCAAGCTAGCTAACTTAATAGTTAATTACCACTTACCTTGGTAAGCACATCAAGCAGTGTGACGGCGCAGGGTGAAGATTTACTGGCATTTCCACGTTCCCTGGTTGGGGCGCTAATTTGGGAAACGCTCCTATTGGTCGTATTACATGACAGACGACTTCTACGGTCCTATAGATTTGGGGACTTGTTGAAATCAACCCATCGCGGTGTAGTTCGTTATAGCATAACGTTAGCTTTTTACTTTTCTCAACTGCATTAACTCTTCAAACTTCATAACAATGGTGTTCATCTGTAAAGGTTATGCAGCTGAACAAAAAAGTATGCATCAGAAATGTGTGTTTGACACAGCTTATTTTCTGCAATCATCCAAAATCCAATGCAAAAATCCCATAGGCGAATTCTCTTAGGAACCACCGGCGCCATTTCTTGGCCAACAAAAATATGTCATCACTATACCGGTCAATGTCTACACTGACGTCCCAACTAAGTCAGTCAGTCACATTAATCAGCCTCTGTCTAAGGTTTAAGATTCCGACCTGTGACATCATAGATCAAAGGCCACTTTCTGTTATATAAATGTAAACAAACCAAAATGTAATACACGCTAGCTGTGTCCCATTTAATTCCATTTTAGACTTTGGTTATGAATATTGCCAGAAATTATATTTTAGTAATTACGTTACTGTAAACGTTATTAGCTTGCTTACCTAGCATTCACATATCCGGGCCATAGACTGCAAAAAGAATGGACGGGACAAGGTCCTACACCCCACCTTCTCAATAATAACAGGTAGGATGTGGGTCAAACATCATTTTTTCCCAAACCTGAACTTTGGTCTCTCAAACCAGTCCCTCGTAGTGTCTCAGGTTGTCTCAGCATGTTCCTGAACTGTCTCAAATGGGTTCTTGGAAGTGTCCCCAGTTGTCCTGGCTAATTTCTGGACTGTCTCAAGTTGGTCCCTTGTAGTGTCTTCAGTTTTTTGAAGTGATTCCTGTACTGTCTCATTTGATTCCTGGTCTGTCCCTGGATGAGTCCCAAGTCATCTCAGTTTATTCCTGGACTGTCTCAGGCAACTTGGCTCCAAAGGTTCATACTCTCTGATGTTTTTGTCTATTATTTCCTCAGTGTTATTCTGTGGGGCAGAAGACAACGCTTTGCTCAGGTGAATGAAAGAGTTGGCACTATCTCTGTTGCCGACACTTGCATTAGCAGAGGTGTTCGGGCGTGAAATGTTTCTTTAAATCTCCTCCATGGAGAGATATATGTCACGAGTTGAAAGAGCTAACTCGACCCAAGTGCAGATATTGGACAAAAAAATATTTATTTAAACAAAAAGGCAAAAACAAAAACTTACTTTGTTACTGAATCTCGAAAGTCCAAAAATAAAAGACCAAAGCACGGAGGGAAACACAGAGACGCTAACAACAACTTAAAACGGCAGTTGCTAAAAAGTAGCTAACTGAAACTACAGTGGTTGTCGGGGAGATTAAATGTTGTCACGCAGGGAACTCATCTCTGATCCACCTTACAGCCTTTAGTCATGTTTTTCAGTGCTCTTGTAAATATTAGGTTAAAAAACAACTTAATAAGCTACGGTTTCGCGAACTTGTCAAAACCGCTGATTAGATCGATGAAGCACAGTCGTGACGTCAAAATCAACTAGCCTGTCCTCCAACCTATACGACTCCACTGGTTGTTTGTGCAAGCGTCAAATTACGACCCATATTTACATTTTAGATGCAAGTGACCTCTCGCGGACGTATAAATAACCTTGATCCGGTGAATGTGTGTTTGTTATCGAATGACGTTTGACCCCTAACCCAAACCTAAGTCCAAGCTAGCTAACTTAATAGTTAATTACCACTTACCTTGGTAAGCACATCAAGCAGTGTGACGGTGCAGGGTGAAGATTTACTGGCATTTCCACGTTCCCTGGTTGGGGCGCTAATTTGGGAAACGCTCCTATTGGTCGTATTACATGACAGACGACTTCTACGGTCCTATAGATTTGGGGACTTGTTGAAATCAACCCATCGCGGTGTAGTTCGTTATAGCATAACGTTAGCTTTTTACTTTTCTCAACTGCATTAACTCTTCAAACTTCATAACAATGGTGTTCATCTGTAAAGGTTATGCAGCTGAACAAAAAAGTATGCATCAGAAATGTGTGTTTGACACAGCTTATTTTCTGCAATCATCCAAAATCCAATGCAAAAATCCCATAGGCGAATTCTCTTAGGAACCACCGGCGCCATTTCTTGGCCAACAAAAATATGTCATCACTATACCGGTCAATGTCTATACTGACGTCCCAACTAAGTCAGTCAGTCACATTAATCAGCCTCTGTCTAAGGTTTAAGATTCCGACCTGTGACATCATAGATCAAAGGCCACTTTCTGTTATATAAATGTTTACAAACCAAAATGTAATACACACTAGCTGTGTCCCATTTAATTCCATTTTAGACTTTGGTTATGAATATTGCCAGAAATTATATTTTAGTAATTACGTTACTGTAAACGTTATTAGCTTGCTTACCTAGCATTCACATATCCGGGCCATAGACTGCAAAAAGAATGGACGGGACAAGGTCCTACACCCCACTTTCTCAATAATAACAGGTAGGATGTGGGTCAAACATCATTTTTTCCCAAACCTGAACTTTGGTCTCTCAAACCAGTCCCTCGTAGTGTCTCAGGTTGTCTCAGCATGTTCCTGAACTGTCTCAAATGGGTTCTTGGAAGTGTCCCCAGTTGTCCTGGCTAATTTCTGGACTGTCTCAAGTTGGTCCCTTGTAGTGTCTTCAGTTTTTTGAAGTGATTCCTGTACTGTCTCATTTGATTCCTGGTCTGTCCCTGGATGAGTCCCAAGTCATCTCAGTTTATTCCTGGACTGTCTCAGGCAACTTGGCTCCAAAGGTTCATACTCTCTGATGTTTTTGTCTATTATTTCCTCAGTGTTATTCTGTGGGGCAGAAGACAACGCTTTGCTCAGGTGAATGAAAGAGTTGGCACTATCTCTGTTGCCGACACTTGCATTAGCAGAGGTGTTCGGGCGTGAAATGTTTCTTTAAATCTCCTCCATGGAGAGATATATGTCACGAGTTGAAAGTGCTAACTCGACCCAAGTGCAGATATTGGACAAAAAAATATTTATTTAAACAAAAAGGCAAAAACAAAAACTTACTTAGTTACTGAATCTCGAAAGTCCAAAAATAAAAGACCAAACCAAGGAGGGAAACACAGAGACGCTAACAACAACTTAAAACGGCAGTTGCTAAAAAGTAGCTAACTGAAACTACAGTGGTTGTCGGGGAGATTAAATGTTGTCACGCAGGGAACTCATCTCTGATCCACCTTACAGCCTTTAGTCATGTTTTTCAGTGCTCTTGTAAATATTAGGTTAAAAAACAACTTAATAAGCTACGGTTTCGCGAACTTGTCAAAACCGCTGATTAGATCGATGAAGCACAGTCGTGACGTCAAAATCAACTAGCCTGTCCTCCAACCTATACGACTCCACTGGTTGTTTGTGCAAGCGTCAAATTACGACCCATATTTACATTTTAGATGCAAGTGACCTCTCGCGGACGTATAAATAACCTTGATCCGGTGAATGTGTGTTTGTTATCGAATGACGTTTGACCCCTAACCCAAACCTAAGTCCAAGCTAGCTAACTTAATAGTTAATTACCACTTACCTTGGTAAGCACATCAAGCAGTGTGACGGTGCAGGGTGAAGATTTACTGGCATTTCCACGTTCCCTGGTTGGGGCGCTAATTTGGGAAACGCTCCTATTGGTCGTATTACATGACAGACGACTTCTACGATCCTATAGATTTGGGGACTTGTTGAAATCAACCCATCGCGGTGTAGTTCGTTATAGCATAACGTTAGCTTTTTACTTTTCTCAACTGCATTAACTCTTCAAACTTCATAACAATGGTGTTCATCTGTAAAGGTTATGCAGCTGAACAAAAAAGTATGCATCAGAAATGTGTGTTTGACACAGCTTATTTTCTGCAATCATCCAAAATCCAATGCAAAAATCCCATAGGCGAATTCTCTTAGGAACCACCGGCGCCATTTCTTGGCCAACAAAAATATGTCATCACTATACCGGTCAATGTCTATACTGACGTCCCAACTAAGTCAGTCAGTCACATTAATCAGCCTCTGTCTAAGGTTTAAGATTCCGACCTGTGACATCATAGATCAAAGGCCACTTTCTGTTATATAAATGTAAACAAACCAAAATGTAATACACACTAGCTGTGTCCCATTTAATTCCATTTTAGACTTTGGTTATGAATATTGCCAGAAATTATATTTTAGTAATTACGTTACTGTAAACGTTATTAGCTTGCTTACCTAGCATTCACATATCCGGGCCATAGACTGCAAAAAGAATGGACGGGACAAGGTCCTACACCCCACCTTCTCAATAATAACAGGTAGGATGTGGGTCAAACATCATTTTTTCCCAAACCTGAACTTTGGTCTCTCAAACCAGTCCCTCGTAGTGTCTCAGGTTGTCTCAGCATGTTCCTGAACTGTCTCAAATGGGTTCTTGGAAGTGTCCCCAGTTGTCCTGGCTAATTTCTGGACTGTCTCAAGTTGGTCCCTTGTAGTGTCTTCAGTTTTTTGAAGTGATTCCTGTACTGTCTCATTTGATTCCTGGTCTGTCCCTGGATGAGTCCCAAGTCATCTCAGTTTATTCCTGGACTGTCTCAGGCAACTTGGCTCCAAAGGTTCATACTCTCTGATGTTTTTGTCTATTATTTCCTCAGTGTTATTCTGTGGGGCAGAAGACAACGCTTTGCTCAGGTGAATGAAAGAGTTGGCACTGTCTCTGTTGCCGACACTTGCATTAGCAGAGGTGTTCGGGCGTGAAATGTTTCTTTAAATCTCCTCCATGGAGAGATATATGTCACGAGTTGAAAGAGCTAACTCGACCCAAGTGCAGATATTGGACAAAAAAATATTTATTTAAACAAAAAGGCAAAAACAAAAACTTACTTTGTTACTGAATCTCGAAAGTCCAAAAATAAAAGACCAAAGCACGGAGGGAAACACAGAGACGCTAACAACAACTTAAAACGGCAGTTGCTAAAAAGTAGCTAACTGAAACTACAGTGGTTGTCGGGGAGATTAAATGTTGTCACGCAGGGAACTCATCTCTGATCCACCTTACAGCCTTTAGTCATGTTTTTCAGTGCTCTTGTAAATATTAGGTTAAAAAACAACTTAATAAGCTACGGTTTCGCGAACTTGTCAAAACCGCTGATTAGATCGATGAAGCACAGTCGTGACGTCAAAATCAACTAGCCTGTCCTCCAACCTATACGACTCCACTGGTTGTTTGTGCAAGCGTCAAATTACGACCCATATTTACATTTTAGATGCAAGTGACCTCTCGCGGACGTATAAATAACCTTGATCCGGTGAATGTGTGTTTGTTATCGAATGACGTTTGACCCCTAACCCAAACCTAAGTCCAAGCTAGCTAACTTAATAGTTAATTACCACTTACCTTGGTAAGCACATCAAGCAGTGTGACGGTGCAGGGTGAAGATTTACTGGCATTTCCACGTTCCCTGGTTGGGGCGCTAATTTGGGAAACGCTCCTATTGGTCGTATTACATGACAGACGACTTCTACGGTCCTATAGATTTGGGGACTTGTTGAAATCAACCCATCGCGGTGTAGTTCGTTATAGCATAACGTTAGCTTTTTACTTTTCTCAACTGCATTAACTCTTCAAACTTCATAACAATGGTGTTCATCTGTAGAGGTTATGCAGCTGAACAAAAAAGTATGCATCAGAAATGTGTGTTTGACACAGCTTATTTTCTGCAATCATCCAAAATCCAATGCAAAAATCCCATAGGCGAATTCTCTTAGGAACCACCGGCGCCATTTCTTGGCCAACAAAAATATGTCATCACTATACCGGTCAATGTCTATACTGACGTCCTAACTAAGTCAGTCAGTCACATTAATCAGCCTCTGTCTAAGGTTTAAGATTCCGACCTGTGACATCATAGATCAAAGGCCACTTTCTGTTATATAAATGTAAACAAACCAAAATGTAATACACACTAGCTGTGTCCCATTTAATTCCATTTTAGACTTTGGTTATGAATATTGCCAGAAATTATATTTTAGTAATTACGTTACTGTAAAGGTTATTAGCTTGCTTACCTAGCATTCACATATCCGGGCCATAGACTGCAAAAAGAATGGACGGGACAAGGTCCTACACCCCACCTTCTCAATAATAACAGGTAGGATGTGGGTCAAACATCATTTTTTCCCAAACCTGAACTTTGGTCTCTCAAACCAGTCCCTCGTAGTGTCTCAGGTTGTCTCAGCATGTTCCTGAACTGTCTCAAATGGGTTCTTGGAAGTGTCCCCAGTTGTCCTGGCTAATTTCTGGATTGTCTCAAGTTGGTCCCTTGTAGTGTCTTCAGTTTTTTGAAGTGATTCCTGTACTGTCTCATTTGATTCCTGGTCTGTCCCTGGATGAGTCCCAAGTCATCTCAGTTTATTCCTGGACTGTCTCAGGCAACTTGGCTCCAAAGGTTCATACTCTCTGATGTTTTTGTCTATTATTTCCTCAGTGTTATTCTGTGGGGCAGAAGACAACGCTTTGCTCAGGTGAATGAAAGAGTTGGCACTATCTCTGTTGCCGACACTTGCATTAGCAGAGGTGTTCGGGCGTGAAATGTTTCTTTAAACCTCCTCCATGGAGAGATATATGTCACGAGTTGAAAGAGCTAACTCGACCCAAGAGCAGATATTGGACAAAAAAATATTTATTTAAACAAAAAGGCAAAAACAAAAACTTACTTAGTTACTGAATCTCGAAAGTCCAAAAATAAAAGACGAAAGCACGGAGGGAAACACAGAGACGCTAACAACAACTTAAAACGGCAGTTGCTAAAAAGTAGCTAACTGAAACTACAGTGGTTGTCGGGGAGATTAAATGTTGTCACGCAGGGAACTCATCTCTGATCCACCTTACAGCCTTTAGTCATGTTTTTCAGTGCTCTTGTAAATATTAGGTTAAAAAACAACTTAATAAGCTACGGTTTCGCGAACTTGTCAAAACCGCTGATTAGATCGATGAAGCACAGTCGTGACGTCAAAATCAACTAGCCTGTCCTCCAACCTATACGACTCCACTGGTTGTTTGTGCAAGCGTCAAATTACGACCCATATTTACATTTTAGATGCAAGTGACCTCTCGCGGACGTATAAATATCCTTGATCCGGTGAATGTGTGTTTGTTATCGAATGACATTTGACCCCTAACCCAAACCTAAGTCCAAGCTAGCTAACTTAATAGTTAATTACCACTTACCTTGGTAAGCACATCAAGCAGTGTGACCGTGCAGGGTGAAGATTTACTGGCATTTCCACGTTCCCTGGTTGGGGCGCTAATTTGGGAAACGCTCCTATTGGTCGTATTACATGACAGACGACTTCTACGGTCCTATAGATTTGGGGACTTGTTGAAATCAACCCATCGCGGTGTAGTTCGTTATAGCATAACGTTAGCTTTTTACTTTTCTCAACTGCATTAACTCTTCAAACTTCATAACAATGGTGTTCATCTGTAAAGGTTATGCAGCTGAACAAAAAAGTATGCATCAGAAATGTGTGTTTGACACAGCTTATTTTCTGCAATCATCCAAAATCCAATGCAAAAATCCCATAGGCGAATTCTCTTAGGAACCACCGGCGCCATTTCTTGGCCAACAAAAATATGTCATCACTATACCGGTCAATGTCTATACTGACGTCCTAACTAAGTCAGTCAGTCACATTAATCAGCCTCTGTCTAAGGTTTAAGATTCCGACCTGTGACATCATAGATCAAAGGCCACTTTCTATTATATAAATGTAAACAACCCAAAATGTAATACACACTAGCTGTGTCCCATTTAATTCCATTTTAGACTTTGGTTATGAGTATTGCCAGAAATTATATTTTAGTAATTACGTTACTGTAAACGTTATTAGCTTGCTTACCTAGCAGTCACATATCCGGGCCATAGACTGCAAAAAGAATGGACGGGACAAGGTCATACACCCCACCTTCTCAATAATAACAGGTAGGATGTGGGTCAAACATCATTTTTTCCCAAACCTGAACTTTGGTCTCTCAAACCAGTCCCTCGTAGTGTCTCAGGTTGTCTCAGCATGTTCCTGAACTGTCTCAAATGGGTTCTTGGAAGTGTCCCCAGTTGTCCTGGCTAATTTCTGGACTGTCTCAAGTTGGTCCCTTGTAGTGTCTTCAGTTTTTTGAAGTGATTCCTGTACTGTCTCATTTGATTCCTGGTCTGTCCCTGGATGAGTCCCAAGTCATCTCAGTTTATTCCTGGACTGTCTCAGGCAACTTGGCTCCAAAGGTTCATACTCTCTGATGTTTTTGTCTATTATTTCCTCAGTGTTATTCTGTGGGGCAGAAGACAACGCTTTGCTCAGGTGAATGAAAGAGTTGGCACTATCTCTGTTGCCGACACTTGCATTAGCAGAGGTGTTCGGGCGTGAAATGTTTCTTTAAACCTCCTCCATGGAGAGATATATGTCACGAGTTGAAAGGGCTAACTCGACCCAAGTGCAGATATTGGACAAAAAAATATTTATTTAAACAAAAAGGCAAAAACAAAAACTTACTTAGTTACTGAATCTCGAAAGCCCAAAAATAAAAGACGAAAGCACGGAGGGAAACACAGAGACGCTAACAACAACTTAAAACGACAGTTGCTAAAAAGTAGCTAACTGAAACTACAGTGGTTGTCGGGGAGATTAAATGTTGTCACGCAGGGAACTCATCTCTGATCCACCTTACAGCCTTTAGTCATGTTTTTCAGTGCTCTTGTAAATATTAGGTTAAAAAACAACTTAATAAGCTACGGTTTCGCGAACTTGTCAAAACCGCTGATTAGATCGATGAAGCACAGTCGTGACGTCAAAATCAACTAGCCTGTCCTCCAACCTATACGACTCCACTGGTTGTTTGTGAAAGCGTCAAATTACGACCCATATTTACATTTTAGATGCAAGTGACCTCTCGCGGACGTATAAATAACCTTGATCCGGTGAATGTGTGTTTGTTATCGAATGACATTTGACCCCTAACCCAAACCTAAGTCCAAGCTAGCTAACTTAATAGTTAATTACCACTTACCTTGGTAAGCACATCAAGCAGTGTGACGGTGCAGGGTGAAGATTTACTGGCATTTCCACGTTCCCTGGTTGGGGCGCTAATTTGGGAAACGCTCCTATTGGTCGTATTACATGACAGACGACTTCTACGGTCCTATAGATTTGGGGACTTGTTGAAATCAACCCATCGCGGTGTAGTTCGTTATAGCATAACGTTAGCTTTTTACTTTTCTCAACTGCATTAACTCTTCAAACTTCATAACAATGGTGTTCATCTGTAGAGGTTATGCAGCTGAACAAAAAAGTATGCATCAGAAATGTGTGTTTGACACAGCTTATTTTCTGCAATCATCCAAAATCCAATGCAAAAATCCCATAGGCGAATTCTCTTAGGAACCACCGGCGCCATTTCTTGGCCAACAAAAATATGTCATCACTATACCGGTCAATGTCTATACTGACGTCCTAACTAAGTCAGTCAGTCACATTAATCAGCCTCTGTCTAAGGTTTAAGATTCCGACCTGTGACATCATAGATCAAAGGCCACTTTCTGTTATATGAATGTAAACAAACCAAAATGTAATACACACTAGCTGTGTCCCATTTAATTCCATTGTAGACTTTGGTTATGAATATTGCCAGAAATTATATTTTAGTAATTACGTTACTGTAAAGGTTATTAGCTTGCTTACCTAGCATTCACATATCCGGGCCATAGACTGCAAAAAGAATGGACGGGACAAGGTCCTACACCCCACCTTCTCAATAATAACAGGTAGGATGTGGGTCAAACATCATTTTTTCCCAAACCTGAACTTTGGTCTCTCAAACCAGTCCCTCGTAGTGTCTCAGGTTGTCTCAGCATGTTCCTGAACTGTCTCAAATGGGTTCTTGGAAGTGTCCCCAGTTGTCCTGGCTAATTTCTGGATTGTCTCAAGTTGGTCCCTTGTAGTGTCTTCAGTTTTTTGAAGTGATTCCTGTACTGTCTCATTTGATTCCTGGTCTGTCCCTGGATGAGTCCCAAGTCATCTCAGTTTATTCCTGGACTGTCTCAGGCAACTTGGCTCCAAAGGTTCATACTCTCTGATGTTTTTGTCTATTATTTCCTCAGTGTTATTCTGTGGGGCAGAAGACAACGCTTTGCTCAGGTGAATGAAAGAGTTGGCACTATCTCTGTTGCCGACACTTGCATTAGCAGAGGTGTTCGGGCGTGAAATGTTTCTTTAAACCTCCTCCATGGAGAGATATATGTCACGAGTTGAAAGAGCTAACTCGACCCAAGAGCAGATATTGGACAAAAAAATATTTATTTAAACAAAAAGGCAAAAACAAAAACTTACTTAGTTACTGAATCTCGAAAGTCCAAAAATAAAAGACGAAAGCACGGAGGGAAACACAGAGACGCTAACAACAACTTAAAACGGCAGTTGCTAAAAAGTAGCTAACTGAAACTACAGTGGTTGTCGGGGAGATTAAATGTTGTCACGCAGGGAACTCATCTCTGATCCACCTTACAGCCTTTAGTCATGTTTTTCAGTGCTCTTGTAAATATTAGGTTAAAAAACAACTTAATAAGCTACGGTTTCGCGAACTTGTCAAAACCGCTGATTAGATCGATGAAGCACAGTCGTGACGTCAAAATCAACTAGCCTGTCCTCCAACCTATACGACTCCACTGGTTGTTTGTGCAAGCGTCAAATTACGACCCATATTTACATTTTAGATGCAAGTGACCTCTCGCGGACGTATAAATATCCTTGATCCGGTGAATGTGTGTTTGTTATCGAATGACATTTGACCCCTAACCCAAACCTAAGTCCAAGCTAGCTAACTTAATAGTTAATTACCACTTACCTTGGTAAGCACATCAAGCAGTGTGACCGTGCAGGGTGAAGATTTACTGGCATTTCCACGTTCCCTGGTTGGGGCGCTAATTTGGGAAACGCTCCTATTGGTCGTATTACATGACAGACGACTTCTACGGTCCTATAGATTTGGGGACTTGTTGAAATCAACCCATCGCGGTGTAGTTCGTTATAGCATAACGTTAGCTTTTTACTTTTCTCAACTGCATTAACTCTTCAAACTTCATAACAATGGTGTTCATCTGTAAAGGTTATGCAGCTGAACAAAAAAGTATGCATCAGAAATGTGTGTTTGACACAGCTTATTTTCTGCAATCATCCAAAATCCAATGCAAAAATCCCATAGGCGAATTCTCTTAGGAACCACCGGCGCCATTTCTTGGCCAACAAAAATATGTCATCACTATACCGGTCAATGTCTATACTGACGTCCTAACTAAGTCAGTCAGTCACATTAATCAGCCTCTGTCTAAGGTTTAAGATTCCGACCTGTGACATCTTAGATCAAAGGCCACTTTCTATTATATAAATGTAAACAACCCAAAATGTAATACACACTAGCTGTGTCCCATTTAATTCCATTTTAGACTTTGGTTATGAGTATTGCCAGAAATTATATTTTAGTAATTACGTTACTGTAAACGTTATTAGCTTGCTTACCTAGCAGTCACATATCCGGGCCATAGACTGCAAAAAGAATGGACGGGACAAGGTCATACACCCCACCTTCTCAATAATAACAGGTAGGATGTGGGTCAAACATCATTTTTTCCCAAACCTGAACTTTGGTCTCTCAAACCAGTCCCTCGTAGTGTCTCAGGTTGTCTCAGCATGTTCCTGAACTGTCTCAAATGGGTTCTTGGAAGTGTCCCCAGTTGTCCTGGCTAATTTCTGGACTGTCTCAAGTTGGTCCCTTGTAGTGTCTTCAGTTTTTTGAAGTGATTCCTGTACTGTCTCATTTGATTCCTGGTCTGTCCCTGGATGAGTCCCAAGTCATCTCAGTTTATTCCTGGACTGTCTCAGGCAACTTGGCTCCAAAGGTTCATACTCTCTGATGTTTTTGTCTATTATTTCCTCAGTGTTATTCTGTGGGGCAGAAGACAACGCTTTGCTCAGGTGAATGAAAGAGTTGGCACTATCTCTGTTGCCGACACTTGCATTAGCAGAGGTGTTCGGGCGTGAAATGTTTCTTTAAATCTCCTCCATGGAGAGATATATGTCACGAGTTGAAAGAGCTAACTCGACCCAAGTGCAGATATTGGACAAAAAAATATTTATTTAAACAAAAAGGCAAAAACAAAAACTTACTTAGTTACTGAATCTCGAAAGTCCAAAAATAAAAGACCAAACCAAGGAGGGAAACGCAGAGACGCTAACAACAACTTAAAACGGCAGTTGCTAAAAAGTAGCTAACTGAAACTACAGTGGTTGTCGGGGAGATTAAATGTTGTCACGCAGGGAACTCATCTCTGATCCACCTTACAGCCTTTAGTCATGTTTTTCAGTACTCTTGTAAATATTAGGTTAAAAAACAACTTAATAAGCTACGGTTTCGCGAACTTGTCAAAACCGCTGATTAGATCGATGAAGCACAGTCGTGACGTCAAAATCAACTAGCCTGTCCTCCAACCTATACGACTCCACTGGTTGTTTGTGCAAGCGTCAAATTACGACCCATATTTACAGTTTAGATGCAAGTGACCTCTCGCGGACGTATAAATAACCTTGATCCGGTGAACGTGTGTTTGTTATCGAATGACGTTTGACCCCTAACCCAAACCTAAGTCCAAGCTAGCTAACTTAATAGTTAATTACCACTTACCTTGGTAAGCACATCAAGCAGTGTGACGGCGCAGGGTGAAGATTTACTGGCATTTCCACGTTCCCTGGTTGGGGCGCTAATTTGGGAAACGCTCCTATTGGTCGTATTACATGACAGACGACTTCTACGGTCCTATAGATTTGGGGACTTGTTGAAATCAACCCATCGCGGTGTAGTTCGTTATAGCATAACGTTAGCTTTTTACTTTTCTCAACTGCATTAACTCTTCAAACTTCATAACAATGGTGTTCATCTGTAAAGGTTATGCAGCTGAACAAAAAAGTATGCATCAGAAATGTGTGTTTGACACAGCTTATTTTCTGCAATCATCCAAAATCCAATGCAAAAATCCCATAGGCGAATTCTCTTAGGAACCACCGGCGCCATTTCTTGGCCAACAAAAATATGTCATCACTATACCGGTCAATGTCTATACTGACGTCCCAACTAAGTCAGTCAGTCACATTAATCAGCCTCTGTCTAAGGTTTAAGATTCCGACCTGTGACATCATAGATCAAAGGCCACTTTCTGTTATATAAATGTAAACAAACCAAAATGTAATACACACTAGCTGTGTCCCATTTAATTCCATTTTAGACTTTGGTTATGAATATTGCCAGAAATTATATTTTAGTAATTACGTTACTGTAAACGTTATTAGCTTGCTTACCTAGCATTCACATATCCGGGCCATAGACTGCAAAAAGAATGGACGGGACAAGGTCCTACACCCCACCTTCTCAATAATAACAGGTAGGATGTGGGTCAAACATCATTTTTTCCCAAACCTGAACTTTGGTCTCTCAAACCAGTCCCTCGTAGTGTCTCAGGTTGTCTCAGCATGTTCCTGAACTGTCTCAAATGGGTTCTTGGAAGTGTCCCCAGTTGTCCTGGCTAATTTCTGGACTGTCTCAAGTTGGTCCCTTGTAGTGTCTTCAGTTTTTTGAAGTGATTCCTGTACTGTCTCATTTGATTCCTGGTCTGTCCCTGGATGAGTCCCAAGTCATCTCAGTTTATTCCTGGACTGTCTCAGGCAACTTGGCTCCAAAGGTTCATACTCTCTGATGTTTTTGTCTATTATTTCCTCAGTGTTATTCTGTGGGGCAGAAGACAACGCTTTGCTCAGGTGAATGAAAGAGTTGGCACTGTCTCTGTTGCCGACACTTGCATTAGCAGAGGTGTTCGGGCGTGAAATGTTTCTTTAAATCTCCTCCATGGAGAGATATATGTCACGAGTTGAAAGAGCTAACTCGACCCAAGTGCAGATATTGGACAAAAAAATATTTATTTAAACAAAAAGGCAAAAACAAAAACTTACTTTGTTACTGAATCTCGAAAGTCCAAAAATAAAAGACCAAAGCACGGAGGGAAACACAGAGACGCTAACAACAACTTAAAACGGCAGTTGCTAAAAAGTAGCTAACTGAAACTACAGTGGTTGTCGGGGAGATTAAATGTTGTCACGCAGGGAACTCATCTCTGATCCACCTTACAGCCTTTAGTCATGTTTTTCAGTGCTCTTGTAAATATTAGGTTAAAAAACAACTTAATAAGCTACGGTTTCGCGAACTTGTCAAAACCGCTGATTAGATCGATGAAGCACAGTCGTGACGTCAAAATCAACTAGCCTGTCCTCCAACCTATACGACTCCACTGGTTGTTTGTGCAAGCGTCAAATTACGACCCATATTTACATTTTAGATGCAAGTGACCTCTCGCGGACGTATAAATAACCTTGATCCGGTGAATGTGTGTTTGTTATCGAATGACGTTTGACCCCTAACCCAAACCTAAGTCCAAGCTAGCTAACTTAATAGTTAATTACCACTTACCTTGGTAAGCACATCAAGCAGTGTGACGGTGCAGGGTGAAGATTTACTGGCATTTCCACGTTCCCTGGTTGGGGCGCTAATTTGGGAAACGCTCCTATTGGTCGTATTACATGACAGACGACTTCTACGGTCCTATAGATTTGGGGACTTGTTGAAATCAACCCATCGCGGTGTAGTTCGTTATAGCATAACGTTAGCTTTTTACTTTTCTCAACTGCATTAACTCTTCAAACTTCATAACAATGGTGTTCATCTGTAAAGGTTATGCAGCTGAACAAAAAAGTATGCATCAGAAATGTGTGTTTGACACAGCTTATTTTCTGCAATCATCCAAAATCCAATGCAAAAATCCCATAGGCGAATTCTCTTAGGAACCACCGGCGCCATTTCTTGGCCAACAAAAATATGTCATCACTATACCGGTCAATGTCTATACTGACGTCCCAACTAAGTCAGTCAGTCACATTAATCAGCCTCTGTCTAAGGTTTAAGATTCCGACCTGTGACATCATAGATCAAAGGCCACTTTCTGTTATATAAATGTAAACAAACCAAAATGTAATACACACTAGCTGTGTCCCATTTAATTCCATTTTAGACTTTGGTTATGAATATTGCCAGAAATTATATTTTAGTAATTACGTTACTGTAAACGTTATTAGCTTGCTTACCTAGCATTCACATATCCGGGCCATAGACTGCAAAAAGAATGGACGGGACAAGGTCCTACACCCCACCTTCTCAATAATAACAGGTAGGATGTGGGTCAAACATCATTTTTTCCCAAACCTGAACTTTGGTCTCTCAAACCAGTCCCTCGTAGTGTCTCAGGTTGTCTCAGCATGTTCCTGAACTGTCTCAAATGGGTTCTTGGAAGTGTCCCCAGTTGTCCTGGCTAATTTCTGGACTGTCTCAAGTTGGTCCCTTGTAGTGTCTTCAGTTTTTTGAAGTGATTCCTGTACTGTCTCATTTGATTCCTGGTCTGTCCCTGGATGAGTCCCAAGTCATCTCAGTTTATTCCTGGACTGTCTCAGGCAACTTGGCTCCAAAGGTTCATACTCTCTGATGTTTTTGTCTATTATTTCCTCAGTGTTATTCTGTGGGGCAGAAGACAACGCTTTGCTCAGGTGAATGAAAGAGTTGGCACTGTCTCTGTTGCCGACACTTGCATTAGCAGAGGTGTTCGGGCGTGAAATGTTTCTTTAAATCTCCTCCATGGAGAGATATATGTCACGAGTTGAAAGAGCTAACTCGACCCAAGTGCAGATATTGGACAAAAAAATATTTATTTAAACAAAAAGGCAAAAACAAAAACTTACTTTGTTACTGAATCTCGAAAGTCCAAAAATAAAAGACCAAAGCACGGAGGGAAACACAGAGACGCTAACAACAACTTAAAACGGCAGTTGCTAAAAAGTAGCTAACTGAAACTACAGTGGTTGTCGGGGAGATTAAATGTTGTCACGCAGGGAACTCATCTCTGATCCACCTTACAGCCTTTAGTCATGTTTTTCAGTGCTCTTGTAAATATTAGGTTAAAAAACAACTTAATAAGCTACGGTTTCGCGAACTTGTCAAAACCGCTGATTAGATCGATGAAGCACAGTCGTGACGTCAAAATCAACTAGCCTGTCCTCCAACCTATACGACTCCACTGGTTGTTTGTGCAAGCGTCAAATTACGACCCATATTTACATTTTAGATGCAAGTGACCTCTCGCGGACGTATAAATAACCTTGATCCGGTGAATGTGTGTTTGTTATCGAATGACGTTTGACCCCTAACCCAAACCTAAGTCCAAGCTAGCTAACTTAATAGTTAATTACCACTTACCTTGGTAAGCACATCAAGCAGTGTGACGGTGCAGGGTGAAGATTTACTGGCATTTCCACGTTCCCTGGTTGGGGCGCTAATTTGGGAAACGCTCCTATTGGTCGTATTACATGACAGACGACTTCTACGATCCTATAGATTTGGGGACTTGTTGAAATCAACCCATCGCGGTGTAGTTCGTTATAGCATAACGTTAGCTTTTTACTTTTCTCAACTGCATTAACTCTTCAAACTTCATAACAATGGTGTTCATCTGTAAAGGTTATGCAGCTGAACAAAAAAGTATGCATCAGAAATGTGTGTTTGACACAGCTTATTTTCTGCAATCATCCAAAATCCAATGCAAAAATCCCATAGGCGAATTCTCTTAGGAACCACCGGCGCCATTTCTTGGCCAACAAAAATATGTCATCACTATACCGGTCAATGTCTATACTGACGTCCCAACTAAGTCAGTCAGTCACATTAATCAGCCTCTGTCTAAGGTTTAAGATTCCGACCTGTGACATCATAGATCAAAGGCCACTTTCTGTTATATAAATGTAAACAAACCAAAATGTAATACACACTAGCTGTGTCCCATTTAATTCCATTTTAGACTTTGGTTATGAATATTGCCAGAAATTATATTTTAGTAATTACGTTACTGTAAACGTTATTAGCTTGCTTACCTAGCATTCACATATCCGGGCCATAGACTGCAAAAAGAATGGACGGGACAAGGTCCTACACCCCACCTTCTCAATAATAACAGGTAGGATGTGGGTCAAACATCATTTTTTCCCAAACCTGAACTTTGGTCTCTCAAACCAGTCCCTCGTAGTGTCTCAGGTTGTCTCAGCATGTTCCTGAACTGTCTCAAATGGGTTCTTGGAAGTGTCCCCAGTTGTCCTGGCTAATTTCTGGACTGTCTCAAGTTGGTCCCTTGTAGTGTCTTCAGTTTTTTGAAGTGATTCCTGTACTGTCTCATTTGATTCCTGGTCTGTCCCTGGATGAGTCCCAAGTCATCTCAGTTTATTCCTGGACTGTCTCAGGCAACTTGGCTCCAAAGGTTCATACTCTCTGATGTTTTTGTCTATTATTTCCTCAGTGTTATTCTGTGGGGCAGAAGACAACGCTTTGCTCAGGTGAATGAAAGAGTTGGCACTGTCTCTGTTGCCGACACTTGCATTAGCAGAGGTGTTCGGGCGTGAAATGTTTCTTTAAATCTCCTCCATGGAGAGATATATGTCACGAGTTGAAAGAGCTAACTCGACCCAAGTGCAGATATTGGACAAAAAAATATTTATTTAAACAAAAAGGCAAAAACAAAAACTTACTTTGTTACTGAATCTCGAAAGTCCAAAAATAAAAGACCAAAGCACGGAGGGAAACACAGAGACGCTAACAACAACTTAAAACGGCAGTTGCTAAAAAGTAGCTAACTGAAACTACAGTGGTTGTCGGGGAGATTAAATGTTGTCACGCAGGGAACTCATCTCTGATCCACCTTACAGCCTTTAGTCATGTTTTTCAGTGCTCTTGTAAATATTAGGTTAAAAAACAACTTAATAAGCTACGGTTTCGCGAACTTGTCAAAACCGCTGATTAGATCGATGAAGCACAGTCGTGACGTCAAAATCAACTAGCCTGTCCTCCAACCTATACGACTCCAGTGGTTGTTTGTGCAAGCGTCAAATTACGACCCATATTTACATTTTAGATGCAAGTGACCTCTCGCGGACGTATAAATAACCTTGATCCGGTGAATGTGTGTTTGTTATCGAATGACGTTTGACCCCTAACCCAAACCTAAGTCCAAGCTAGCTAACTTAATAGTTAATTACCACTTACCTTGGTAAGCACATCAAGCAGTGTGACGGTGCAGGGTGAAGATTTACTGGCATTTCCACGTTCCCTGGTTGGGGCGCTAATTTGGGAAACGCTCCTATTGGTCGTATTACATGACAGACGACTTCTACGGTCCTATAGATTTGGGGACTTGTTGAAATCAACCCATCGCGGTGTAGTTCGTTATAGCATAACGTTAGCTTTTTACTTTTCTCAACTGCATTAACTCTTCAAACTTCATAACAATGGTGTTCATCTGTAAAGGTTATGCAGCTGAACAAAAAAGTATGCATCAGAAATGTGTGTTTGACACAGCTTATTTTCTGCAATCATCCAAAATCCAATGCAAAAATCCCATAGGCGAATTCTCTTAGGAACCACCGGCGCCATTTCTTGGCCAACAAAAATATGTCATCACTATACCGGTCAATGTCTATACTGACGTCCCAACTAAGTCAGTCAGTCACATTAATCAGCCTCTGTCTAAGGTTTAAGATTCCGACCTGTGACATCATAGATCAAAGGCCACTTTCTGTTATATAAATGTAAACAACCCAAAATGTAATACACACTAGCTGTGTCCCATTTAATTCCATTTTAGACTTTGGTTATGAGTATTGCCAGAAATTATATTTTAGTAATTACGTTACTGTAAACGTTATTAGCTTGCTTACCTAGCAGTCACATATCCGGGCCATAGACTGCAAAAAGAATGGACGGGACAAGGTCATACAACCCCACCTTCTCAATAATAACAGGTAGGATGTGGGTCAAACATCATTTTTTCCCAAACCTGAACTTTGGTCTCTCAAACCAGTCCCTCGTAGTGTCTCAGGTTGTCTCAGCATGTTCCTGAACTGTCTCAAATGGGTTCTTGGAAGTGTCCCCAGTTGTCCTGGCTAATTTCTGGACTGTCTCAAGTTGGTCCCTTGTAGTGTCTTCAGTTTTTTGAAGTGATTCCTGTACTGTCTCATTTGATTCCTGGTCTGTCCCTGGATGAGTCCCAAGTCATCTAAGTTTATTCCTGGACTGTCTCAGGCAACTTGGCTCCAAAGGTTCATACTCTCTGATGTTTTTGTCTATTATTTCCTCAGTGTTATTCTGTGGGGCAGAAGACAACGCTTTGCTCAGGTGAATGAAAGAGTTGGCACTATCTCTGTTGCCGACACTTGCATTAGCAGAGGTGTTCGGGCGTGAAATGTTTCTTTAAACCTCCTCCATGGAGAGATATATGTCACGAGTTGAAAGGGCTAACTCGACCCAAGTGCAGATATTGGACAAAAAAATATTTATTTAAACAAAAAGGCAAAAACAAAAACTTACTTTGTTACTGAATCTCGAAAGTCCAAAAATAAAAGACCAAAGCACGGAGGGAAACACAGAGACGCTAACAACAACTTAAAACGGCAGTTGCTAAAAAGTAGCTAACTGAAACTACAGTGGTTGTTGGGGAGATTAAATGTTGTCACGCAGGGAACTCATCTCTGATCCACCTTACAGCCTTTAGTCATGTTTTTCAGTGCTCTTGTAAATATTAGGTTAAAAAACAACTTAATAAGCTACGGTTTCGCGAACTTGTCAAAACCGCTGATTAGATCGATGAAGCACAGTCGTGACGTCAAAATCAACTAGCCTGTCCTCCAACCTATACGACTCCAGTGGTTGTTTGTGCAAGCGTCAAATTACGACCCATATTTACATTTTAGATGCAAGTGACCTCTCGCGGACGTATAAATAACCTTGATCCGGTGAATGTGTGTTTGTTATCGAATGACGTTTGACCCCTAACCCAAACCTAAGTCCAAGCTAGCTAACTTAATAGTTAATTACCACTTACCTTGGTAAGCACATCAAGCAGTGTGACGGTGCAGGGTGAAGATTTACTGGCATTTCCACGTTCCCTGGTTGGGGCGCTAATTTGGGAAACGCTCCTATTGGTCGTATTACATGACAGACGACTTCTACGGTCCTATAGATTTGGGGACTTGTTGAAATCAACCCATCGCGGTGTAGTTCGTTATAGCATAACGTTAGCTTTTTACTTTTCTCAACTGCATTAACTCTTCAAACTTCATAACAATGGTGTTCATCTGTAAAGGTTATGCAGCTGAACAAAAAAGTATGCATCAGAAATGTGTGTTTGACACAGCTTATTTTCTGCAATCATCCAAAATCCAATGCAAAAATCCCATAGGCGAATTCTCTTAGGAACCACCGGCGCCATTTCTTGGCCAACAAAAATATGTCATCACTATACCGGTCAATGTCTATACTGACGTCCCAACTAAGTCAGTCAGTCACATTAATCAGCCTCTGTCTAAGGTTTAAGATTCCGACCTGTGACATCATAGATCAAAGGCCACTTTCTGTTATATAAATGTAAACAACCCAAAATGTAATACACACTAGCTGTGTCCCATTTAATTCCATTTTAGACTTTGGTTATGAGTATTGCCAGAAATTATATTTTAGTAATTACGTTACTGTAAACGTTATTAGCTTGCTTACCTAGCAGTCACATATCCGGGCCATAGACTGCAAAAAGAATGGACGGGACAAGGTCATACAACCCCACCTTCTCAATAATAACAGGTAGGATGTGGGTCAAACATCATTTTTTCCCAAACCTGAACTTTGGTCTCTCAAACCAGTCCCTCGTAGTGTCTCAGGTTGTCTCAGCATGTTCCTGAACTGTCTCAAATGGGTTCTTGGAAGTGTCCCCAGTTGTCCTGGCTAATTTCTGGACTGTCTCAAGTTGGTCCCTTGTAGTGTCTTCAGTTTTTTGAAGTGATTCCTGTACTGTCTCATTTGATTCCTGGTCTGTCCCTGGATGAGTCCCAAGTCATCTAAGTTTATTCCTGGACTGTCTCAGGCAACTTGGCTCCAAAGGTTCATACTCTCTGATGTTTTTGTCTATTATTTCCTCAGTGTTATTCTGTGGGGCAGAAGACAACGCTTTGCTCAGGTGAATGAAAGAGTTGGCACTATCTCTGTTGCCGACACTTGCATTAGCAGAGGTGTTCGGGCGTGAAATGTTTCTTTAAACCTCCTCCATGGAGAGATATATGTCACGAGTTGAAAGGGCTAACTCGACCCAAGTGCAGATATTGGACAAAAAAATATTTATTTAAACAAAAAGGCAAAAACAAAAACTTACTTAGTTACTGAATCTCGAAAGTCCAAAAATAAAAGACGAAAGCACGGAGGGAAACACAGAGACGCTAACAACAACTTAAAACGGCAGTTGCTAAAAAGTAGCTAACTGAAACTACAGTGGTTGTCGGGGAGATTAAATGTTGTCACGCAGGGAACTCATCTCTGATCCACCTTACAGCCTTTAGTCATGTTTTTCAGTGCTCTTGTAAATATTAGGTTAAAAAACAACTTAATAAGCTACGGTTTCGCGAACTTGTCAAAACCGCTGATTAGATCGATGAAGCACAGTCGTGACGTCAAAATCAACTAGCCTGTCCTCCAACCTATACGACTCCACTGGTTGTTTGTGCAAGCGTCAAATTACGACCCATATTTACATTTTAGATGCAAGTGACCTCTCGCGGACGTATAAATAACCTTGATCCGGTGAATGTGTGTTTGTTATCGAATGACATTTGACCCCTAACCCAAACCTAAGTCCAAGCTAGCTAACTTAATAGTTAATTACCACTTACCTTGGTAAGCACATCAAGCAGTGTGACGGTGCAGGGTGAAGATTTACTGGCATTTCCACGTTCCCTGGTTGGGGCGCTAATTTGGGAAACGCTCCTATTGGTCGTATTACATGACAGACGACTTCTACGGTCCTATAGATTTGGGGACTTGTTGAAATCAACCCATCGCGGTGTAGTTCGTTATAGCATAACGTTAGCTTTTTACTTTTCTCAACTGCATTAACTCTTCAAACTTCATAACAATGGTGTTCATCTGTAAAGGTTATGCAGCTGAACAAAAAAGTATGCATCAGAAATGTGTGTTTGACACAGCTTATTTTCTGCAATCATCCAAAATCCAATGCAAAAATCCCATAGGCGAATTCTCTTAGGAACCACCGGCGCCATTTCTTGGCCAACAAAAATATGTCATCACTATACCGGTCAATGTCTATACTGACGTCCTAACTAAGTCAGTCAGTCACATTAATCAGCCTCTGTCTAAGGTTTAAGATTCCGACCTGTGACATCATAGATCAAAGGCCACTTTCTATTATATAAATGTAAACAACCCAAAATGTAATACACACTAGCTGTGTCCCATTTAATTCCATTTTAGACTTTGGTTATGAGTATTGCCAGAAATTATATTTTAGTAATTACGTTACTGTAAACGTTATTAGCTTGCTTACCTAGCAGTCACATATCCGGGCCATAGACTGCAAAAAGAATGGACGGGACAAGGTCATACACCCCACCTTCTCAATAATAACAGGTAGGATGTGGGTCAAACATCATTTTTTCCCAAACCTGAACTTTGGTCTCTCAAACCAGTCCCTCGTAGTGTCTCAGGTTGTCTCAGCATGTTCCTGAACTGTCTCAAATGGGTTCTTGGAAGTGTCCCCAGTTGTCCTGGCTAATTTCTGGACTGTCTCAAGTTGGTCCCTTGTAGTGTCTTCAGTTTTTTGAAGTGATTCCTGTACTGTCTCATTTGATTCCTGGTCTGTCCCTGGATGAGTCCCAAGTCATCTAAGTTTATTCCTGGACTGTCTCAGGCAACTTGGCTCCAAAGGTTCATACTCTCTGATGTTTTTGTCTATTATTTCCTCAGTGTTATTCTGTGGGGCAGAAGACAACGCTTTGCTCAGGTGAATGAAAGAGTTGGCACTATCTCTGTTGCCGACACTTGCATTAGCAGAGGTGTTCGGGCGTGAAATGTTTCTTTAAACCTCCTCCATGGAGAGATATATGTCACGAGTTGAAAGGGCTAACTCGACCCAAGTGCAGATATTGGACAAAAAAATATTTATTTAAACAAAAAGGCAAAAACAAAAACTTACTTAGTTACTGAATCTCGAAAGCCCAAAAATAAAAGACGAAAGCACGGAGGGAAACACAGAGACGCTAACAACAACTTAAAACGACAGTTGCTAAAAAGTAGCTAACTGAAACTACAGTGGTTGTCGGGGAGATTAAATGTTGTCACGCAGGGAACTCATCTCTGATCCACCTTACAGCCTTTAGTCATGTTTTTCAGTGCTCTTGTAAATATTAGGTTAAAAAACAACTTAATAAGCTACGGTTTCGCGAACTTGTCAAAACCGCTGATTAGATCGATGAAGCACAGTCGTGACGTCAAAATCAACTAGCCTGTCCTCCAACCTATACGACTCCACTGGTTGTTTGTGAAAGCGTCAAATTACGACCCATATTTACATTTTAGATGCAAGTGACCTCTCGCGGACGTATAAATAACCTTGATCCGGTGAATGTGTGTTTGTTATCGAATGACATTTGACCCCTAACCCAAACCTAAGTCCAAGCTAGCTAACTTAATAGTTAATTACCACTTACCTTGGTAAGCACATCAAGCAGTGTGACGGTGCAGGGTGAAGATTTACTGGCATTTCCACGTTCCCTGGTTGGGGCGCTAATTTGGGAAACGCTCCTATTGGTCGTATTACATGACAGACGACTTCTACGGTCCTATAGATTTGGGGACTTGTTGAAATCAACCCATCGCGGTGTAGTTCGTTATAGCATAACGTTAGCTTTTTACTTTTCTCAACTGCATTAACTCTTCAAACTTCATAACAATGTTGTTCATCTGTAAAGGTTATGCAGCTGAACAAAAAAGTATGCATCAGAAATGTGTGTTTGACACAGCTTATTTTCTGCAATCATCCAAAATCCAATGCAAAAATCCCATAGGCGAATTCTCTTAGGAACCACCGGCGCCATTTCTTGGCCAACAAAAATATGTCATCACTATACCGGTCAATGTCTATACTGACGTCCTAACTAAGTCAGTCAGTCACATTAATCAGCCTCTGTCTAAGGTTTAAGATTCCGACCTGTGACATCATAGATCAAAGGCCACTTTCTATTATATAAATGTAAACAACCCAAAATGTAATACACACTAGCTGTGTCCCATTTAATTCCATTTTAGACTTTGGTTATGAGTATTGCCAGAAATTATATTTTAGTAATTACGTTACTGTAAACGTTATTAGCTTGCTTACCTAGCAGTCACATATCCGGGCCATAGACTGCAAAAAGAATGGACGGGACAAGGTCATACACCCCACCTTCTCAATAATAACAGGTAGGATGTGGGTCAAACATCATTTTTTCCCAAACCTGAACTTTGGTCTCTCAAACCAGTCCCTCGTAGTGTCTCAGGTTGTCTCAGCGTGTTCCTGAACTGTCTCAAATGGGTTCTTGGAAGTGTCCCCAGTTGTCCTGGCTAATTTCCTGACTGTCTCAAGTTGGTCCCTTGTAGTGTCTTCAGTTTTTTGAAGTGATTCCTGTACTGTCTCATTTGATTCCTGGTCTGTCCCTGGATGAGTCCCAAGTCATCTAAGTTTATTCCTGGACTGTCTCAGGCAACTTGGCTCCAAAGGTTCATACTCTCTGATGTTTTTGTCTATTATTTCCTCAGTGTTATTCTGTGGGGCAGAAGACAACGCTTTGCTCAGGTGAATGAAAGAGTTGGCACTATCTCTGTTGCCGACACTTGCATTAGCAGAGGTGTTCGGGCGTGAAATGTTTCTTTAAACCTCCTCCATGGAGAGATATATGTCACGAGTTGAAAGAGCTAACTCGACCCAAGTGCAGATATTGGACAAAAAAATATTTATTTAAACAAAAAGGCAAAAACAAAAACTTACTTAGTTACTGAATCTCGAAAGTCCAAAAATAAAAGACCAAAGCACGGAGGGAAACACAGAGACGCTAACAACAACTTAAAACGGCAGTTGCTAAAAAGTAGCTAACTGAAACTACAGTGGTTGTCGGGGAGATTAAATGTTGTCACGCAGGGAACTCATCTCTGATCCACCTTACAGCCTTTAGTCATGTTTTTCAGTACTCTTGTAAATATTAGGTTAAAAAACAACTTAATAAGCTACGGTTTCGCGAACTTGTCAAAACCGCTGATTAGATCGATGAAGCACAGTCGTGACGTCAAAATCAACTAGCCTGTCCTCCAACCTATACGACTCCACTGGTTGTTTGTGCAAGCGTCAAATTACGACCCATATTTACATTTTAGATGCAAGTGACCTCTCGCGGACGTATAAATAACCTTGATCCGGTGAATGTGTGTTTGTTATCGAATGACATTTGACCCCTAACCCAAACCTAAGTCCAAGCTAGCTAACTTAATAGTTAATTACCACTTACCTTGGTAAGCACATCAAGCAGTGTGACGGTGCAGGGTGAAGATTTACTGGCATTTCCACGTTCCCTGGTTGGGGCGCTAATTTGGGAAACGCTCCTATTGGTCGTATTACATGACAGACGACTTCTACGGTCCTATAGATTTGGGGACTTGTTGAAATCAACCCATCGCGGTGTAGTTCGTTATAGCATAACGTTAGCTTTTTACTTTTCTCAACTGCATTAACTCTTCAAACTTCATAACAATGGTGTTCATCTGTAGAGGTTATGCAGCTGAACAAAAAAGTATGCATCAGAAATGTGTGTTTGACACAGCTTATTTTCTGCAATCATCCAAAATCCAATGCAAAAATCCCATAGGCGAATTCTCTTAGGAACCACCGGCGCCATTTCTTGGCCAACAAAAATATGTCATCACTATACCGGTCAATGTCTATACTGACGTCCTAACTAAGTCAGTCAGTCACATTAATCAGCCTCTGTCTAAGGTTTAAGATTCCGACCTGTGACATCATAGATCAAAGGCCACTTTCTATTATATAAATGTAAACAACCCAAAATGTAATACACACTAGCTGTGTCCCATTTAATTCCATTTTAGACTTTGGTTATGAGTATTGCCAGAAATTATATTTTAGTAATTACGTTACTGTAAACGTTATTAGCTTGCTTACCTAGCAGTCACATATCCGGGCCATAGACTGCAAAAAGAATGGACGGGACAAGGTCATACACCCCACCTTCTCAATAATAACAGGTAGGATGTGGGTCAAACATCATTTTTTCCCAAACCTGAACTTTGTTCTCTCAAACCAGTCCCTCGTAGTGTCTCAGGTTGTCTCAGCGTGTTCCTGAACTGTCTCAAATGGGTTCTTGGAAGTGTCCCCAGTTGTCCTGGCTAATTTCTGGACTGTCTCAAGTTGGTCCCTTGTAGTGTCTTCAGTTTTTTGAAGTGATTCCTGTACTGTCTCATTTGATTCCTGGTCTGTCCCTGGATGAGTCCCAAGTCATCTAAGTTTATTCCTGGACTGTCTCAGGCAACTTGGCTCCAAAGGTTCATACTCTCTGATGTTTTTGTCTATTATTTCCTCAGTGTTATTCTGTGGGGCAGAAGACAACGCTTTGCTCAGGTGAATGAAAGAGTTGGCACTGTCTCTGTTGCCGACACTTGCATTAGCAGAGGTGTTCGGGCGTGAAATGTTTCTTTAAACCTCCTCCATGGAGAGATATATGTCACGAGTTGAAAGAGCTAACTCGACCCAAGTGCAGATATTGGACAAAAAAATATTTATTTAAACAAAAAGGCAAAAACAAAAACTTACTTAGTTACTGAATCTCGAAAGTCCAAAAATAAAAGACCAAAGCACGGAGGGAAACACAGAGACGCTAACAACAACTTAAAACGGCAGTTGCTAAAAAGTAGCTAACTGAAACTACAGTGGTTGTCGGGGAGATTAAATGTTGTCACGCAGGGAACTCATCTCTGATCCACCTTACAGCCTTTAGTCATGTTTTTCAGTACTCTTGTAAATATTAGGTTAAAAAACAACTTAATAAGCTACGGTTTCGCGAACTTGTCAAAACCGCTGATTAGATCGATGAAGCACAGTCGTGACGTCAAAATCAACTAGCCTGTCCTCCAACCTATACGACTCCACTGGTTGTTTGTGCAAGCGTCAAATTACGACCCATATTTACATTTTAGATGCAAGTGACCTCTCGCGGACGTATAAATAACCTTGATCCGGTGAATGTGTGTTTGTTATCGAATGACATTTGACCCCTAACCCAAACCTAAGTCCAAGCTAGCTAACTTAATAGTTAATTACCACTTACCTTGGTAAGCACATCAAGCAGTGTGACGGTGCAGGGTGAAGATTTACTGGCATTTCCACGTTCCCTGGTTGGGGCGCTAATTTGGGAAACGCTCCTATTGGTCGTATTACATGACAGACGACTTCTACGGTCCTATAGATTTGGGGACTTGTTGAAATCAACCCATCGCGGTGTAGTTCGTTATAGCATAACGTTAGCTTTTTACTTTTCTCAACTGCATTAACTCTTCAAACTTCATAACAATGGTGTTCATCTGTAGAGGTTATGCAGCTGAACAAAAAAGTATGCATCAGAAATGTGTGTTTGACACAGCTTATTTTCTGCAATCATCCAAAATCCAATGCAAAAATCCCATAGGCGAATTCTCTTAGGAACCACCGGCGCCATTTCTTGGCCAACAAAAATATGTCATCACTATACCGGTCAATGTCTATACTGACGTCCTAACTAAGTCAGTCAGTCACATTAATCAGCCTCTGTCTAAGGTTTAAGATTCCGACCTGTGACATCATAGATCAAAGGCCACTTTCTATTATATAAATGTAAACAACCCAAAATGTAATACACACTAGCTGTGTCCCATTTAATTCCATTTTAGACTTTGGTTATGAGTATTGCCAGAAATTATATTTTAGTAATTACGTTACTGTAAACGTTATTAGCTTGCTTACCTAGCAGTCACATATCCGGGCCATAGACTGCAAAAAGAATGGACGGGACAAGGTCATACACCCCACCTTCTCAATAATAACAGGTAGGATGTGGATCAAACATCATTTTTTCCCAAACCTGAACTTTGTTCTCTCAAACCAGTCCCTCGTAGTGTCTCAGGTTGTCTCAGCGTGTTCCTGAACTGTCTCAAATGGGTTCTTGGAAGTGTCCCCAGTTGTCCTGGCTAATTTCTGGACTGTCTCAAGTTGGTCCCTTGTAGTGTCTTCAGTTTTTTGAAGTGATTCCTGTACTGTCTCATTTGATTCCTGGTCTGTCCCTAGATGAGTCCCAAGTCATCTAAGTTTATTCCTGGACTGTCTCAGGCAACTTGGCTCCAAAGGTTCATACTCTCTGATGTTTTTGTCTATTATTTCCTCAGTGTTATTCTGTGGGGCAGAAGACAACGCTTTGCTCAGGTGAATGAAAGAGTTGGCACTGTCTCTGTTGCCGACACTTGCATTAGCAGAGGTGTTCGGGCGTGAAATGTTTCTTTAAACCTCCTCCATGGAGAGATATATGTCACGAGTTGAAAGAGCTAACTCGACCCAAGTGCAGATATTGGACAAAAAAATATTTATTTAAACAAAAAGGCAAAAACAAAAACTTACTTAGTTACTGAATCTCGAAAGTCCAAAAATAAAAGACCAAAGCACGGAGGGAAACACAGAGACGCTAACAACAACTTAAAACGGCAGTTGCTAAAAAGTAGCTAACTGAAACTACAGTGGTTGTCGGGGAGATTAAATGTTGTCACGCAGGGAACTAATCTCTGATCCACCTTACAGCCTTTAGTCATGTTTTTCAGTGCTCTTGTAAATATTAGGTTAAAAAACAACTTAATAAGCTACGGTTTCGCGAACTTGTCAAAACCGCTGATTAGATCGATGAAGCACAGTCGTGACGTCAAAATCAACTAGCCTGTCCTCCAACCTATACGACTCCACTGGTTGTTTGTGCAAGCGTCAAATTACGACCCATATTTACATTTTAGATGCAAGTGACCTCTCGCGGACGTATAAATAACCTTGATCCGGTGAATGTGTGTTTGTTATCGAATGACATTTGACCCCTAACCCAAACCTAAGTCCAAGCTAGCTAACTTAATAGTTAATTACCACTTACCTTGGTAAGCACATCAAGCAGTGTGACGGTGCAGGGTGAAGATTTACTGGCATTTCCACGTTCCCTGGTTGGGGCGCTAATTTGGGAAACGCTCCTATTGGTCGTATTACATGACAGACGACTTCTACGGTCCTATAGATTTGGGGACTTGTTGAAATCAACCCATCGCGGTGTAGTTCGTTATAGCATAACGTTAGCTTTTTACTTTTCTCAACTGCATTAACTCTTCAAACTTCATAACAATGGTGTTCATCTGTAGAGGTTATGCAGCTGAACAAAAAAGTATGCATCAGAAATGTGTGTTTGACACAGCTTATTTTCTGCAATCATCCAAAATCCAATGCAAAAATCCCATAGGCGAATTCTCTTAGGAACCACCGGCGCCATTTCTTGGCCAACAAAAATATGTCATCACTATACCGGTCAATGTCTATACTGACGTCCTAACTAAGTCAGTCAGTCACATTAATCAGCCTCTGTCTAAGGTTTAAGATTCCGACCTGTGACATCATAGATCAAAGGCCACTTTCTATTATATAAATGTAAACAACCCAAAATGTAATACACACTAGCTGTGTCCCATTTAATTCCATTTTAGACTTTGGTTATGAGTATTGCCAGAAATTATATTTTAGTAATTACGTTACTGTAAACGTTATTAGCTTGCTTACCTAGCAGTCACATATCCGGGCCATAGACTGCAAAAAGAATGGACGGGACAAGGTCATACACCCCACCTTCTCAATAATAACAGGTAGGATGTGGGTCAAACATCATTTTTTCCCAAACCTGAACTTTGGTCTCTCAAACCAGTCCCTCGTAGTGTCTCAGGTTGTCTCAGCGTGTTCCTGAACTGTCTCAAATGGGTTCTTGGAAGTGTCCCCAGTTGTCCTGGCTAATTTCTGGACTGTCTCAAGTTGGTCCCTTGTAGTGTCTTCAGTTTTTTGAAGTGATTCCTGTACTGTCTCATTTGATTCCTGGTCTGTCCCTGGATGAGTCCCAAGTCATCTAAGTTTATTCCTGGACTGTCTCAGGCAACTTGGCTCCAAAGGTTCATACTCTCTGATGTTTTTGTCTATTATTTCCTCAGTGTTATTCTGTGGGGCAGAAGACAACGCTTTGCTCAGGTGAATGAAAGAGTTGGCACTATCTCTGTTGCCGACACTTGCATTAGCAGAGGTGTTCGGGCGTGAAATGTTTCTTTAAACCTCCTCCATGGAGAGATATATGTCACGAGTTGAAAGGGCTAACTCGACCCAAGTGCAGATATTGGACAAAAAAATATTTATTTAAACAAAAAGGCAAAAACAAAAACTTACTTAGTTACTGAATCTCGAAAGTCCAAAAATAAAAGACCAAAGCACGGAGGGAAACACAGAGACGCTAACAACAACTTAAAACGGCAGTTGCTAAAAAGTAGCTAACTGAAACTACAGTGGTTGTCGGGGAGATTAAATGTTGTCACGCAGGGAACTCATCTCTGATCCACCTTACAGCCTTTAGTCATGTTTTTCAGTACTCTTGTAAATATTAGGTTAAAAAACAACTTAATAAGCTACGGTTTCGCGAACTTATCAAAACCGCTGATTAGATCGATGAAGCACAGTCGTGACGTCAAAATCAACTAGCCTGTCCTCCAACCTATACGACTCCACTGGTTGTTTGTGCAAGCGTCAAATTACGACCCATATTTACATTTTAGATGCAAGTGACCTCTCGCGGACGTATAAATAACCTTGATCCGGTGAATGTGTGTTTGTTATCGAATGACATTTGACCCCTAACCCAAACCTAAGTCCAAGCTAGCTAACTTAATAGTTAATTACCACTTACCTTGGTAAGCACATCAAGCAGTGTGACGGTGCAGGGTGAAGATTTACTGGCATTTCCACGTTCCCTGGTTGGGGCGCTAATTTGGGAAACGCTCCTATTGGTCGTATTACATGACAGACGACTTCTACGGTCCTATAGATTTGGGGACTTGTTGAAATCAACCCATCGCGGTGTAGTTCGTTATAGCATAACGTTAGCTTTTTACTTTTCTCAACTGCATTAACTCTTCAAACTTCATTACAATGGTGTTCATCTGTAGAGGTTATGCAGCTGAACAAAAAAGTATGCATCAGAAATGTGTGTTTGACACAGCTTATTTTCTGCAATCATCCAAAATCCAATGCAAAAATCCCATAGGCGAATTCTCTTAGGAACCACCGGCGCCATTTCTTGGCCAACAAAAATATGTCATCACTATACCGGTCAATGTCTATACTGACGTCCTAACTAAGTCAGTCAGTCACATTAATCAGCCTCTGTCTAAGGTTTAAGATTCCGACCTGTGACATCATAGATCAAAGGCCACTTTCTATTATATAAATGTAAACAACCCAAAATGTAATACACACTAGCTGTGTCCCATTTAATTCCATTTTAGACTTTGGTTATGAGTATTGCCAGAAATTATATTTTAGTAATTACGTTACTGTAAACGTTATTAGCTTGCTTACCTAGCAGTCACATATCCGGGCCATAGACTGCAAAAAGAATGGACGGGACAAGGTCATACACCCCACCTTCTCAATAATAACAGGTAGGATGTGGGTCAAACATCATTTTTTCCCAAACCTGAACTTTGTTCTCTCAAACCAGTCCCTCGTAGTGTCTCAGGTTGTCTCAGCGTGTTCCTGAACTGTCTCAAATGGGTTCTTGGAAGTGTCCCCAGTTGTCCTGGCTAATTTCTGGACTGTCTCAAGTTGGTCCCTTGTAGTGTCTTCAGTTTTTTGAAGTGATTCCTGTACTGTCTCATTTGATTCCTGGTCTGTCCCTGGATGAGTCCCAAGTCATCTAAGTTTATTCCTGGACTGTCTCAGGCAACTTGGCTCCAAAGGTTCATACTCTCTGATGTTTTTGTCTATTATTTCCTCAGTGTTATTCTGTGGGGCAGAAGACAACGCTTTGCTCAGGTGAATGAAAGAGTTGGCACTGTCTCTGTTGCCGACACTTGCATTAGCAGAGGTGTTCGGGCGTGAAATGTTTCTTTAAACCTCCTCCATGGAGAGATATATGTCACGAGTTGAAAGAGCTAACTCGACCCAAGTGCAGATATTGGACAAAAAAATATTTATTTAAACAAAAAGGCAAAAACAAAAACTTACTTAGTTACTGAATCTCGAAAGTCCAAAAATAAAAGACCAAAGCACGGAGGGAAACACAGAGACGCTAACAACAACTTAAAACGGCAGTTGCTAAAAAGTAGCTAACTGAAACTACAGTGGTTGTCGGGGAGATTAAATGTTGTCACGCAGGGAACTAATCTCTGATCCACCTTACAGCCTTTAGTCATGTTTTTCAGTGCTCTTGTAAATATTAGGTTAAAAAACAACTTAATAAGCTACGGTTTCGCGAACTTGTCAAAACCGCTGATTAGATCGATGAAGCACAGTCGTGACGTCAAAATCAACTAGCCTGTCCTCCAACCTATACGACTCCACTGGTTGTTTGTGCAAGCGTCAAATTACGACCCATATTTACATTTTAGATGCAAGTGACCTCTCGCGGACGTATAAATAACCTTGATCCGGTGAATGTGTGTTTGTTATCGAATGACATTTGACCCCTAACCCAAACCTAAGTCCAAGCTAGCTAACTTAATAGTTAATTACCACTTACCTTGGTAAGCACATCAAGCAGTGTGACGGTGCAGGGTGAAGATTTACTGGCATTTCCACGTTCCCTGGTTGGGGCGCTAATTTGGGAAACGCTCCTATTGGTCGTATTACATGACAGACGACTTCTACGGTCCTATAGATTTGGGGACTTGTTGAAATCAACCCATCGCGGTGTAGTTCGTTATAGCATAACGTTAGCTTTTTACTTTTCTCAACTGCATTAACTCTTCAAACTTCATAACAATGGTGTTCATCTGTAGAGGTTATGCAGCTGAACAAAAAAGTATGCATCAGAAATGTGTGTTTGACACAGCTTATTTTCTGCAATCATCCAAAATCCAATGCAAAAATCCCATAGGCGAATTCTCTTAGGAACCACCGGCGCCATTTCTTGGCCAACAAAAATATGTCATCACTATACCGGTCAATGTCTATACTGACGTCCTAACTAAGTCAGTCAGTCACATTAATCAGCCTCTGTCTAAGGTTTAAGATTCCGACCTGTGACATCATAGATCAAAGGCCACTTTCTATTATATAAATGTAAACAACCCAAAATGTAATACACACTAGCTGTGTCCCATTTAATTCCATTTTAGACTTTGGTTATGAGTATTGCCAGAAATTATATTTTAGTAATTACGTTACTGTAAACGTTATTAGCTTGCTTACCTAGCAGTCACATATCCGGGCCATAGACTGCAAAAAGAATGGACGGGACAAGGTCATACACCCCACCTTCTCAATAATAACAGGTAGGATGTGGGTCAAACATCATTTTTTCCCAAACCTGAACTTTGGTCTCTCAAACCAGTCCCTCGTAGTGTCTCAGGTTGTCTCAGCGTGTTCCTGAACTGTCTCAAATGGGTTCTTGGAAGTGTCCCCAGTTGTCCTGGCTAATTTCTGGACTGTCTCAAGTTGGTCCCTTGTAGTGTCTTCAGTTTTTTGAAGTGATTCCTGTACTGTCTCATTTGATTCCTGGTCTGTCCCTGGATGAGTCCCAAGTCATCTAAGTTTATTCCTGGACTGTCTCAGGCAACTTGGCTCCAAAGGTTCATACTCTCTGATGTTTTTGTCTATTATTTCCTCAGTGTTATTCTGTGGGGCAGAAGACAACGCTTTGCTCAGGTGAATGAAAGAGTTGGCACTATCTCTGTTGCCGACACTTGCATTAGCAGAGGTGTTCGGGCGTGAAATGTTTCTTTAAACCTCCTCCATGGAGAGATATATGTCACGAGTTGAAAGGGCTAACTCGACCCAAGTGCAGATATTGGACAAAAAAATATTTATTTAAACAAAAAGGCAAAAACAAAAACTTACTTAGTTACTGAATCTCGAAAGTCCAAAAATAAAAGACCAAAGCACGGAGGGAAACACAGAGACGCTAACAACAACTTAAAACGGCAGTTGCTAAAAAGTAGCTAACTGAAACTACAGTGGTTGTCGGGGAGATTAAATGTTGTCACGCAGGGAACTCATCTCTGATCCACCTTACAGCCTTTTGTCATGTTTTTCAGTGCTCTTGTAAATATTAGGTTAAAAAACAACTTAATAAGCTACGGTTTCGCGAACTTGTCAAAACCGCTGATTAGATCGATGAAGCACAGTCGTGACGTCAAAATCAACTAGCCTGTCCTCCAACCTATACGACTCCACTGGTTGTTTGTGCAAGCGTCAAATTACGACCCATATTTACATTTTAGATGCAAGTGACCTCTCGCGGACGTATAAATAACCTTGATCCGGTGAATGTGTGTTTGTTATCGAATGACATTTGACCCCTAACCCAAACCTAAGTCCAAGCTAGCTAACTTAATAGTTAATTACCACTTACCTTGGTAAGCACATCAAGCAGTGTGACGGTGCAGGGTGAAGATTTACTGGCATTTCCACGTTCCCTGGTTGGGGCGCTAATTTGGGAAACGCTCCTATTGGTCGTATTACATGACAGACGACTTCTACGGTCCTATAGATTTGGGGACTTGTTGAAATCAACCCATCGCGGTGTAGTTCGTTATAGCATAACGTTAGCTTTTTACTTTTCTCAACTGCATTAACTCTTCAAACTTCATAACAATGGTGTTCATCTGTAGAGGTTATGCAGCTGAACAAAAAAGTATGCATCAGAAATGTGTGTTTGACACAGCTTATTTTCTGCAATCATCCAAAATCCAATGCAAAAATCCCATAGGCGAATTCTCTTAGGAACCACCGGCGCCATTTCTTGGCCAACAAAAATATGTCATCACTATACCGGTCAATGTCTATACTGACGTCCTAACTAAGTCAGTCAGTCACATTAATCAGCCTCTGTCTAAGGTTTAAGATTCCGACCTGTGACATCATAGATCAAAGGCCACTTTCTATTATATAAATGTAAACAACCCAAAATGTAATACACACTAGCTGTGTCCCATTTAATTCCATTTTAGACTTTGGTTATGAGTATTGCCAGAAATTATATTTTAGTAATTACGTTACTGTAAACGTTATTAGCTTGCTTACCTAGCAGTCACATATCCGGGCCATAGACTGCAAAAAGAATGGACGGGACAAGGTCATACACCCCACCTTCTCAATAATAACAGGTAGGATGTGGGTCAAACATCATTTTTTCCCAAACCTGAACTTTGGTCTCTCAAACCAGTCCCTCGTAGTGTCTCAGGTTGTCTCAGCGTGTTCCTGAACTGTCTCAAATGGGTTCTTGGAAGTGTCCCCAGTTGTCCTGGCTAATTTCTGGACTGTCTCAAGTTGGTCCCTTGTAGTGTCTTCAGTTTTTTGAAGTGATTCCTGTACTGTCTCATTTGATTCCTGGTCTGTCCCTGGATGAGTCCCAAGTCATCTAAGTTTATTCCTGGACTGTCTCAGGCAACTTGGCTCCAAAGGTTCATACTCTCTGATGTTTTTGTCTATTATTTCCTCAGTGTTATTCTGTGGGGCAGAAGACAACGCTTTGCTCAGGTGAATGAAAGAGTTGGCACTATCTCTGTTGCCGACACTTGCATTAGCAGAGGTGTTCGGGCGTGAAATGTTTCTTTAAACCTCCTCCATGGAGAGATATATGTCACGAGTTGAAAGGGCTAACTCGACCCAAGTGCAGATATTGGACAAAAAAATATTTATTTAAACAAAAAGGCAAAAACAAAAACTTACTTAGTTACTGAATCTCGAAAGTCCAAAAATAAAAGACCAAAGCACGGAGGGAAACACAGAGACGCTAACAACAACTTAAAACGGCAGTTGCTAAAAAGTAGCTAACTGAAACTACAGTGGTTGTCGGGGAGATTAAATGTTGTCACGCAGGGAACTCATCTCTGATCCACCTTACAGCCTTTTGTCATGTTTTTCAGTGCTCTTGTAAATATTAGGTTAAAAAACAACTTAATAAGCTACGGTTTCGCGAACTTGTCAAAACCGCTGATTAGATCGATGAAGCACAGTCGTGACGTCAAAATCAACTAGCCTGTCCTCCAACCTATACGACTCCACTGGTTGTTTGTGCAAGCGTCAAATTACGACCCATATTTACATTTTAGATGCAAGTGACCTCTCGCGGACGTATAAATAACCTTGATCCGGTGAATGTGTGTTTGTTATCGAATGACATTTGACCCCTAACCCAAACCTAAGTCCAAGCTAGCTAACTTAATAGTTAATTACCACTTACCTTGGTAAGCACATCAAGCAGTGTGACGGTGCAGGGTGAAGATTTACTGGCATTTCCACGTTCCCTGGTTGGGGCGCTAATTTGGGAAACGCTCCTATTGGTCGTATTACATGACAGACGACTTCTACGGTCCTATAGATTTGGGGACTTGTTGAAATCAACCCATCGCGGTGTAGTTCGTTATAGCATAACGTTAGCTTTTTACTTTTCTCAACTGCATTAACTCTTCAAACTTCATAACAATGGTGTTCATCTGTAGAGGTTATGCAGCTGAACAAAAAAGTATGCATCAGAAATGTGTGTTTGACACAGCTTATTTTCTGCAATCATCCAAAATCCAATGCAAAAATCCCATTGGCGAATTCTCTTAGGAACCACCGGCGCCATTTCTTGGCCAACAAAAATATGTCATCACTATACCGGTCAATGTCTATACTGACGTCCTAACTAAGTCAGTCAGTCACATTAATCAGCCTCTGTCTAAGGTTTAAGATTCCGACCTGTGACATCATAGATCAAAGGCCACTTTCTATTATATAAATGTAAACAACCCAAAATGTAATACACACTAGCTGTGTCCCATTTAATTCCATTTTAGACTTTGGTTATGAGTATTGCCAGAAATTATATTTTAGTAATTACGTTACTGTAAACGTTATTAGCTTGCTTACCTAGCAGTCACATATCCGGGCCATAGACTGCAAAAAGAATGGACGGGACAAGGTCATACACCCCACCTTCTCAATAATAACAGGTAGGATGTGGGTCAAACATCATTTTTTCCCAAACCTGAACTTTGGTCTCTCAAACCAGTCCCTCGTAGTGTCTCAGGTTGTCTCAGCGTGTTCCTGAACTGTCTCAAATGGGTTCTTGGAAGTGTCCCCAGTTGTCCTGGCTAATTTCTGGACTGTCTCAAGTTGGTCCCTTGTAGTGTCTTCAGTTTTTTGAAGTGATTCCTGTACTGTCTCATTTGATTCCTGGTCTGTCCCTGGATGAGTCCCAAGTCATCTAAGTTTATTCCTGGACTGTCTCAGGCAACTTGGCTCCAAAGGTTCATACTCTCTGATGTTTTTGTCTATTATTTCCTCAGTGTTATTCTGTGGGGCAGAAGACAACGCTTTGCTCAGGTGAATGAAAGAGTTGGCACTATCTCTGTTGCCGACACTTGCATTAGCAGAGGTGTTCGGGCGTGAAATGTTTCTTTAAACCTCCTCCATGGAGAGATATATGTCACGAGTTGAAAGGGCTAACTCGACCCAAGTGCAGATATTGGACAAAAAAATATTTATTTAAACAAAAAGGCAAAAACAAAAACTTACTTAGTTACTGAATCTCGAAAGTCCAAAAATAAAAGACCAAAGCACGGAGGGAAACACAGAGACGCTAACAACAACTTAAAACGGCAGTTGCTAAAAAGTAGCTAACTGAAACTACAGTGGTTGTCGGGGAGATTAAATGTTGTCACGCAGGGAACTCATCTCTGATCCACCTTACAGCCTTTTGTCATGTTTTTCAGTGCTCTTGTAAATATTAGGTTAAAAAACAACTTAATAAGCTACGGTTTCGCGAACTTGTCAAAACCGCTGATTAGATCGATGAAGCACAGTCGTGACGTCAAAATCAACTAGCCTGTCCTCCAACCTATACGACTCCACTGGTTGTTTGTGCAAGCGTCAAATTACGACCCATATTTACATTTTAGATGCAAGTGACCTCTCGCGGACGTATAAATAACCTTGATCCGGTGAATGTGTGTTTGTTATCGAATGACATTTGACCCCTAACCCAAACCTAAGTCCAAGCTAGCTAACTTAATAGTTAATTACCACTTACCTTGGTAAGCACATCAAGCAGTGTGACGGTGCAGGGTGAAGATTTACTGGCATTTCCACGTTCCCTGGTTGGGGCGCTAATTTGGGAAACGCTCCTATTGGTCGTATTACATGACAGACGACTTCTACGGTCCTATAGATTTGGGGACTTGTTGAAATCAACCCATCGCGGTGTAGTTCGTTATAGCATAACGTTAGCTTTTTACTTTTCTCAACTGCATTAACTCTTCAAACTTCATAACAATGGTGTTCATCTGTAGAGGTTATGCAGCTGAACAAAAAAGTATGCATCAGAAATGTGTGTTTGACACAGCTTATTTTCTGCAATCATCCAAAATCCAATGCAAAAATCCCATTGGCGAATTCTCTTAGGAACCACCGGCGCCATTTCTTGGCCAACAAAAATATGTCATCACTATACCGGTCAATGTCTATACTGACGTCCTAACTAAGTCAGTCAGTCACATTAATCAGCCTCTGTCTAAGGTTTAAGATTCCGACCTGTGACATCATAGATCAAAGGCCACTTTCTATTATATAAATGTAAACAACCCAAAATGTAATACACACTAGCTGTGTCCCATTTAATTCCATTTTAGACTTTGGTTATGAGTATTGCCAGAAATTATATTTTAGTAATTACGTTACTGTAAACGTTATTAGCTTGCTTACCTAGCAGTCACATATCCGGGCCATAGACTGCAAAAAGAATGGACGGGACAAGGTCATACACCCCACCTTCTCAATAATAACAGGTAGGATGTGGGTCAAACATCATTTTTTCCCAAACCTGAACTTTGGTCTCTCAAACCAGTCCCTCGTAGTGTCTCAGGTTGTCTCAGCATGTTCCTGAACTGTCTCAAATGGGTTCTTGGAAGTGTCCCCAGTTGTCCTGGCTAATTTCTGGACTGTCTCAAGTTGGTCCCTTGTAGGGTCTTCAGTTTTTTGAAGTGATTCCTGTACTGTCTCATTTGATTCCTGGTCTGTCCCTGGATGAGTCCCAAGTCATCTAAGTTTATTCCTGGACTGTCTCAGGCAACTTGGCTCCAAAGGTTCATACTCTCTGATGTTTTTGTCTATTATTTCCTCAGTGTTATTCTGTGGGGCAGAAGACAACGCTTTGCTCAGGTGAATGAAAGAGTTGGCACTATCTCTGTTGCCGACACTTGCATTAGCAGAGGTGTTCGGGCGTGAAATGTTTCTTTAAACCTCCTCCATGGAGAGATATATGTCACGAGTTGAAAGGGCTAACTCGACCCAAGTGCAGATATTGGACAAAAAAATATTTATTTAAACAAAAAGGCAAAAACAAAAACTTACTTAGTTACTGAATCTCGAAAGTCCAAAAATAAAAGACCAAAGCACGGAGGGAAACACAGAGACGCTAACAACAACTTAAAACGGCAGTTGCTAAAAAGTAGCTAACTGAAACTACAGTGGTTGTCGGGGAGATTAAATGTTGTCACGCAGGGAACTCATCTCTGATCCACCTTACAGCCTTTAGTCATGTTTTTCAGTGCTCTTGTAAATATTAGGTTAAAAAACAACTTAATAAGCTACGGTTTCGCGAACTTGTCAAAACCGCTGATTAGATCGATGAAGCACAGTCGTGACGTCAAAATCAACTAGCCTGTCCTCCAACCTATACGACTCCACTGGTTGTTTGTGCAAGCGTCAAATTACGACCCATATTTACATTTTAGATGCAAGTGACCTCTCGCGGACGTATAAATAACCTTGATCCGGTGAATGTGTGTTTGTTATCGAATGACATTTGACCCCTAACCCAAACCTAAGTCCAAGCTAGCTAACTTAATAGTTAATTACCACTTACCTTGGTAAGCACATCAAGCAGTGTGACGGTGCAGGGTGAAGATTTACTGGCATTTCCACGTTCCCTGGTTGGGGCGCTAATTTGGGAAACGCTCCTATTGGTCGTATTACATGACAGACGACTTCTACGGTCCTATAGATTTGGGGACTTGTTGAAATCAACCCATCGCGGTGTAGTTCGTTATAGCATAACGTTAGCTTTTTACTTTTCTCAACTGCATTAACTCTTCAAACTTCATAACAATGGTGTTCATCTGTAGAGGTTATGCAGCTGAACAAAAAAGTATGCATCAGAAATGTGTGTTTGACACAGCTTATTTTCTGCAATCATCCAAAATCCAATGCAAAAATCCCATAGGCGAATTCTCTTAGGAACCACCGGCGCCATTTCTTGGCCAACAAAAATATGTCATCACTATACCGGTCAATGTCTATACTGACGTCCTAACTAAGTCAGTCAGTCACATTAATCAGCCTCTGTCTAAGGTTTAAGATTCCGACCTGTGACATCATAGATCAAAGGCCACTTTCTATTATATAAATGTAAACAACCCAAAATGTAATACACACTAGCTGTGTCCCATTTAATTCCATTTTAGACTTTGGTTATGAGTATTGCCAGAAATTATATTTTAGTAATTACGTTACTGTAAACGTTATTAGCTTGCTTACCTAGCAGTCACATATCCGGGCCATAGACTGCAAAAAGAATGGACGGGACAAGGTCATACACCCCACCTTCTCAATAATAACAGGTAGGATGTGGGTCAAACATCATTTTTTCCCAAACCTGAACTTTGGTCTCTCAAACCAGTCCCTCGTAGTGTCTCAGGTTGTCTCAGCATGTTCCTGAACTGTCTCAAATGGGTTCTTGGAAGTGTCCCCAGTTGTCCTGGCTAATTTCTGGACTGTCTCAAGTTGGTCCCTTGTAGTGTCTTCAGTTTTTTGAAGTGATTCCTGTACTGTCTCATTTGATTCCTGGTCTGTCCCTGGATGAGTCCCAAGTCATCTAAGTTTATTCCTGGACTGTCTCAGGCAACTTGGCTCCAAAGGTTCATACTCTCTGATGTTTTTGTCTATTATTTCCTCAGTGTTATTCTGTGGGGCAGAAGACAACGCTTTGCTCAGGTGAATGAAAGAGTTGGCACTATCTCTGTTGCCGACACTTGCATTAGCAGAGGTGTTCGGGCGTGAAATGTTTCTTTAAACCTCCTCCATGGAGAGATATATGTCACGAGTTGAAAGGGCTAACTCGACCCAAGTGCAGATATTGGACAAAAAAATATTTATTTAAACAAAAAGGCAAAAACAAAAACTTACTTAGTTACTGAATCTCGAAAGTCCAAAAATAAAAGACCAAAGCACGGAGGGAAACACAGAGACGCTAACAACAACTTAAAACGGCAGTTGCTAAAAAGTAGCTAACTGAAACTACAGTGGTTGTCGGGGAGATTAAATGTTGTCACGCAGGGAACTCATCTCTGATCCACCTTACAGCCTTTAGTCATGTTTTTCAGTGCTCTTGTAAATATTAGGTTAAAAAACAACTTAATAAGCTACGGTTTCGCGAACTTGTCAAAACCGCTGATTAGATCGATGAAGCACAGTCGTGACGTCAAAATCAACTAGCCTGTCCTCCAACCTATACGACTCCACTGGTTGTTTGTGCAAGCGTCAAATTACGACCCATATTTACATTTTAGATGCAAGTGACCTCTCGCGGACGTATAAATAACCTTGATCCGGTGAATGTGTGTTTGTTATCGAATGACATTTGACCCCTAACCCAAACCTAAGTCCAAGCTAGCTAACTTAATAGTTAATTACCACTTACCTTGGTAAGCACATCAAGCAGTGTGACGGTGCAGGGTGAAGATTTACTGGCATTTCCACGTTCCCTGGTTGGGGCGCTAATTTGGGAAACGCTCCTATTGGTCGTATTACATGACAGACGACTTCTACGGTCCTATAGATTTGGGGACTTGTTGAAATCAACCCATCGCGGTGTAGTTCGTTATAGCATAACGTTAGCTTTTTACTTTTCTCAACTGCATTAACTCTTCAAACTTCATAACAATGGTGTTCATCTGTAGAGGTTATGCAGCTGAACAAAAAAGTATGCATCAGAAATGTGTGTTTGACACAGCTTATTTTCTGCAATCATCCAAAATCCAATGCAAAAATCCCATAGGCGAATTCTCTTAGGAACCACCGGCGCCATTTCTTGGCCAACAAAAATATGTCATCACTATACCGGTCAATGTCTATACTGACGTCCTAACTAAGTCAGTCAGTCACATTAATCAGCCTCTGTCTAAGGTTTAAGATTCCGACCTGTGACATCATAGATCAAAGGCCACTTTCTATTATATAAATGTAAACAACCCAAAATGTAATACACACTAGCTGTGTCCCATTTAATTCCATTTTAGACTTTGGTTATGAGTATTGCCAGAAATTATATTTTAGTAATTACGTTACTGTAAACGTTATTAGCTTGCTTACCTAGCAGTCACATATCCGGGCCATAGACTGCAAAAAGAATGGACGGGACAAGGTCATACACCCCACCTTCTCAATAATAACAGGTAGGATGTGGGTCAAACATCATTTTTTCCCAAACCTGAACTTTGGTCTCTCAAACCAGTCCCTCGTAGTGTCTCAGGTTGTCTCAGCATGTTCCTGAACTGTCTCAAATGGGTTCTTGGAAGTGTCCCCAGTTGTCCTGGCTAATTTCTGGACTGTCTCAAGTTGGTCCCTTGTAGTGTCTTCAGTTTTTTGAAGTGATTCCTGTACTGTCTCATTTGATTCCTGGTCTGTCCCTGGATGAGTCCCAAGTCATCTAAGTTTATTCCTGGACTGTCTCAGGCAACTTGGCTCCAAAGGTTCATACTCTCTGATGTTTTTGTCTATTATTTCCTCAGTGTTATTCTGTGGGGCAGAAGACAACGCTTTGCTCAGGTGAATGAAAGAGTTGGCACTATCTCTGTTGCCGACACTTGCATTAGCAGAGGTGTTCGGGCGTGAAATGTTTCTTTAAACCTCCTCCATGGAGAGATATATGTCACGAGTTGAAAGGGCTAACTCGACCCAAGTGCAGATATTGGACAAAAAAATATTTATTTAAACAAAAAGGCAAAAACAAAAACTTACTTAGTTACTGAATCTCGAAAGTCCAAAAATAAAAGACCAAAGCACGGAGGGAAACACAGAGACGCTAACAACAACTTAAAACGGCAGTTGCTAAAAAGTAGCTAACTGAAACTACAGTGGTTGTCGGGGAGATTAAATGTTGTCACGCAGGGAACTCATCTCTGATCCACCTTACAGCCTTTAGTCATGTTTTTCAGTGCTCTTGTAAATATTAGGTTAAAAAACAACTTAATAAGCTACGGTTTCGCGAACTTGTCAAAACCGCTGATTAGATCGATGAAGCACAGTCGTGACGTCAAAATCAACTAGCCTGTCCTCCAACCTATACGACTCCACTGGTTGTTTGTGCAAGCGTCAAATTACGACCCATATTTACATTTTAGATGCAAGTGACCTCTCGCGGACGTATAAATAACCTTGATCCGGTGAATGTGTGTTTGTTATCGAATGACATTTGACCCCTAACCCAAACCTAAGTCCAAGCTAGCTAACTTAATAGTTAATTACCACTTACCTTGGTAAGCACATCAAGCAGTGTGACGGTGCAGGGTGAAGATTTACTGGCATTTCCACGTTCCCTGGTTGGGGCGCTAATTTGGGAAACGCTCCTATTGGTCGTATTACATGACAGACGACTTCTACGGTCCTATAGATTTGGGGACTTGTTGAAATCAACCCATCGCGGTGTAGTTCGTTATAGCATAACGTTAGCTTTTTACTTTTCTCAACTGCATTAACTCTTCAAACTTCATAACAATGGTGTTCATCTGTAGAGGTTATGCAGCTGAACAAAAAAGTATGCATCAGAAATGTGTGTTTGACACAGCTTATTTTCTGCAATCATCCAAAATCCAATGCAAAAATCCCATAGGCGAATTCTCTTAGGAACCACCGGCGCCATTTCTTGGCCAACAAAAATATGTCATCACTATACCGGTCAATGTCTATACTGACGTCCTAACTAAGTCAGTCAGTCACATTAATCAGCCTCTGTCTAAGGTTTAAGATTCCGACCTGTGACATCATAGATCAAAGGCCACTTTCTATTATATAAATGTAAACAACCCAAAATGTAATACACACTAGCTGTGTCCCATTTAATTCCATTTTAGACTTTGGTTATGAGTATTGCCAGAAATTATATTTTAGTAATTACGTTACTGTAAACGTTATTAGCTTGCTTACCTAGCAGTCACATATCCGGGCCATAGACTGCAAAAAGAATGGACGGGACAAGGTCATACACCCCACCTTCTCAATAATAACAGGTAGGATGTGGGTCAAACATCATTTTTTCCCAAACCTGAACTTTGGTCTCTCAAACCAGTCCCTCGTAGTGTCTCAGGTTGTCTCAGCATGTTCCTGAACTGTCTCAAATGGGTTCTTGGAAGTGTCCCCAGTTGTCCTGGCTAATTTCTGGACTGTCTCAAGTTGGTCCCTTGTAGTGTCTTCAGTTTTTTGAAGTGATTCCTGTACTGTCTCATTTGATTCCTGGTCTGTCCCTGGATGAGTCCCAAGTCATCTAAGTTTATTCCTGGACTGTCTCAGGCAACTTGGCTCCAAAGGTTCATACTCTCTGATGTTTTTGTCTATTATTTCCTCAGTGTTATTCTGTGGGGCAGAAGACAACGCTTTGCTCAGGTGAATGAAAGAGTTGGCACTATCTCTGTTGCCGACACTTGCATTAGCAGAGGTGTTCGGGCGTGAAATGTTTCTTTAAACCTCCTCCATGGAGAGATATATGTCACGAGTTGAAAGGGCTAACTCGACCCAAGTGCAGATATTGGACAAAAAAATATTTATTTAAACAAAAAGGCAAAAACAAAAACTTACTTAGTTACTGAATCTCGAAAGTCCAAAAATAAAAGACCAAAGCACGGAGGGAAACACAGAGACGCTAACAACAACTTAAAACGGCAGTTGCTAAAAAGTAGCTAACTGAAACTACAGTGGTTGTCGGGGAGATTAAATGTTGTCACGCAGGGAACTCATCTCTGATCCACCTTACAGCCTTTAGTCATGTTTTTCAGTGCTCTTGTAAATATTAGGTTAAAAAACAACTTAATAAGCTACGGTTTCGCGAACTTGTCAAAACCGCTGATTAGATCGATGAAGCACAGTCGTGACGTCAAAATCAACTAGCCTGTCCTCCAACCTATACGACTCCACTGGTTGTTTGTGCAAGCGTCAAATTACGACCCATATTTACATTTTAGATGCAAGTGACCTCTCGCGGACGTATAAATAACCTTGATCCGGTGAATGTGTGTTTGTTATCGAATGACATTTGACCCCTAACCCAAACCTAAGTCCAAGCTAGCTAACTTAATAGTTAATTACCACTTACCTTGGTAAGCACATCAAGCAGTGTGACGGTGCAGGGTGAAGATTTACTGGCATTTCCACGTTCCCTGGTTGGGGCGCTAATTTGGGAAACGCTCCTATTGGTCGTATTACATGACAGACGACTTCTACGGTCCTATAGATTTGGGGACTTGTTGAAATCAACCCATCGCGGTGTAGTTCGTTATAGCATAACGTTAGCTTTTTACTTTTCTCAACTGCATTAACTCTTCAAACTTCATAACAATGGTGTTCATCTGTAGAGGTTATGCAGCTGAACAAAAAAGTATGCATCAGAAATGTGTGTTTGACACAGCTTATTTTCTGCAATCATCCAAAATCCAATGCAAAAATCCCATAGGCGAATTCTCTTAGGAACCACCGGCGCCATTTCTTGGCCAACAAAAATATGTCATCACTATACCGGTCAATGTCTATACTGACGTCCTAACTAAGTCAGTCAGTCACATTAATCAGCCTCTGTCTAAGGTTTAAGATTCCGACCTGTGACATCATAGATCAAAGGCCACTTTCTATTATATAAATGTAAACAACCCAAAATGTAATACACACTAGCTGTGTCCCATTTAATTCCATTTTAGACTTTGGTTATGAGTATTGCCAGAAATTATATTTTAGTAATTACGTTACTGTAAACGTTATTAGCTTGCTTACCTAGCAGTCACATATCCGGGCCATAGACTGCAAAAAGAATGGACGGGACAAGGTCATACACCCCACCTTCTCAATAATAACAGGTAGGATGTGGGTCAAACATCATTTTTTCCCAAACCTGAACTTTGGTCTCTCAAACCAGTCCCTCGTAGTGTCTCAGGTTGTCTCAGCATGTTCCTGAACTGTCTCAAATGGGTTCTTGGAAGTGTCCCCAGTTGTCCTGGCTAATTTCTGGACTGTCTCAAGTTGGTCCCTTGTAGTGTCTTCAGTTTTTTGAAGTGATTCCTGTACTGTCTCATTTGATTCCTGGTCTGTCCCTGGATGAGTCCCAAGTCATCTAAGTTTATTCCTGGACTGTCTCAGGCAACTTGGCTCCAAAGGTTCATACTCTCTGATGTTTTTGTCTATTATTTCCTCAGTGTTATTCTGTGGGGCAGAAGACAACGCTTTGCTCAGGTGAATGAAAGAGTTGGCACTATCTCTGTTGCCGACACTTGCATTAGCAGAGGTGTTCGGGCGTGAAATGTTTCTTTAAACCTCCTCCATGGAGAGATATATGTCACGAGTTGAAAGGGCTAACTCGACCCAAGTGCAGATATTGGACAAAAAAATATTTATTTAAACAAAAAGGCAAAAACAAAAACTTACTTAGTTACTGAATCTCGAAAGTCCAAAAATAAAAGACCAAAGCACGGAGGGAAACACAGAGACGCTAACAACAACTTAAAACGGCAGTTGCTAAAAAGTAGCTAACTGAAACTACAGTGGTTGTCGGGGAGATTAAATGTTGTCACGCAGGGAACTCATCTCTGATCCACCTTACAGCCTTTAGTCATGTTTTTCAGTGCTCTTGTAAATATTAGGTTAAAAAACAACTTAATAAGCTACGGTTTCGCGAACTTGTCAAAACCGCTGATTAGATCGATGAAGCACAGTCGTGACGTCAAAATCAACTAGCCTGTCCTCCAACCTATACGACTCCACTGGTTGTTTGTGCAAGCGTCAAATTACGACCCATATTTACATTTTAGAAGCAAGTGACCTCTCGCGGACGTATAAATAACCTTGATCCGGTGAATGTGTGTTTGTTATCGAATGACATTTGACCCCTAACCCAAACCTAAGTCCAAGCTAGCTAACTTAATAGTTAATTACCACTTACCTTGGTAAGCACATCAAGCAGTGTGACGGTGCAGGGTGAAGATTTACTGGCATTTCCACGTTCCCTGGTTGGGGCGCTAATTTGGGAAACGCTCCTATTGGTCGTATTACATGACAGACGACTTCTACGGTCCTATAGATTTGGGGACTTGTTGAAATCAACCCATCGCGGTGTAGTTCGTTATAGCATAACGTTAGCTTTTTACTTTTCTCAACTGCATTAACTCTTCAAACTTCATAACAATGGTGTTCATCTGTAAAGGTTATGCAGCTGAACAAAAAAGTATGCATCAGAAATGTGTGTTTGACACAGTTTATTTTCTGCAATCATCCAAAATCCAATGCAAAAATCCCATAGGCGAATTCTCTTAGGAACCACCGGCGCCATTTCTTGGCCAACAAAAATATGTCATCACTATACCGGTCAATGTCTATACTGACGTCCTAACTAAGTCAGTCAGTCACATTAATCAGCCTCTGTCTAAGGTTTAAGATTCCGACCTGTGACATCATAGATCAAAGGCCACTTTCTATTATATAAATGTAAACAACCCAAAATGTAATACACACTAGCTGTGTCCCATTTAATTCCATTTTAGACTTTGGTTATGAGTATTGCCAGAAATTATATTTTAGTAATTACGTTACTGTAAACGTTATTAGCTTGCTTACCTAGCAGTCACATATCCGGGCCATAGACTGCAAAAAGAATGGACGGGACAAGGTCATACAACCCCACCTTCTCAATAATAACAGGTAGGATGTGGGTCAAACATCATTTTTTCCCAAACCTGAACTTTGGTCTCTCAAACCAGTCCCTCGTAGTGTCTCAGGTTGTCTCAGCATGTTCCTGAACTGTCTCAAATGGGTTCTTGGAAGTGTCCCCAGTTGTCCTGGCTAATTTCCTGACTGTCTCAAGTTGGTCCCTTGTAGTGTCTTCAGTTTTTTGAAGTGATTCCTGTACTGTCTCATTTGATTCCTGGTCTGTCCCTGGATGAGTCCCAAGTCATCTAAGTTTATTCCTGGACTGTCTCAGGCAACTTGGCTCCAAAGGTTCATACTCTCTGATGTTTTTGTCTATTATTTCCTCAGTGTTATTCTGTGGGGCAGAAGACAACGCTTTGCTCAGGTGAATGAAAGAGTTGGCACTATCTCTGTTGCCGACACTTGCATTAGCAGAGGTGTTCGGGCGTGAAATGTTTCTTTAAACCTCCTCCATGGAGAGATATATGTCACGAGTTGAAAGGGCTAACTCGACCCAAGTGCAGATATTGGACAAAAAAATATTTATTTAAACAAAAAGGCAAAAACAAAAACTTACTTAGTTACTGAATCTCGAAAGTCCAAAAATAAAAGACCAAAGCACGGAGGGAAACACAGAGACGCTAACAACAACTTAAAACGGCAGTTGCTAAAAAGTAGCTAACTGAAACTACAGTGGTTGTCGGGGAGATTAAATGTTGTCACGCAGGGAACTCATCTCTGATCCACCTTACAGCCTTTAGTCATGTTTTTCAGTGCTCTTGTAAATATTAGGTTAAAAAACAACTTAATAAGCTACGGTTTCGCGAACTTGTCAAAACCGCTGATTAGATCGATGAAGCACAGTCGTGACGTCAAAATCAACTAGCCTGTCCTCCAACCTATACGACTCCACTGGTTGTTTGTGCAAGCGTCAAATTACGACCCATATTTACATTTTAGATGCAAGTGACCTCTCGCGGACGTATAAATAACCTTGATCCGGTGAATGTGTGTTTGTTATCGAATGACATTTGACCCCTAACCCAAACCTAAGTCCAAGCTAGCTAACTTAATAGTTAATTACCACTTACCTTGGTAAGCACATCAAGCAGTGTGACGGTGCAGGGTGAAGATTTACTGGCATTTCCACGTTCCCTGGTTGGGGCGCTAATTTGGGAAACGCTCCTATTGGTCGTATTACATGACAGACGACTTCTACGGTCCTATAGATTTGGGGACTTGTTGAAATCAACCCATCGCGGTGTAGTTCGTTATAGCATAACGTTAGCTTTTTACTTTTCTCAACTGCATTAACTCTTCAAACTTCATAACAATGGTGTTCATCTGTAAAGGTTATGCAGCTGAACAAAAAAGTATGCATCAGAAATGTGTGTTTGACACAGCTTATTTTCTGCAATCATCCAAAATCCAATGCAAAAATCCCATAGGCGAATTCTCTTAGGAACCACCGGCGCCATTTCTTGGCCAACAAAAATATGTCATCACTATACCGGTCAATGTCTATACTGACGTCCTAACTAAGTCAGTCAGTCACATTAATCAGCCTCTGTCTAAGGTTTAAGATTCCGACCTGTGACATCATAGATCAAAGGCCACTTTCTATTATATAAATGTAAACAACCCAAAATGTAATACACACTAGCTGTGTCCCATTTAATTCCATTTTAGACTTTGGTTATGAGTATTGCCAGAAATTATATTTTAGTAATTACGTTACTGTAAACGTTATTAGCTTGCTTACCTAGCAGTCACATATCCGGGCCATAGACTGCAAAAAGAATGGACGGGACAAGGTCATACACCCCACCTTCTCAATAATAACAGGTAGGATGTGGGTCAAACATCATTTTTTCCCAAACCTGAACTTTGGTCTCTCAAACCAGTCCCTCGTAGTGTCTCAGGTTGTCTCAGCGTGTTCCTGAACTGTCTCAAATGGGTTCTTGGAAGTGTCCCCAGTTGTCCTGGCTAATTTCCTGACTGTCTCAAGTTGGTCCCTTGTAGTGTCTTCAGTTTTTTGAAGTGATTCCTGTACTGTCTCATTTGATTCCTGGTCTGTCCCTGGATGAGTCCCAAGTCATCTAAGTTTATTCCTGGACTGTCTCAGGCAACTTGGCTCCAAAGGTTCATACTCTCTGATGTTTTTGTCTATTATTTCCTCAGTGTTATTCTGTGGGGCAGAAGACAACGCTTTGCTCAGGTGAATGAAAGAGTTGGCACTATCTCTGTTGCCGACACTTGCATTAGCAGAGGTGTTCGGGCGTGAAATGTTTCTTTAAACCTCCTCCATGGAGAGATATATGTCACGAGTTGAAAGGGCTAACTCGACCCAAGTGCAGATATTGGACAAAAAAATATTTATTTAAACAAAAAGGCAAAAACAAAAACTTACTTAGTTACTGAATCTCGAAAGTCCAAAAATAAAAGACCAAAGCACGGAGGGAAACACAGAGACGCTAACAACAACTTAAAACGGCAGTTGCTAAAAAGTAGCTAACTGAAACTACAGTGGTTGTCGGGGAGATTAAATGTTGTCACGCAGGGAACTCATCTCTGATCCACCTTACAGCCTTTTGTCATGTTTTTCAGTGCTCTTGTAAATATTAGGTTAAAAAACAACTTAATAAGCTACGGTTTCGCGAACTTGTCAAAACCGCTGATTAGATCGATGAAGCACAGTCGTGACGTCAAAATCAACTAGCCTGTCCTCCAACCTATACGACTCCACTGGTTGTTTGTGCAAGCGTCAAATTACGACCCATATTTACATTTTAGATGCAAGTGACCTCTCGCGGACGTATAAATAACCTTGATCCGGTGAATGTGTGTTTGTTATCGAATGACATTTGACCCCTAACCCAAACCTAAGTCCAAGCTAGCTAACTTAATAGTTAATTACCACTTACCTTGGTAAGCACATCAAGCAGTGTGACGGTGCAGGGTGAAGATTTACTGGCATTTCCACGTTCCCTGGTTGGGGCGCTAATTTGGGAAACGCTCCTATTGGTCGTATTACATGACAGACGACTTCTACGGTCCTATAGATTTGGGGACTTGTTGAAATCAACCCATCGCGGTGTAGTTCGTTATAGCATAACGTTAGCTTTTTACTTTTCTCAACTGCATTAACTCTTCAAACTTCATAACAATGGTGTTCATCTGTAGAGGTTATGCAGCTGAACAAAAAAGTATGCATCAGAAATGTGTGTTTGACACAGCTTATTTTCTGCAATCATCCAAAATCCAATGCAAAAATCCCATAGGCGAATTCTCTTAGGAACCACCGGCGCCATTTCTTGGCCAACAAAAATATGTCATCACTATACCGGTCAATGTCTATACTGACGTCCTAACTAAGTCAGTCAGTCACATTAATCAGCCTCTGTCTAAGGTTTAAGATTCCGACCTGTGACATCATAGATCAAAGGCCACTTTCTATTATATAAATGTAAACAACCCAAAATGTAATACACACTAGCTGTGTCCCATTTAATTCCATTTTAGACTTTGGTTATGAGTATTGCCAGAAATTATATTTTAGTAATTACGTTACTGTAAACGTTATTAGCTTGCTTACCTAGCAGTCACATATCCGGGCCATAGACTGCAAAAAGAATGGACGGGACAAGGTCATACACCCCACCTTCTCAATAATAACAGGTAGGATGTGGGTCAAACATCATTTTTTCCCAAACCTGAACTTTGGTCTCTCAAACCAGTCCCTCGTAGTGTCTCAGGTTGTCTCAGCGTGTTCCTGAACTGTCTCAAATGGGTTCTTGGAAGTGTCCCCAGTTGTCCTGGCTAATTTCTGGACTGTCTCAAGTTGGTCCCTTGTAGTGTCTTCAGTTTTTTGAAGTGATTCCTGTACTGTCTCATTTGATTCCTGGTCTGTCCCTGGATGAGTCCCAAGTCATCTAAGTTTATTCCTGGACTGTCTCAGGCAACTTGGCTCCAAAGGTTCATACTCTCTGATGTTTTTGTCTATTATTTCCTCAGTGTTATTCTGTGGGGCAGAAGACAACGCTTTGCTCAGGTGAATGAAAGAGTTGGCACTATCTCTGTTGCCGACACTTGCATTAGCAGAGGTGTTCGGGCGTGAAATGTTTCTTTAAACCTCCTCCATGGAGAGATATATGTCACGAGTTGAAAGGGCTAACTCGACCCAAGTGCAGATATTGGACAAAAAAATATTTATTTAAACAAAAAGGCAAAAACAAAAACTTACTTAGTTACTGAATCTCGAAAGTCCAAAAATAAAAGACCAAAGCACGGAGGGAAACACAGAGACGCTAACAACAACTTAAAACGGCAGTTGCTAAAAAGTAGCTAACTGAAACTACAGTGGTTGTCGGGGAGATTAAATGTTGTCACGCAGGGAACTCATCTCTGATCCACCTTACAGCCTTTAGTCATGTTTTTCAGTGCTCTTGTAAATATTAGGTTAAAAAACAACTTAATAAGCTACGGTTTCGCGAACTTGTCAAAACCGCTGATTAGATCGATGAAGCACAGTCGTGACGTCAAAATCAACTAGCCTGTCCTCCAACCTATACGACTCCACTGGTTGTTTGTGCAAGCGTCAAATTACGACCCATATTTACATTTTAGATGCAAGTGACCTCTCGCGGACGTATAAATAACCTTGATCCGGTGAATGTGTGTTTGTTATCGAATGACATTTGACCCCTAACCCAAACCTAAGTCCAAGCTAGCTAACTTAATAGTTAATTACCACTTACCTTGGTAAGCACATCAAGCAGTGTGACGGTGCAGGGTGAAGATTTACTGGCATTTCCACGTTCCCTGGTTGGGGCGCTAATTTGGGAAACGCTCCTATTGGTCGTATTACATGACAGACGACTTCTACGGTCCTATAGATTTGGGGACTTGTTGAAATCAACCCATCGCGGTGTAGTTCGTTATAGCATAACGTTAGCTTTTTACTTTTCTCAACTGCATTAACTCTTCAAACTTCATAACAATGGTGTTCATCTGTAAAGGTTATGCAGCTGAACAAAAAAGTATGCATCAGAAATGTGTGTTTGACACAGCTTATTTTCTGCAATCATCCAAAATCCAATGCAAAAATCCCATAGGCGAATTCTCTTAGGAACCACCGGCGCCATTTCTTGGCCAACAAAAATATGTCATCACTATACCGGTCAATGTCTATACTGACGTCCTAACTAAGTCAGTCAGTCACATTAATCAGCCTCTGTCTAAGGTTTAAGATTCCGACCTGTGACATCATAGATCAAAGGCCACTTTCTATTATATAAATGTAAACAACCCAAAATGTAATACACACTAGCTGTGTCCCATTTAATTCCATTTTAGACTTTGGTTATGAGTATTGCCAGAAATTATATTTTAGTAATTACGTTACTGTAAACGTTATTAGCTTGCTTACCTAGCAGTCACATATCCGGGCCATAGACTGCAAAAAGAATGGACGGGACAAGGTCATACACCCCACCTTCTCAATAATAACAGGTAGGATGTGGGTCAAACATCATTTTTTCCCAAACCTGAACTTTGGTCTCTCAAACCAGTCCCTCGTAGTGTCTCAGGTTGTCTCAGCGTGTTCCTGAACTGTCTCAAATGGGTTCTTGGAAGTGTCCCCAGTTGTCCTGGCTAATTTCCTGACTGTCTCAAGTTGGTCCCTTGTAGTGTCTTCAGTTTTTTGAAGTGATTCCTGTACTGTCTCATTTGATTCCTGGTCTGTCCCTGGATGAGTCCCAAGTCATCTAAGTTTATTCCTGGACTGTCTCAGGCAACTTGGCTCCAAAGGTTCATACTCTCTGATGTTTTTGTCTATTATTTCCTCAGTGTTATTCTGTGGGGCAGAAGACAACGCTTTGCTCAGGTGAATGAAAGAGTTGGCACTATCTCTGTTGCCGACACTTGCATTAGCAGAGGTGTTCGGGCGTGAAATGTTTCTTTAAACCTCCTCCATGGAGAGATATATGTCACGAGTTGAAAGGGCTAACTCGACCCAAGTGCAGATATTGGACAAAAAAATATTTATTTAAACAAAAAGGCAAAAACAAAAACTTACTTAGTTACTGAATCTCGAAAGTCCAAAAATAAAAGACCAAAGCACGGAGGGAAACACAGAGACGCTAACAACAACTTAAAACGGCAGTTGCTAAAAAGTAGCTAACTGAAACTACAGTGGTTGTCGGGGAGATTAAATGTTGTCACGCAGGGAACTCATCTCTGATCCACCTTACAGCCTTTTGTCATGTTTTTCAGTGCTCTTGTAAATATTAGGTTAAAAAACAACTTAATAAGCTACGGTTTCGCGAACTTGTCAAAACCGCTGATTAGATCGATGAAGCACAGTCGTGACGTCAAAATCAACTAGCCTGTCCTCCAACCTATACGACTCCACTGGTTGTTTGTGCAAGCGTCAAATTACGACCCATATTTACATTTTAGATGCAAGTGACCTCTCGCGGACGTATAAATAACCTTGATCCGGTGAATGTGTGTTTGTTATCGAATGACATTTGACCCCTAACCCAAACCTAAGTCCAAGCTAGCTAACTTAATAGTTAATTACCACTTACCTTGGTAAGCACATCAAGCAGTGTGACGGTGCAGGGTGAAGATTTACTGGCATTTCCACGTTCCCTGGTTGGGGCGCTAATTTGGGAAACGCTCCTATTGGTCGTATTACATGACAGACGACTTCTACGGTCCTATAGATTTGGGGACTTGTTGAAATCAACCCATCGCGGTGTAGTTCGTTATAGCATAACGTTAGCTTTTTACTTTTCTCAACTGCATTAACTCTTCAAACTTCATAACAATGGTGTTCATCTGTAGAGGTTATGCAGCTGAACAAAAAAGTATGCATCAGAAATGTGTGTTTGACACAGCTTATTTTCTGCAATCATCCAAAATCCAATGCAAAAATCCCATAGGCGAATTCTCTTAGGAACCACCGGCGCCATTTCTTGGCCAACAAAAATATGTCATCACTATACCGGTCAATGTCTATACTGACGTCCTAACTAAGTCAGTCAGTCACATTAATCAGCCTCTGTCTAAGGTTTAAGATTCCGACCTGTGACATCATAGATCAAAGGCCACTTTCTATTATATAAATGTAAACAACCCAAAATGTAATACACACTAGCTGTGTCCCATTTAATTCCATTTTAGACTTTGGTTATGAGTATTGCCAGAAATTATATTTTAGTAATTACGTTACTGTAAACGTTATTAGCTTGCTTACCTAGCAGTCACATATCCGGGCCATAGACTGCAAAAAGAATGGACGGGACAAGGTCATACACCCCACCTTCTCAATAATAACAGGTAGGATGTGGGTCAAACATCATTTTTTCCCAAACCTGAACTTTGGTCTCTCAAACCAGTCCCTCGTAGTGTCTCAGGTTGTCTCAGCATGTTCCTGAACTGTCTCAAATGGGTTCTTGGAAGTGTCCCCAGTTGTCCTGGCTAATTTCTGGACTGTCTCAAGTTGGTCCCTTGTAGTGTCTTCAGTTTTTTGAAGTGATTCCTGTACTGTCTCATTTGATTCCTGGTCTGTCCCTGGATGAGTCCCAAGTCATCTAAGTTTATTCCTGGACTGTCTCAGGCAACTTGGCTCCAAAGGTTCATACTCTCTGATGTTTTTGTCTATTATTTCCTCAGTGTTATTCTGTGGGGCAGAAGACAACGCTTTGCTCAGGTGAATGAAAGAGTTGGCACTATCTCTGTTGCCGACACTTGCATTAGCAGAGGTGTTCGGGCGTGAAATGTTTCTTTAAACCTCCTCCATGGAGAGATATATGTCACGAGTTGAAAGGGCTAACTCGACCCAAGTGCAGATATTGGACAAAAAAATATTTATTTAAACAAAAAGGCAAAAACAAAAACTTACTTAGTTACTGAATCTCGAAAGTCCAAAAATAAAAGACCAAAGCACGGAGGGAAACACAGAGACGCTAACAACAACTTAAAACGGCAGTTGCTAAAAAGTAGCTAACTGAAACTACAGTGGTTGTCGGGGAGATTAAATGTTGTCACGCAGGGAACTCATCTCTGATCCACCTTACAGCCTTTAGTCATGTTTTTCAGTGCTCTTGTAAATATTAGGTTAAAAAACAACTTAATAAGCTACGGTTTCGCGAACTTGTCAAAACCGCTGATTAGATCGATGAAGCACAGTCGTGACGTCAAAATCAACTAGCCTGTCCTCCAACCTATACGACTCCACTGGTTGTTTGTGCAAGCGTCAAATTACGACCCATATTTACATTTTAGAAGCAAGTGACCTCTCGCGGACGTATAAATAACCTTGATCCGGTGAATGTGTGTTTGTTATCGAATGACATTTGACCCCTAACCCAAACCTAAGTCCAAGCTAGCTAACTTAATAGTTAATTACCACTTACCTTGGTAAGCACATCAAGCAGTGTGACGGTGCAGGGTGAAGATTTACTGGCATTTCCACGTTCCCTGGTTGGGGCGCTAATTTGGGAAACGCTCCTATTGGTCGTATTACATGACAGACGACTTCTACGGTCCTATAGATTTGGGGACTTGTTGAAATCAACCCATCGCGGTGTAGTTCGTTATAGCATAACGTTAGCTTTTTACTTTTCTCAACTGCATTAACTCTTCAAACTTCATAACAATGGTGTTCATCTGTAAAGGTTGTGCAGCTGAACAAAAAAGTATGCATCAGAAATGTGTGTTTGACACAGTTTATTTTCTGCAATCATCCAAAATCCAATGCAAAAATCCCATAGGCGAATTCTCTTAGGAACCACCGGCGCCATTTCTTGGCCAACAAAAATATGTCATCACTATACCGGTCAATGTCTATACTGACGTCCTAACTAAGTCAGTCAGTCACATTAATCAGCCTCTGTCTAAGGTTTAAGATTCCGACCTGTGACATCATAGATCAAAGGCCACTTTCTATTATATAAATGTAAACAACCCAAAATGTAATACACACTAGCTGTGTCCCATTTAATTCCATTTTAGACTTTGGTTATGAGTATTGCCAGAAATTATATTTTAGTAATTACGTTACTGTAAACGTTATTAGCTTGCTTACCTAGCAGTCACATATCCGGGCCATAGACTGCAAAAAGAATGGACGGGACAAGGTCATACAACCCCACCTTCTCAATAATAACAGGTAGGATGTGGGTCAAACATCATTTTTTCCCAAACCTGAACTTTGGTCTCTCAAACCAGTCCCTCGTAGTGTCTCAGGTTGTCTCAGCATGTTCCTGAACTGTCTCAAATGGGTTCTTGGAAGTGTCCCCAGTTGTCCTGGCTAATTTCCTGACTGTCTCAAGTTGGTCCCTTGTAGTGTCTTCAGTTTTTTGAAGTGATTCCTGTACTGTCTCATTTGATTCCTGGTCTGTCCCTGGATGAGTCCCAAGTCATCTAAGTTTATTCCTGGACTGTCTCAGGCAACTTGGCTCCAAAGGTTCATACTCTCTGATGTTTTTGTCTATTATTTCCTCAGTGTTATTCTGTGGGGCAGAAGACAACGCTTTGCTCAGGTGAATGAAAGAGTTGGCACTATCTCTGTTGCCGACACTTGCATTAGCAGAGGTGTTCGGGCGTGAAATGTTTCTTTAAACCTCCTCCATGGAGAGATATATGTCACGAGTTGAAAGGGCTAACTCGACCCAAGTGCAGATATTGGACAAAAAAATATTTATTTAAACAAAAAGGCAAAAACAAAAACTTACTTAGTTACTGAATCTCGAAAGTCCAAAAATAAAAGACCAAAGCACGGAGGGAAACACAGAGACGCTAACAACAACTTAAAACGGCAGTTGCTAAAAAGTAGCTAACTGAAACTACAGTGGTTGTCGGGGAGATTAAATGTTGTCACGCAGGGAACTCATCTCTGATCCACCTTACAGCCTTTAGTCATGTTTTTCAGTGCTCTTGTAAATATTAGGTTAAAAAACAACTTAATAAGCTACGGTTTCGCGAACTTGTCAAAACCGCTGATTAGATCGATGAAGCACAGTCGTGACGTCAAAATCAACTAGCCTGTCCTCCAACCTATACGACTCCACTGGTTGTTTGTGCAAGCGTCAAATTACGACCCATATTTACATTTTAGATGCAAGTGACCTCTCGCGGACGTATAAATAACCTTGATCCGGTGAATGTGTGTTTGTTATCGAATGACATTTGACCCCTAACCCAAACCTAAGTCCAAGCTAGCTAACTTAATAGTTAATTACCACTTACCTTGGTAAGCACATCAAGCAGTGTGACGGTGCAGGGTGAAGATTTACTGGCATTTCCACGTTCCCTGGTTGGGGCGCTAATTTGGGAAACGCTCCTATTGGTCGTATTACATGACAGACGACTTCTACGGTCCTATAGATTTGGGGACTTGTTGAAATCAACCCATCGCGGTGTAGTTCGTTATAGCATAACGTTAGCTTTTTACTTTTCTCAACTGCATTAACTCTTCAAACTTCATAACAATGGTGTTCATCTGTAAAGGTTATGCAGCTGAACAAAAAAGTATGCATCAGAAATGTGTGTTTGACACAGCTTATTTTCTGCAATCATCCAAAATCCAATGCAAAAATCCCATAGGCGAATTCTCTTAGGAACCACCGGCGCCATTTCTTGGCCAACAAAAATATGTCATCACTATACCGGTCAATGTCTATACTGACGTCCTAACTAAGTCAGTCAGTCACATTAATCAGCCTCTGTCTAAGGTTTAAGATTCCGACCTGTGACATCATAGATCAAAGGCCACTTTCTATTATATAAATGTAAACAACCCAAAATGTAATACACACTAGCTGTGTCCCATTTAATTCCATTTTAGACTTTGGTTATGAGTATTGCCAGAAATTATATTTTAGTAATTACGTTACTGTAAACGTTATTAGCTTGCTTACCTAGCAGTCACATATCCGGGCCATAGACTGCAAAAAGAATGGACGGGACAAGGTCATACACCCCACCTTCTCAATAATAACAGGTAGGATGTGGGTCAAACATCATTTTTTCCCAAACCTGAACTTTGGTCTCTCAAACCAGTCCCTCGTAGTGTCTCAGGTTGTCTCAGCGTGTTCCTGAACTGTCTCAAATGGGTTCTTGGAAGTGTCCCCAGTTGTCCTGGCTAATTTCTGGACTGTCTCAAGTTGGTCCCTTGTAGTGTCTTCAGTTTTTTGAAGTGATTCCTGTACTGTCTCATTTGATTCCTGGTCTGTCCCTGGATGAGTCCCAAGTCATCTAAGTTTATTCCTGGACTGTCTCAGGCAACTTGGCTCCAAAGGTTCATACTCTCTGATGTTTTTGTCTATTATTTCCTCAGTGTTATTCTGTGGGGCAGAAGACAACGCTTTGCTCAGGTGAATGAAAGAGTTGGCACTATCTCTGTTGCCGACACTTGCATTAGCAGAGGTGTTCGGGCGTGAAATGTTTCTTTAAACCTCCTCCATGGAGAGATATATGTCACGAGTTGAAAGGGCTAACTCGACCCAAGTGCAGATATTGGACAAAAAAATATTTATTTAAACAAAAAGGCAAAAACAAAAACTTACTTAGTTACTGAATCTCGAAAGTCCAAAAATAAAAGACCAAAGCACGGAGGGAAACACAGAGACGCTAACAACAACTTAAAACGGCAGTTGCTAAAAAGTAGCTAACTGAAACTACAGTGGTTGTCGGGGAGATTAAATGTTGTCACGCAGGGAACTCATCTCTGATCCACCTTACAGCCTTTTGTCATGTTTTTCAGTGCTCTTGTAAATATTAGGTTAAAAAACAACTTAATAAGCTACGGTTTCGCGAACTTGTCAAAACCGCTGATTAGATCGATGAAGCACAGTCGTGACGTCAAAATCAACTAGCCTGTCCTCCAACCTATACGACTCCACTGGTTGTTTGTGCAAGCGTCAAATTACGACCCATATTTACATTTTAGATGCAAGTGACCTCTCGCGGACGTATAAATAACCTTGATCCGGTGAATGTGTGTTTGTTATCGAATGACATTTGACCCCTAACCCAAACCTAAGTCCAAGCTAGCTAACTTAATAGTTAATTACCACTTACCTTGGTAAGCACATCAAGCAGTGTGACGGTGCAGGGTGAAGATTTACTGGCATTTCCACGTTCCCTGGTTGGGGCGCTAATTTGGGAAACGCTCCTATTGGTCGTATTACATGACAGACGACTTCTACGGTCCTATAGATTTGGGGACTTGTTGAAATCAACCCATCGCGGTGTAGTTCGTTATAGCATAACGTTAGCTTTTTACTTTTCTCAACTGCATTAACTCTTCAAACTTCATAACAATGGTGTTCATCTGTAGAGGTTATGCAGCTGAACAAAAAAGTATGCATCAGAAATGTGTGTTTGACACAGCTTATTTTCTGCAATCATCCAAAATCCAATGCAAAAATCCCATTGGCGAATTCTCTTAGGAACCACCGGCGCCATTTCTTGGCCAACAAAAATATGTCATCACTATACCGGTCAATGTCTATACTGACGTCCTAACTAAGTCAGTCAGTCACATTAATCAGCCTCTGTCTAAGGTTTAAGATTCCGACCTGTGACATCATAGATCAAAGGCCACTTTCTATTATATAAATGTAAACAACCCAAAATGTAATACACACTAGCTGTGTCCCATTTAATTCCATTTTAGACTTTGGTTATGAGTATTGCCAGAAATTATATTTTAGTAATTACGTTACTGTAAACGTTATTAGCTTGCTTACCTAGCAGTCACATATCAGGGCCATAGACTGCAAAAAGAATGGACGGGACAAGGTCATACACCCCACCTTCTCAATAATAACAGGTAGGATGTGGGTCAAACATCATTTTTTCCCAAACCTGAACTTTGGTCTCTCAAACCAGTCCCTCGTAGTGTCTCAGGTTGTCTCAGCATGTTCCTGAACTGTCTCAAATGGGTTCTTGGAAGTGTCCCCAGTTGTCCTGGCTAATTTCTGGACTGTCTCAAGTTGGTCCCTTGTAGGGTCTTCAGTTTTTTGAAGTGATTCCTGTACTGTCTCATTTGATTCCTGGTCTGTCCCTGGATGAGTCCCAAGTCATCTAAGTTTATTCCTGGACTGTCTCAGGCAACTTGGCTCCAAAGGTTCATACTCTCTGATGTTTTTGTCTATTATTTCCTCAGTGTTATTCTGTGGGGCAGAAGACAACGCTTTGCTCAGGTGAATGAAAGAGTTGGCACTATCTCTGTTGCCGACACTTGCATTAGCAGAGGTGTTCGGGCGTGAAATGTTTCTTTAAACCTCCTCCATGGAGAGATATATGTCACGAGTTGAAAGGGCTAACTCGACCCAAGTGCAGATATTGGACAAAAAAATATTTATTTAAACAAAAAGGCAAAAACAAAAACTTACTTAGTTACTGAATCTCGAAAGTCCAAAAATAAAAGACCAAAGCACGGAGGGAAACACAGAGACGCTAACAACAACTTAAAACGGCAGTTGCTAAAAAGTAGCTAACTGAAACTACAGTGGTTGTCGGGGAGATTAAATGTTGTCACGCAGGGAACTCATCTCTGATCCACCTTACAGCCTTTTGTCATGTTTTTCAGTGCTCTTGTAAATATTAGGTTAAAAAACAACTTAATAAGCTACGGTTTCGCGAACTTGTCAAAACCGCTGATTAGATCGATGAAGCACAGTCGTGACGTCAAAATCAACTAGCCTGTCCTCCAACCTATACGACTCCACTGGTTGTTTGTGCAAGCGTCAAATTACGACCCATATTTACATTTTAGATGCAAGTGACCTCTCGCGGACGTATAAATAACCTTGATCCGGTGAATGTGTGTTTGTTATCGAATGACATTTGACCCCTAACCCAAACCTAAGTCCAAGCTAGCTAACTTAATAGTTAATTACCACTTACCTTGGTAAGCACATCAAGCAGTGTGACGGTGCAGGGTGAAGATTTACTGGCATTTCCACGTTCCCTGGTTGGGGCGCTAATTTGGGAAACGCTCCTATTGGTCGTATTACATGACAGACGACTTCTACGGTCCTATAGATTTGGGGACTTGTTGAAATCAACCCATCGCGGTGTAGTTCGTTATAGCATAACGTTAGCTTTTTACTTTTCTCAACTGCATTAACTCTTCAAACTTCATAACAATGGTGTTCATCTGTAGAGGTTATGCAGCTGAACAAAAAAGTATGCATCAGAAATGTGTGTTTGACACAGCTTATTTTCTGCAATCATCCAAAATCCAATGCAAAAATCCCATTGGCGAATTCTCTTAGGAACCACCGGCGCCATTTCTTGGCCAACAAAAATATGTCATCACTATACCGGTCAATGTCTATACTGACGTCCTAACTAAGTCAGTCAGTCACATTAATCAGCCTCTGTCTAAGGTTTAAGATTCCGACCTGTGACATCATAGATCAAAGGCCACTTTCTATTATATAAATGTAAACAACCCAAAATGTAATACACACTAGCTGTGTCCCATTTAATTCCATTTTAGACTTTGGTTATGAGTATTGCCAGAAATTATATTTTAGTAATTACGTTACTGTAAACGTTATTAGCTTGCTTACCTAGCAGTCACATATCAGGGCCATAGACTGCAAAAAGAATGGACGGGACAAGGTCATACACCCCACCTTCTCAATAATAACAGGTAGGATGTGGGTCAAACATCATTTTTTCCCAAACCTGAACTTTGGTCTCTCAAACCAGTCCCTCGTAGTGTCTCAGGTTGTCTCAGCATGTTCCTGAACTGTCTCAAATGGGTTCTTGGAAGTGTCCCCAGTTGTCCTGGCTAATTTCTGGACTGTCTCAAGTTGGTCCCTTGTAGGGTCTTCAGTTTTTTGAAGTGATTCCTGTACTGTCTCATTTGATTCCTGGTCTGTCCCTGGATGAGTCCCAAGTCATCTAAGTTTATTCCTGGACTGTCTCAGGCAACTTGGCTCCAAAGGTTCATACTCTCTGATGTTTTTGTCTATTATTTCCTCAGTGTTATTCTGTGGGGCAGAAGACAACGCTTTGCTCAGGTGAATGAAAGAGTTGGCACTATCTCTGTTGCCGACACTTGCATTAGCAGAGGTGTTCGGGCGTGAAATGTTTCTTTAAACCTCCTCCATGGAGAGATATATGTCACGAGTTGAAAGGGCTAACTCGACCCAAGTGCAGATATTGGACAAAAAAATATTTATTTAAACAAAAAGGCAAAAACAAAAACTTACTTAGTTACTGAATCTCGAAAGTCCAAAAATAAAAGACCAAAGCACGGAGGGAAACACAGAGACGCTAACAACAACTTAAAACGGCAGTTGCTAAAAAGTAGCTAACTGAAACTACAGTGGTTGTCGGGGAGATTAAATGTTGTCACGCAGGGAACTCATCTCTGATCCACCTTACAGCCTTTAGTCATGTTTTTCAGTGCTCTTGTAAATATTAGGTTAAAAAACAACTTAATAAGCTACGGTTTCGCGAACTTGTCAAAACCGCTGATTAGATCGATGAAGCACAGTCGTGACGTCAAAATCAACTAGCCTGTCCTCCAACCTATACGACTCCACTGGTTGTTTGTGCAAGCGTCAAATTACGACCCATATTTACATTTTAGATGCAAGTGACCTCTCGCGGACGTATAAATAACCTTGATCCGGTGAATGTGTGTTTGTTATCGAATGACATTTGACCCCTAACCCAAACCTAAGTCCAAGCTAGCTAACTTAATAGTTAATTACCACTTACCTTGGTAAGCACATCAAGCAGTGTGACGGTGCAGGGTGAAGATTTACTGGCATTTCCACGTTCCCTGGTTGGGGCGCTAATTTGGGAAACGCTCCTATTGGTCGTATTACATGACAGACGACTTCTACGGTCCTATAGATTTGGGGACTTGTTGAAATCAACCCATCGCGGTGTAGTTCGTTATAGCATAACGTTAGCTTTTTACTTTTCTCAACTGCATTAACTCTTCAAACTTCATAACAATGGTGTTCATCTGTAGAGGTTATGCAGCTGAACAAAAAAGTATGCATCAGAAATGTGTGTTTGACACAGCTTATTTTCTGCAATCATCCAAAATCCAATGCAAAAATCCCATAGGCGAATTCTCTTAGGAACCACCGGCGCCATTTCTTGGCCAACAAAAATATGTCATCACTATACCGGTCAATGTCTATACTGACGTCCTAACTAAGTCAGTCAGTCACATTAATCAGCCTCTGTCTAAGGTTTAAGATTCCGACCTGTGACATCATAGATCAAAGGCCACTTTCTATTATATAAATGTAAACAACCCAAAATGTAATACACACTAGCTGTGTCCCATTTAATTCCATTTTAGACTTTGGTTATGAGTATTGCCAGAAATTATATTTTAGTAATTACGTTACTGTAAACGTTATTAGCTTGCTTACCTAGCAGTCACATATCCGGGCCATAGACTGCAAAAAGAATGGACGGGACAAGGTCATACACCCCACCTTCTCAATAATAACAGGTAGGATGTGGGTCAAACATCATTTTTTCCCAAACCTGAACTTTGGTCTCTCAAACCAGTCCCTCGTAGTGTCTCAGGTTGTCTCAGCGTGTTCCTGAACTGTCTCAAATGGGTTCTTGGAAGTGTCCCCAGTTGTCCTGGCTAATTTCTGGACTGTCTCAAGTTGGTCCCTTGTAGTGTCTTCAGTTTTTTGAAGTGATTCCTGTACTGTCTCATTTGATTCCTGGTCTGTCCCTGGATGAGTCCCAAGTCATCTAAGTTTATTCCTGGACTGTCTCAGGCAACTTGGCTCCAAAGGTTCATACTCTCTGATGTTTTTGTCTATTATTTCCTCAGTGTTATTCTGTGGGGCAGAAGACAACGCTTTGCTCAGGTGAATGAAAGAGTTGGCACTATCTCTGTTGCCGACACTTGCATTAGCAGAGGTGTTCGGGCGTGAAATGTTTCTTTAAACCTCCTCCATGGAGAGATATATGTCACGAGTTGAAAGGGCTAACTCGACCCAAGTGCAGATATTGGACAAAAAAATATTTATTTAAACAAAAAGGCAAAAACAAAAACTTACTTAGTTACTGAATCTCGAAAGTCCAAAAATAAAAGACCAAAGCACGGAGGGAAACACAGAGACGCTAACAACAACTTAAAACGGCAGTTGCTAAAAAGTAGCTAACTGAAACTACAGTGGTTGTCGGGGAGATTAAATGTTGTCACGCAGGGAACTCATCTCTGATCCACCTTACAGCCTTTAGTCATGTTTTTCAGTGCTCTTGTAAATATTAGGTTAAAAAACAACTTAATAAGCTACGGTTTCGCGAACTTGTCAAAACCGCTGATTAGATCGATGAAGCACAGTCGTGACGTCAAAATCAACTAGCCTGTCCTCCAACCTATACGACTCCACTGGTTGTTTGTGCAAGCGTCAAATTACGACCCATATTTACATTTTAGATGCAAGTGACCTCTCGCGGACGTATAAATAACCTTGATCCGGTGAATGTGTGTTTGTTATCGAATGACATTTGACCCCTAACCCAAACCTAAGTCCAAGCTAGCTAACTTAATAGTTAATTACCACTTACCTTGGTAAGCACATCAAGCAGTGTGACGGTGCAGGGTGAAGATTTACTGGCATTTCCACGTTCCCTGGTTGGGGCGCTAATTTGGGAAACGCTCCTATTGGTCGTATTACATGACAGACGACTTCTACGGTCCTATAGATTTGGGGACTTGTTGAAATCAACCCATCGCGGTGTAGTTCGTTATAGCATAACGTTAGCTTTTTACTTTTCTCAACTGCATTAACTCTTCAAACTTCATAACAATGGTGTTCATCTGTAGAGGTTATGCAGCTGAACAAAAAAGTATGCATCAGAAATGTGTGTTTGACACAGCTTATTTTCTGCAATCATCCAAAATCCAATGCAAAAATCCCATAGGCGAATTCTCTTAGGAACCACCGGCGCCATTTCTTGGCCAACAAAAATATGTCATCACTATACCGGTCAATGTCTATACTGACGTCCTAACTAAGTCAGTCAGTCACATTAATCAGCCTCTGTCTAAGGTTTAAGATTCCGACCTGTGACATCATAGATCAAAGGCCACTTTCTATTATATAAATGTAAACAACCCAAAATGTAATACACACTAGCTGTGTCCCATTTAATTCCATTTTAGACTTTGGTTATGAGTATTGCCAGAAATTATATTTTAGTAATTACGTTACTGTAAACGTTATTAGCTTGCTTACCTAGCAGTCACATATCCGGGCCATAGACTGCAAAAAGAATGGACGGGACAAGGTCATACACCCCACCTTCTCAATAATAACAGGTAGGATGTGGGTCAAACATCATTTTTTCCCAAACCTGAACTTTGGTCTCTCAAACCAGTCCCTCGTAGTGTCTCAGGTTGTCTCAGCGTGTTCCTGAACTGTCTCAAATGGGTTCTTGGAAGTGTCCCCAGTTGTCCTGGCTAATTTCTGGACTGTCTCAAGTTGGTCCCTTGTAGTGTCTTCAGTTTTTTGAAGTGATTCCTGTACTGTCTCATTTGATTCCTGGTCTGTCCCTGGATGAGTCCCAAGTCATCTAAGTTTATTCCTGGACTGTCTCAGGCAACTTGGCTCCAAAGGTTCATACTCTCTGATGTTTTTGTCTATTATTTCCTCAGTGTTATTCTGTGGGGCAGAAGACAACGCTTTGCTCAGGTGAATGAAAGAGTTGGCACTATCTCTGTTGCCGACACTTGCATTAGCAGAGGTGTTCGGGCGTGAAATGTTTCTTTAAACCTCCTCCATGGAGAGATATATGTCACGAGTTGAAAGAGCTAACTCGACCCAAGTGCAGATATTGGACAAAAAAATATTTATTTAAACAAAAAGGCAAAAACAAAAACTTACTTAGTTACTGAATCTCGAAAGTCCAAAAATAAAAGACCAAAGCACGGAGGGAAACACAGAGACGCTAACAACAACTTAAAACGGCAGTTGCTAAAAAGTAGCTAACTGAAACTACAGTGGTTGTCGGGGAGATTAAATGTTGTCACGCAGGGAACTCATCTCTGATCCACCTTACAGCCTTTAGTCATGTTTTTCAGTACTCTTGTAAATATTAGGTTAAAAAACAACTTAATAAGCTACGGTTTCGCGAACTTGTCAAAACCGCTGATTAGATCGATGAAGCACAGTCGTGACGTCAAAATCAACTAGCCTGTCCTCCAACCTATACGACTCCACTGGTTGTTTGTGCAAGCGTCAAATTACGACCCATATTTACATTTTAGATGCAAGTGACCTCTCGCGGACGTATAAATAACCTTGATCCGGTGAATGTGTGTTTGTTATCGAATGACATTTGACCCCTAACCCAAACCTAAGTCCAAGCTAGCTAACTTAATAGTTAATTACCACTTACCTTGGTAAGCACATCAAGCAGTGTGACGGTGCAGGGTGAAGATTTACTGGCATTTCCACGTTCCCTGGTTGGGGCGCTAATTTGGGAAACGCTCCTATTGGTCGTATTACATGACAGACGACTTCTACGGTCCTATAGATTTGGGGACTTGTTGAAATCAACCCATCGCGGTGTAGTTCGTTATAGCATAACGTTAGCTTTTTACTTTTCTCAACTGCATTAACTCTTCAAACTTCATAACAATGGTGTTCATCTGTAGAGGTTATGCAGCTGAACAAAAAAGTATGCATCAGAAATGTGTGTTTGACACAGCTTATTTTCTGCAATCATCCAAAATCCAATGCAAAAATCCCATAGGCGAATTCTCTTAGGAACCACCGGCGCCATTTCTTGGCCAACAAAAATATGTCATCACTATACCGGTCAATGTCTATACTGACGTCCTAACTAAGTCAGTCAGTCACATTAATCAGCCTCTGTCTAAGGTTTAAGATTCCGACCTGTGACATCATAGATCAAAGGCCACTTTCTATTATATAAATGTAAACAACCCAAAATGTAATACACACTAGCTGTGTCCCATTTAATTCCATTTTAGACTTTGGTTATGAGTATTGCCAGAAATTATATTTTAGTAATTACGTTACTGTAAACGTTATTAGCTTGCTTACCTAGCAGTCACATATCCGGGCCATAGACTGCAAAAAGAATGGACGGGACAAGGTCATACACCCCACCTTCTCAATAATAACAGGTAGGATGTGGGTCAAACATCATTTTTTCCCAAACCTGAACTTTGGTCTCTCAAACCAGTCCCTCGTAGTGTCTCAGGTTGTCTCAGCGTGTTCCTGAACTGTCTCAAATGGGTTCTTGGAAGTGTCCCCAGTTGTCCTGGCTAATTTCTGGACTGTCTCAAGTTGGTCCCTTGTAGTGTCTTCAGTTTTTTGAAGTGATTCCTGTACTGTCTCATTTGATTCCTGGTCTGTCCCTGGATGAGTCCCAAGTCATCTAAGTTTATTCCTGGACTGTCTCAGGCAACTTGGCTCCAAAGGTTCATACTCTCTGATGTTTTTGTCTATTATTTCCTCAGTGTTATTCTGTGGGGCAGAAGACAACGCTTTGCTCAGGTGAATGAAAGAGTTGGCACTATCTCTGTTGCCGACACTTGCATTAGCAGAGGTGTTCGGGCGTGAAATGTTTCTTTAAACCTCCTCCATGGAGAGATATATGTCACGAGTTGAAAGGGCTAACTCGACCCAAGTGCAGATATTGGACAAAAAAATATTTATTTAAACAAAAAGGCAAAAACAAAAACTTACTTAGTTACTGAATCTCGAAAGTCCAAAAATAAAAGACCAAAGCACGGAGGGAAACACAGAGACGCTAACAACAACTTAAAACGGCAGTTGCTAAAAAGTAGCTAACTGAAACTACAGTGGTTGTCGGGGAGATTAAATGTTGTCACGCAGGGAACTCATCTCTGATCCACCTTACAGCCTTTAGTCATGTTTTTCAGTGCTCTTGTAAATATTAGGTTAAAAAACAACTTACTAAGCTACGGTTTCGCGAACTTGTCAAAACCGCTGATTAGATCGATGAAGCACAGTCGTGACGTCAAAATCAACTAGCCTGTCCTCCAACCTATACGACTCCACTGGTTGTTTGTGCAAGCGTCAAATTACGACCCATATTTACATTTTAGATGCAAGTGACCTCTCGCGGACGTATAAATAACCTTGATCCGGTGAATGTGTGTTTGTTATCGAATGACATTTGACCCCTAACCCAAACCTAAGTCCAAGCTAGCTAACTTAATAGTTAATTACCACTTACCTTGGTAAGCACATCAAGCAGTGTGACGGTGCAGGGTGAAGATTTACTGGCATTTCCACGTTCCCTGGTTGGGGCGCTAATTTGGGAAACGCTCCTATTGGTCGTATTACATGACAGACGACTTCTACGGTCCTATAGATTTGGGGACTTGTTGAAATCAACCCATCGCGGTGTAGTTCGTTATAGCATAACGTTAGCTTTTTACTTTTCTCAACTGCATTAACTCTTCAAACTTCATAACAATGGTGTTCATCTGTAGAGGTTATGCAGCTGAACAAAAAAGTATGCATCAGAAATGTGTGTTTGACACAGCTTATTTTCTGCAATCATCCAAAATCCAATGCAAAAATCCCATAGGCGAATTCTCTTAGGAACCACCGGCGCCATTTCTTGGCCAACAAAAATATGTCATCACTATACCGGTCAATGTCTATACTGACGTCCTAACTAAGTCAGTCAGTCACATTAATCAGCCTCTGTCTAAGGTTTAAGATTCCGACCTGTGACATCATAGATCAAAGGCCACTTTCTATTATATAAATGTAAACAACCCAAAATGTAATACACACTAGCTGTGTCCCATTTAATTCCATTTTAGACTTTGGTTATGAGTATTGCCAGAAATTATATTTTAGTAATTACGTTACTGTAAACGTTATTAGCTTGCTTACCTAGCAGTCACATATCCGGGCCATAGACTGCAAAAAGAATGGACGGGACAAGGTCATACACCCCACCTTCTCAATAATAACAGGTAGGATGTGGGTCAAACATCATTTTTTCCCAAACCTGAACTTTGGTCTCTCAAACCAGTCCCTCGTAGTGTCTCAGGTTGTCTCAGCGTGTTCCTGAACTGTCTCAAATGGGTTCTTGGAAGTGTCCCCAGTTGTCCTGGCTAATTTCTGGACTGTCTCAAGTTGGTCCCTTGTAGTGTCTTCAGTTTTTTGAAGTGATTCCTGTACTGTCTCATTTGATTCCTGGTCTGTCCCTGGATGAGTCCCAAGTCATCTAAGTTTATTCCTGGACTGTCTCAGGCAACTTGGCTCCAAAGGTTCATACTCTCTGATGTTTTTGTCTATTATTTCCTCAGTGTTATTCTGTGGGGCAGAAGACAACGCTTTGCTCAGGTGAATGAAAGAGTTGGCACTATCTCTGTTGCCGACACTTGCATTAGCAGAGGTGTTCGGGCGTGAAATGTTTCTTTAAACCTCCTCCATGGAGAGATATATGTCACGAGTTGAAAGAGCTAACTCGACCCAAGTGCAGATATTGGACAAAAAAATATTTATTTAAACAAAAAGGCAAAAACAAAAACTTACTTAGTTACTGAATCTCGAAAGTCCAAAAATAAAAGACCAAAGCACGGAGGGAAACACAGAGACGCTAACAACAACTTAAAACGGCAGTTGCTAAAAAGTAGCTAACTGAAACTACAGTGGTTGTCGGGGAGATTAAATGTTGTCACGCAGGGAACTCATCTCTGATCCACCTTACAGCCTTTAGTCATGTTTTTCAGTACTCTTGTAAATATTAGGTTAAAAAACAACTTAATAAGCTACGGTTTCGCGAACTTGTCAAAACCGCTGATTAGATCGATGAAGCACAGTCGTGACGTCAAAATCAACTAGCCTGTCCTCCAACCTATACGACTCCACTGGTTGTTTGTGCAAGCGTCAAATTACGACCCATATTTACATTTTAGATGCAAGTGACCTCTCGCGGACGTATAAATAACCTTGATCCGGTGAATGTGTGTTTGTTATCGAATGACATTTGACCCCTAACCCAAACCTAAGTCCAAGCTAGCTAACTTAATAGTTAATTACCACTTACCTTGGTAAGCACATCAAGCAGTGTGACGGTGCAGGGTGAAGATTTACTGGCATTTCCACGTTCCCTGGTTGGGGCGCTAATTTGGGAAACGCTCCTATTGGTCGTATTACATGACAGACGACTTCTACGGTCCTATAGATTTGGGGACTTGTTGAAATCAACCCATCGCGGTGTAGTTCGTTATAGCATAACGTTAGCTTTTTACTTTTCTCAACTGCATTAACTCTTCAAACTTCATAACAATGGTGTTCATCTGTAGAGGTTATGCAGCTGAACAAAAAAGTATGCATCAGAAATGTGTGTTTGACACAGCTTATTTTCTGCAATCATCCAAAATCCAATGCAAAAATCCCATAGGCGAATTCTCTTAGGAACCACCGGCGCCATTTCTTGGCCAACAAAAATATGTCATCACTATACCGGTCAATGTCTATACTGACGTCCTAACTAAGTCAGTCAGTCACATTAATCAGCCTCTGTCTAAGGTTTAAGATTCCGACCTGTGACATCATAGATCAAAGGCCACTTTCTATTATATAAATGTAAACAACCCAAAATGTAATACACACTAGCTGTGTCCCATTTAATTCCATTTTAGACTTTGGTTATGAGTATTGCCAGAAATTATATTTTAGTAATTACGTTACTGTAAACGTTATTAGCTTGCTTACCTAGCAGTCACATATCCGGGCCATAGACTGCAAAAAGAATGGACGGGACAAGGTCATACACCCCACCTTCTCAATAATAACAGGTAGGATGTGGGTCAAACATCATTTTTTCCCAAACCTGAACTTTGGTCTCTCAAACCAGTCCCTCGTAGTGTCTCAGGTTGTCTCAGCGTGTTCCTGAACTGTCTCAAATGGGTTCTTGGAAGTGTCCCCAGTTGTCCTGGCTAATTTCTGGACTGTCTCAAGTTGGTCCCTTGTAGTGTCTTCAGTTTTTTGAAGTGATTCCTGTACTGTCTCATTTGATTCCTGGTCTGTCCCTGGATGAGTCCCAAGTCATCTAAGTTTATTCCTGGACTGTCTCAGGCAACTTGGCTCCAAAGGTTCATACTCTCTGATGTTTTTGTCTATTATTTCCTCAGTGTTATTCTGTGGGGCAGAAGACAACGCTTTGCTCAGGTGAATGAAAGAGTTGGCACTATCTCTGTTGCCGACACTTGCATTAGCAGAGGTGTTCGGGCGTGAAATGTTTCTTTAAACCTCCTCCATGGAGAGATATATGTCACGAGTTGAAAGAGCTAACTCGACCCAAGTGCAGATATTGGACAAAAAAATATTTATTTAAACAAAAAGGCAAAAACAAAAACTTACTTAGTTACTGAATCTCGAAAGTCCAAAAATAAAAGACCAAAGCACGGAGGGAAACACAGAGACGCTAACAACAACTTAAAACGGCAGTTGCTAAAAAGTAGCTAACTGAAACTACAGTGGTTGTCGGGGAGATTAAATGTTGTCACGCAGGGAACTCATCTCTGATCCACCTTACAGCCTTTAGTCATGTTTTTCAGTACTCTTGTAAATATTAGGTTAAAAAACAACTTAATAAGCTACGGTTTCGCGAACTTGTCAAAACCGCTGATTAGATCGATGAAGCACAGTCGTGACGTCAAAATCAACTAGCCTGTCCTCCAACCTATACGACTCCACTGGTTGTTTGTGCAAGCGTCAAATTACGACCCATATTTACATTTTAGATGCAAGTGACCTCTCGCGGACGTATAAATAACCTTGATCCGGTGAATGTGTGTTTGTTATCGAATGACATTTGACCCCTAACCCAAACCTAAGTCCAAGCTAGCTAACTTAATAGTTAATTACCACTTACCTTGGTAAGCACATCAAGCAGTGTGACGGTGCAGGGTGAAGATTTACTGGCATTTCCACGTTCCCTGGTTGGGGCGCTAATTTGGGAAACGCTCCTATTGGTCGTATTACATGACAGACGACTTCTACGGTCCTATAGATTTGGGGACTTGTTGAAATCAACCCATCGCGGTGTAGTTCGTTATAGCATAACGTTAGCTTTTTACTTTTCTCAACTGCATTAACTCTTCAAACTTCATAACAATGGTGTTCATCTGTAAAGGTTATGCAGCTGAACAAAAAAGTATGCATCAGAAATGTGTGTTTGACACAGTTTATTTTCTGCAATCATCCAAAATCCAATGCAAAAATCCCATAGGCGAATTCTCTTAGGAACCACCGGCGCCATTTCTTGGCCAACAAAAATATGTCATCACTATACCGGTCAATGTCTATACTGACGTCCTAACTAAGTCAGTCAGTCACATTAATCAGCCTCTGTCTAAGGTTTAAGATTCCGACCTGTGACATCATAGATCAAAGGCCACTTTCTATTATATAAATGTAAACAACCCAAAATGTAATACACACTAGCTGTGTCCCATTTAATTCCATTTTAGACTTTGGTTATGAGTATTGCCAAAATTATATTTTAGTAATTACGTTACTGTAAACGTTATTAGCTTGCTTACCTAGCAGTCACATATCCGGGCCATAGACTGCAAAAAGAATGGACGGGACAAGGTCATACAACCCCACCTTCTCAATAATAACAGGTAGGATGTGGGTCAAACATCATTTTTTCCCAAACCTGAACTTTGGTCTCTCAAACCAGTCCCTCGTAGTGTCTCAGGTTGTCTCAGCATGTTCCTGAACTGTCTCAAATGGGTTCTTGGAAGTGTCCCCAGTTGTCCTGGCTAATTTCCTGACTGTCTCAAGTTGGTCCCTTGTAGTGTCTTCAGTTTTTTGAAGTGATTCCTGTACTGTCTCATTTGATTCCTGGTCTGTCCCTGGATGAGTCCCAAGTCATCTAAGTTTATTCCTGGACTGTCTCAGGCAACTTGGCTCCAAAGGTTCATACTCTCTGATGTTTTTGTCTATTATTTCCTCAGTGTTATTCTGTGGGGCAGAAGACAACGCTTTGCTCAGGTGAATGAAAGAGTTGGCACTATCTCTGTTGCCGACACTTGCATTAGCAGAGGTGTTCGGGCGTGAAATGTTTCTTTAAACCTCCTCCATGGAGAGATATATGTCACGAGTTGAAAGGGCTAACTCGACCCAAGTGCAGATATTGGACAAAAAAATATTTATTTAAACAAAAAGGCAAAAACAAAAACTTACTTAGTTACTGAATCTCGAAAGTCCAAAAATAAAAGACCAAAGCACGGAGGGAAACACAGAGACGCTAACAACAACTTAAAACGGCAGTTGCTAAAAAGTAGCTAACTGAAACTACAGTGGTTGTCGGGGAGATTAAATGTTGTCACGCAGGGAACTCATCTCTGATCCACCTTACAGCCTTTAGTCATGTTTTTCAGTACTCTTGTAAATATTAGGTTAAAAAACAACTTAATAAGCTACGGTTTCGCGAACTTGTCAAAACCGCTGATTAGATCGATGAAGCACAGTCGTGACGTCAAAATCAACTAGCCTGTCCTCCAACCTATACGACTCCACTGGTTGTTTGTGCAAGCGTCAAATTACGACCCATATTTACATTTTAGATGCAAGTGACCTCTCGCGGACGTATAAATAACCTTGATCCGGTGAATGTGTGTTTGTTATCGAATGACATTTGACCCCTAACCCAAACCTAAGTCCAAGCTAGCTAACTTAATAGTTAATTACCACTTACCTTGGTAAGCACATCAAGCAGTGTGACGGTGCAGGGTGAAGATTTACTGGCATTTCCACGTTCCCTGGTTGGGGCGCTAATTTGGGAAACGCTCCTATTGGTCGTATTACATGACAGACGACTTCTACGGTCCTATAGATTTGGGGACTTGTTGAAATCAACCCATCGCGGTGTAGTTCGTTATAGCATAACGTTAGCTTTTTACTTTTCTCAACTGCATTAACTCTTCAAACTTCATAACAATGGTGTTCATCTGTAGAGGTTATGCAGCTGAACAAAAAAGTATGCATCAGAAATGTGTGTTTGACACAGCTTATTTTCTGCAATCATCCAAAATCCAATGCAAAAATCCCATAGGCGAATTCTCTTAGGAACCACCGGCGCCATTTCTTGGCCAACAAAAATATGTCATCACTATACCGGTCAATGTCTATACTGACGTCCTAACTAAGTCAGTCAGTCACATTAATCAGCCTCTGTCTAAGGTTTAAGATTCCGACCTGTGACATCATAGATCAAAGGCCACTTTCTATTATATAAATGTAAACAACCCAAAATGTAATACACACTAGCTGTGTCCCATTTAATTCCATTTTAGACTTTGGTTATGAGTATTGCCAGAAATTATATTTTAGTAATTACGTTACTGTAAACGTTATTAGCTTGCTTACCTAGCAGTCACATATCCGGGCCATAGACTGCAAAAAGAATGGACGGGACAAGGTCATACACCCCACCTTCTCAATAATAACAGGTAGGATGTGGGTCAAACATCATTTTTTCCCAAACCTGAACTTTGTTCTCTCAAACCAGTCCCTCGTAGTGTCTCAGGTTGTCTCAGCGTGTTCCTGAACTGTCTCAAATGGGTTCTTGGAAGTGTCCCCAGTTGTCCTGGCTAATTTCTGGACTGTCTCAAGTTGGTCCCTTGTAGTGTCTTCAGTTTTTTGAAGTGATTCCTGTACTGTCTCATTTGATTCCTGGTCTGTCCCTGGATGAGTCCCAAGTCATCTAAGTTTATTCCTGGACTGTCTCAGGCAACTTGGCTCCAAAGGTTCATACTCTCTGATGTTTTTGTCTATTATTTCCTCAGTGTTATTCTGTGGGGCAGAAGACAACGCTTTGCTCAGGTGAATGAAAGAGTTGGCACTATCTCTGTTGCCGACACTTGCATTAGCAGAGGTGTTCGGGCGTGAAATGTTTCTTTAAACCTCCTCCATGGAGAGATATATGTCACGAGTTGAAAGAGCTAACTCGACCCAAGTGCAGATATTGGACAAAAAAATATTTATTTAAACAAAAAGGCAAAAACAAAAACTTACTTAGTTACTGAATCTCGAAAGTCCAAAAATAAAAGACCAAAGCACGGAGGGAAACACAGAGACGCTAACAACAACTTAAAACGGCAGTTGCTAAAAAGTAGCTAACTGAAACTACAGTGGTTGTCGGGGAGATTAAATGTTGTCACGCAGGGAACTCATCTCTGATCCACCTTACAGCCTTTAGTCATGTTTTTCAGTACTCTTGTAAATATTAGGTTAAAAAACAACTTAATAAGCTACGGTTTCGCGAACTTGTCAAAACCGCTGATTAGATCGATGAAGCACAGTCGTGACGTCAAAATCAACTAGCCTGTCCTCCAACCTATACGACTCCACTGGTTGTTTGTGCAAGCGTCAAATTACGACCCATATTTACATTTTAGATGCAAGTGACCTCTCGCGGACGTATAAATAACCTTGATCCGGTGAATGTGTGTTTGTTATCGAATGACATTTGACCCCTAACCCAAACCTAAGTCCAAGCTAGCTAACTTAATAGTTAATTACCACTTACCTTGGTAAGCACATCAAGCAGTGTGACGGTGCAGGGTGAAGATTTACTGGCATTTCCACGTTCCCTGGTTGGGGCGCTAATTTGGGAAACGCTCCTATTGGTCGTATTACATGACAGACGACTTCTACGGTCCTATAGATTTGGGGACTTGTTGAAATCAACCCATCGCGGTGTAGTTCGTTATAGCATAACGTTAGCTTTTTACTTTTCTCAACTGCATTAACTCTTCAAACTTCATAACAATGGTGTTCATCTGTAGAGGTTATGCAGCTGAACAAAAAAGTATGCATCAGAAATGTGTGTTTGACACAGCTTATTTTCTGCAATCATCCAAAATCCAATGCAAAAATCCCATAGGCGAATTCTCTTAGGAACCACCGGCGCCATTTCTTGGCCAACAAAAATATGTCATCACTATACCGGTCAATGTCTATACTGACGTCCTAACTAAGTCAGTCAGTCACATTAATCAGCCTCTGTCTAAGGTTTAAGATTCCGACCTGTGACATCATAGATCAAAGGCCACTTTCTATTATATAAATGTAAACAACCCAAAATGTAATACACACTAGCTGTGTCCCATTTAATTCCATTTTAGACTTTGGTTATGAGTATTGCCAGAAATTATATTTTAGTAATTACGTTACTGTAAACGTTATTAGCTTGCTTACCTAGCAGTCACATATCCGGGCCATAGACTGCAAAAAGAATGGACGGGACAAGGTCATACACCCCACCTTCTCAATAATAACAGGTAGGATGTGGGTCAAACATCATTTTTTCCCAAACCTGAACTTTGTTCTCTCAAACCAGTCCCTCGTAGTGTCTCAGGTTGTCTCAGCGTGTTCCTGAACTGTCTCAAATGGGTTCTTGGAAGTGTCCCCAGTTGTCCTGGCTAATTTCTGGACTGTCTCAAGTTGGTCCCTTGTAGTGTCTTCAGTTTTTTGAAGTGATTCCTGTACTGTCTCATTTGATTCCTGGTCTGTCCCTGGATGAGTCCCAAGTCATCTAAGTTTATTCCTGGACTGTCTCAGGCAACTTGGCTCCAAAGGTTCATACTCTCTGATGTTTTTGTCTATTATTTCCTCAGTGTTATTCTGTGGGGCAGAAGACAACGCTTTGCTCAGGTGAATGAAAGAGTTGGCACTATCTCTGTTGCCGACACTTGCATTAGCAGAGGTGTTCGGGCGTGAAATGTTTCTTTAAACCTCCTCCATGGAGAGATATATGTCACGAGTTGAAAGAGCTAACTCGACCCAAGTGCAGATATTGGACAAAAAAATATTTATTTAAACAAAAAGGCAAAAACAAAAACTTACTTAGTTACTGAATCTCGAAAGTCCAAAAATAAAAGACCAAAGCACGGAGGGAAACACAGAGACGCTAACAACAACTTAAAACGGCAGTTGCTAAAAAGTAGCTAACTGAAACTACAGTGGTTGTCGGGGAGATTAAATGTTGTCACGCAGGGAACTCATCTCTGATCCACCTTACAGCCTTTAGTCATGTTTTTCAGTGCTCTTGTAAATATTGGTTAAAAAACAACTTAATAAGCTACGGTTTCGCGAACTTGTCAAAACCGCTGATTAGATCGATGAAGCACAGTCGTGACGTCAAAATCAACTAGCCTGTCCTCCAACCTATACGACTCCACTGGTTGTTTGTGCAAGCGTCAAATTACGACCCATATTTACATTTTAGATGCAAGTGACCTCTCGCGGACGTATAAATAACCTTGATCCGGTGAATGTGTGTTTGTTATCGAATGACATTTGACCCCTAACCCAAACCTAAGTCCAAGCTAGCTAACTTAATAGTTAATTACCACTTACCTTGGTAAGCACATCAAGCAGTGTGACGGTGCAGGGTGAAGATTTACTGGCATTTCCACGTTCCCTGGTTGGGGCGCTAATTTGGGAAACGCTCCTATTGGTCGTATTACATGACAGACGACTTCTACGGTCCTATAGATTTGGGGACTTGTTGAAATCAACCCATCGCGGTGTAGTTCGTTATAGCATAACGTTAGCTTTTTACTTTTCTCAACTGCATTAACTCTTCAAACTTCATAACAATGGTGTTCATCTGTAGAGGTTATGCAGCTGAACAAAAAAGTATGCATCAGAAATGTGTGTTTGACACAGCTTATTTTCTGCAATCATCCAAAATCCAATGCAAAAATCCCATAGGCGAATTCTCTTAGGAACCACCGGCGCCATTTCTTGGCCAACAAAAATATGTCATCACTATACCGGTCAATGTCTATACTGACGTCCTAACTAAGTCAGTCAGTCACATTAATCAGCCTCTGTCTAAGGTTTAAGATTCCGACCTGTGACATCATAGATCAAAGGCCACTTTCTATTATATAAATGTAAACAACCCAAAATGTAATACACACTAGCTGTGTCCCATTTAATTCCATTTTAGACTTTGGTTATGAGTATTGCCAGAAATTATATTTTAGTAATTACGTTACTGTAAACGTTATTAGCTTGCTTACCTAGCAGTCACATATCCGGGCCATAGACTGCAAAAAGAATGGACGGGACAAGGTCATACACCCCACCTTCTCAATAATAACAGGTAGGATGTGGGTCAAACATCATTTTTTCCCAAACCTGAACTTTGTTCTCTCAAACCAGTCCCTCGTAGTGTCTCAGGTTGTCTCAGCGTGTTCCTGAACTGTCTCAAATGGGTTCTTGGAAGTGTCCCCAGTTGTCCTGGCTAATTTCTGGACTGTCTCAAGTTGGTCCCTTGTAGTGTCTTCAGTTTTTTGAAGTGATTCCTGTACTGTCTCATTTGATTCCTGGTCTGTCCCTGGATGAGTCCCAAGTCATCTAAGTTTATTCCTGGACTGTCTCAGGCAACTTGGCTCCAAAGGTTCATACTCTCTGATGTTTTTGTCTATTATTTCCTCAGTGTTATTCTGTGGGGCAGAAGACAACGCTTTGCTCAGGTGAATGAAAGAGTTGGCACTATCTCTGTTGCCGACACTTGCATTAGCAGAGGTGTTCGGGCGTGAAATGTTTCTTTAAACCTCCTCCATGGAGAGATATATGTCACGAGTTGAAAGAGCTAACTCGACCCAAGTGCAGATATTGGACAAAAAAATATTTATTTAAACAAAAAGGCAAAAACAAAAACTTACTTAGTTACTGAATCTCGAAAGTCCAAAAATAAAAGACCAAAGCACGGAGGGAAACACAGAGACGCTAACAACAACTTAAAACGGCAGTTGCTAAAAAGTAGCTAACTGAAACTACAGTGGTTGTCGGGGAGATTAAATGTTGTCACGCAGGGAACTCATCTCTGATCCACCTTACAGCCTTTAGTCATGTTTTTCAGTGCTCTTGTAAATATTGGTTAAAAAACAACTTAATAAGCTACGGTTTCGCGAACTTGTCAAAACCGCTGATTAGATCGATGAAGCACAGTCGTGACGTCAAAATCAACTAGCCTGTCCTCCAACCTATACGACTCCACTGGTTGTTTGTGCAAGCGTCAAATTACGACCCATATTTACATTTTAGATGCAAGTGACCTCTCGCGGACGTATAAATAACCTTGATCCGGTGAATGTGTGTTTGTTATCGAATGACATTTGACCCCTAACCCAAACCTAAGTCCAAGCTAGCTAACTTAATAGTTAATTACCACTTACCTTGGTAAGCACATCAAGCAGTGTGACGGTGCAGGGTGAAGATTTACTGGCATTTCCACGTTCCCTGGTTGGGGCGCTAATTTGGGAAACGCTCCTATTGGTCGTATTACATGACAGACGACTTCTACGGTCCTATAGATTTGGGGACTTGTTGAAATCAACCCATCGCGGTGTAGTTCGTTATAGCATAACGTTAGCTTTTTACTTTTCTCAACTGCATTAACTCTTCAAACTTCATAACAATGGTGTTCATCTGTAGAGGTTATGCAGCTGAACAAAAAAGTATGCATCAGAAATGTGTGTTTGACACAGCTTATTTTCTGCAATCATCCAAAATCCAATGCAAAAATCCCATAGGCGAATTCTCTTAGGAACCACCGGCGCCATTTCTTGGCCAACAAAAATATGTCATCACTATACCGGTCAATGTCTATACTGACGTCCTAACTAAGTCAGTCAGTCACATTAATCAGCCTCTGTCTAAGGTTTAAGATTCCGACCTGTGACATCATAGATCAAAGGCCACTTTCTATTATATAAATGTAAACAACCCAAAATGTAATACACACTAGCTGTGTCCCATTTAATTCCATTTTAGACTTTGGTTATGAGTATTGCCAGAAATTATATTTTAGTAATTACGTTACTGTAAACGTTATTAGCTTGCTTACCTAGCAGTCACATATCCGGGCCATAGACTGCAAAAAGAATGGACGGGACAAGGTCATACACCCCACCTTCTCAATAATAACAGGTAGGATGTGGGTCAAACATCATTTTTTCCCAAACCTGAACTTTGTTCTCTCAAACCAGTCCCTCGTAGTGTCTCAGGTTGTCTCAGCGTGTTCCTGAACTGTCTCAAATGGGTTCTTGGAAGTGTCCCCAGTTGTCCTGGCTAATTTCTGGACTGTCTCAAGTTGGTCCCTTGTAGTGTCTTCAGTTTTTTGAAGTGATTCCTGTACTGTCTCATTTGATTCCTGGTCTGTCCCTGGATGAGTCCCAAGTCATCTAAGTTTATTCCTGGACTGTCTCAGGCAACTTGGCTCCAAAGGTTCATACTCTCTGATGTTTTTGTCTATTATTTCCTCAGTGTTATTCTGTGGGGCAGAAGACAACGCTTTGCTCAGGTGAATGAAAGAGTTGGCACTATCTCTGTTGCCGACACTTGCATTAGCAGAGGTGTTCGGGCGTGAAATGTTTCTTTAAACCTCCTCCATGGAGAGATATATGTCACGAGTTGAAAGAGCTAACTCGACCCAAGTGCAGATATTGGACAAAAAAATATTTATTTAAACAAAAAGGCAAAAACAAAAACTTACTTAGTTACTGAATCTCGAAAGTCCAAAAATAAAAGACCAAAGCACGGAGGGAAACACAGAGACGCTAACAACAACTTAAAACGGCAGTTGCTAAAAAGTAGCTAACTGAAACTACAGTGGTTGTCGGGGAGATTAAATGTTGTCACGCAGGGAACTCATCTCTGATCCACCTTACAGCCTTTAGTCATGTTTTTCAGTGCTCTTGTAAATATTGGTTAAAAAACAACTTAATAAGCTACGGTTTCGCGAACTTGTCAAAACCGCTGATTAGATCGATGAAGCACAGTCGTGACGTCAAAATCAACTAGCCTGTCCTCCAACCTATACGACTCCACTGGTTGTTTGTGCAAGCGTCAAATTACGACCCATATTTACATTTTAGATGCAAGTGACCTCTCGCGGACGTATAAATAACCTTGATCCGGTGAATGTGTGTTTGTTATCGAATGACATTTGACCCCTAACCCAAACCTAAGTCCAAGCTAGCTAACTTAATAGTTAATTACCACTTACCTTGGTAAGCACATCAAGCAGTGTGACGGTGCAGGGTGAAGATTTACTGGCATTTCCACGTTCCCTGGTTGGGGCGCTAATTTGGGAAACGCTCCTATTGGTCGTATTACATGACAGACGACTTCTACGGTCCTATAGATTTGGGGACTTGTTGAAATCAACCCATCGCGGTGTAATTCGTTATAGCATAACGTTAGCTTTTTACTTTTCTCAACTGCATTAACTCTTCAAACTTCATAACAATGGTGTTCATCTGTAAAGGTTATGCAGCTGAACAAAAAAGTATGCATCAGAAATGTGTGTTTGACACAGTTTATTTTCTGCAATCATCCAAAATCCAATGCAAAAATCCCATAGGCGAATTCTCTTAGGAACCACCGGCGCCATTTCTTGGCCAACAAAAATATGTCATCACTATACCGGTCAATGTCTATACTGACGTCCTAACTAAGTCAGTCAGTCACATTAATCAGCCTCTGTCTAAGGTTTAAGATTCCGACCTGTGACATCATAGATCAAAGGCCACTTTCTATTATATAAATGTAAACAACCCAAAATGTAATACACACTAGCTGTGTCCCATTTAATTCCATTTTAGACTTTGGTTATGAGTATTGCCAGAAATTATATTTTAGTAATTACGTTACTGTAAACGTTATTAGCTTGCTTACCTAGCAGTCACATATCCGGGCCATAGACTGCAAAAAGAATGGACGGGACAAGGTCATACAACCCCACCTTCTCAATAATAACAGGTAGGATGTGGGTCAAACATCATTTTTTCCCAAACCTGAACTTTGGTCTCTCAAACCAGTCCCTCGTAGTGTCTCAGGTTGTCTCAGCATGTTCCTGAACTGTCTCAAATGGGTTCTTGGAAGTGTCCCCAGTTGTCCTGGCTAATTTCCTGACTGTCTCAAGTTGGTCCCTTGTAGTGTCTTCAGTTTTTTGAAGTGATTCCTGTACTGTCTCATTTGATTCCTGGTCTGTCCCTGGATGAGTCCCAAATCATCTAAGTTTATTCCTGGACTGTCTCAGGCAACTTGGCTCCAAAGGTTCATACTCTCTGATGTTTTTGTCTATTATTTCCTCAGTGTTATTCTGTGGGGCAGAAGACAACGCTTTGCTCAGGTGAATGAAAGAGTTGGCACTATCTCTGTTGCCGACACTTGCATTAGCAGAGGTGTTCGGGCGTGAAATGTTTCTTTAAACCTCCTCCATGGAGAGATATATGTCACGAGTTGAAAGGGCTAACTCGACCCAAGTGCAGATATTGGACAAAAAAATATTTATTTAAACAAAAAGGCAAAAACAAAAACTTACTTAGTTACTGAATCTCGAAAGTCCAAAAATAAAAGACCAAAGCACGGAGGGAAACACAGAGACGCTAACAACAACTTAAAACGGCAGTTGCTAAAAAGTAGCTAACTGAAACTACAGTGGTTGTCGGGGAGATTAAATGTTGTCACGCAGGGAACTCATCTCTGATCCACCTTACAGCCTTTTGTCATGTTTTTCAGTGCTCTTGTAAATATTAGGTTAAAAAACAACTTAATAAGCTACGGTTTCGCGAACTTGTCAAAACCGCTGATTAGATCGATGAAGCACAGTCGTGACGTCAAAATCAACTAGCCTGTCCTCCAACCTATACGACTCCACTGGTTGTTTGTGCAAGCGTCAAATTACGACCCATATTTACATTTTAGATGCAAGTGACCTCTCGCGGACGTATAAATAACCTTGATCCGGTGAATGTGTGTTTGTTATCGAATGACATTTGACCCCTAACCCAAACCTAAGTCCAAGCTAGCTAACTTAATAGTTAATTACCACTTACCTTGGTAAGCACATCAAGCAGTGTGACGGTGCAGGGTGAAGATTTACTGGCATTTCCACGTTCCCTGGTTGGGGCGCTAATTTGGGAAACGCTCCTATTGGTCGTATTACATGACAGACGACTTCTACGGTCCTATAGATTTGGGGACTTGTTGAAATCAACCCATCGCGGTGTAGTTCGTTATAGCATAACGTTAGCTTTTTACTTTTCTCAACTGCATTAACTCTTCAAACTTCATAACAATGGTGTTCATCTGTAGAGGTTATGCAGCTGAACAAAAAAGTATGCATCAGAAATGTGTGTTTGACACAGCTTATTTTCTGCAATCATCCAAAATCCAATGCAAAAATCCCATAGGCGAATTCTCTTAGGAACCACCGGCGCCATTTCTTGGCCAACAAAAATATGTCATCACTATACCGGTCAATGTCTATACTGACGTCCTAACTAAGTCAGTCAGTCACATTAATCAGCCTCTGTCTAAGGTTTAAGATTCCGACCTGTGACATCATAGATCAAAGGCCACTTTCTATTATATAAATGTAAACAACCCAAAATGTAATACACACTAGCTGTGTCCCATTTAATTCCATTTTAGACTTTGGTTATGAGTATTGCCAGAAATTATATTTTAGTAATTACGTTACTGTAAACGTTATTAGCTTGCTTACCTAGCAGTCACATATCCGGGCCATAGACTGCAAAAAGAATGGACGGGACAAGGTCATACACCCCACCTTCTCAATAATAACAGGTAGGATGTGGGTCAAACATCATTTTTTCCCAAACCTGAACTTTGTTCTCTCAAACCAGTCCCTCGTAGTGTCTCAGGTTGTCTCAGCGTGTTCCTGAACTGTCTCAAATGGGTTCTTGGAAGTGTCCCCAGTTGTCCTGGCTAATTTCTGGACTGTCTCAAGTTGGTCCCTTGTAGTGTCTTCAGTTTTTTGAAGTGATTCCTGTACTGTCTCATTTGATTCCTGGTCTGTCCCTGGATGAGTCCCAAGTCATCTAAGTTTATTCCTGGACTGTCTCAGGCAACTTGGCTCCAAAGGTTCATACTCTCTGATGTTTTTGTCTATTATTTCCTCAGTGTTATTCTGTGGGGCAGAAGACAACGCTTTGCTCAGGTGAATGAAAGAGTTGGCACTATCTCTGTTGCCGACACTTGCATTAGCAGAGGTGTTCGGGCGTGAAATGTTTCTTTAAACCTCCTCCATGGAGAGATATATGTCACGAGTTGAAAGAGCTAACTCGACCCAAGTGCAGATATTGGACAAAAAAATATTTATTTAAACAAAAAGGCAAAAACAAAAACTTACTTAGTTACTGAATCTCGAAAGTCCAAAAATAAAAGACCAAAGCACGGAGGGAAACACAGAGACGCTAACAACAACTTAAAACGGCAGTTGCTAAAAAGTAGCTAACTGAAACTACAGTGGTTGTCGGGGAGATTAAATGTTGTCACGCAGGGAACTCATCTCTGATCCACCTTACAGCCTTTAGTCATGTTTTTCAGTGCTCTTGTAAATATTGGTTAAAAAACAACTTAATAAGCTACGGTTTCGCGAACTTGTCAAAACCGCTGATTAGATCGATGAAGCACAGTCGTGACGTCAAAATCAACTAGCCTGTCCTCCAACCTATACGACTCCACTGGTTGTTTGTGCAAGCGTCAAATTACGACCCATATTTACATTTTAGATGCAAGTGACCTCTCGCGGACGTATAAATAACCTTGATCCGGTGAATGTGTGTTTGTTATCGAATGACATTTGACCCCTAACCCAAACCTAAGTCCAAGCTAGCTAACTTAATAGTTAATTACCACTTACCTTGGTAAGCACATCAAGCAGTGTGACGGTGCAGGGTGAAGATTTACTGGCATTTCCACGTTCCCTGGTTGGGGCGCTAATTTGGGAAACGCTCCTATTGGTCGTATTACATGACAGACGACTTCTACGGTCCTATAGATTTGGGGACTTGTTGAAATCAACCCATCGCGGTGTAGTTCGTTATAGCATAACGTTAGCTTTTTACTTTTCTCAACTGCATTAACTCTTCAAACTTCATAACAATGGTGTTCATCTGTAAAGGTTATGCAGCTGAACAAAAAAGTATGCATCAGAAATGTGTGTTTGACACAGTTTATTTTCTGCAATCATCCAAAATCCAATGCAAAAATCCCATAGGCGAATTCTCTTAGGAACCACCGGCGCCATTTCTTGGCCAACAAAAATATGTCATCACTATACCGGTCAATGTCTATACTGACGTCCTAACTAAGTCAGTCAGTCACATTAATCAGCCTCTGTCTAAGGTTTAAGATTCCGACCTGTGACATCATAGATCAAAGGCCACTTTCTATTATATAAATGTAAAAAACCCAAAATGTAATACACACTAGCTGTGTCCCATTTAATTCCATTTTAGACTTTGGTTATGAGTATTGCCAGAAATTATATTTTAGTAATTACGTTACTGTAAACGTTATTAGCTTGCTTACCTAGCAGTCACATATCCGGGCCATAGACTGCAAAAAGAATGGACGGGACAAGGTCATACAACCCCACCTTCTCAATAATAACAGGTAGGATGTGGGTCAAACATCATTTTTTCCCAAACCTGAACTTTGGTCTCTCAAACCAGTCCCTCGTAGTGTCTCAGGTTGTCTCAGCATGTTCCTGAACTGTCTCAAATGGGTTCTTGGAAGTGTCCCCAGTTGTCCTGGCTAATTTCCTGACTGTCTCAAGTTGGTCCCTTGTAGTGTCTTCAGTTTTTTGAAGTGATTCCTGTACTGTCTCATTTGATTCCTGGTCTGTCCCTGGATGAGTCCCAAATCATCTAAGTTTATTCCTGGACTGTCTCAGGCAACTTGGCTCCAAAGGTTCATACTCTCTGATGTTTTTGTCTATTATTTCCTCAGTGTTATTCTGTGGGGCAGAAGACAACGCTTTGCTCAGGTGAATGAAAGAGTTGGCACTATCTCTGTTGCCGACACTTGCATTAGCAGAGGTGTTCGGGCGTGAAATGTTTCTTTAAACCTCCTCCATGGAGAGATATATGTCACGAGTTGAAAGGGCTAACTCGACCCAAGTGCAGATATTGGACAAAAAAATATTTATTTAAACAAAAAGGCAAAAACAAAAACTTACTTAGTTACTGAATCTCGAAAGTCCAAAAATAAAAGACCAAAGCACGGAGGGAAACACAGAGACGCTAACAACAACTTAAAACGGCAGTTGCTAAAAAGTAGCTAACTGAAACTACAGTGGTTGTCGGGGAGATTAAATGTTGTCACGCAGGGAACTCATCTCTGATCCACCTTACAGCCTTTTGTCATGTTTTTCAGTGCTCTTGTAAATATTAGGTTAAAAAACAACTTAATAAGCTACGGTTTCGCGAACTTGTCAAAACCGCTGATTAGATCGATGAAGCACAGTCGTGACGTCAAAATCAACTAGCCTGTCCTCCAACCTATACGACTCCACTGGTTGTTTGTGCAAGCGTCAAATTACGACCCATATTTACATTTTAGATGCAAGTGACCTCTCGCGGACGTATAAATAACCTTGATCCGGTGAATGTGTGTTTGTTATCGAATGACATTTGACCCCTAACCCAAACCTAAGTCCAAGCTAGCTAACTTAATAGTTAATTACCACTTACCTTGGTAAGCACATCAAGCAGTGTGACGGTGCAGGGTGAAGATTTACTGGCATTTCCACGTTCCCTGGTTGGGGCGCTAATTTGGGAAACGCTCCTATTGGTCGTATTACATGACAGACGACTTCTACGGTCCTATAGATTTGGGGACTTGTTGAAATCAACCCATCGCGGTGTAGTTCGTTATAGCATAACGTTAGCTTTTTACTTTTCTCAACTGCATTAACTCTTCAAACTTCATAACAATGGTGTTCATCTGTAGAGGTTATGCAGCTGAACAAAAAAGTATGCATCAGAAATGTGTGTTTGACACAGCTTATTTTCTGCAATCATCCAAAATCCAATGCAAAAATCCCATAGGCGAATTCTCTTAGGAACCACCGGCGCCATTTCTTGGCCAACAAAAATATGTCATCACTATACCGGTCAATGTCTATACTGACGTCCTAACTAAGTCAGTCAGTCACATTAATCAGCCTCTGTCTAAGGTTTAAGATTCCGACCTGTGACATCATAGATCAAAGGCCACTTTCTATTATATAAATGTAAACAACCCAAAATGTAATACACACTAGCTGTGTCCCATTTAATTCCATTTTAGACTTTGGTTATGAGTATTGCCAGAAATTATATTTTAGTAATTACGTTACTGTAAACGTTATTAGCTTGCTTACCTAGCAGTCACATATCCGGGCCATAGACTGCAAAAAGAATGGACGGGACAAGGTCATACACCCCACCTTCTCAATAATAACAGGTAGGATGTGGGTCAAACATCATTTTTTCCCAAACCTGAACTTTGTTCTCTCAAACCAGTCCCTCGTAGTGTCTCAGGTTGTCTCAGCGTGTTCCTGAACTGTCTCAAATGGGTTCTTGGAAGTGTCCCCAGTTGTCCTGGCTAATTTCTGGACTGTCTCAAGTTGGTCCCTTGTAGTGTCTTCAGTTTTTTGAAGTGATTCCTGTACTGTCTCATTTGATTCCTGGTCTGTCCCTGGATGAGTCCCAAGTCATCTAAGTTTATTCCTGGACTGTCTCAGGCAACTTGGCTCCAAAGGTTCATACTCTCTGATGTTTTTGTCTATTATTTCCTCAGTGTTATTCTGTGGGGCAGAAGACAACGCTTTGCTCAGGTGAATGAAAGAGTTGGCACTATCTCTGTTGCCGACACTTGCATTAGCAGAGGTGTTCGGGCGTGAAATGTTTCTTTAAACCTCCTCCATGGAGAGATATATGTCACGAGTTGAAAGAGCTAACTCGACCCAAGTGCAGATATTGGACAAAAAAATATTTATTTAAACAAAAAGGCAAAAACAAAAACTTACTTAGTTACTGAATCTCGAAAGTCCAAAAATAAAAGACCAAAGCACGGAGGGAAACACAGAGACGCTAACAACAACTTAAAACGGCAGTTGCTAAAAAGTAGCTAACTGAAACTACAGTGGTTGTCGGGGAGATTAAATGTTGTCACGCAGGGAACTCATCTCTGATCCACCTTACAGCCTTTAGTCATGTTTTTCAGTGCTCTTGTAAATATTGGTTAAAAAACAACTTAATAAGCTACGGTTTCGCGAACTTGTCAAAACCGCTGATTAGATCGATGAAGCACAGTCGTGACGTCAAAATCAACTAGCCTGTCCTCCAACCTATACGACTCCACTGGTTGTTTGTGCAAGCGTCAAATTACGACCCATATTTACATTTTAGATGCAAGTGACCTCTCGCGGACGTATAAATAACCTTGATCCGGTGAATGTGTGTTTGTTATCGAATGACATTTGACCCCTAACCCAAACCTAAGTCCAAGCTAGCTAACTTAATAGTTAATTACCACTTACCTTGGTAAGCACATCAAGCAGTGTGACGGTGCAGGGTGAAGATTTACTGGCATTTCCACGTTCCCTGGTTGGGGCGCTAATTTGGGAAACGCTCCTATTGGTCGTATTACATGACAGACGACTTCTACGGTCCTATAGATTTGGGGACTTGTTGAAATCAACCCATCGCGGTGTAGTTCGTTATAGCATAACGTTAGCTTTTTACTTTTCTCAACTGCATTAACTCTTCAAACTTCATAACAATGGTGTTCATCTGTAAAGGTTATGCAGCTGAACAAAAAAGTATGCATCAGAAATGTGTGTTTGACACAGTTTATTTTCTGCAATCATCCAAAATCCAATGCAAAAATCCCATAGGCGAATTCTCTTAGGAACCACCGGCGCCATTTCTTGGCCAACAAAAATATGTCATCACTATACCGGTCAATGTCTATACTGACGTCCTAACTAAGTCAGTCAGTCACATTAATCAGCCTCTGTCTAAGGTTTAAGATTCCGACCTGTGACATCATAGATCAAAGGCCACTTTCTATTATATAAATGTAAACAACCCAAAATGTAATACACACTAGCTGTGTCCCATTTAATTCCATTTTAGACTTTGGTTATGAGTATTGCCAGAAATTATATTTTAGTAATTACGTTACTGTAAACGTTATTAGCTTGCTTACCTAGCAGTCACATATCCGGGCCATAGACTGCAAAAAGAATGGACGGGACAAGGTCATACAACCCCACCTTCTCAATAATAACAGGTAGGATGTGGGTCAAACATCATTTTTTCCCAAACCTGAACTTTGGTCTCTCAAACCAGTCCCTCGTAGTGTCTCAGGTTGTCTCAGCATGTTCCTGAACTGTCTCAAATGGGTTCTTGGAAGTGTCCCCAGTTGTCCTGGCTAATTTCCTGACTGTCTCAAGTTGGTCCCTTGTAGTGTCTTCAGTTTTTTGAAGTGATTCCTGTACTGTCTCATTTGATTCCTGGTCTGTCCCTGGATGAGTCCCAAGTCATCTAAGTTTATTCCTGGACTGTCTCAGGCAACTTGGCTCCAAAGGTTCATACTCTCTGATGTTTTTGTCTATTATTTCCTCAGTGTTATTCTGTGGGGCAGAAGACAACGCTTTGCTCAGGTGAATGAAAGAGTTGGCACTATCTCTGTTGCCGACACTTGCATTAGCAGAGGTGTTCGGGCGTGAAATGTTTCTTTAAACCTCCTCCATGGAGAGATATATGTCACGAGTTGAAAGAGCTAACTCGACCCAAGTGCAGATATTGGACAAAAAAATATTTATTTAAACAAAAAGGCAAAAACAAAAACTTACTTAGTTACTGAATCTCGAAAGTCCAAAAATAAAAGACCAAAGCACGGAGGGAAACACAGAGACGCTAACAACAACTTAAAACGGCAGTTGCTAAAAAGTAGCTAACTGAAACTACAGTGGTTGTCGGGGAGATTAAATGTTGTCACGCAGGGAACTCATCTCTGATCCACCTTACAGCCTTTAGTCATGTTTTTCAGTGCTCTTGTAAATATTGGTTAAAAAACAACTTAATAAGCTACGGTTTCGCGAACTTGTCAAAACCGCTGATTAGATCGATGAAGCACAGTCGTGACGTCAAAATCAACTAGCCTGTCCTCCAACCTATACGACTCCACTGGTTGTTTGTGCAAGCGTCAAATTACGACCCATATTTACATTTTAGATGCAAGTGACCTCTCGCGGACGTATAAATAACCTTGATCCGGTGAATGTGTGTTTGTTATCGAATGACATTTGACCCCTAACCCAAACCTAAGTCCAAGCTAGCTAACTTAATAGTTAATTACCACTTACCTTGGTAAGCACATCAAGCAGTGTGACGGTGCAGGGTGAAGATTTACTGGCATTTCCACGTTCCCTGGTTGGGGCGCTAATTTGGGAAACGCTCCTATTGGTCGTATTACATGACAGACGACTTCTACGGTCCTATAGATTTGGGGACTTGTTGAAATCAACCCATCGCGGTGTAGTTCGTTATAGCATAACGTTAGCTTTTTACTTTTCTCAACTGCATTAACTCTTCAAACTTCATAACAATGGTGTTCATCTGTAAAGGTTATGCAGCTGAACAAAAAAGTATGCATCAGAAATGTGTGTTTGACACAGCTTATTTTCTGCAATCATCCAAAATCCAATGCAAAAATCCCATAGGCGAATTCTCTTAGGAACCACCGGCGCCATTTCTTGGCCAACAAAAATATGTCATCACTATACCGGTCAATGTCTATACTGACGTCCCAACTAAGTCAGTCAGTCACATTAATCAGCCTCTGTCTAAGGTTTAAGATTCCGACCTGTGACATCATAGATCAAAGGCCACTTTCTATTATATAAATGTAAACAACCCAAAATGTAATACACACTAGCTGTGTCCCATTTAATTCCATTTTAGACTTTGGTTATGAGTATTGCCAGAAATTATATTTTAGTAATTACGTTACTGTAAACGTTATTAGCTTGCTTACCTAGCAGTCACATATCCGGGCCATAGACTGCAAAAAGAATGGACGGGACAAGGTCATACACCCCACCTTCTCAATAATAACAGGTAGGATGTGGGTCAAACATCATTTTTTCCCAAACCTGAACTTTGGTCTCTCAAACCAGTCCCTCGTAGTGTCTCAGGTTGTCTCAGCATGTTCCTGAACTGTCTCAAATGGGTTCTTGGAAGTGTCCCCAGTTGTCCTGGCTAATTTCTGGACTGTCTCAAGTTGGTCCCTTGTAGTGTCTTCAGTTTTTTGAAGTGATTCCTGTACTGTCTCATTTGATTCCTGGTCTGTCCCTGGATGAGTCCCAAGTCATCTAAGTTTATTCCTGGACTGTCTCAGGCAACTTGGCTCCAAAGGTTCATACTCTCTGATGTTTTTGTCTATTATTTCCTCAGTGTTATTCTGTGGGGCAGAAGACAACGCTTTGCTCAGGTGAATGAAAGAGTTGGCACTATCTCTGTTGCCGACACTTGCATTAGCAGAGGTGTTCGGGCGTGAAATGTTTCTTTAAACCTCCTCCATGGAGAGATATATGTCACGAGTTGAAAGGGCTAACTCGACCCAAGTGCAGATATTGGACAAAAAAATATTTATTTAAACAAAAAGGCAAAAACAAAAACTTACTTAGTTACTGAATCTCGAAAGTCCAAAAATAAAAGACCAAAGCACGGAGGGAAACACAGAGACGCTAACAACAACTTAAAACGGCAGTTGCTAAAAAGTAGCTAACTGAAACTACAGTGGTTGTCGGGGAGATTAAATGTTGTCACGCAGGGAACTCATCTCTGATCCACCTTACAGCCTTTAGTCATGTTTTTCAGTACTCTTGTAAATATTAGGTTAAAAAACAACTTAATAAGCTACGGTTTCGCGAACTTGTCAAAACCGCTGATTAGATCGATGAAGCACAGTCGTGACGTCAAAATCAACTAGCCTGTCCTCCAACCTATACGACTCCACTGGTTGTTTGTGCAAGCGTCAAATTACGACCCATATTTACATTTTAGATGCAAGTGACCTCTCGCGGACGTATAAATAACCTTGATCCGGTGAATGTGTGTTTGTTATCGAATGACATTTGACCCCTAACCCAAACCTAAGTCCAAGCTAGCTAACTTAATAGTTAATTACCACTTACCTTGGTAAGCACATCAAGCAGTGTGACGGCGCAGGGTGAAGATTTACTGGCATTTCCACGTTCCCTGGTTGGGGCGCTAATTTGGGAAACGCTCCTATTGGTCGTATTACATGACAGACGACTTCTACGGTCCTATAGATTTGGGGACTTGTTGAAATCAACCCATCGCGGTGTAGTTCGTTATAGCATAACGTTAGCTTTTTACTTTTCTCAACTGCATTAACTCTTCAAACTTCATAACAATGGTGTTCATCTGTAAAGGTTATGCAGCTGAACAAAAAAGTATGCATCAGAAATGTGTGTTTGACACAGCTTATTTTCTGCAATCATCCAAAATCCAATGCAAAAATCCCATAGGCGAATTCTCTTAGGAACCACCGGCGCCATTTCTTGGCCAACAAAAATATGTCATCACTATACCGGTCAATGTCTATACTGACGTCCCAACTAAGTCAGTCAGTCACATTAATCAGCCTCTGTCTAAGGTTTAAGATTCCGACCTGTGACATCATAGATCAAAGGCCACTTTCTATTATATAAATGTAAACAACCCAAAATGTAATACACACTAGCTGTGTCCCATTTAATTCCATTTTAGACTTTGGTTATGAGTATTGCCAGAAATTATATTTTAGTAATTACGTTACTGTAAACGTTATTAGCTTGCTTACCTAGCAGTCACATATCCGGGCCATAGACTGCAAAAAGAATGGACGGGACAAGGTCATACACCCCACCTTCTCAATAATAACAGGTAGGATGTGGGTCAAACATCATTTTTTCCCAAACCTGAACTTTGGTCTCTCAAACCAGTCCCTCGTAGTGTCTCAGGTTGTCTCAGCATGTTCCTGAACTGTCTCAAATGGGTTCTTGGAAGTGTCCCCAGTTGTCCTGGCTAATTTCTGGACTGTCTCAAGTTGGTCCCTTGTAGTGTCTTCAGTTTTTTGAAGTGATTCCTGTACTGTCTCATTTGATTCCTGGTCTGTCCCTGGATGAGTCCCAAGTCATCTAAGTTTATTCCTGGACTGTCTCAGGCAACTTGGCTCCAAAGGTTCATACTCTCTGATGTTTTTGTCTATTATTTCCTCAGTGTTATTCTGTGGGGCAGAAGACAACGCTTTGCTCAGGTGAATGAAAGAGTTGGCACTATCTCTGTTGCCGACACTTGCATTAGCAGAGGTGTTCGGGCGTGAAATGTTTCTTTAAACCTCCTCCATGGAGAGATATATGTCACGAGTTGAAAGGGCTAACTCGACCCAAGTGCAGATATTGGACAAAAAAATATTTATTTAAACAAAAAGGCAAAAACAAAAACTTACTTAGTTACTGAATCTCGAAAGTCCAAAAATAAAAGACCAAAGCACGGAGGGAAACACAGAGACGCTAACAACAACTTAAAACGGCAGTTGCTAAAAAGTAGCTAACTGAAACTACAGTGGTTGTCGGGGAGATTAAATGTTGTCACGCAGGGAACTCATCTCTGATCCACCTTACAGCCTTTAGTCATGTTTTTCAGTACTCTTGTAAATATTAGGTTAAAAAACAACTTAATAAGCTACGGTTTCGCGAACTTGTCAAAACCGCTGATTAGATCGATGAAGCACAGTCGTGACGTCAAAATCAACTAGCCTGTCCTCCAACCTATACGACTCCACTGGTTGTTTGTGCAAGCGTCAAATTACGACCCATATTTACATTTTAGATGCAAGTGACCTCTCGCGGACGTATAAATAACCTTGATCCGGTGAATGTGTGTTTGTTATCGAATGACGTTTGACCCCTAACCCAAACCTAAGTCCAAGCTAGCTAACTTAATAGTTAATTACCACTTACCTTGGTAAGCACATCAAGCAGTGTGACGGTGCAGGGTGAAGATTTACTGGCATTTCCACGTTCCCTGGTTGGGGCGCTAATTTGGGAAACGCTCCTATTGGTCGTATTACATGACAGACGACTTCTACGGTCCTATAGATTTGGGGACTTGTTGAAATCAACCCATCGCGGTGTAGTTCGTTATAGCATAACGTTAGCTTTTTACTTTTCTCAACTGCATTTACTCTTCAAACTTCATAACAATGGTGTTCATCTGTAAAGGTTATGCAGCTGAACAAAAAAGTATGCATCAGAAATGTGTGTTTGACACAGCTTATTTTCTGCAATCATCCAAAATCCAATGCAAAAATCCCATCGGCGAATTCTCTTAGGAACCACCGGCGCCATTTCTTGGCCAACAAAAATATGTCATCACTATACCGGTCAATGTCTATACTGACGTCCTAACTAAGTCAGTCAGTCACATTAATCAGCCTCTGTCTAAGGTTTAAGATTCCGACCTGTGACATCATAGATCAAAGGCCACTTTCTATTATATAAATGTAAACAAACCAAAATGTAATACACACTAGCTGTGTCCCATTTAATTCCATTTTAGACTTTGGTTATGAATACGGCCAGAAATAGTCAAAAGTATACCACCTGGTGATCCGTCATATTTTAGCAATTACCTTACTAAAAACGTTTCTAGCTTGCTAACATAATAGCATTCACATATCCGGACCTTAGACTGTAAAAACAATGGACGGGACAAGGTCATACCCCCACCATCTCAATGATAACAGGTAGGATGTGGGTCAAACTGTAAAGTTAAAAAACTCATCACAGCTTTTTTTTCTCAATCCTAAACTTTGCTGTTATCATGGGTTATTATCACCTAAAAAGCGTAGCCATCAATGCTAGGTTGTTCGTCTTGGGTTAGGCCAGTGTTCAGTGTTTCACAATGGTCAAGCACCATCTCTCTGGACTTTGTGGGGAAATTGAGCAGTACTCCAAATCAGTGCAGATTGAAAGGGGGTATGAATCAATTTTGTCAGCCAAAGGCTGCGCCTTAACTTTCGCCACAGAATCTGATGCACTTTCTCTCACCTCAAGCAGTGCCTCTCTGATTTGAGCATTCTGGTATCTTACTGCCACAAGACTTTTGATACGGATTACCCACCTAGTCTCTGACCAAGACTTTACAGTGGTTTTCACGTGTCTCATGAGAATATCCCATCTGGTGAGGCTGTAACACACGCTTATAACACTTATAATAAATATATCCACCATAGGACATACTTCACGGAATAAACGTTTAATTTTTATCACTGGTCATTTCTTAACACGTGAAATATGTTGACCTGAAGAAAAAGCAGTAAAAAATAACTTATCATCCGTCCATAACAAGCGAGCATAACTGCGAGTGCAAAGTTGCTAAATAAATAACCAAGGCAAATGACCTCTTTCTTTTTGACTTTTCTCCTCCTCCTTTCTTCTTCTCTTTCGCCCCTGGGAAAATAAAAATGCCGGACATTCGCAAAAGTTTTGCTCTAGGCTGGGGGTGGAGAAAACGGGAGGGTTTTTTTTTTAAAAAACATTTTTTTAACTAGAATCCCACTGTGATGTCACAAGAAGAGAACATTTGAAACAGACCATTTTCTCTGTGTTGTATGACTTATGCAGACAACAAACAAAGGACTGGATGGATTTATTTCACACATTGTTGGTTGTTAAACTGAAGTTACCCAAATAAATGGTCATGGTAAAAAACACTGTAAAAGTGGATTCTTCATAATATGCCCCCTTTAAAGTATTTATATGGATCAGAAAAAGGATTTATTGATTTATCAGTTAATTGTGATTAGATGGGTGTTCAGTGAAACCTTTTAGGGAAAGCACTCAGTGCTTTTTCATTATTTCCAGTTATGTATTAATGTTTTTTTTTTTTTTTTTTTTTTTAATGTTTCAAATGAAGCTTGACGTCTGGTAACATTTGAAGCCACAAGCACTAAACCTTGTGTTTGGGCTCCTCCATTTTGGCACATCTTTCTTTTTGACTTTTCTCCTCCTCCTTTCTTCTTCTCTTTCGCCCCTGGGCTCCCTAAGGCTTTGTTTTTTTTGACATAATAACGTTTGTTTAACATGTAATAAATAGCTGTCCATTCTTGCACACAGTGAGCAGCTATTGGTAAGGAGCGGTGTTGTGATGTGCCCAGTCGGGGGTCAAGCAGAGGTCAGGAAAATAGGGCCTATGTTTAGATAGGTTATCGTCATGTTTTCTTGGACTCTTTTGAAACATTAACAAATGATATCAAAATAATATTGGATCAAAAAATAATAATATAACTGAGAAAAACGGGCCTGTGTACAAGATGTAAGCATTGTCAGGCCCAGTTTGTCCTGGTGCGCAAAGAGAGAGAGAGAGGGGAGAAGCTATTGTCCAAGTTTTCTTCATTAGCGGAGAAATCATCCAGAGACACCGTTTGGATCCGCAATATTATAATCCTGATTAAATATATAAATAATATAAATCATTATGCGCTGATGCAAGCAGCTGTTTTCTCATCTCTCTCTCTCTCTCTCTCTCCTCTGTGCTGCAGCAGTGTTACTGTTTGTTCCTTATAAAACTTTGTTCTTCATATTCGCCATATGTCTACATGAAGATAGTTCTAGGGTTCGAGGATCTCTTGCTTGCTCCATTTATTTTGGCTTTTTTTTTTTTTACCATCATACTCTGAACACCCAGTGGACTCACTCAGAGTTGATTTAACAAACCCAAATCAGCTGATCTGGAACCAAAAACTAAGATCTCAGGGTTAGACTTGAATGTTGTTGAAGCTTCTTTCAGAAACATGGCCCCCAGGAGGATATGAATTTCTGCTGTTGTTTTTTTTCACACGAGCTCCCTCAAACTGGAAAAACTCCAGGAAGACAGCAAAGCCATGCACTTGAGACGCACCGATCGTTAATTGGTCAGCGTTTGTCAGTTTTGCCCGGTTCATCCAATCATTGGCCAGTCCGCAACCCAGCAGCCATCAAGTCAGCTAAACGCCCATCACGTTGCGCACATGGATCGGGTCGAGGTGACCACGCCACACCCAGCAAACTGAGGCGGAGTGCCTGTGCTGGAGGAGCGGCTTGTGTAACAGCTGTATCAGCCAGTGGCACCGACGGAGACCAGTTGCGCCAGCACCTCCGTGCCTTATTGAAATGTCCTGGACGCAGAGGAGGCGGCGCATGCAGCGGCCTCCCAGCAGCCACACAGGGGCCGACATATAGTTGAAGACATTCAGAAAAAAACTGTGTTTGCGTGCGTATGTTTTTGTCGTAGCTGTAGCCACTCTCTGGAGGAATGAGAGGCGTTTATCCGGCTCTCAAGATGGGATTGTTTTTGCACGCTGTTGGATCTGTCAGCCCCACCGAGTCCGCTGCAGACAGGGTAAGGTCGAGGCTCTCGCTCTGTTAGCGAGCTAGTCACTCAGCTAAGTTGGCAAACTTTAAACTTAGACGCCTCAAGGCTCATTAAAGAACAAACCTATCGTTATTACAACACCGTTTTGTCGACTGCTGTTACTTATTGCAAAGCAGTGACTTGTACGCTGACATGATAATGTTAGCACGCTCAGTAAGTTCGGCTGCTAGCTCCGAGCTAAAGCTACATGACAGAGTCAGGGCCTTGCTCTGTTTTGTTTATGGTGAAGGGTTGACATTTTATTCACAAGTGACATCTTCAGGTATATGAGTATAAACAAATCAGGAGACGTGAAACTAGTTTAACATCTTACATGAAAACAAGTTTGTGATATTTTGCCCTTACTAGTACATGGATCTATCCTACTTTAAGATCACGTTTAAAGTAGACATCCCTGTGTTGACACACCAGTAATATGGTCCCACTACAGAGCACGTCAGCTAAAGGTCATAACATTTATTAAGAGAAAGTCAGGTCAAAACTCTGTTATCATGCAGGACATGTATGAGATACCCTCTTGGTTTTATCAGCAGTGAAAGTGCTGAAATGTCAGCAGTGAGAGGTCTGGTGAGGATTAAAGGTTTAAGATCTATCTCTTTCTTAAGAGTCCTCGTCAGATATGAGGGTACAAGGGTCACAAACTAATGGAAAGAATTTGGTTTCAGTTTTATTTTAATTTCCAAACCCCCCCCCCAAAAAAACAATCTAGTTTTGTTTTCACATGTTGATGGGATCCCATGTGTCTCTTATCTGTTTAGTATCATTGTGCTGGTTTGTGTGTCTCGCCTGTAGGTTCGTGAAACTTGTGTTTAAAGGGAAAATAAAGAGATTTCACGTTTGATTGCATGCCAGCAGTATCATGAAGAAATGTATGTGAATAAGAGAAACTAACTTCACCACTTTTATTAACTCTTGAAGTGCAGTTTGAAGCAGCCTACAGTCAAGTCGTTGAACTCTTTCTCCAACACTTACTGTTTCCAGTTTTGAGTAGTCATATTACAGAAACAACTGCAAAGCCAGGAATTCAAAGGCCTCTTCAGATAAATGTCCATTCTCAGTCAGTAAACACTTCAGCTGTCAAGTGGAGTATTCAGATTCTCGGTGTGAACTTCCTGTAACGACATGCTTTGGTTACATGCTGTGGTTGCAATATTATGTATTGTTGTGTTACACCTGATGACACCATTTGAGTGAGTAGGTTGATGTAATACAATTTTGTCAGTACCTGATAATGATCTTTAAAAGAGGACATATTATCCCCCTTTTTCAAACACTCTCCTGTGCTCTAAATGAAACGTCTGTGCTGTGTTTTGATTAAATTGTAACATGAATCAAGCAGCAGAGGAGGTTTGTGACTCTGTAGAAACCAGCTCTCTCAGAACGCTCTGTTTTGGCGTGTCTCTTTTAAATGGGATTAACTCCTGAGTTTTCCAAGTAGACGTCACTCCTTCAATAGGGAAAATAAAAATGCCGGACATTCGCAAAAGTTTTGCTCTAGGCTGGGGGTGGAGAAAACGGGAGGTTTTTTTTTTTAAAAAACATTTTTTTAACTAGAATCCCACTGTGATGTCACAAGAAGAGAACATTTGAAACAGACCATTTTCTCTGTGTTGTATGACTTATGCAGACAACAAACAAAGGACTGGATGGATTTATTTCACACATTGTTGGTTGTTAAACTGAAGTTACCCAAATAAATGGTCATGGTAAAAAACACTGTAAAAGTGGATTCTTCATAATATGCCCCCTTTAAAGTATTTATATGGATCAGAAAAAGGATTTATTGATTTATCAGTTAATTGTGATTAGATGGGTGTTCAGTGAAACCTTTTAGGGAAAGCACTCAGTGCTTTTTCATTATTTCCAGTTATGTATTAATGTTTTTTTTTTTTTTTTTTTTTTTTAATGTTTCAAATGAAGCTTGACGTCTGGTAACATTTGAAGCCACAAGCACTAAACCTTGTGTTTGGGCTCCTCCATTTTGGCTGAAATCATAACCCTGATTGTTTTGTTTGATGATAATAATAATAATAAGATCACGGTTATTAAACGCGTTTACTCGTTGATTTTACAACAATTGCATCACATGCATTTATTAAAATGTATTAACAATTATGTCGACACTTTTACCAGGCAGGACAAAATAAGACAACTCTTGTAATCGTTTAATCTCTATTATCTTGTTTTAATGGTCGTTTCTTCTTTGAAAACTTGATTAATTGCTCAGCACTACCTTCTATGTAGCATGCAGCAAACAATATTTTCGGGTATTTTTCCCACGTTCAATCTCTGCAACTTTGCTCGTATTGATTGAAGACGGACGCAAACTTCACTTTAAACTGAAGGCTTGATCCAGAACGAGGACATCATACGTATCTCCATCACTGCTTTTTCTTTGACTGAGCAGAGATTGAGATGTTATGAACAAAATCCTGCTCCACAACATTTATTGAGATGAAGTCGGGTCAAAACTCTGTTATCATGCAGGACATAGATACTCTTTCTGTTTTATCAGCAGCGAATGTGCTGAACTACATGTGAGGGTTCTCGTAAGGATTAAAGGTTTAATTTCTATCTCTGTCTTAAAGACTCCTCGTCAGATACGAAGGTACAAGGGTCACAAACTAATGGACAGAACTTCAATTTTATTTTCTTGCCAAAGAGAATTCCAGTGACTGCTTTAATGACGTGGATGGGGCTCCATGTGTCTCTAATCTGTTTATCATTGTGCTCGTGTATGAATTAACCGTAGAGAGGTGACACTTGACATATTTACAGGCCTGTTTTTAAACCTTCAGGTAGAGCTGTAAGGGTGTGAGATAATGTTTGTCCGTTATCGCTGCATGTAAAAGCTTAAAGCTGATGGTGCACTGGTTAGGGATGGCAATTTACTGTCATATCAGTACTCGAGTGCTCAAATTATCTAATGATCGAGTACTCGCACAAGATTTTTAAAATATAAATAAATAGATTTTTTATGCCTTTAAATGCCTGTAAAATGACAGAAACATCCAGTAAATTCCTGTTAAATGACATAAACAAACAATATTTAAAGATAAATGTAAATAAATAGCCAACAACAGAAAGCGATCGTCATGTCGTGACAGCAGTGTAGTCTGTGTACTTCACACTGTGTTGCTTAACACTCTCAAAGAACAGCCTCGTACCTGTTGTTCTCTGTGATGGTAGCTTGTACTCCAGCTCGACAAACACCCTGAGCTCTCTGAAGCTCCTTCTATAAAAGTTAATGGAAGTATATCTCCAGTTATCGTCTTGGTTATTAGCAGGCTAACGACGTGTGCTAACAGGGCTAGCTAATAGTGTGACGCGAGACTGCCTGTTTCGTTCTCTGCTCTTTTCCAATTGTGTTTTAAGCATCGAACTAATATTTCATTGGTATGTAATTTTAACGCCACAAATCTTGCACTGAACATTCACTTCATCGTTTTGTCATCACTTTTCTTGACTGACACGTCGCAGGTGTAGCAGACAGTTCTGTATTTGTTGTGCTTTTGCTTTCTGTCTGATTTGTCCCTTGAGAGTTGCTGTAGTTGCCTATGGTTTTTGTTGACATCTAGCTCGTGTGCACTAAAGCCAAAGTCATACGTTTGTATCCCGTTCATTGTCTTCCTTGCTAGTATCTTCAGTGTAAGATAAAAGCTGGATCTCAAGAATAACGCTGTATGAGACAAAAGCAGCGCTCGCACAGGTGCGCGAGTAACGAATTGCAACTCAAATAATGGAGTCAGCGGGGAGTGCTCGTACCCATCCCTAGCACTGATACTGTGAGACTGTAGTTTCCTCACATGGCCCTGAGCTCTTACTGCATTCACTCTTCAGAAGGTTCACACACACACACACACACACACACACACACACACACACACACACACACACACAGAGTTAGCTGTATGATGTTATGTGTTGCAGATCAATCATCCACAGTGGTCACGTTTCCGTCAAACGTTATGATAAACATGTCTCATTAGTTCCCTTTATATCAGCTGTTTTCCCTCCATTGTGCCGTCTAGTATTCGGACTGGAGGGCTGCTGTCTCAAACACTACAGCTTGTTTTGTTATTTTAATGTACCACTGAATTCATTAAATATCTTTTTTGCAGATTACTTTGATGTTGAGCTAAAAAAGTAGCATAAACCTTCAAAACCACATGACGTCAATAGATCCCCCTTCCTCCTCCATCACACCGTTCATACAGAAAGAACGTGTTGTGCTTGTGTCTGAGGGAAAGTACAGGTTCAAATCGTTCCTATTTCAGTTATTTCTCGATCATTAAGTTTTGACTTCGTCTTCTGTCTTACTGTCAGTCTCTCTCTCCCCTTCACACTGCTCCAGGACTAACTGAGTCCGAGCACGTTTACCTCCTTGTACATGAATGGCTTTACATGTTCATGAAGCGTTCTTGCTTTACAAGTCAGGCAGTCGCGAAAAAAAACAACAAAAAAAAAAAACATGGCAGCTGTGGGTTCAAATCCAAGCGTTGCCCTTTGCTGCATGTCTTCCCCCCCGCGTTCTCCTCCAAACGTTTCCTGTCTCTCCTCAGCTTTACTGCGTACGAAGGCAAGACGGCCTGAAGGAGTTTAAAAAAAAAAAGAAATATAAGTCCCTCAAAGTACAGTTTACAGATCAACATTTTAAAATGTGAACTAAGTTTACCTTTCACATAAAGAACTAGTTCATGTTCAGCAACTTGTTTTTTCTTTCTTTCTTTTAGTACCTCATGAATAAAGTGCGTGTGTGTGCGCAGTCGCCTCAGGTTGGTGTGACAGCTTGATGGTTGTAGTTTTAACTACTACGGTTTTCTTTACCGCCTTTACTCATAAACACACAGTATGTTCTTACTGTCTAATGTTGTCAAACGGACCTCATTGGAAGATGTTTGCGAGGGGGAATGTCTGGCATGAACCGTGGCGAGAGGTTGCCATGTTTTGTTCCTGAGGTAACCTTGATAGCTATGAAAGAGCGCTTTCTTTGGTGCACGTCGGTTTGATCAACAACGGGTCAGCGAGGTCTTATAGCGCCCAGTTGTTCAGGTCCGTGCCAACTGGACCAACTCCCCGTCTGACTGAGAAGTGTTGTCATTAATCTCTGTCGAGAGTATCTGATAGTCAGCAGGGGACTTTTGAACAGTTTGCATTGTCTGCTTGTTTCAACAGCTTCTCATTACCGACTGATTAATATCCAATAGAGCGAACGTTTCTGAGACAGAAACCGTATCTGCTTTAATCTGGTGGAGGAGCATGAGAGAGGAGGAGGTTTGTTCCAGTTCACCTTTTTGGATGAGAGACAGGAATCCAGCCGCTCCAGATTCTTCACTGTCTGTCTTTAAGTAAGACGAGCAGTCATACGAACTGCCGCGTAATCTTTAATGACCCAGATATCTTCAGGTGCAGCACTTTGATTGACATGCTGTTACCCAATTTTCCCAGCTACATAAGTTGTCATGTGAATTAAATGGAGCACCTTTCCTAAAGCAAACAAACGTGATGTTTATCTGTATCCAGTTGCAAAAGAAAAGCTCGGCCTGCCCAGTCGGGAGCATAAGGCGGAGAATAGTCAGACAAAGTGTCCGATCAGAACATCATGCGTGTGTGACAGAGAACACAAATCCTTGTATCTTGATGTAAGGCTGTATGAAAACCAAACAAACCCAGAGCAGCTGTTGAGAAATGATTCATCCGTCATGTTTGAGGTTGTTGCTTAACTTCATGTCAGCTGTTTGGTTTGTGCTGATCCGATGTATCTCATGCGACGAATCATTCCTGTGTTACCGCTCTGGCTTTCTCACTGCTTTTCTTCTTGCTGAGTGTGTGTGTGTGTGTGTGTGTCCCCATCCCCCCCCCCCCCCCCTCGCCCACCCTCCCTCACACTCAACACACCTCTCATCGCTCGATACGCCTTATTATCCTGCAGCGGCCCAGCTTGGAGCAAAGCGTCCGCTGCTGGTTGGAAATTTCCGTAAAGCAATGCTTGTCCACTGTTGGGCCTGGAGTAGAGTGGGCAGAGGGAGTGTGTGTGTGTGTGTGAGTGTGTGTGAGTGTGTGTGGACAGAGAAAGAGAGACAGAGTCAAGGAGAGCGAGAGAGTTTGTTTCAGAGCAGTTTGACTTCTGTCCTCCGTGGGATAATGAGCCATTAGCTGAAGAGACTTTTTGTGAGATTTTTTTTTTTTTTTTTTTTTTTTTTCCAACTCCAGATCATCATCATGCTTCACGATCTGGGATCTACTCTGGTAATCAACACGGAGAACACTTCGCTCTGCCTTTCTCATGAAGCTTACCGATCACACTGCTCCCTTGTCTTTTCACTAATCTGTGTCCTTTCACAACTCTCATGGCTCTGATGGTTTCAGGTTAATGTGTGGTGAGGCAGCTGCTCGTTGACTTTATTAACAGTAAAAACAGGACACAGTGTGGAGTGGAGATAAGTGTCTTATTGATTTAGGATTAATGGGACTGTTTTGTCAAAGCCCCTCTGATGTTTTGTGAGTCCGGTCCAGGCCTCAGCTGAACTTTGAAGTTCAAACGGTGTATTACATGATGGGGAACCCAGTGAGTGTGTGTGGGGTTTTTTTTCTCGCTGCCTGACATTCAAACATTTGCACTTGATATGGGCATGAAACACTCATGAAATTCTAGTAGCTTACCAGCACATGCGGTTCAGACTTGTTTACTTCAGACTCAAAGCTAAGTATAAATGTTGGCTTGTAGGTAGCTGCTGTGTGAGCATTTCTTTTGACACATGTAGAAATATTAGAAATGTCACCCAAATCAAGAGCTGCAACATTCTGTTGATCTGTAAGAAAAATTGAATTTACTGATGATCTTGTGGTGATGGTAGAAAAAAGTCTGGCTTTTATTTTTTGTTCTGTGAAATTGAGGAAACTTTTTTTTTTTTTTTTTTTTTTGGTCTTGTTTGGATAATTACAGCGGTGAATGAAGCGTTTATGAAAACAATCATTTGCTGCCCTGACTCCACAGATTTATATTTATACACTGTTTTGAAGTCGCCACATCAGTCTTCATTTGTATAGATAGATAGATAGATAGATAGATACTTTATTGATCCCGAGGGAAATTCAGGGCATCCAGTAGCAGTATACAGACAGACAGGACACAAGACATTGGTTACAATACACACCCGCTGTCCTCCCTCCCCTCTCTATACAATAATCCCCCAAACAAGATTTATCAGCCCCTATGTGACTAAGAGTAAAGGTTAAACCTGTGCAGTTGGCATTAGCATTAGACTTAAAACTTATATAGCATAATGTACCTAACCTGTGAGGAGAGAGAAACATGTGTGCTGGTTAAAAGAGACCTGTAGACAGCAGCGGTTCATAATAAACGTTCTCTTAAGACACTCTACAAGAAGAGCAGGTCTAACCATTCCTCTTTGTTTGTACTATTCACAAAGACCCAACAGGAAGCCTTCACGATGAGCACAACAGGAAGCAACTTATATCAAAGTTACAGTGGCAAGAAAAAAAAACAAGTTAAGAGTCAGAACAGAACCAGACTCATGATGGACAGACATCTTCAGAAACTGAAAGAGACGGATACAAATACAGAGCAACAACAACAACAATGAGTCAGATGGATTTAAAGGCAGGACGTCAGTGATGAAGGTGGAAGTCTGTGCTGTGTTAGTAACCACAAAGAAGAGCCATCGCTCCACTTGTTCTGATCTGAACATGAGCTCCTAGAAAGGTCATGAAGCAGGACTGATCTCGCCTTTGATATCAGTCACAATCTTCAGCGCTGAGATTTACTTTCACTTTCGATAATAATGAGAAAAGACGTGAGGCTGACATTTAATAGTTGTGTAACGATGCAGTGATCCTCTATCACGTGTTTCACAGTACCTGTGAGAAGGACAAACAAACACATCAGATGAAACGAAGAAGTGTTTATTTATTTTAAGTAAACATTAGAATTTGTGGAAAGGTTCATGAGGAGGAGAAACACTTGAGTCATTTTGAAAGTGTTTTATTCTTCTGTTCAGCAGTTCAGGGTCTCCTTTTCTCCTCCTCTGTTTTTACGCCTCAGAATGCCTGAAAGGTTTTTTTTTTTAGTGGGAGACTTATGAGCCTCAACCAGTACAGGATTTTGGGAGCCGATACGGACATGGATAGCAGGAAAGATACTGGGGAGGAAAATAATCTGATACGGACAAATCGGCCAATATATCTTCCTATCATCTTCGTAGATATAAACTGGAATTAACTGTGCATGTACGTGCATCACCGCTTGGCACTCTGAAGAGTGATGTTTGTTGTAAACCATACAGCGCCCTCTGCTGGTGACAGAGAGCGGCCAGTAGAATCCAGTAAAACACCAATGAAATCCTATTTGACTGATGAATAAATGAGTATTATCGCCACGTGGGCTGGTCGACTAATCGCTCTGGCTTGTGTGTGTTCATCGGTCTGATGTTTATACGTCTTGTATATGTAGTGCATCATGGAGAAGACCAGTAAAACCTCAATCACAGCCACACAGGCCGACAGTCGTTGGTCACAGGCCGCTCAAACGATGAATCTTAACAGTAAATGTTTGTGTTGATGTCAGTAGCCCTTTTAAACGTATTTACTCAAATGAATGTCTGACTTTAAAGCACTGACAAGCACTTTGTATCAAGAAAAAAAAAGGGAGGGGGGGGTTCATTTAATGTGAGGATCCAGGGTTAATTCATTGAAAGTTTGGTTCAACTTTAAGCTCACTGTGTTCCTCTCTTTCAGAGTCTTCTGCACTGTGACGGTGTGAACAACCAGACCTACATCTGTGAGTCGGGACACTGCTGCGGGGAGTCTCAGTGCTGCAGCTACTACTATGAGCTCTGGTGTAAGTATCCTGCTTTCCCTCCACTCTTCTTTGTCCTTGAACCGTTTTTTAAACCTCCCTCTATGCACTTACATTTTCACACAACTCCTATAAAAACCTCTCGATTATATGCAGGACGAGCTGCATGTGTGAACACAAAGGGCCGAGTTTGTCCTGCCTGGCTGCCCTGTTTCCTCCGCAGAACTTTGAAAACCCCTCACAGAGTAACGCTGCTGCAGCAGAGAGACGTGTGTGTGGGAGTGTGTTAGTTTGAAAGTGGTCTATTCATTTAGTGTGTAGGTGTGTGTGTGTGTGTGTGTGTAGGTGTGTGTGTGTAGGTGTGTGTGTGTAGGTGTGTGTGTGTAGGTGTAGGTTTTAGATCAGGCTGCATAGTTAAGACCTGTTGATGATTTGTAGTTTCATATTGAAACTAAACTCCTGTAAGAGGGCAAAGTGTCGTCAGCCTCTTGACGACAGTAGATGAGTGTAGAGTGGAGGCATTTTAAGAAGCCTGGCTCACAGTACAGGAGCTTTAAAATCCTCCCCGATGTAGAAATCAGGCAGCACCACACGTGGAGAATCTCAACAGATGTATCATCCCATCACACACACACACTCACACTCACACACACACACACACACACACACACACACACACACACACTCTCTCTCTCTGCTAGTAGGCCATTGAAAGTAACTATTGTCATTCACACGCTGCTGTCGAAGCAGCAGGAGCAAGTCGGCGATAAGTGTCTTGCCCAAGGACACATGAGCTGGGGAATCAAACCCTCGACCTTTTGGTTAAGAGACCACCGACTCTACCACTGAGCCAAAGCCGTCCTGAGGTGTGGAGTACATTTTTGACTCTCAAAGAAAATTGTGAATAATTACTTGGAGTCCTGATGAATGCTGAGACACATAAAGTTTACAGCCTTTCTTTACGACAGTCGGGTGTTTGGTTTTTTTCTGCCTTTTTTTAACTAAACTTTAGATAGTTTAATCTCACTGTGCACATGCTTTATAGAAAACCTTCATGACAAACGGCTGGTTCTTTAACTATGACATTTTACTTTTCTTACACTTTATGATCAGAAAGCTTTGTATAAAATGACATATTTTAAATCAACTCTCCTTATTTCTTGGATCTACAATGATTACCTTGTTCTTCAATGTACTTATGATTATTTTGTACTTTGTCTCCTTTATCTTTTTATTCTTTTTATTTTTATTTTTTTCATGTATCACTAATTATGTTTGTACTTTATCTCCTTACTTGTCAAATGTTTATTCGTTAGCCTTGTAAATATAAATTGATTGTGTTCATTGAAAGGGGTGGAACTCTTGTACAAGTCCGTTGGGCTTCGTTCCCTTGTTGCACCATTTTGATTTCTTTTTTGGAATGTGTGCTAAACAAATAAACTAAACTAAACTGTCTGCAAATTGTCCACGTATACCAACATTAACATTCGAACATTAGTTCTGACGAGGAAACAGGTCAGCTCTTTATTTTCCTGCAGGTTTAGCTAAAATACGCTAACCCGTGTGGTCATACTATGGTGACAAATATGGAGTTTCTACAGATAGAAAGTTTATCATAGAGACAGGAGGTCCTATATTTTCAATTATAAAGCAGCACATGTGTTTGTTACTGTGTTACGAGCAGATGTCGGCAGTATTTGATCTGCAGTTGTCATGTTTGTGTTAGCAGCAGGCTCTTTGTTACATCACCACAAGCTAGCTGAGCGTTTTGTAAGTGCTCTTCAGGTGAACGCTGTTCTTCTCTCTCGTTCACTTTCAGGGTTTTGGCTGGTGTGGGCGATCATCTTCATCCTGAGCTGCTGCTGCGTTTGTCACCATCGCCGCACAAAGCACAGACTGCAGCAGCAGCAACGGCAACACGAGATCAACCTCATCGCTTACCGAGAAGCACACAACTACCCCTCTGTGCCCTTCTACTTCAGTAAGCGCTCAAACTGAGCTTGTTGCCGTTTGCTTCTTATATCAGTTCTTTGATAAATCAGTCTATTTGTGCAGGTAAAATAGCTGCACTCAGTAAAAACCTTCAGATTGAAAATAGACCCAGATACTCTCTTGAGTTTGAACAGGTTGTTACGGGTAACATCCCTTCAGAGAAATGTGTGAATCCTGGCATCTTATTCGAAGCCGTGCTGCACTTGTCCTCAGCGTTTTAGCATCTTTCCGCTAACTCTGTCTCAGTCTCACAGCGTGAAAACGTGCTGATCAGTCAGCTCGGTCTGTAAGGACACACCAGAGCTGCTGCGTGTCAAAACCATGTGAACGCCTCCATGAGCACCTTTGTTCTGTTAGCTAGTACCTGGTGCTAACAACACATCAAGTTGTAGTTTGCGTGCAAAAAAAAATCCAGACAACAGAGAGAACCTGCACGATACCATCGTTGTGTTTGATTTAATAACACGAACAGAGGACTGAGATGCTAATAAACGCAAACGTTACTGTTGACGTACCGGGACGTTTCTGATGAAGAATCAGACCAGCAACTCTGAAATTTTTTAACTTGTAAAATCAAATGGAACGCACCTTAAGTAAATGCATAAAGCTGGGAACAACAAAGCAGCACAGTTAATTTGATAATACATTTATTCTGGACAAAGACTTACTGGTGTACCGACCTAGAGCGTCACCGGGCCTTGCAGTGTTGAGTTTTATCTGTCAGGTGTTGTTGACCAGTTGATTCTAAAAGACGTTTAAAAGCAGTGACAAACAAAGCTTATGGTTCAGGCTCCCTCGCCTGTGTTGAAACACCATCTCTGACAACAGCCCCGAGCACAGATCTGACCCAGAAATGAACTTGTTTTGTCACAGTTTCCCCCCTACTGCTCTGGGAATGCTTGACCGGTGGTCTGGTAAGTTCAGGAAGGTCACACTGAAGTTTAAGGAGTCGGACGGTGATGTGTGTCGAAAGAGAGGGAAAAAAAAAAAAGGAATCCATGTAATTGTTTCTTAAATTTGCTCTTTGTTGTACTCAAACAGTTTTTTCTCCCATCGTTTTCTCTCCAGGGTTTCTGCCAAACTACCTCCTGCCTGACTATGAAGAGGTGGTCAACAGGCCACCGACGCCCCCCCCTCCCTACAGTGCCTCACACACAGGCCCCTCCTCAGTGGCCTCGAGTCCACAGGCTCCCGAGCAGCAAGAGGGACATTTTCCAACCACCCAGTCCACCGCAGTGACCCCAGTCTCTGATGGTCTGTGTTGCAGACCCAGCACAGACGAACCACAACCCCCAACTTTAAACTTTCAGCCAAAGCCTGACAACAAGCCCCTGCAGACAGCACTGGATCCAGGAAGGATTCTACTGTCGGATGGGGTCAGCAGGGAGGGATTTACCAGCCAGGAGAAAATAAGTGGAAGTGGGGACGACACCTGCAAAGACCCCCTGCTGAAGGACCTATCAGAAGGTTGCGCTGAGGACAAAGATCGACTCCCCGTTGGAAGGAGGAGGCGATTCACGGGGGACTCTGGGATTGAGGTTTGTGTGTGTGGAACACGTGGGAGTAACAGCTTCACTGGAGCCGGAGGGACGGGCCAGGAAGGCAAGGAGTTGAGGGAGCTGGAGAGCTTGCTGGGACGCGAGGGAGATGACGGGGAGGAGGCGGAGGGGGAAGAGGAGGCAGGCGACTTCTGCGACAGCTGCGGTCATCGAGCCTCCTTCGGCGTAGAGGAGGAGCAGGTGCTGGGCGGGCTGGAGAGGCGGGTCGCACGTGGGCCATCAGCGCCTCCCCAGCCGGCTCACCTGATAGGCGGCTCCGCGCTCCACCCTCCGGTGTGCCTCCTCCTCCACACCATCAATGAGCAGGAGGGGCCGCACAACAGCACCAGCACTGAGCCACAGGGCTGACACACACTAACACACACAATGTTGTGTCAGAGGGAAGGAGAGAGCACTTGACTCAAAGCAAAGAGGCTTCTGCTTTGGTCTGAGCGAGTATGTCTCATCAGAATACTTTCTCAGTGAGTGTTTTAATGAGTGTGTGTCTTCAATAAAACAAGGGTGGGAAGAGGAAATCTGAGCTAAATGATTGAGATTGTTGGACATACCTGCTCCTCTCCACACTTTAATGGTGGCCTTAACCTGTGTATTGTGGGTTATATTTGGGAAGTACAAGCCCTACAACAGCCTGTGGCAATTAAGACTTTGCCCACTGCGCACACACATGCACGCACCTACACACACACACACACACACACACACCTTCAGTCGTCCTTTTTATGCAACAAAAGCTACCGCTACACAAAAGCTAAAGCTTTGACGTCAGGACGGGACACTCTGAATGCAGCTCTCCTCAGCAGGTGCTTGCAAAAATTCTGTAAAGCTGTTCTCTGCTGGCAGGACACTACATAGAAAAAGAAACACACACGCACACACTGAGTGCAATGTGGAAATACCACAGTGTGCTTTTGCAAACGGATTCCGTACAGGGACACGAGAACAAGACTGTGTGGAAGGTCCCGTTCGACTCATGCTTCTAAAAGTGCTTCTTCAGCGATTTAAAAACCGCCCTGCCTCGTGTTTCTGTTGCTCTCTCTCTCTGCCCCGCTAGTGATAGGGAAATATAAGTGCATTAATAAATGTCCATGTCAGCAGTTCTTATTTTGCACAGAATGTAAATATGTTTGTATAAGAATCTTTTAGCTACACAATCAAAAGAGAAAATGTGTAATTTCTTAAATTCAGTCTTAAATTGCAGTACATGATCAGTCTTTAGGGCTTTGTTGCAGCGTCTGTGAGAAACGGACCTCTGTGAATTGCCAGTAGGGAATGAAACAGATTCACTTTGTACACAATCAGTTTCTAAATTATGTAATGAATGTTTGTAGTATGTTCCTCTCTCCCCCCTCTCAACCCACCCCAGTGATACACATCAGTGAAAATGAATGACCACGTCAAAGCAGGTACCAAAACCAGGCAAAGAACCTTAAGCTATCTAGAGATTACACCTGGGATGGGCAACGTCAGACCTCAAACTTTGTGTCAGTCACTTCAGTCGATTTCCACCATCACCAGCTTCACAGTATGAAAACAGTCTTTGTTTTGGATTTTCACATTGATTTATCACCATGCATTTGCAGTATTTAATAATTAAATGTTTATAACAGCTTCCTCCTCAATCATTTAAGGCTGATTGCAGTTAAGTGGACTGTCTAACTTTTATAAAAAAAATAAGGCTTCAAAGAATTTAATGAATGGATGACCCTGATGAATCAAGTTGAAGACAGGATATGTTCAGAGGAAAACAAATCAGTGTATGCATATTGGAGTGTCATCATTTGAAGGAGATCTATCATGCTGATCTGCATATGGCCATACTAAAGCTCAGCAATGTTTTTCTTGTTTGTTTTTTTAAACTCAATACATTGTGTTGGTGGATTTTCCTGATGTGGTTTCCTGCTGCTCTGAACGAGACATTATGACAACTTTCGTGAGACTTGGCCAGAACTTGATGTCAGGTTCTGCCGATAATGAGAGCTACATGCCCACCCCGGCAGCTTGTTCATTCAAATTTCCCTGAACTGTTTCAGACGGACTGAAATGAGAGATTTTACTGACACCAGTATCAGATAAAGAGATTTGAGCTTGACATCTTGCAACGATCCTCAATAGTCGTCCCAGACTGAAATAATTAATGCTAAAAGTGAGTATAATAGATCTCCTTTAAAGGATACTCTACTGTAAGGTTTCTTACAAAGGTTGTAAATACCACAACCGCTGTTTGTAAGTGAACAGCGAGGCTTTTCAGACATGCATGTTTTTGTAATATAGGAATTTTACCTCCCTTGTATTTTTAAAACAAAAAGTCATTAATGGTAAGAATAATCCAAAGCAGCAGAAATCAAAGAAAGTAAAGACAGTTAAAGTTTGTAGATGTTCTTGGGTATAAATAAAGAAGCATGTGAGTCTTCTGTAATGGACACGCTTTAATATAACGAGCAATATCTACAATGCACTGCAGATGGATGACAGACCAAAAAGAAGAACGCTCGGCGCATTACAATCTTAAAGAAACGGGTTTCAGTCCTATCAGTTTAAAACGCCTTTATGAGCACAGATGTTTTGAATCCGAAATAAGACAGATGTGGAGGATGAATGTGCCATGAAACATGTCTGCTGTCAATATGTAACTGTTATCAACTGGAACTGTTCAATTTGACATGTCACGATGTCGGGCTAATGTATCGCCTTTGTAATGACTTTCCATTTCACACACTCTGAACACGTTGATGTCTGCAAAGCACACGCGTTTCAGCCGATTCATTTACACCAACCAAAACACTTTGAAAAGAATGTGTCTCCCAAAAGCACAAGTACAATGAACTTTCTTTGTTACCAGTAGGATGCCTAATTTTATCAACCGATGCCTGAACATACTCGAAAGTGCTTTATATGTTACTTCTTTTCATGAGCTGGAAAGTACCAGTGTGTAATTGTGGTACACGTAGTACCAAGATGAGCTATTTTTCATATCAGCTGAATCCTTTAAAAAAATTGTATTGAAACTGTAGAAAATTTCACAACCACTTTATATTTCCAAATAGTGCATTATATTCTGTAACGAGTTGGTTGCTTTCATAGTTTTTTATGAAATCATTAGCTTTATTGTCATGGACAGATTTATTGTTCTCTCTCATTATGGGTATTATTTTTTTTTTCTGTAAAGAGAAAATGTAACTTCTTTTGAAAATGATCCTGAAGTTATGTGAAGGGTACGTTAGACTAACAATACAGTTGAAGACTTGTTAACAAGATCCGGGCCTCTCGCCAAAGACACGTTTTTGTTCTTCACAGGTGCGTGTGAGGTGGTTTTGCACATATTCTTTGAATGTTCTGATCATAAGCCATTTATTAAAACAACTGAGATGGATGTATGTTCAATAAACATGCCCTTTTAAATTTGAGATGACTCATGTTTTAAAATGCGTATGAGCACACGTTAATTAGACTTGAGAAGAGAAGAGGACTAGAATAAATCATTTCATTGATCCTTGAAGTCAAAATTATGCAAAATCCACTTTACATTTTATGGTTTTGTAACACTAAAAATGTGTCTGACAAACCCCCTGACTATAAGCAAAGTCTATCCCATCCATATTTTACTTGCTCCACTTTTCATAAAATTTGTGCTCAAACAGGCTGTCTGTAGATTTTTGCTTTATGACATTAAGAAGGGCAGTAACCACATCACTGGCCAAGAAGTCCCAGCAGCGCCTCTACTTCCTCCGTAAGCTGAAGAGAGCACGAGCACCCCCACCTGTGCTCCTTCTACAGAGGCACCATCGAGAGCATCCTGACCAGCTGCATCACTGTGTGGCTGGGGAGCTGCACTGCTGCCAACCACAAGACCCTGCAGCGCACAGTGAAGGCGGCTGAACGGATCATCGGTGTCCCACTCCGCTCTCTTCAGGACCTCTACCGCCTCACCCGCAAAGCAACCCGCATTGTGAGTGACCCCACCCACCCCTCACACAGCCTCTTCAGCCTCCTGCCATCGGGGAGACGCTACCGCAGCCTGCGGGCCGGCTCTACCAGACTGAGAAACAGCTTCTTCCACCAAGCTGTCAGGAAGCTGAACTCCCTCCCCTCTCTCCCTTCCCTTCCCTCCCCTCTGCCCCCATGAACACTGAACATTGGAACCTCCTCCTGTTTGAACATTGAAACAGAACCCTGGTCACTTATTGCACATTGCACGCATGCACAAGTTTCACTTTTCTTATAATCTTGTTTTATACTCCATTTTATTTAACTTTGTACTTTTTGCACATTTAGGTTTATTAATGTCAATATTATTTATCTTTTTTACCTTGTTTTATTTTATTTACCGTACCTTTTTTATCTACATTGCACCGTGGGGAGGGGGGGAAACGTAATTTAGATTTCACTGTATGTCTGACATATTTTGGAATTGACAATAAAGAACCTTGAACCTAACCCATCCCCCAGGTGTGTGACACTCCCACAGCTAAGTGTTTGATCTGCCTTCTCACCGTAAACAGGGCATCGAAAGCCTGAGCCACCCAAGCCCTTTTACAGGGGCGTGGTCAAACAGCTCATTTGCATTTAAAGCTACTGACAGAAAAAGCCTGTTCTGAGCAGGCTTGAAATAGAGGAGTTTTTATTATAGACATAATAATACAGGATCTGGGTGAAAAAGATAATATGTGACTTTTAACTAATTCAGTTAGTTGAATTCAGATTAAAATAGAGGGGTCATAACAAGAGTATTCAGAATAGCTGATAGGCAGGTATGAATATGATGAGATACATTTTAGAGTGCAATTGTAAAGTTATATAAGACAAGGCAGGGTTTTTAAGAATGGCTCTAAAGGGATAATAAAAGACAACAATGGTCCTGCAGGTTTCAAAGATTGGGAGCAGCATTGGGTAATCAGGGACAACATAGCCAAACAGAAACGGAGTCAAGATACAGCTGGGGGAATTCAAAAGAAGAGGTCCGAATCCAGGAACCTGAAAAAGACCAAGGAATCCTCCAGATGGACTGGTCCTGGTCCATGACCAGGTACCAGTTGAAAAAAGAAAAAAGAACCATATACTGCAGATCAGGAGGACCATAGACAGAGCAACTTAAATAGAATGGTGCTGTAGGATCTATTTACTTCCAGAGGATGGCAGTGATGCAACACCAAGAGAGTAAACTGCAAGAAGCTCAAAGCAGATGAAGAAGAAAACTCGGATATTATGGTTCAACTGTGTTCGTAAGGTCCAAATAAACTATTAATAAAAGTCTGTGATGTCACAGGGCTGCTGACTATTTAGCCACCCGGACACTGCTCAGTCTGCACTGACTAATATTTACATAGAGTCACTAGTCTATAGTCGAGTTGCACGGAGGACTGAGACACAGCAGATTTTGAGTGGACTTTCTACTCGAGATAATGTCTGGAGAAAAGAGGTAAGATTCTCAATTGTACAATGTAGCTTTAATCATTTTTATTTCATTACTTGTGGCCCTAAAGACCTCAGATCTAAGATCTGACGTTGAGTTAACGCTGAGACTGAGTAGACTTAATGTACTTTACTTGAATGTTTTCCACATGCCAGCAAACAGTGAATGAAACACAAAATGAAAGTTGTCTTGAAGTTGTAGTTTGATAACCGTATACTGCACATATTAGTTAATAATGTATTATATGAACTCTTTTGCAGCGCGTGCGCCAAAGGTTACGTTGATGACGCCATTCACGTGGACGTCAAGGTATCAAAAGCAGCACAGTAGGCTACATCACTAATATCTGTCATTAGAAACGCATTACAATGGTTTTGCAGTGTCATGGTGACTGCTAACACCCTTTTCCCCAATAATATTTAGGATTGTTAAAGTGCATTAATGAATACCAACCTACTGTTTAATCTACTGTTTAAAGGATTATTATGGTAAAGTGCTGAAAAACTCTTCAGACCTGAAGACCAATGCCTGTGTGACTCCAGCCAAGCCCATCCCCGCCTTCATCCGTCAGGCGTTGAAGAAAGTGCACCCTGAAGTCGTTGCCAGGTTTCTTCCAATCTCTGCTGTTGCTTCAGATAATCTACACATCCAATATTATTTCTCCTTGTCCACTGCACAGCTCCTACAGTGTGCATTTTGTGTGCATTTTTAAATTCTATTTGATATATTTGTAATTGCTCTTACACCGTATTATTTAAGTTCTTGCTAGTTCTGCTTTATTTCCTTTGTTATTGTTGAGCACCAAGACAACTTCCTTGCATGTGTAAATGTACTTCCCAAAAAAACCTCATTCCGTTATCTGTTTTTTTGCAGTGTCATGGTGACTACACACCGCACACAGATAGAATGATTTCCCTTTGTCTTCAGGTACTATGGCTGTGGTCTGGTGGTACCAGAGAACTTGGAGGGCTGCAAGATACTGGACTTGGGCTGTGGAAGTGGGAGGGATTGCTACATGCTGAGTGACCTTGTGGGTGAGAATGGTCATGTCGTTGGCATTGACATGACGGAGGACCAGGTACTGTATATCAGCATCAGAGAACATAATTGAGACAAATTGTGTTTTATATTTACCAATAAGGCACATTGATTCAATTTCAGATGCAAATATTATTTCAAATACAACTAAACATTATAGCTTGGACATGGCATCCCACATTTGCTCAATATGAAATATTCACCAACAGAGAGACTTCATACAAGTCTGTGTTCTCTTTTCTAGCTCAAAGTGGCTCAGACCTACGTGGACTATCACACGACAGAGTTTGGGTACAAGAAGCCCAACGTCGGTTTTGTCGAGGGCTACATTGAGGCCCTGACAGAAGCGGGTCTTGAGAAGGGCTCATTCGATATCATTATGTAAGAATCCTTTCTTTCCTCTCTATCTCTCTCTGACTTTGTATTTTGTGATGTTATGATTGTAAAATAACACTTACAGTAAGTGTTGAATGTTGATTTTCTGCCACAGTTCCAACTGTGTGGTGAATCTCTCTCCAGACAAGAGGAGAGTGCTGGCTGAAGCTTACAGTGTGCTCAAGGTAATAAAAAAGTTATTAAATATGACAATAATGCTTTGACACATCTGTGTAGTTAGCAGGGATATTTACTTACTGTTGGACCTTATTGTCTTCAGGATGGTGGTGAGCTGTACTTCAGTGATGTGTACAGCAGTGAAATATTAACAGAGGAGATTAAAAATCACAAAGTCCTGTGGGGTGGGTCGACTCAATATTCCAGTGCAATAAAAGCTGTGATGTGCCAGAAGGAAAGACTTGATGACTTTTTCTGCTGGCAGGTGAGTGTATTGGTGGAGCGCTCTGGTGGAAGGATCTGCTACAGCTGGCTGAAGAAGTTGGCTTCAGCCCACCACGTCTGGTCACAGCCAGGGTCCTCACAATCGACAACAAAGAACTGCAGCAAATTCTGGGTCTGCTACTCTTTTTTTTCATTTGTCTGTTTTCGCACTAAGATGGGCAGTTAGCAGAGAGAAAGTACAACACCAGCAAGGATCTAGAGAGGAAGAAACGACGTCAGTAAGTGCAAATGAACAGCTTTAAGTGTGATTGGACACACAGGTGCTGACAGGCAACGCACAGGACAACACTGATATCTGTTCTTGAGTCTTAAATATCATCATCGTCATAATCAAACAAAAACCCTCATCATCATCATAGCAGGTGTAGAATGTAAAATTGACACCAGTATAATGACAATAAAACTTTGTAATTCTGTATTTGTTGTAATATTAACTGTATTTATTTAAAATGTTAGATTGGTTTATATTTGTGTTGCACAGCTCGGGTTTAAGTTAAACATTATGGCTTGTTCTATTTCAGGTTAATGCTATTTTATTCATGACTCTTTCTTACCTGTTCTGAAATTCAGGTGACTACAAGTTTGTCTCTGCCACGTACCGCCTGTTCAAGGTGCCTAGAGGCGGTGCCAAGTCCTGCCAGGTTATATATGACGGGAACATTACAGGAGTGGAGGAGCTCTTTGAGTTTGACTGTCAGCACACGTTCAAGGTCTTTGGATCCTTCAAAACAAGAACAGCTTATTTAAAAAAAAACAACAATGTATGCAAATGATGTCATATGTGTGTGGATTTTACAGGTAGGTGAGGTGGTGCAGGTTGATGAAGAGCTCGCCACCATCCTGACCCATTCCAGATTTAAGGAGGACTTCACTTTCAAGCCACCTGGAGGCCCCTGTGAGCCCCTCGCAGTCAAACCTCAAGTCAGTGTCACAACTAAATTCCTGGATGTGGAAATGTCTCTGTTTTTTTTGTTTTGTGCTGAGCGCTAAAGGTCAGTTTGTGTGTGGTGTTGGTTTCAAATGTGGGACACACCCAGAGAGCCCCACTGTTTCACTGTGCACTGAGCTATACACACACACACATGCAACAGGACGCTTGCTGCAAGATCTTATACACACACACACACAGACTCGCATACCCACTCAAACATACTTACACACACATTCACACGCACAAGGTCAAGCAGCTGTCTTGGAGTCATAACCAGACTGTGGAGTCATGCTGGGGAACCTTGAACAGGGAGGAATGTTCTCTTCTCAGCTAATGGAATGCCATCTTATCAGTTCTCATGGTCATTCTGTGCACACATACACACATCTACAAACAACACTTTGTAGTTTTAAAACACAAGCACAATCTTTCCAGCAAGTGACACGTTATTCTCCAGTTAGGCTGCTTTGTTTATGCAGCGCAAAGAAGTGAATCCAATCTCTCTGCGATTTATCAATTTTTCTTCCATTGTCCTGACCTTTGGACCTGACCTCTGATGTGAAATAACGCGCCAGAGATACTTTTCTCCAATCAACACGCCTGAATGGTGATAATAGTAGTAAAAGAGTCTTTGGTCTGGTTCATGGCAGCACAGCTACTGGGAAACACTGATCTAATGAACAACCAGTGTTTGATAAAAGAGGCACGTGCATCAACCTGCTTCTTAAAGCTCAGTGTAAAACTTGTATTCGGCTTATAATGTTCTGTATAGCTGGTGTTTATGTTAGAATAGGAGGAAGAATATCTGAATTCATCCTGAATGTTTCTGTATTCCTTTTTTGACAAAAGTGGACTCTTACAGCCCAGACTAAATTGTTGTCTGGATCTAGGCTGTCTAATTCCAAGGATTTCTTTCTTTTTTAACTTTTGACATAGGCTGGTGTTGTGGATCCTTTTGAACTGGCCTCACAGCTGGAGAAACAGAGTCCAGGATCAGCCACAGGGGGGTGCTGCAGCACAAAGTCTGCTTCCTGCTGCAAGTGATGGTGGGAAGCGCACGGTGATAAACAGGCCCTGCATATTCCTGTGTATTCAGAATAATAGGAACTGTAGTGTGCAGACTTAATTATGCCCCATGCTTTGTCATTGTGCTGTTTGTTGAAGTTTAAATGAATCCTTACTCTCACACAAATTAACACGTGTCTTACTGACATGTTGCTTAACCCTTCCAAGACAATCTTATTTGCTTGAAATATGATTGAAAATAAACTAAATTTAAACATAATAAAACATTATGATTGTTTTGTGTGAGGCTTGCACAGTTTTGTAAATTTGAAGAAACTGTATTTCTCTTCAAGAAACCTCTCCAAAGTAAAATATATTGATCTTTTATCTATCCCATTCACGCCTTTATTTGGGACTTTTGTCATTGTTGCCTTTACAAAATGACCCCACGACTGGTGTAGTAACTCTGACTCTAATATTTTAGTTTTCCTTCATATTGACCGATTTTGCACTATTGTGAGCCATGCTATGTATTTTAATGATCATTACTGTTATAATTCATGTTTTTTTGTAATTTTTGCTATGAGTAAACGTTGTGAATCAGGAAAGTGTTTTGTTTTCATTTGTGCACACTGTTTGTATAATGGGATTATCACAACAGAAACGTAGACTAAGTCTTTGAACAAGAAATAGTCTGCATAAAAAGCAGAAGGATCTGCATTTAAATTAAATTATGCCTTTAGAATGGTTGTTGGTGGGTACACAAGTCCTGTGAAATGATATACTGTTGCTATGATTGACAGTGAGTCCCAACATACCATGGGTTTCCAACACAAATCTTTGAGATCAAATTAAAATGATACTTTGGTTTCACTGAAACATTTCTTTACTCTCTTTTTAATTCCTTGTGAAGTAAAACATCTTTAAACTCTGCAGGCCTTCTAACTTTCTAAAGGTTAATAAAAACAGAATTGCTTCTAACACCCACCTATAGTGCTCCCTATGGAGTACTTAAAAGAAAAGACCAAAAAATAGTTTTCGATTTTCTAATCACATTTGGAGCCGTTGTGCCAAATAGCATAATCTTAATACGTGATTTATTGCAATGCAATTCGTATAAAATTAAGTAGCCTGTATATATTTTTTTTAAAAAGTTGCCTTTAAAAATACATCTTTTATGCAAAACAAAAATGATGTATTTTATAACTTAGTGCTCCGCATATTTTCATCTTCATTTACTGATAACTTTATTCCTTAGTTGTGTATAATAAATAATAATTTAACATAAAGTTAGCAAAAAATCTGTGTAAAAAAGTCACGAGCAGAGTCCTGACTGTCTCTTAACATGAGGTGCACTTGTTTTGGAATGTGATTCGCGAAGGAGGCTGCGTACGCCCCGCCTCCCAGCCAGTGACCCGTTCTGATTGGTCCCCGCCGTCGCCTGTCTTGGGGACATCAGGGGAGGCACGAGTTGGCCCATAAGCCTGCGCTCGCGAGTCATCAGTGTCGGACACGTAGTGGGAACGAACAGGTCCCGATGCACAAGTCACGGCAACCCTCGGCGGAGATGAAGGCGGACTCCGACTGGCTCTGAATTTTAAAAGCCTTTTTCATTCAGGAGGTTGGTTGCCAATGGTTATCAATATGGCAGAGCCGTTATCCCAAGAACCCACTGCTGCAAAAATGGCGTCACTTAACCGGGTCCGAGCTTTGGCGATGATTTTCTTAACTGTCACTGGCTGTTGTGTCTCCCCGACAAGTGGCAAGGAAGGGTCCGAGGAGACCGTCATCATAGGGCTGCGACTGGAGGACACGGACGACATTTCTTTCATGGATAGGGGCTACCTGCGCGTGAGCGAGCGCTCTCGGGTGAAATTAAGAGTGTACGGGCACAACATCAACAACGAGACCTGGTCCAAAATTGCTTTCACGGAACATGAGCGGAGCAGGACGCTTGGGAGCATTGACAGCTCCTCGGGGGATAACCAGAGCCAAGAGGATTTCTCCGGCTTGCATCCCTGCGGTATCAGGACTTCGGATATAATTATATTGCCCAACATCATTCTGAGTCGAAAAACATCCGGAATAGTTGAGATTGATGTCAAACCTCTGCGAAAGACGGAGAGGAGTAAATCGTATTACCTTTGCATCGCCACCGCGACACCGGCTGTTGCAGGGATGCACGACCCCTGGACGGAGAACACCTGGATCTACCACGACGGGGATGACACTAAAGTAATAGTGGTGGAGGAGAAAAAGTTTCTGCTGCCTTTCTGGCTCCAGGTTATCTTCATCTCCATGTTGCTTTGCTTGTCGGGTATGTTCAGCGGGTTAAACCTGGGGCTCATGGCTCTGGACCCCATGGAGCTCCAGATAGTGCAGAACTGCGGCACGGAAAAGGAGAAGAATTACGCCAAAAAGATCGAGCCGGTCAGGAGCCAAGGGAATTACTTGCTTTGCTCGCTCTTGCTCGGGAACGTGTTGGTGAACACCACGCTGACGATTCTGCTGGATGATATCGCTGGTTCCGGGTTGATCGCTGTGGTCATGTCCACCATTGGAATAGTGATTTTTGGAGAAATTGTGCCACAGGCCATCTGCTCGAGACATGGCCTCGCCGTCGGCGCCAACACCATATTCCTCACCAAGTTCTTCATGCTGCTCACCTTCCCTGCGTCCTACCCGGTGAGCAAGCTGCTGGACTACCTTCTGGGACAGGAGATAGGAACCGTGTACAACCGGGAGAAGCTTCTGGAGATGCTGCGCGTCACGGACCCGTACAACGACCTGGTGAAGGAGGAGCTGAACATCATCCAGGGCGCGCTGGAGCTCAGGACTAAAACCGTGGAGGACGTGATGACACCACTCAGAGATTGCTTCATGATCCCGGGGGATACCATCCTGGACTTCAACACCATGTCCGAGATCATGAAGAGCGGCTACACGCGCATCCCTGTCTACGAGGGTGAGAGGTCCAACATAGTGGATCTGCTGTTTGTCAAGGACCTGGCGTTTGTGGACCCGGATGATTGCACCCCGCTGAAAACCATCACAAAGTTTTACAGCCACCCGTTGCATTTTGTGTTCAATGACACCAAGCTGGATGCGATGCTGGAGGAGTTTAAAAAAGGTAAGACAGCTCCGAGAAGAAACAAAAAACGTCTTTTCTCAAACACTTTATTATTCATTCACCTTTTCAGATCCAAGATAAAAGTCTTCTTTTCACTTCAACCTCTCTGTTGTCTCTTCAGTCACAAAGGTCATGGCACATGCAGGTTGACCTTTCACCTGTCCACTCTTTGATGAGGCACTTATGTAATAGTATATTAGAGGTTATAGAGGAAGCCACAGCTCGTCCCTTTATGCTGAGTTAATCCCTGTGCCGCCTGTGGAAAATCTCACAAACACTTTAAAGTGGGGATGCAATGATGTGTCAGTTATTAAACATCTGTATGTCAGACATCATTGGCATACTGACACCAATGTCAGAAGCCAATGATGTATCTGTCCTGTCACGTTCATTTAGTGCTGTAAAGCCGACTTTACTGCTGATTGAGAAAAACCAAATGACTTTATTTTGATGAAAAGTTACCTGTTGGACAAACTCTGTTTTGATTCCAAGAGGAGGAACTATTAACAACAGTGTGAATACATCCAGTCACATAGCTAATTTGGAAGAAAAAAAACACAGAGCGTAACATTTTGATACAGATATTGGTATCTAAATCAGCTAAATAGTTCTTTTAAAGATTGTGATGAGCTGTGATTTGTACAGTCAGGTGCATGATGCATCTCTACTTTAAAGCTGATTTTCAGGAAGAAAAGCAGGAGGAGAACTTTGGTACCTTTAAAGAAACTCCAGGTTGTGATGGAAAAAAAGAGGAGGAATATGGCGCTGTTTTGGCATTTCTAATCACGGCAGTGAAGCCGCCTCATCAGTCGTGAGGTGAACTCAACACAGCCTCACTGCTCACTTCCTGCAGCGGGGAGGAGGTGTCCTTATCTTCCTCCATCGCTTCCATTCACTGTTAATGTTCACACAGTTTCTCTCTCTCTCCTTCTCTGTGTCTTACTTTCCTCCTCTCCCCCCCCCCCCCCTCTCTCTCCCCCCGCCTCTCTCTCTCTCTCACACTCTGATTTGTGAATGCATTAGGGGACATGTGGGAATGGTGCAACGGCGGTGCTAAGGTTATCAGGTGGGGGCATCTTGTTTGAGAACCTGCTTAAATCCCTCTCCACCTCTCTTGTGCTTGCCTCTGAATGATGGTGGCGATAACTCCTTTTGTCCGGCCCTGGAATGCAGTCGTGTGGATAATGAATAACAGCCTCTAAAACCCTCGAGCCCCTCGTGTGTTGCGTGTGTGTTTATGCGCATGGTGTTTGTGAAAGATGTTTACCTCACCCATGGTTTACCTGATGTTTTGCATAGCCGCCACCCCCCCTCCCACACACACACACACACACACACACACCCCTCTCTCTGTTGTTGCCTCTGACTAAGCTATTCCTGGCAGCGTTTGAGGATTTGGTACCAGTCCGTTCTTTTAATGTCCGGCCAGGTGTGACCTGATGGCACATTAGCACACCTGCTCAGTCCCAGACTCATCAATACTTTTGCGAAAAACCCCGGTTGATGCATTGCGTGCAAATGAGAATACTCACTTTGCTTTAAGAGGATTAATTGGGTGTAAAAACAGAACAAACCATTCAGCTCCATTACCAGAAATTAGGTTTAGTGCCCCATGCCAAATTAGCATTGCATAATATACTAGCTGTGGGGGTTTGTTTGTTTTCATCACTCATTATTTACAGACATGCACTCGCAGCATAAAAACATCAGTTCCACTTGATTTTTGTGTTTTTGTCCCTTTTTTTAAGCAGAGTTGGTGCAACAGTGAGCGTAGCACTGCATCACTGTGACATGTTCAACTCTATTATCACAATATCAGGATGAGCTGCGTGTGCTGGGCCGAGGGGGTCGTGAGCGTTTGATGGGCGAGATGTTCTTTCTTAAGGATTGAAGTTGAGCCTCTGCTTCTTCACCTGTGGGTCAAATGTTGGCAGGTCAATGAAACAAATAGGAGTGGACACATGTTCGACCATCAGTAGAAAACCGTCAGCCGCAACATCAGTATTGAATTTAAAGGCAAACGGAAGTTTTAACAAGATCAACTATGGAGAATAAGCGCTGATGCACGCTCATTGATGAATCCCAGTTTAGTTCTTCTGCGTTGATCAGAATACACCTGCACTGACTCTGGTGTCATGTTCGTGTTATGCTCTATAAACAAGTCGCATATTAATGCAGAATCTGAAGGCCAGGACAAAGATCTGGGGTCGTTCTGATGTTTGTTTTTAGTCTGAGTAGTCGTGTCTTATCGGGCTTTAGCTCTGGTTCATTAAACACGGTGGAAAGCAAACGAGGCAGAGTCCATTCAAGTGAAGCTATTCTCCGAACTCATCAGCTATCTTCTAAGAGCCATCAAGCTTGTTGTGCATTTCTACTTCTAAAAATCTACAAATAAGTATGCAGAGCAAGTCTGTTTATTTCCACCTTTCCTTCATGTCGTCTCTTTTTGTTGATATTTGGGTTGTAAACATTGAACAGTGCTTAGAAAGAAGGAATTCATGTCCTCTTTCATCGCTCTAGTTTACTGTTGCCGACTGAAAACTGAGGCCACAAGCTCTATTATTGTCAAACCCTGGACGATGGCTTCTCTAGTCGTTCTTAAAAAGCAGCCAAAAGAGTGTCTGTTGTAAAGATGCATTTTTCTTTGCTAATACAAAAAAAAAATGTTTGTAAATTTCCCAAAATCTAGGAACAATTGCTTCAGAATGATTATTGCCATGCCGTGCTTAAGGCAATACTCGTTTATGACAACCATATTATAATTCATAATTACCTGACAATATGCATAACATCTGTTTGTCAGCCAGGGTGTTTGGATGTGCATCTTTGTAACATCCAACATCAGAGCAGGACTTGTGTAACTGAGCTTGTATACTCACTTTCACACCCTGAAGGCAGAGGTGTAAAGTTACCATCAGAAGTAACTCATGCCATTCATACACCGCAGATGAAGCAGCAGGAGCGACTGGGATCTTGTCCCAGGAGACATCGTACATGTTGAGCTGAGCTGGGGATCGAACCCCTAGCTGAGGTTGAGAGATGACCTGCTCTTCCACTGATCCACAGCCGCCCCTGAGAGTCAGCAGTTAGGGACAGAGAGGGAAAGGAGCCCAAGATCGTACATGAACCCTCCCATAACCCTCTGAACATGGAGCAGGCGCCCTAACCACTTGGCCACTAGCGCCACATAACACTAATTTGAGCAAAAAACACAACAGCTGTCTTTATCAATAAAAGTATATACAATAACTGTTAATATTGATGCAGTGTGTCATACAGTGTTAAAACACTCCGTTGTTGTGTTTTGTACTTCTAACAGTCTAAATAACGACCTCTATTTACATTTCTCTGCTTGTTTTTGGGACACTCCTCTGTCTGTCGGTTGTTTGGGTTTGACTCCTGTTTTCACCGAATTCCTTAGCTCATCTCCTTGTTTAGTTTTGTACCAACTTTACAAATGATGTATTCTTCTCCTCGGGCCCGTCACGGGAACAAGTCAAGTCAACCTTTGTGCTCACTTGTCAGTGAGCTTTGGTGGACGGTGCGATTCTGTGCTAATTATTTGTAGCATTCGTTTTGCACGGTAGCAGACGTACAGTTTATTTTTCTGTTGTGAAATCAAGATGATGCTTAAACTGTGCTTGATCAGTTTGAGTCAAATCCATCATCTCCATTACTCTGAGTGGGATTTAAATTCTCCTTCAGCAAATCATAAGTAACGGTTGTAGTGAGGGCTGCAGGTCAAAGTTTCCCGTCACTCTGGCTCTGTTCGCGGCACACACTCAGTTCAAAGTGCTTTGTATTCTAAGTCACTGTTAATTAATTTGATGCCGCTCGCAGAGCTGCACAGACGTCTGAAGTCTGCTACTAAAAAAAAAAATGCTCATATTAGAGACTGTGCAGCAGCAGCATACACTTCCACAAATGTTCTTAGTACATTTAGATTTGTGAGCGATGCTTGAAGCTGCCTCTTTACAACTTTACAACATGGGATAACCTAAAGTTAAAAATCTGAAACGTTAAAGGAAATATAGAGGAATCTGTGTGGTTGTTTGGATGATTTAAAGCTGTACTGTACAGACTTATTCTTATATGAATGTGTCCATATGATCTAAATAAGCAAATGAGACCATCAGTGATGAGATTGATTATTTCTGTATGGTTATGTTGAATGCCTGAACCTGCCGGCATTGGGTAGGTGTCAGATAAGTGATGTAAAACTTTTCTGCAGAAACAACCTTTTTTTTTTTTTTTTCTCCTGGAAACGTTTCCCAACGAATGATAGATTAGATTCGTTTAAGCAAATTAAAAGAAACCAAAAGTCACTCTTTAAATACAGTATAACTCAACGTTCACTCTGCAGTGAAGATCAAGTCCGGATGCCGACTGTACAGTAAGCACACACTCATGTTTCCCGGCTCCCCCAGGTTAGGGGTTACGCTCAGATTCATGCAGGAGCTGTTTAATTTGAGACGACACCCCTCTGGAAACTTCTGACCCCTTCATTAATTGTTCTCGGCCCGCGATTGCAACAATTACTGTCATCCAGGGGCGGCCTGTCAAGCTGCAGGTTTGCCAGTTAATGAGTGGGTCAGTGTGTGCCATTTGGGACCAAACCAAGTAGTTGAGTCAGAAACAGGGATTTAGCTGCCTGTCTGACTTTGAGTTATGTGCTTTATTCCTGAAAGTTATCCACTCACTCACATGCAGTGTAACCAGCCTTGTGAGTGGAGGATGTTTGAGGAGCTGATTTCAGGTTATTCACAGGTATTCTCCTTCAGAAGCCTTATCTCTGCCCCTGGAGGAAGGCAGGACACCCGCCTAACTCGAATACTGACATCCACAGAGACTGGGACGTGACCCGGCAGACGCAAGGAATAAAAATGTCTTCCTGCCTAACTAACACGTGATAACATAGAAAGGCTGTCACACCAAAAGATAAATGACCATCATTGTAGAAGAGCATGCTGTGAGTGTGCTTCACTGTTTTAGAGTAAGATCCCCTGTGTGAAAGGGGGACGTCTTGAACTAGTTCGCTGATTGCCACAATATACATGTAGGCCAATCTATGCTTCAATCACATTCAACAGCCTTCACCGTCCTTTGCTCAGGACTTTGTCTTAAAGTGAAACTCCAAAGTGTTTTTTCTCAAAATGAAAGACTCTATTTCAAAAGAACCAATGAGTGTGATTTTTCTTTTTCCCACAAGAATGTAAATGCATGACGCTATTTCAACCAATGAGTGTGCAGTGTGCGAGCTGTGGGGTATTTAAGCTTCCAGAAGAGATAAGCAAAAGACTCACCACTTCTGAGAAATCAGCCAATCACAGAGTGTCTCTTATTACAGAATGTTATAACAGAGACTCCGGTAATTCAAAAGCCATCATGCTCCAAAAAGAAGTATGGTGTGACCTGTGCCCGAGTTAAATGCTGGAAAAGATCTCACCCATCCACTCAGTTCAATCTTTACAAGGTCAACCTTATTAAAATTCATCTTTCATTTACCTCGCCGTCGGGAGGGAAGTTTCTAAACTGGACGGACGGACGGACAGACAGATAGATAGATAGATGACGAGACATTTGTTACGATGAACAATAAACAACCGCTGGCCCTCCCTTACATATATAAAAACCCAAAACAAGATTTAGAAGGCCCCCTATAATATGAATAAAAGTTAAAAAAAAAATGGAACCATGTGCAATTAAAAATAGACTTATACTAAAGAAATGTACATGAACCTGTGCAGAAATAGAAATGTATCTGCAGTCTATTATAACTTTTCACCGTCTTGTTAGACATCCAGATATCGTCGAGTATTTTTAGCCGTAAAATATCTCCATATTCTGTTTTTTTAAGTACGATTAAACCTTTCAATCACAGAGGCCTTTAGGTCACTGGCTGTGGCAAAAACTTGTAACTCTTAACATCTGCATCCATTGGTAGCTTTGCAGGCACGCGGCTTTCTTCAAAGACTGATTCAAAGGCCCTCGACACCTCTGCAGTGGTTTTTCTCTTCAAAACATACGTACATAAGCCTTCTTTGAAAACACATCTATAACTGTTAAGAATTAATTAAACCCATCGATATGTTCTGCTGAAGCCTGCATATCACACAGGTCAGCTTGAAATCATTTTAAAGGTCCTGTGACAAATAAATTCTTAGAAAATGTAATCTGATCGGTTTGTATAAAATATAAGCATCCTGTCCGGCTAATAACACTTTTTTTTTTTGGAGCCGTTGAACTCCTTCAAAGCTACCTGGATGAGCTGCATTGTAATAAACCATGTTGACGTGAAATAAAAATAAAAAAAAAGGCACGAGTGAGGCGCTTTAAATATTAGTTTTGTTTTTATTTATATTGTTTGACACAAACACATGCATAATATAAACGATTACATTTTTACAAAATCAGAAGAAAAACACTGAATACAAAGTTTTAGTTTTGAATGATCATCAAAGAGAAGATTGAATGATCAATCATAGCATACAAAAGCTGGTGTCATTTTCTCAATTCAGTCAAAATATTTACAGGTTGGTTGTTTTGCAGAAGGTTAACGGTCACATCAACAAACCAAGCATAAAGGCTAAACACATCACAGGGCAAGGAAAGGGGAGGAGTCAGAGCGAGTGGAACATCTATAGGACTGTCAGTGTGTCCTCTGTGTCCGAGGTCTGGTCCCTCATCGATGAAGAGTTTGCCCACAGTCAAACTTTAGACTCTGAACCCTGTAGGACGAAAACCCCCGTCAGCTCCTGTAGCTTTTGTTGTTCATGCTTTCTCGTTTTCAGTTTTTGCGCGTTGTATGTAGAAATGATGTTGGGTCTGGGAGCGGTTGCCGTTTTTATGGTCGGGTGGAAGGTGTGCCTGTAAAAGCTTGTGTGACCTTCACTGTCGACATGTAAAAGGAAAGAGTTTTTTTCACCGCAGAGTATCTTTCCAGATGTGACAGCTATGAAAGAGTGAGATAATTTTTTAGAGACCTCGTCCATATTTTTGATCCAAGCCGCCATGGGGACAGCCAGAAAAGTGCGAAATAAAACAACAATGAAAGTTAAAAAGATCTAAGACAAAGTTCTGCTTTGGCACCTCGGAGCCGATGTCCGATGACCGGCCAAAAAGAACCAACGATCTGTGGCTGAATATTTGGTCTATCAAACTGCACTAAACATCATTTTTGTCAACACAAGCTCTTGTGAGGAGAGAAAAGGTCCAGTTTGGCTTCACAGATGCTTTTCACCCTCGCTATGTTTATCTTCACATAGATTCACGGGTCGGGACAACCTCAACACCCCCCAGTCATTGGAACAAAGCGTGGCTCGGTCCGTCGAAGGCCCCGCTGCTTCATCCCCATCGAACTGATACAGACGAAGATCTCCAGTTTCCTATTTGAACACAGATCCACAGCCAAAAAAAACCCCCTTCCAGTTTCAATTCATCACATTTTGACTGAAAATGTTCATGATGTCATAAGTTGTGTGAGGAAGAGGGGGATTATGGATCAAAGGTCACCATCCATTAAATTTCATGAGTTCCACATTCTTAAGTGACAGTAGGCGGTGTATCTATTCTGTCTTGTGTGTTCAGTTGGCAACCCTTGGTGCTATTGCTGCTTAAAGTGTTGGGATTAATTGGCAGCATGTTGCTCAGGACACTTAATGTTTCCTGATGAGGGACACCCCTTTGAACTCAGTAAGAATACTCCTGCCAGCCGCTCCTTTTCTCAGGAATCATGACCTCAATCCAAAGTTTGTCGGTGTGTTTGAATAAAAGGCTTTGTGTCATTTCGACAGCATTAAATGCTATAAGTCACATTTACGTGCACTCCTGAACATTTCTCGAGAACTTCAGGACCCTTGATATGAATTCTGATCTGATTCTGATTCTGCTCCCTTAAAAACTAGGATGATAAAGTCTCGATGAAGTCTGAGCGTTCACATATGCAGTTCAACTTCAGAAGTTTTTTCAGGAGTATTGTGCGAGTGTGAAAGCGTACAAAGGTGGTTTTTTTCTTCTTCTTCCATGCATGTAAGTACATGTGACAAACAGTTGTAAATCAAAGGTTAAAACATTTAGGTTTAATGGAAAAACTACACTACTTATGGAATATTTTGGGAGATGGATGTAAGCTCCAGTAAACATTAAGCAAGCATTTTTCATCATTACACATGCATACCATTCAAATGTGTGTTTTTCACATGCACCAAGGAACCGCTTTCTTTGATGAGAGAAAGCCAAAACTTCTGTTGTAGAAACGAGTTGGAGGGTAACTTTTCTGCTATTCTTCCTTTGACTTTCGATTCATTTGACCAAACACTGTTTTAGCTCATTAGATCTGCAGAGACTTGTAAGTTCCTGGAAACAGTGCAGGTGATCCATCACTGTTAATACGTCAATGACCTTCATTTTTGTCCCTGTTAGACTGAAGTGTATGTTGTCCATAAATACATTAGTGGAGTTCAAAGACATGGACTTAAACATTCAGCTGACATGTGCCGGCTTTTATATTCCATTGGCAAAATATTATATTATTATTATTATTTTTTTTTTTGCCCTTATGAACTGAAACACAAAGACATTGAGCTCAAGGACACTAAAACTCTTGTTGGCTTAAATCCTCGAAGGCCGCAACCACCGCGTATGTTCTGCAAGTGTGAGAGGAGCAGGCGGCGGTGGTCTGTTGTTATGATACGAGAAGCCCAGTTTCACACCACTGTCACGCACCACTCGTATCATAGGTTGCCTACTCATCGAGAATATTGTCTGATAAGAAGTAGAAATTGCTGCTGGTGTTGCCAGCCCTTGATCTTTTAGTGGACAAAGAAAAGAAGAGGCAATCCCGACACATAAAGAGAAAGGCACTAAATGAGTGGAAGCATGGATGCTACAGCGGTAGGCTCAATGGGCCTTCCTGAGCCTGTGTCAAGAGCTAGAGATACATGAAACCTCCAAACAGCCAATCACTGAGTGCTGTCGAAGATTCAACATTTCGAATTGGCCAACGAAACACAGACGGGGGGCCGACAGGTAGTGACAGAGTCGGACATTCCCCCCAAAACTAGGGCGGTGACCGCTCAGGAACGGTCCAACTAGGACAATCTTTTCAGTGTCAGGACCTTAATGACTGTTTCAACTTTACTAGCAACCCCTATTTAGGTGGTTTTAAAACAAGAAGGGCCCTTCATAGATATGCATTGAAAAATATCAGTCCTACAAACTTGAATCCATTGACAATACGAAAAGCTGATTTTTGTTGTTTTTTCATAATACTGGTTAACGTTGTGTTGAGCGTATCGTGCCTCGTGGATCGGTTGCGCCCTATGTACAGATTGAAGTCCTCTGAGTGGGCTGCCTGAGTCCTTTCCCACACGTCATCGCCTACTTTCTCTCCCTGATTTCTTAATCTAGCCATCTTGCACACTGAGCCCGATGCTGTTGTCTGTCCATTAATTTGGAAAATGTCCAGTCTCGTACTCAAGAAGCAGAGTCATTAAGCAGTGAAGATGATTTGTTTTGGGTTTTTTTTTTCAATCCTTAAAAACATAAAGAAAAGTAAAGAAAACGTAACTAAAATAACACAGTACTTTGTGTTTAAAATAGTGACATAGATTGTCGTAAAGAGTACGCTTATTCCCTGTTATAAAGTTCATTCAACGTTTACGTTTTCAGCTGTTCAATGAAATATAAATGAACAAACTCATGATTGACTTTTGGTGATTGACATGTCTGGATTGAACTCGGGTTTGTAGCGTTTAAGGACTGGCTTTTGAATTGGCCTACATTCTTCAGATTCTGGTACAACATGCAGTGTAGCTTTTAAGACCCGATTAGTACAACAGTTAAGGAGTGTGAATCGAGGCGCAGTGCATTCCCAAAGCCTGTCTGATCTGGCATTATGACTTTTACTTTACGTTTCTTTTCCTCTTGACAGACCACACAATCGTTCAACATGAACACAACAGTTCAGCCTGTCTGCGGCGGTTCGGATGTGCTGAGCAGAGACATAAAGGTGGAAAGGTAATGATGATAAAGTCTATAGGTTGGCTATGCCAGTACGTGATTCTCCCCTTCAACTCCCGCTTTTGTTCTCAAACAACTGTGTCAGTGTAAGCTCGCGTTATTGGGCAATAACTGTAAAATGCTTTGGCCTCCAAATTCGCCCCACTTGGCAAACCTGTGTACAACCAACACAAGGTGCAGTAGAAAATAAAGCTGCTACTGTCGAAACAGAAATCACAACAAGGTTCCTGTTGCCTTGAAGATGACATGACTTTGAAGAGCCAGTTGTGTGAATGTCTTTCATAAAGAGGCTTTTGATGTGAACCTCTGTGACTTGATCATGGTCACGTCTGTATGATAGACTTGTGTGATGTATCAAAGGACTAATGCTCGTAGAGGGACAATCTGCTTCTATGACTATAGAGTTGAAAAAGAGTTCAGAATAGGCCCTAGATTGTACGAAGGATGCTGGTGGGATGAATCAGAGGCCCTTATTGTAACAGGTGAAGTGTTTCTCTTTCATAAATTACAAAGGTTACAGTTCCTGCGTTTTATTATTCGAAAACTCTGAAGAAAGACTCATTAGCAACTCGTTTGGTTTCTGCTAGCCTCTGATAATTGCCACTCCAGAAGGAATGCTTCTATAGTTTTGTGTTGTGGATGTTGTTAAGGAGCCGAGTCTGCTTCCAGCACATGTTGCCAAGGATCTGTAGCCATGCACTACTGAGGAAAATTTGTTATTACGCAATCGAGAATTCATCCACCCCCACGCTCCTTTATAAGCCGTTTCCCAAAACAGAGATCACGCTGGACCTGTGTGTTGTTTCTTTTTCAAGTGATAAGGTGTTGACGGGTTATTCAGAAATAAAAGGAGAGCTATTAATGCAATTGTTAACTCTGAAAAATGCAATAAAGGTCTGCTGTGGAACCAGACAGTGCCTCATTTCTATCAAGAACGTTGGTCTTAATGTTCCCCTTAAAGTGAAAGCTAATGTGCCTTTTTAGAACTTAAAGCTCCTGTGAGGAGATTTCACCGTGTTATTAAACCAACTGAAATTAATGCTGATGCCTCCAAATGATCTAAAAACCCAAACCAGACCATCAGTAAGAGGATTGATTATGTCTACCTTATAATATGTCCTGCTTGTAACAGTTGCTGCAGGGTAGGTGACAGATTAACAGCTCACTTCTGGAACAGCCGTTTTTACCTTAAAAGAAAGCAGGAGATTGTTCATCAGAAAAACAACATACACATGTACAGGACAGCAAAGAGACAGGAAATGACACTTTGTCCAGAGAGGGCTTCAAACATACACAAAGTTTCACACTGGAGCTTTAAATATCCCATATCATGAAGTGCTCATCTCTGCACAGCAGGCTCAGTCCATTCGTTTCATGCTCTCAAGCTTTAGGACTTGTTGGTATCTGGCTTGTTGACGTGACATGAACTTTCATTGTCACATATGATGAGACATATTATAATAAGTGTTTTGATTATTTAAAATGCATGAAATAGTTAAACATGACCTTGTTATTCATGAAACTGCTGTTATTAAAGCTGCTGTGTTTTTACATGTTTACATTTTTAGACCAAATCTCAAAATTATCCTGTCGTGTGACTGTAACCATCCTGTTTCAATATTTACAACTTATATCAATTCAATAAAAGGGACATACAACTATTGATAAATACCCTGGGCATAATTCTACAAGTGTCTATTTTAGTCATTGGTTATCAAGTTTTTTTAACTGCAGGAACTTTGTACATTTTATCTCCAAAAATCACGTCCACTGCTGTGACATCACTTCCTGATTTAATGTTATTTTACAAAAACAGATTTTTTTTTAGCCATACAGTTTTTGATTGACTCGTGCAACACAACCCTAAATTGAATATACATGATATATTATTTTAAAGAGACATACATATCTGCAACGAGAGGATTCAAGACACTTCAATGAACGATGTGAACTCAAAGAACTCACTGCCAAAGCCGAGTGCGATCTGTAACTCCATCAGAGATAACTCGGAGACATTCATTTAATAACAGTTCGAAAGGGAACAAGATTAAAGTTAATTAAGATGTCTCGTTTCATGTCCGATGGGCTTGACGGTAGAAAAGCCACATTTTGTGTTTGCTGAAAGGAAAAGCTAGAAGTCCTGTTTGTTTGGACTTCAGTCATATCTGAGATATTATCATGGTAGTTTGGGTGTTGTGCGTTATGTCATTCTTATGAAATGAAGGGAAATTGCTGCTATTAGTGTTGCTGTGTGTCGATTAGGAGTAGAAAAATGAGGATGCTGGTGTGCAGCAGTGATCGTCATGTCCTATTTCAGCTGAAGTGAAACTGGTGAAATCGGTGAAGCCCCTCACTGATGGAAGGTTTGCTGGGAAAAGATGATGTGGAAGGTGGTCACACTGGTTCAGACCTTGAGCTCCGGAGGTGCTCTGCAGTAGTGAAAGAAGGAGGAGGTAATGCTGCTATACTTTGGGATTTCCTGCTTGATGTTTAATGTCTCAGAGTCTCTGATATGTTGTGAAGCTGCTACGAGCTCTTCTCAAACACACTGTGTACAATATAAAGCTGTTCATTGGGCAATCGTCACTCTCACTGCTAGTTGTTCTCTGTATTTACACGCGCAAGTAAGAAAACCAAACTGTATATTTCTATAGTTTCTGTTGAACTTTGCATGAGCAAAAGGAAAAATAAGGAGCCATTCAGGCTTCCCTCAGAGAGGCACAGAAAGCCCTCCAGCTTGGTCAGCCCAGTAACCAGGCTCTGTGCAGCACACTCAGGGAAGCAGAGCCACTTGCTAGTGCAGCAAGTCCCTTCCCCCTCCTCCCACATTCCCTCTCTCCCTCTTCTCTCCATATTGTCCTCTTGCCCATTTCCCTCGGTGTTATAAATTACAAACGACACAAACCTCCAGGCCTAATGCCCTGCCGTGGATGCCTTCCAAGCTGCACTTTTCAGAGAGCCAGGAGACTGGCTTCATTGATAACACCGGGCACACTGTCCGTCTCTCCATTTACTGGCTAGAGGAAAAGCCCGAGACGGGCCCTTCACAGGCCCGAAAGACACCAGCGCTTTTTACAATCAGCTGATGGAGCCTACTTTTCTGAGACTTCAGTGCAAGTGTTTCATTTCATCTGGCCGTGTAATCGCATCATTAATAAATTAAACAGCAAAAAGGATCCAGCAACCAGACCTTATACTTTACTCTGATGTGGTGCCTGTGTTTAAATTATTCATCAAAGTTCATGGACTGAAGATTGTCTGTAGGAAACTTATCAAAGTCATATTGAGCAACCGGTGGAAAATTCCCCCAAGAGAGTTTTGGTTCCTGAGAAATTGGCAGCAGTCATGTTAGCGAAAGCCATCGACAGCGTAAACATGGTCACGGAGTCTTAGTGACGTCAGCCATTTGTTTCTGAAGAGGAGTTCTGAAGCCGAATAATTGTGGTTACCATATTGGAAATGGTATCTCCAGCTATCTTTTCTTCAACCTTGAATTCTATCAAATATTGGAGTTAAGGCGGGCCTCAAGATGTATGCAAATATAGTCTTAACTCTTAGCCTTGATATTAGCTCCTGACCAATATGGGATTTTTGGGACTGACACCGATGTCGACATTGGGAGGAAAACAATCCGATTGGGATGTTGGCCGATGGCTTTCATAGCTCTATGTTCAATCTGTAGAGATTAGGGATGTTTCTGATGAATCGTTAATTTAGCCGATGAAAAATGTATTAAAAATGTTACTAGCAGTCATGTGTAATACCATTCTCTACTAAAGAGGGCGCCCATCACCTTTGCAACTCAAAAAATGAATGTTATTACTATTAAAGGAAGAAGCTGTTCAGAGGAAACTGAGACTAAAATGAAGCCGTCAGCGACTCAGCCCTGATCATCTCACGTGTCTCCGTATGGCTTCTTACTTTTTCTGCTCACATTTCTAAACAGTGATTAATGGATTGATGATTATTGTTCGTCCAAGTCTTATTGACGTCACCCATATATCTTGCAAAACCCCCTCCCAGTGTCTCACGACCTCCATATAGACATACACCTTGTCAGTAATAGTCATAATAAACGTGACTCACAAGAGTAATCAGAATACAGTTACATCATTTAGCCCCACTTATACTTACACACTTCATGTGTGTTCATTTTACAAACAACAACATACAAAAAGTTCCACTTCTCTGCTTTTTCTCCCTCTCTTACTTTACTGTATGCTGACAGATGTCAGTGTAACAGTGTGCTTCATGTCTCGATTAGTACGTCAGACGGGATTCTGAAGGTTCCTTCGTACTAAAGATATGTATACATAATGTAAAGCAGATCGAGAAACACAGTGTTCAGATCATCGTCACCAGAGTTCTGCTTATGTAGCGTTACTGTAAATAGATTTATTTTAGTTTACTCAGCTTTTGCTGTATGATTTCACTTGTTCCCTTTCTGGGTTCTCCCAACTATCAGCTAGTGGAGGAAACGGCTAATAGAGCCCCACTATGGGCTGCAGGCCCCTGCCCCTGCTCCAGCTGACCCCACAGACCCAGATCCAGCTCTGAGGTTTAACCCCATCCACAGCTGAACCCCCAGCTTCACTTATTATTCCTGTCCTGTTTCACTCATTGCAGATGGAGAGTTTTGAGTTCACAGATTTTCGAGTTTTCACTTCTGTAGACAACTTGAGGTGCTGGGAGAAAAGTCTTTCCTTTTTCAAAATGTTAAGGCTGCTTGAGAGGTGAAACGGTCATCGTGATTGTTCACCATACTCCCACAGCGGCCATGTTCCTGTGACATCACGCATCAGGATGGGAAGCTGCGATCTGATGGTAGCAAACGGTTTGTTGCGTGTGTTTAGCACAAAATGTGATCTGATCTCTCTCTGGATTTCTGCTGTCCGTCATCTTTGCAGTTGCTTTTCAACAAGGAAGCAATGGAATTAAAAAGCTGCAATCTAACATTACAACATGATAACATTTGAGCTAATATGGTAATATATGAGAGAATATGGTGTATTGTTTAAGCAGAATGATTACAGATCTTTCTGAAATAGGACAATATATACAGTCCAAATCCGGGAGAGAGAGAGAGAGTGAGAGAGACAGAGAGAGAGAGAGAGAGAGAGAGACAGAGAGAGAGAGAGAGACAGAGAGAGAGAGAGAGTGAGACAGAGAGAGAGAGAGATAGAGAGAGAGAGAGAGAGAGAGCGAGAGAGAGAGAGAGAGAGAGACAGATAGAGAGAGACAGAAAGAGAGAGAGACAGAAAGAGAGAGAGAGTGAGAGAGATGGGGAATGACATGTGGGAAAGATGCCAGAGGTGGGATTCAAACCTGAACCACCACTTGGAGGACTGTACCCTTTACACCTGGGGCGCACACTTATCAACATGCAACCAGTGCCCTGTGATGCACTTTTAATCCTTATTAATCTAAAGTGTGATCCTTTCTATTTTACAGCTTTATCACACTACTCACTGATTAACATGGCCTAAAGCCACATGGCTTTGATCTACCATGAATCCCCATAACTCAGCCATAACTGATGTATAAAGGAGTGATAGTGAATCAGGTTAGTGTTTGGAGGAACACATCTGTTTTTGATGATCACTATTGTCAGCAGTTTGACTGATCTGTGCTGGTCTCTAATGTAATCAATCCAACATCGAATGCAGGACATTCTTGCAGGTTTCGTGTTCCCTCAACAAGCCTCATGCTCAAAGCTTATTTCACAAGGCCAGCAGCTCTTTTATTGAGTACTTAGCTCATTCTAGCTTTAAGGATTTTGCCCCGGCTAATTGTTTTATTGAGGTATTAATGATGAGTATTAAAGCTTCAAGGGACTCTGTGCCAAAAATGTGTGTTTTCAGGTGTTTAATGAGCTTTCTCTCTGTGTGTCACAAGTGTAAAGTGCGTCAAACCAGATGGTTTCATCAGCAACAGTGCTTTATGGAATTATTGACATGAACTTTACATGTTGTTTATTTCTAGAAATATTCAGAGTTACATGCAGTGGGTTCAAACATTTTTAACACATTATTTATTACTGACCTTATCAACCTGATTTGTCCATTATTCACCTTCTCCATTACCTACTAAACAAGTGAGTTCAAATGTACTTCTATAACTTACTATACATGAACCCACATTTATCAATAACTGAGGTCTGTAGACTCTGAAGAGGAACATTGTGTGTTATAGCTGTTGATTATAATTGGCACAGCCACTGGGTTGATATCCATTGTTTGTTTTTTTCAACTGTGATTTTGAAGCATGAAATTCAGCGCTTTGGTAGTTGCAGTGTTGGTGTGCTGGAGTCAGAAAATGACCAGTGTGCCAACACGAGTGTGGAGAGAAGAGAGGCAGCTGCTGTTAACTGTTGACCCTCGCTACAGTTTTCATGAATAGAAGAATGAGCTGTTTTATTCTGCTGTGTAGTTGGAGATTTTGACCTGATTCGGAGTGACTCACCTTGGAGCAAACCTCAAGTGGCCACTTGAGGAACTGCAGTCCTATTATAAAGGGTCACATTGACCTTTATTTGTACCCTAAAAGGCTAACGGTATAGCCCCAGTTCAAGTCTATAAGCTAGGCTTATACCAAGAGTTCAGCTTCGTAGTTTCACAGACAGCAGACGTTAACACTCTCTTCTGGTATAAAATGGTAGTTTTTGCCGTACATACACCTATTTACACTAAGGTAGTGCATGGAGATTTACGTATCAAAGCAAGAAAGTATTTGTAACCTGTAACCGAATAATTAATAATATTGATTTATCACCGCATTGCAATTATTTTTTTCCTCAATTCAATATCGATTGAGGGAAATCCTGAGATCGATTATTTCCATTGTTATAACACCCCACTCCAGTGGGGGCACTGTGGGTGCTGCCGTACATCTACACACTGTACTTTAATGTTTTATTCTTTGTTTATTAAAGAATAATTCCCTGATAAATAATGATAATAATGCACACACAATTGTTGAACATATATCATAAGGTACAGTGTCATCTGTTATTAAATCGATATCGAGGCTGATTAATCAATATCGAATCGTGACCCAAAGAATTGAAGTGGAATTGAGTTGTGAGGTTGTGAACAATAGCCAGCTCTACTGTAACCTCTGTGCGGTATGTAACGTGAGAGCTGACAATCTTTTATTTAATCATCATGACTAAAATCAATTTCCTGACATTTTTTTTCAGGTCATAAATCGTAGTTGACGCAGCTCTACCTTCATGTGTTTTTCAACTTTGAAACACACCAAGTTCCTGTCATTGGTGTGTGATGTGCTCACCATTCAGCAGTTGCAACACTCACATAACAGAGCAGCACCTGACCACAGGCCCATTCATCTATCCCCACTGGTTTCCCATTGATGCCTCTCCTTATGACTGAGGCCCGAAGGAATCTCCACCCAGGGGACCTTTCAACAACAAACGCAGCCAGCTACGACAGCAAGCTGCTTCTCTGAATGAACAACAATGTCATTCCAGCAGTGTGCGGGTGTTGGGCCGTACTGTATGTGTGTGTGTGGAGTGAAACACCACTGGCTAGTAGCAGTAGGGTGATCTTGTGACCAAGGCCCCTTAATGACGGTTAGGAGCTGTGAGCAGACTTCTCTGCATTACGCTGATCAGTCCATATCATAGGCAATAAAGTGATTGATCTGAAGAACAAGAAAGCAGCATGAAATGAGGGACTGAACACAAACTGGTTAACATCACCGAGAAAATGTTCGTATAGGTGCTCAGATATGAAATAAAAAAAGAAAAACATCTTGCAGGTCGCTGTCATCAGTCATGTCTCTTTACATATTTCAAAAACAATTTTATCATTATCATTCTAGAATTTTACAATTCCTTTTATTGCAAAACAACAAGCGAGCATCTAGAGAGGAGGAACTCTGCAAAGGCTGCAGTACACCATCTGAGCTTCAGAGCTGTTTATCAGAAAGCAGGCCGGCATCTTTTGCATAATCCGCCCATTTCATATACAGAACCACAGTCGTGGAAAACTAGAATTTCCATGTTGCAAGTTGCATAAAGAAGAAATTTGGGCAGATTTGCCAAAACTCCAACAACATCACATCACTAAAAAATCCACCTAAAACATTTCAAATTCAAACAACACAAATGTTTTTGAAGAACTCAGAAATACCGTGTTTCATCCGAGGGTTCATCTTTTTTTTTCTTTCTGATGACTTGTTATGTCATCGTTTATACACAGTATATTGCCTTTTATATTAAGCTATATATAATATTTATTATGTATTTTAGGGCTGCACACTGGCAGCAGTAAGTGCTGCATGTGTTATCACAGCAAAAAGGATCCTGGTTCGATTCCCCGTCCAGACTGGCCTTCCATGCATGCTTCTTCACGCTGTCTCAGTGCCTTACAGATGTGAGATGTGTGATTTTTTTTTGCTGCTGTGATTTGTGCAGAATGTGGTTTGGCATTGTGTTGCTGAAATAAGTAAGGCCTTCCCTGAAATAGACGTCACAGTCATGGAAAATACCATTCAGTGGTGGTCTCGACTGTTCCTGATTCGAAATCTTGATCCAGTCTGAGACCAAACAAGATTCCGAGCCAAGACAGAGACCTTCAAAAAGGTGTCTGGAGACCGGTCTTGGTTCGAGTACAACACTAGTCTGGAGGACAGAGCATCAAGGATTTACACACAGCAAAGCTCCTTTTGCTTGTCTGACCTCAGGACAGTTTTCCACCTCATCTTCTCTCCCACCCAGAGAAGGCAGCAGCGTTTCTTAATCGGGTTGATGTATGGTTTTATTCGTGGACATCAGGGCGAACTGAGTTCACATAATTGGAAGTTTTTCTGAGCCCATGCTGTCAGCTGCAGAATGGTGGCGTGATGATCACAGGCACACTGTATTGTTTTTTGGACTTGTCTCCCGCATACATGCCCAGGGCTCTTTCTTCAGTTTCTCTGATTGGCCTCTTCATGACTTTTATAGACAATGCATAGATTTAGAAATTGAAGAGAGAGAGAGAGAGAGAGAGAGAGAGAGAGAGAGAAGAGTGACATGCAGGAAAGGAGCCACAGCTTGTATTCGAACCCGGACTGCCCGCTTGGAGGACGATGCCTCCCTTCATGGCCTGACGCAGTAACCCTGAGGCTACCGGCGCCCCAGATTCTCAGAATCTTTGAACGGTATTATTTACTGTAGACTGTGAAATCTCCAAATCTTCACACTCAATATTTATACAATGTTCCAATGTCATTTCATTTTTTGATTGAAGGTTTTTTTAAACTGCTATACAAATGTGAGCATCTACCCAGAGAAGGGTGTCATATGTAACTATCACAGCTCAAAATGTTGTCGGAGAAGACAAAAAAAATCCTCATGTTTGGAGAAAACAAAGAGCTCCATGTCAGAGTCATGTGCATAACAGACGCCTGCAGCATCTTCCAGCTCGAATATTCAGTGCAACTTTCAGGTCAGGAGGAAAATTGAAGTTATAACAGTAGCCTATAAAAATCATAATAATTAAAATTATGAATGCTGCTTACAGATTTTCTTAACACTTATTGAGGGACTTTTTAGAGGTGCAGCTGTACTTACAATGTAAGTAGCTTAATACTGATTTGAACATATTTTTAAATGGCTCACAAAGCATTTCCATGATCTGCCTTATCTTTATTTCTCATGAAGGATGTACGGACACTCATGCAGACAAACATGCAAACAGACACATTCCTCATATTTTCCGGCTGACACAGGCCAAGAGACAGTTCTGTTATTTAATTGCGAGCATATTCAGACTAAATGTTTATCTAATTGAAGAAGCTTTAAATAGCGACATGTTACCAGCTTTAGGGTAAAGTGTTTTTGTCTATGTCAACGGAAAAATGGGTCAGAATGGCTGGAAACTTTTGCTGGAGGTAGACTTAGAACAGCAACTTTCCAACGGGTTCCCATCACCCTAACATGCACTATATTTGTCAGGGCTCAGATATTTGGAAAAATGGGGGGGAGGGAGGGGGGGGGGCGCAGAAGACGGGGAGTGGGGCAATGATGAGTGTCCAAAACAGATACTGACCCCTCATACTCCCACCCTAACTCTATGAGCCTTACGTGTCTATTTATAGGGGGAAATTGCGCTGTGGAAAAATATGACAAAGCTGCATTCCATAAATAAGCTGGGAATGGTGGAAAAGAGCACACAGCTTAGTCTCTGAAGGCCTGAGTGGAGGTTCTCAGGCCTGGTTTTGGATTACAGATGAATAGATTGATGGATGGATAGAGATGGACATATGGGTGGCTTGTTACGCCCAATGTCACTAACAAGAGTCAGTGCTATTTTAATATGGGCCTTTGTCTATCTACAGGGCGAAAAAGACCCAAACCCCCAACTCCCCTAACCCACTGAAAATATAGATGTATCATCAGACGAGCACCAAGCACAGTGTGAGGTAGTTATCCAGGGTAAGCAGATGATGGTCAGGCCCCCATGTTGCTGCAGATGTGGTCATGAGAGACATACTGAAGCAACTTAAAGAAGTCTGTTATGTGAAAAACAAGTTTGCATAGCACCCTTAAATGTATTCAGTAAAATGAATTATTATTTCAAAATGTAAAACGTTATCATCTTCACACTGACGGCAGACCGCGCTTCATTCTTTCCATACGGCTGCAACCAAACTCCTTTTCTGAAGCTTTCACATTTTCTTGTTTGCTACCACCACATGATAATGGCCTCACACTCCTGCACTGAATCAAAGTGACGTATGCCTGAGGCTCCTGTAGCCCTGTACCTGCGCAGAAGCCTGCGTGCAAGCCCTTTGATCGGTCCACGAGTGTATGACGAGAAGATGAATATGTTCTTCAGATCATTAACCCCTGTATGTCTTTAATGTAGGTTAACTAGAGTTGGAGTGTAGCATTAAATCCATTTCATTCCAAGGCTGTACATTCACTCTCCTGGGATGTCTCCTCTCTTCTCTTTTTTGTTATTATGGACATTATAATATAATTAACTGCTTCTCAATATTTCGTTTTCATTCACCATGGTGTCCTGTACACAAACAAACTAGCATAGAAATATCATTGCCAAGTGATGTTGTATTGCAGAGGTATGCAGACCAACTATGCAAATGTAGTGCTAGCTACAGCAGTGTAGCTATGGCGTTGCATTTTGCGCTTTAAGAATAAACTAGGCTTAAACGAGGCTTTTTGAAGGTGCCGTGTTACTCATGGCTTCATCTGCAGCAGCACATTGTAGTTTTTAACACTGTTGTATTCCAATACAAAAAAAGCTTTTATAGGGTTTCATAGGAGTCACTAGCTACTATGGATACTGAGTCCAGTGCTAACATGTCCTTAATCAAACTTTGATTCAACTGTGACCTATTAATTTAACAGAAGGTAACATTATATAATCTTATTTTATAAAGTTATAGACTAAGGGAAATCTTCGTATCTAAACTAAATCTTAACATTAGTGTTCTAAAAAGTGAATCATTGCCCTCTTTGAGTTGATCTTTTGACATGTTTCTTCATCCTTGGAGAGCCCATTTTTGTATGCGCTCAACATACCAACTATTTTGTGGTCACTGACTTTGTCCTCACTGAGATTAATCACTTCCTGGTACCTTAGTCATCTGCTGCTTTGTAGTGAAGGGAAACTAAATAATCCTGTGTGTGTGTGTGTGTGTGTGTGTGTGTGTGTGTGTGTGTGTGTGTGTGTGTGTGTGTGTGTGTGTGTGTGTGCTGGTAAGTGAGTGCTTGAGTGTGATTACTTAACTTAATTACTAATGTAAAATGAAAGTGCTTTTGGCCAGTTTTGTGACCATTATTCTCCAAACTGGTTTAGAAATCCGAAATGGAAAACACGAGCCTCTGAGTTTTCAACTTAAGAAAACATGCTTCCTTAATAATTGAAATTGAAAGTGATTTGACCCCTGACCTTGGTGTGTGCAGGCTGCCTTTGTGCTGGACTGCTCAGCATGCATTCAGCTCCGGCTCAGCTAGACAGCCCCAGATGTAAGGCAGCAGTGGTGGCTTATAGGACCCCAGACGACTGGTCTTTGCAAGGACATGCTCTCCCTGTGGCCAGTTTCCAAGTTCCAGGCCCCAGAGGGTCAGACTACCTCCAGTCCAGCTTCACAAAACCCACTGCCATAACAGCAGCTAAGAAGCTATGAATAAACAGGCTGTCATTGTCCAGTTACATATTAATGTTAGACAGAAGCTGATTTTTTTACGTCGCTTGTGTGTTATGTCTATGTGTTTATCTTTGTGGGAATCTGAAAAATGTGCACTCTACTTGTGGGACTGCAAGACAAAAAGATGTGAAGCCACTGTGCGAAAGGCGACTGTGTTTATTTGTTTGTGTGTCTGTGTGTGTAACGTTGAGAGAGACAGAAATAGACTGAAGATAGACTGGAGACATCACCAGAAGTGGAGATCACACCGGCACTGAAATGAAAAAATGGCTTGAATCTTTGTTTACAGAAAATAGCACCACCTGAAACTACAACCTAACAACATCAGTAACGAAGTACCGCTCAGGAAGAACGCTTGTCTTTCTCACAAAGATCAGCCAATGAACTTGACTTTTGAGTATTAATGTTTCAACACTCTTCACAGCACTATTACTGGTTTTAAAACTTTGTGAATGTAATAAGTGAAACACCTGTCCATTGATTAACTTGAAAAAGATTATGAGATGGATACAAAATGTCATTGTTCTGTAGGCTTCTCACCTCTGCCGTCTGTCTTCTTCAATAGTAGAACTTAGAATCAGAATAAACATCGATATATGATGTCTGATTTGGTCCAGTTTCTATCTGGCAGATAAAACACGTTAAATATCGCTGAATAACATCCAAAGATATCCAATAATATTCAAAGCATTGCAGTTCAACATGCTGTGTGTATGTGGTTGTGTCTACTATTTAGGTTGTATTGGTTGAGTTAGACTGTGCTGTGTTTGCAGAGCTTGGTTTATTGATCTTCTAGCCTTCTGACTACTCAAAGCACTTTTTTCACGGCAGGTCACACCTACACATTCGCACCTATTCACGCTCAGGCATGAGGTTGCCACCAGAAATAAGAAATTCCATTCATACGCTGCCAACGTACCAGCAAGTGTCTTGCCCAAGGACACATCAGACATGTGGGGGTTGAGTTGGGGATCGAACCCTCGACCTTCCAGTTAAGAGAAAGCCAACAACCAACTGAGCCACAGCCGACTAACGAATGGATGTCTGAATGAGTATTGCACAATCTTTGTGCTTGGACTGAAGCTGATTCAGCCAAGCTAGATTTAGTGTTGTGTAGTTGTGCCTGTATTTGGTTAGGTTTTATATTGAGGGATGGTAAATGGACTTCAGCTTGTATTGCACTCTTCTAGTCTTTTGACTACTCAAAGCACTTTTACACTGCAGGTAACACCTTCACATTCTCACCCATTTATATACTAAAGGCTGAGGCTGCAAGCAGTCAGATCTTTAGAAGTACGCCAACGATGAGGAAGTGGGAGCAACTGTTGGTTTCTTCTTTAGTTATTCTTTAGTGTATTTTGTAGGTTTGAGGTTGTGTCATTTGTCTTTGGTTGTTTATTTTGTTGTGCTATTTCATTGTGTTTTTGCTATTTGGTTACCATTAGCATTGGGTTGTGTTCTCCCTCTGGTATGTTGCCGACATGTTGTTCTATTTTATATAATAATATTTTAAAATAATATGTGTTATGAGTGACTGAAGATTTTGTAGAAAATCCATCCTATAGATATTGGTACACTTTTGTTTGAACACTGTGTTAATGGATGATTTCTTTAAAGAAGATCAGAATAACATTTCAGGAATAACTGAAAGCACATGGATGGATTTCTGGTAACTTCACATAGTTGTTGAAAATGTTGCATCAGTGCAGCACGTAGATGTTTTGATGTTAAGCCCTCGCTAAGACAAAAAACAGCAATAAATCACAAGAGCAAAAATATAACAATCAGACCTTTTTGAATACCTTGGTATTCAAGGCTTATCTTGGTATAAATTAAAATTGTTCAACTGGTGTTTATGGTAGAAGATGGAAAGACATTTGAAGGGAAATGTTTGTGCAAGAGGAGATCAACAAAGACAGAATGACTTAAGTTTGGATTTTTTCCCTTACGTCGTATCTCATGAGACAGACTCTTGTATGAACACATTTAAACGTTGCATTAACATCCTACTGTCTGTCTTTTCTATGGAATTGCATCACAATATTTAGTATCCCTGGCTGTTGTTCTTTTATTCTTTTCAACTATTGACCGTTACAGCCCGTGTTCAAGCTCTTACAACAGGTCATCTCTAATAGTTAAGCCAGAGTAATCTCCCCTTCAGGGTGAGGTGAAGGAAAGTGTTCTTGATGTGAACAAACTTCATGATAGGATTACTTTAACTTGTCAAACAAATGACCTGTGCTGTGTGTGTTTAGTATGTGAGCACATGGCAGTGTGAGGAGAGATTAGATTTGTGGAGCTCTAATTTCCTACACCTCTTTTCTGGAGGCTTACATTAAAGGCAGGGCAGGTCATTTCCTCCAGATCCACTTTTTAAGATTTTGGTCGAAATTGACTTTAGGTCCTGACAGTAATTAATAATTCTCAACGAAAAAAGAAAATCTGTAGCAGTTGTAAACATGTAAGAAAATTAAACCAATGACTGCACTCGGGACACGTTTTATGAACCAATCATGGCTCCCTGTCTCCCTGCTCGCTCTCTACACCATGCATGCACGAGTCCACACTCAAAGCTTCTGGACCAATGGTATTAGTGAATGTAAGTGAGGGGTGTGGCTTTTAAAGGGATACTTCACCCATTTACATGAAGCTGTGTATCATTAGAAACATGGTAGTAGTGTTGAATGGCCGTGAATCCAGCCCTCATTTTGCCCTGAGACGAGAAAAATGTGTTTTTCTTTGCCTGGAAGTTTTCTTCATGTGATGCAAAAAGCGCCCCCTGGTTACATAAATTTTAACCTTCAACATAATATCTACAGTATTCTTCAAGTGAATAAAATAAATGAAAATAAATTAGAAGACCCTGAAAAATAACCAAAATAAATCCAGAAAAAAAAAAAAATACTTAAAGTCTGTTAAATGGTCTGCTTATCGGAGTGCTAATATCTGAGATTTTAGATGCTGTCAATAAAATCCGATATTCATTTTCTGGCTGATATCGGACCAATATCCTATGTCAATAGCGGATTGGGACATCCCTAGTTGAGACATTGCCAGTGGTTGTTCCTTTTCCTTTTGATAAAGCCGAACCACTCATTCTCATTCCTATACACATGACAAATCAAAAAATCAAGACAAGTTTTACAAGAAATGAAATCAGATACTCTCCTTGTGAAATACTTAAAAAGAGATAGAAGTGTGCTGATTGTTCAATCACTACATCAGAGAAGTTTTCTTTTTTATTGAAAGTAAAGAGGTTGTGGTCTTTGGTGTTGTTGCATTATGTTGGTCAGTTTTGTCTCACATAAACTGTTGTGTTCATTGTGTTTTCATCTTGTAATTCTTTACAGACCAGGCTGGAGTTCACATCCCAATTATGTTAAAACAGCTTTGTTGTGTTCTGTGGAAGCCAGTGGAGAGAAACACAAAGAAGCAGCACTTATAGGGATACTTTTCCAACATATCATTTATGAAATTATCAAAATGTGTGTGTATGTCGTTGTTAACCTGTTAATGATAGCCAACTGACTAGGCAGTATGTCAGTCTGCCAGTCCTCAAATGTTCAATGTCCTGGACATGACTGCAAAATACAAAATTGTATACATCAGGAGAGTGGGTATGCATGTCTTAACTTTTTAGTTTACTCCAGTTAGACCTCCACTACGCTGTCCAGCCACTGTAACCATGGACATTTAGTTGGATACTTGACCCGCTGATAGGGTGAGTTACTCAGGGTTAGTTTGTCACCTTCAGATGACTTGTTGTCTTCTGCCAAACAAAGATCATTGTAGAGCGTCTGAGGTGGAGTAACTTTCTGTCACCCGTTGGGCTCCAACTAAGTGAAAGGTTAGAAAGAAGCTTGCAGGTCGAGCTAGTTTTTGTAAATCATTCTTGATGTTCAATGCTTTGGTCAAATAATGAAATGAATACTTTCTAATAGTTACACTAAAACTGGCATGGTTTTGGTTGAGAACGTATTTCAATACATGCTCTTCCACATTAAACTCACATATGCTTTATTTCACTCTCAATCAGTCTTTTCACAATAAAAAAAACAACAAAAACAACATTTTCTTTGACATGCTTTCAGGTTGGTTGACTACTTGATCTCTAAGCTAGGCTAATATACTTCACAACAAACAAAGAAGTCATAGGAAGTAGATCTCCTATCTTAGTGTCGGAGAAGACAAGTGTGTTTCCTTAAATGTTTAAACCCCCCCCCCCCACACACACACACATCATACTTACATGTCAATTCAAACATTTCCCTTTCCTGCTCAGCTCCACACTTTCAGGATTCAACTGTCTGATAATCTGTGCTCACAAACCTACTTTGGAAGCGTGCTTCTGAAGCTGACATGAGTGGAGTGGATACCATTAAAGAGAAGGAAGTGAGCATTGATCGGTTTCACTGCGCTGTGCTGTGTCGGCAACTCCATTTGCCTTTCTCCCTCTCTGGGCAGTGTAGAGTAATTGCTTGCTCAAGGACTTTTGAGGCCTGATTGCCGTAACCCACTGAGGCTCCATTTGTGTTTGTCCTAGTTATCCCCGGCTCTCTGTGGTAAAGCAATGCACACTAGACGTCTTTGACAACACGATATAAACGGGAGGAGTCTCCCAGCACACCTTGACAATGAGACTTTAGCATTAACTGGAATGGTGGATATTTGGTGTTTACATTATTATTACCTCGCTTTGGGGATCTTAGCCTGCGATCATATTTGGTGAAACCTGAGTATATTTCTTAAAAGCATCGATTCTCACTTTTCGACACTGTACCCTGCACATCAGTGTGCTGTCATAGTGCTGTCAGGGAGCAATAAAACACTGTCTGTGATCTGCCCTCAATCCTTTCAGTCTGAAAGCCTGGCCTGCACCGAAGTGGCCCACATTAGCTGTAACCGCATCTGAGCACTGATCCACCTGCGCTCTCTACAAATACAAACACATTTGCACCTGCACCTGCACAGCATGCACTCTGACACACGTGCAAGCTCATGCACACTCAAGCTCACTGACGTCCTCCACTATTTACACACAGGTGTATCTGCATGCAAACGGCCCATTTCCAGACAATCTGATCACACAGCGGAGGTTTCACCCGGTCTGTTCCTTCACTCGGTGAGAATATCGCCGGGGCGGAATGGAAACTTCATTTTGCAGGGGCTAATATTAGCCTGGGCCTCTGGAAAATTCCTTTTAAATGATCACAAGCTGAGAAAAGGCGAAGAATTTGTTTAGCATTTTGCTTGACAGTATTCTCTGCATACACAGCGGTTTGTTTCTTTTTTATTTATTTTTTTCAGACTGTAAAGCACACAGGAGGGTCCTGGGAACACAGATGTGGAGGAAGGAAAGGCTGAGGGGACTTATGTGATAAATGTCTGACTGTCTGTCTCGCTGGACGCTCACATTTTTGCTGGCAATGTTAAAATTTGATCACTGACTCTGATATCAGTTACTCCTCTCGTTCACCTTGTGTCACCTGCTCTCTGCGTGTTTCTGATTGTCTGATATCTGTAAGACACCCTGCAGCCTCAAAGTCAAAACACTGTGTGATTATTATGTCTGTCCAATGTGTATTTAAGCATCTACCTGTGTTACATCTTAAATGGATCTAAAATAGAAAGAACCATGTGCTTCCCTGCCTGTTCGTACCCTTCACCACCTGACCTATATGAAACGCTCTTTATCATTTTATGACCCTAACTTTATAACCTGTGTTTGTGTGTCTGTGTGTGCATGTATGTTTTGCTAGGAAAATCCCACCTGGCCATAGTTCAGAGGGTGAACAACGAGGGCGAGGGAGACCCTTTCTACGAAGTGCTGGGTATTGTCACCTTGGAGGACGTCATTGAAGAAATCATAAAGTCAGAGATCCTGGATGAGACTGACCTGTACAGTAGGTTTCCTCTAAACATACACCTCTCCTGTAAACATGTGCAGTCTGTTGTAGTACAAGCACCAGTCTGAAATCCATGATCTACTCTAAAACTTATCAGAGCCCGCTGGTTAAGATCAAAATCTGCTCCGCTCTGACTCATAAGGGTGCATCTGTACTCATACAGTATATCCGTCTGAAGACACAATTTTGTTAACTTGGGACTTGAACGTTAGTTTTAATGCTGGGTACAGTTTATTGTGGTATGAATAGCAGAAAAGTCATTTTGAAACTTTGAAAATATGATCATTTTCTTATTCTGAATCTAAAGTCGCATCAACTGAATTTAGGTCCACACTGTATACTTAAAGGTCCACATAGGGACAGATAATACATTCTGTATTAAAACTCATGATGTTCCCCACTCTCAAATTTCAAACTACAATGAAGGCATATCAGGCCCAAAGAAAAAGAAACAATTGTTTATATTTAATTTACAGACTGCAGTACCACCATCGGCTGTTACAAAGTTTGTTGTTATGCACTTGTACTTACACATTGCATCCATCAATCCCGTGTCATTTTGGTGTCCCAGTGAGAATGCACACTGCATTACAGCGTTGCAAAAAGCGAAGAGAGGAGCGAGAGAGGTACTGCATGTGAGCACAGACCAGGGGCTTCACATACACACACTCAGGCATGCACACACACACACACACACACACAGTGCTGCTCCTTGCCAGCTCGTTCCCCCGTTTCGTCTCTGTCTCTGCCTCTGATTGATGATAATGGATGGAATGACTTTGCTCTATTCCACAGCCGTGTGTTACAGCTGCACGCGAGGCATAACAGGGCTGTAAGTAACAGCTTGTAAGCATCGTATGGTAAATTTCATCAGTTAAATTAAATAAAATATAATATTGTTCTTGTAATAAAGAATAAAAACGCAGAGACTTTTTGCTTCATGCTCAGCTGTACTAAGTTTCTTTCAGTGCATCTTTTGGTTTTGTTTGAAATTCTGGTTTCATCAGCCATGTTTCCAGATGCAGCATGGTATAACATGTCAATGAAAATAACTCCTACCTTCCATAAACAGGATCATAAATTTGCCCCTTGCCTTTATTGAAAGGACAGCTGAAGAGAGAAAGGACATATGGGAAAGAAAGTGAGATAGATGTGCAACAAGTGGAAGTGGAATCTGCGGCCGGCGTGTTAAAACTCTACCTCTGTATGTTGGGTTTAGTGATCTACCGACTTGCAAACCAGTACTTCTTAAAATCAATTCATAACATCCAAAAATCGATTTAAAAAAATGAAATATTTGTGTATTTTATCACTTTTGTGAGCTAACCAGTCACTCCCTGCTAAGTGCTAAAGCTAGCTCTTTAACTCATTAGAATGCTAAACAGAGCAACAAGAACTTCAGCCAGTCTCACAGATGACTGGACTAGATCCTGATGTACTCATTCATAAATAGACCAAAAACCAGATCAATGAATCCAGACTCATTCTGAATGTAATCATGACCACAACAATCAAATTGGATTTAGATCATGAGACACCCAAAGATTCAGAGCCTGACAACACGCTCAGTACCAGCATGCTAAACTAGCAACTAGCTGGTGAACATAGTGTTACATTAATGACTTACAGGGTTGTCCCGAGTAATTTTTACTAGGTCTACAGATGATTTATTCACAAAGATTCTTTTTTCTAATCAAAGTTTGTACAAATATACTTTTGTGACTTTGTAAGTCGCAGGTTTGTTGCATTCTCAACTAAAATTACAACAGGATTTTTTTTCACAATTTCCACCAAAGAATCGATGTCTGCTGTGACTTTTATAACTTCCACATTTCTTAAAAGTTTATCTCTGTTAAATTATAACCCTTGATGAATGTCTCATGTAGGAGCATTCTGTACTAATACAGCTCCCAGGGTATCAGTTTGGGAGTGCAGACATGTATTACATGCCAGTCTATTTGTTGCCCTAATGCATATAGCTTTAAGTAATGCTAAGAATGTGGTAAGCTAACATTGTAGCCCCCTATAGCTCTCTTTTAGTTCTGAGAAGGACGCCACAGCTACATTTCCAGAAAAAGAAATAAGCTTTGGGTAACTCAAGTTTAGTCACCCCGTGACCCTGGAGGACAGGCTCAGTGTCTGTGGCGTGGCGTGGACCGACCTTTTCCTGTTGCAGAAAAAGTTTGTTTTAGTTTGTGTCTTGAGCTTGACTTTTCATTTTCTCTTTTCAGCTGACAACAAGACAAAGAAGAAAATCACCCATCGGGAAAGGAAACAGGATTTCTCGGCCTTCAAGCCAACCGACAATGAAATGAAGGTTAAAATATCACCTCAGCTTCTGCTGGCTACCCTGCGTTTCCTAGCAACAGGCAAGTGGGCTGCGTTGCTGCTTGACTTCCCCCAGTGTGCCCTCGGCCCCTCACTGCGGGAAGAGAGAGTGTGTGTGTGTGTCTGGGCTGTTTGTGTGTGCATGTGCCCATGTCTGCTTTGAGTTTTGGGCAAGTGGGTGAAGGGAGGAGTAAGTATGTGTGTAGAATGAGTATCTGCTGTTTGTGGGTGTGAGCGAATGAATTGTGTGTGGACTCACAACAAGTGTTTGTGTGTATGTGAAGAGGTGGTAGGCCTCTCAGGAGTACAGCACGGGATGTCTGTGGAGGCTGCAAAAAAAAAAAAAAAAAAAGGCCTGTGTTTCCATTCGATTTGCCTGCATGTTGTTCTCTGAGGGCTACATGTCGGGATCCGAGCTCACAGCTTTAAAAACAGCACCCTGTTTGCTTACACTCGTTTCTCAGTGACATCACTTCCAGCATTTTTGGCCTATGATCAGGGTTCTCACACAAGTCAACATACTTAGTGTAAAATGTGAAATATTTCACCCGCTTTCCCCTGGGAAATGGATTTCTGAGCAGGCTGCAGAATATCCGAGCAGCACTACTACATCAGCAGCCGCAGCAGCAGAGGTTGACTACGCCTCTTTGCAGTTGGATTTGCTTTAGAACTTTGACCTAGCAGCTAAGCGTTGATTAAGTTCCTCTAAAGACTATTAGGGAGTTTAGTTCCTGGTGGTGGAGCCAGCTGACACATATCACCGCCGTTGATTCGAAGGTGCTGATTGGCCCAATTGAGGGTCACAGAAAACCAGTCACAGTCAGGATACCTGTGTTTAAAAGTTGTCCATAAGTTTTGTTAAGTTTCTGTTAGTTTACTCTGAAACAGTAGCAGCTTAATATTAATGTGAATAATAACACACAGGTCCGAACCCTTCGTCTTTGCCATCAAGTTACTATTAACTAAATTAAAGATATTAAAGATTAGGATGTAACTCTACCACAAGAAGTGCATACGGGTTTCACACACACGCTTTCAGTTATTTAAATAAAGCTAGTTAGCCTGTCCGTGTGGTTTGTTACAACACGGTGATGGATCAAGCGAGGAAGGGAGAGTGACAGAGAAGCAGAGTGTACATCTCTGCAGATATTATTCATAACAGCACCTAACGTCAGGCTGTATCTGTTTCTTTGTTGTCTCATGTTTAAACCTTTTAATGAGCAAATGCCAATGTTACGTCTCAGGTTTGCATACAAATGTATTTATTGTTATGCCATCCACATTGAACTGAAAAGTTACTTGAAGTTACTTTTTTGAACCTTATAATCCTCTCTCAACCAGCAGAATAAGTGACCCCAGTCAATGAAGCAATTTAGCCACAGCCAATAGATATCATGACAACAGCTGAATACACATACACATACAGTATGTACACTCCACATGTAAACAGATAGTCAGACACATTTCCCTAAGGGGGGAAGTGTATCGTATCGTAAAGAGGCTCGAGTTGTATTTGTTTAAAATCTGGTAAAAAGACTGGACCTCGTCAGTTGACGTGGTTGTTGCTGGCTTTGTCTGTTTCTGTCTTACGACAGTGCAGTTGCACTCAGAGAAAGCGCATCTGATCAAATTCCTACATATTGTTGCTTTCATCACCAGTCTTCACAAATATTCCTGCAGACACAAAAGAAACACATGTCGAGGTGTGTGTCGCAGTGTAGCATCATCCTTCAGTAATCAGACAGCAGCATACTGAAGGTCGTCCGGGATGCAGGTGCTCAGAGCCTGGTGTGAAGAACTCATTAAAAAGACGAATGAATAATATCACCTGAGATGTCACAGGATAGTTTAGGACCTGACAGTAACAGAGATAACCTGTGAGAAAATATACTTTTTTCTCTAATGCTGTTCACCTGGAGAGCTACAAATACTAAACTGTAACCAATTACTTTCTATGCACTTTCTATGCTATGATAGATAGATAGATAGATAGATAGATAGATAGATAGATAGATAGATAGATAGATAGATAGATAGATAGATAGATAGATAGATAGATAGATAGATAGATAGATAGATAGATAGATAGATAGATAGATAGATAGATTCACATTAGAAGACATTAGTTACAATACACACCCACTGTCCCCCCTCCCCTCTGTATACAATAATCCCCAAACAAGATTTAGCAGCCCCTATGTGACTACAGAGTAAACATAATTACAGATTCAACCTGTGCAGTTAACATTAGCATTAGACTTAAACTTATATAGCATAATACCATAATATATAGCATATAACCTGATACAAAAAAGATAACACATTTATTATTCAGTTTATTTATTCATTTCCTCTTAGCTGAACACCTGCATTAGTTCTTATTAGCCCTGTGGGCCTTTGGGAAGGACTCATACAATGAGAGTCTGTTGATTCTAAAGAAAATTGTTGAATGTCAAATATTCTCTTGAATCACTGGGAAAGAAATCTCTCAATCAGGGATCATGGAGCTGAAACGTCTATGAAAGGCCTGACATGTATCAGAAATGATTTGTTTAGAAAACCTCACATTTAAAAATGGCTGTCTACCACTGTCACTGATTTTTTTTTGTGATTCTCAATATATGGATTTATGTGTCAACTCTAAAAGTGAATATTGTCCAAGCTATAAATTAATGTGACTTACTGTATTTATTTACAGTCTGCCTGTCCTCCTCTCTCTGCTTCTTCAGAGGTCGAGCCGTTTGCACCGGTGCAAATGTCAGAAAAGATTTTGCTGCGTTTGTTGAAGCACCCCAACGTCATCCAGGAGCTGAAGTACGATGAGAAGAACAAGCGGGCGGCAGAGCACTACCTCTACCACAGGAACAAGCCTGTGGATTATTTCATCCTCGTACTGCAGGTGGGTAGAAACAAAACATTCAAAGTGAAGGGGAAGATGGTCCCAACAATATACCCTTTACCATACTGTACTACTTTTTATATCACAATAAAGACATTGAAGATAAAGAAGTGCTGCTGATATTTGTTCTTTGTAGTTAGTTATTAAAGGATAGTATCGATGAGTTCCAAGTGACAAATCCTAAAAACCATTGAACAATCATTCTTTTCTTTAAAGCACCAAATCACAACAGAAGTTATGTTGTGATATCAAAATCACCCAACATGATGATCCAACTCATGAAAACAGTTTCAAGGACAACTTCTTTTAAACAGGCTCATGTGTTACCAGCCTCTCTCTGCAGCTGGCTGAGCAGAAGGATAGAGTGTGACAAACACACAGACAGAGAGAGAGAGAGAGAGAGAGAGAGAGAGACATACACACACAGCCCCAAAATATAAACTCATCATGAAGACTGAAAGTAGCATCTCCAATAAAAAAGTAGCAAATTTCCACGTCAGCAGACGCTCTGCAAAAACAAACCACCGCAACCTTTGGGACAAGCGAGTGCAAACTGTTTCAAAGTTAGTTACATGGATAAATGAGACACATGCAGCATACAGATAGAGGATAAGACAGGATGTCAGTGTATCAAGTCCCCCAGCAGTCTAAGCTACATTAGCAGAACTAGGCCAGGGCCAGCCTGAAGAGTTGGGTGTCTACCTCCAAGACCCTGAATGGTTGACGGTTTCACAGAGGAAGGGCCTGAAATGAAACAATGTTTAATAACAAAGAGAATCTGACAAATTATTTCTCATTTTAAGACTTTCAAATGAGCGACAATGAAAATCACTGAGACTGTGTCCATATAGTCTGTGGTTGAATTCCTCCTGAAAGTCACTATCCATTTTCATTTTAATACAGAAAGCAGCGAACACATGATAATTCATCAGATTTCTTCAAATGGCATCCTGGAACACTGTAGAATGATATTTTAAAAGACTCATCATCTTATTGTGGTGTCATTGGTATATGTTTGTCAAGTGAAAATGGTTAAATAGTCGACTATCCAACAAAGCTGTGCTGCAGGTTTGTTCCCACGGGGGCCACGCATCCTAAAAAGGTATGCATGGTATGATTGTACTGTAAAACAAGCAACAGCACCTTTGTTTTACAAATGTCTGAATACATTGTGTCAAAATATACCAAAAATGTAGTCAGTATCATTGCAACTAATCAGTGCAGTACTGTGATGCACTCAAAGTTTTGATTATAAGACATTTCGTAGTTTTTTCAATCCATGCCTGATTTATTCCAATGTTCTGAACATGACATGTAACAGCAGCAGTACATCAGCTGTGTGTTCTCCTGCCATGCTCGGTGCAGAGGCCTGCATTAAACGTACATTCAGCTGTAGGTTTAGTCAGGTCAAATCTTCCCAACCTTTAATGACTAATTCAATGATTTCAAACTGGTCACAGTACATCGTTCTGAACATGTTGGGGTGGGGCAGTCCTCCACTTTGATCAAAGAGAGAGAATCAATGAAAGTTCTTCATCACCATCGAAGGTTTTCATTTTACACTCTGAAATATGATATTTAGAAAGAGCTAATAAACATGTATATCAGAGACAGTTTGACCCTCTATTTTTAAACTTACTAACCGTCACCGTCACCGTACTCTCTTTAGTTCCTCAGTCAGTCAGAATGGGAAATCTCTGTGGATCAAATGAGTTCCTGGTAGGACATGTGTGAGGTCACTGCCCTTGAGACCAGGTTTAGGAGCAGATTGGAAGCTATTAACCAGAGTAGGGATTTTCTAAAAGTAGTAAAAAAGAAAGGAAAGAGGGAAGGGGATTTGTTCTGAACGCATGGGCACAATGATTAAATGTTTTCAAGCAGAAAATGAGCAAAGTGTTTTCAGACGAGTAATCTACATACGTAAACATGAAGGGTACACGCAGAAAAACATGCAACAAATGAAATGTGTCTTTGCACAGTCTGACTGCGGGTGAACTCCTCTTTCTCTCTCTCTCTCTCTCTCTCTCTCTCTCTCTCTCTCTCTCTCTCTCTCTCTCTCTCTCTCTCTCTCTCTCTCTCTCTCTTCTCTCTCTCTCTCTCTGTCACAGGGGAGAGTGGAGGTGGAGGCGGGAAAAGAGGGGATGAAGTTTGAAGCAGGACCGTTCTCCTTCTATGGGATGATGGCTCTGACAGCCTCACCAGGTAAGAGTCCTGCGTGGCACACACACACACACACACACACACACACACACACACACACACACTATTAGCTTCTCTTATTTATTACAACAATCTGATTCAGTATGAATAGGTGGCAAGGTGTATAATGTTTGTGTTTCCTTGAAGAAAAGCCATTATAATGTTTAGGTGACTGCATTTTACATTTGAGGATTTAGCTCGTAGTATTGAATAAAAAACACGACATTAAGCACATCTGTTTCCTTAATCTTTTTGAAATCGTCATGGTTACCAGATTGCGGCAACAAGCTGGCAAAACACAGACTATTTTAGGACCTACTTTATCAAAAGCACTTTAATGAGTGTTTCAGCACAATAACTTTAAGGCCAACATGGCGGTCCTGCAGTGACATCACGTGAAGGCGTCACTGACTGATCCACCCGGTTCTCCCAGTTCATTCATAAACTTCAATACTACTCTCAGCCTTTTCAGCTCTGGCGCTTCACATGGGTGGTAGGATCTGAGAGACACCTACTGGTGAAAAAGCAGAATGACCTTCTTGTCATTTGAGCAGACACTCAACAGTAAGACATCATGATTCAATTCATTTAGGATGAGCGAGTTTTGTATTCTTAGCTGCTCAGAGGTCACAAGGCTCATTGGCACGTTACTCCTCCTGTGCTGAGACTGCGTTTAAAAATGTTGATGATTCCTGTGAGCACACTCAACATTTGTTACTATTGACATGTTTTCTCCCTTCTTCTTGTCTTTCCAAAGTGCCTCTGTCCCTGTCTCGCACATTTGTGGTCAGTAGGGCTGAATCCCTAGCAGGATCTCCAGGTACAGTGGGCTTTTCTAACTATACATACATCATGTATACATTCATTATTTAATGGTTACATTAAAAAGAAGCATAAAATAATCTTGATAAAGTGCAACTAATATGTTGAAGTTCTGTTTTCTGTCTAATTTTACTGTGGGGTTAAAGAGAGGCATGGCTGAAAAGTCTGATTGTACCTGAATGCAACATGTACAGTGTATTTTCATTTATATAATTGAAGGAGAAAAACGGAGAGGGGAACAAAGGTTTGGATCGAGACTTAACTTTCTCATCCCCTGAGCCATTAGTCAAGTGGCTGAATGGTGCTGGAGACTGGAGGCCCCAAAGCGGATCCAGGCTCCGCCCCGCTCGCCCCTAACCTCTAACCCTCTCACAACATAAACAAGACCTACAGCTACAGCCCCCTGCCGGAGAACCACTGAGCACACACACAAAGACACGCACGTACACATATGTTCACATGAACACATGTAAGCAGAGCATACACACACACACACACACACACTCACATAACTAGTCCCAAAAAACGTCCCAAACGTGGATTAATATAGATGCGTATGTGTTATCTTATTGAGCTGCTTTCTACTACTAATGTACCCCGACGTATCGAGGAAAACTGTCACTTTACTAACCGGTGCATCTCTTACTTTTTTTTTCTCTCAGGGTTTCCCCCCTGCTGTGCACACATCTGAGTGTGTGTGTGTGTGTGTGTGTGTGTGTGTGTGTGTGTGTGTTTGTGTGTGTGTGTGTGTGTGTGTGTGTGTGTGTGTGTGTGTGTGTTTGTGTGTGTGTGTGTGTGTGTGTGTGTGTTTGTATGTGTATGTTAATGCATCATGTGTGTATTCCTGACACACTCCGCCATTTTCATGGCCCCAAGAAACTGGAGTACTTATCCGCAAAAGTTCACATGCCAGGTCTTTGGCCAACTGTGTCCCTATGCACACACACACACACACACACACACACACACACGCACACACACACACACACAAGCACACACATATTCCTACATGGGATTACATACATTCCAGTCGGTGTAGTAGCATTAGTGTTTGCCAAGCCGTTTCCACTTTGTTGTGTGTGATTTTCACTCGGCTTTAAGAAGTGGAAAACATAATCTGTCTTTAATTAAACTTTATGAAAAAAAGAAGACAAAAAAAAAAGCAGAACAAGTGCTTGAAGTGGTAGTGCATAAAGAAAGCAGCATCACTGGAAACCACTAAGTCATTACCTGGTGTACAATACTCGCCTCACCTAAAGACTCATGAAGATATTAGATTTCCATACATCACAGCAAGCATCTATGCTAACATCTGACGCTTGACTGGGAACAAAGTCACCAGCAGACAGGATCTTAAGAGCTGCTGAAGTTGTGCAACAGCTCAGGAGTTTAAAAGAAAATAGTGAGGTAGGACAGGTACGTCACAAGAGCGGTACATTTCTTTCCAAATGACGATCTGCTAAATGTACAAAAAATCTACATCGACAAGGGGCTGAACTTCAAACTGACACATTCAACAGGTTCAGGCTTAAGCCACCAAACTGATTTTAAATAATAGCAATGTCAACATGCAAGGAGGCCCACAAGGATAATGCATACATGCTACACGCTCCCCATTTTTGCTCAGCATGCGAGCATTAACTAATTAGCGCGTAGCAGCTAAGGGCTGATGAGGAGATATTTAAATAGATCAGAAGATGATGTGTCTCTGAAAGCAAAAAAACAATCCACCTTCTGTTCACATTAGTGAAAGTCAGACATAACTTGTTCTCGGGTGGTATAGAAAAACTTTTTTTTTTTTTTTTTTAAGTTAAAAGTTATCAAGGTATTCAAGCTGGAACGCACACTTTTTCAGCATTACTACACATTGTTGTATCGGGAAATGCCAACGGTACTGTGAAGGGACAAAGGAGAGTTTCATCATGATCTCTGAGTGGCTTTTTACTAATCAGATTAAACCTGCAGGAAGACAAATATATCTTCCTCCTCCCCTTTTCAGTATCCCCTGGTTTTCCCCCAGGTCTTCACCAGAAAGAAACCTATGAAATGTTCAGATTGATAGACTTGATGTTTCAGTGTACACGTCATTGAAGTGTTTAAATGTCCTCTCCTCCCTCATCTTTACAGAAAACAAGTCTCCTCCACGGCCGTTTGGACTCAACCACTCAGACTCTCTGAACAGGAGTGATCGTATCGACGCCATCACCCCGACTCATGGCAGCAGCAACAACCAGCTCAACTCCTTCCTTCAGATCTACGTACCTGACTACTCAGTCAGGGCGCGCTCAGACCTGCAGTTTATAAAGGTGAGAACAAACACTGGAGATAAAGGAAGACACAAACTGATCAATATGTATTTTTAGTACCAACACATTGATACTACAGTAGCATCTCAACTGCCAGTACATGTGCCCAGGCAGTCCTCTGATGGGGACTGGGGGTCGATGGCTACCAGCCATCTGATAACTGTGTCAGAATCCTCAGTAAAAAGTCCAACATGATCCCAGGAGGTGTGATGTTCTGTTTGGTATTCACTTGTCTTTTAGGCTCTTTTAGCCTTTAATTGATAGGAATGCTGAAGAGAGAGAGTGACGTTCATCGACAGCGTCTCAAGAAACATCCAGGGCATGGGGAGAGTTTTCATTTACAAAACCTCAGAACTGTCTTTGCTATTTGAGGGAACACGTTGCTCTGTTTGCTTTGTAAAACTGTCCTCCAACACTACTGTGGTTTACAGCTAAGTGTGAAGCCGAACAAGCTCAGCATCCACGAGTCACCGGGTCGGAGGCCATTGGTTTCTTCTGGAGCTTGAGGGATTGCTTGTGGATTAAAGAGCGGCCCCAAGTGAAGGATGGTCCAAGTGTCTTGTTCAAATCATGGATGACAGAACTTCCCCCTGGGATTAATAAACTGAAACACAGTTAAAGGCAGAATTCACATTATTGTGGTCCAAAAGATCCAAGTGAAGAAGCAAAGCATCACCCCGGTCGAGAGCATTACGTAGTGACTGAAAGAATAGAAATGGGACTATTGAACAAAATGATTTTCCTCAACATGACGGTTGGCCAAAGTTTTGAATATAATCTCAAGCATGGAGAGGGAGCTTGAGAAAGAGCACTGCTCCTCATACTGAGAGGAGTCAGGTGAGTCTGGTCAGATTAGAAAGCTTCCTGCCTCCCTTTGCTGATTGTCCTGCAAAATGACTGATAGAACGTCCCGGATAGTTGTTGTGGTCAAGACCACACCAACCGAGACCAAGGCAGGCCGAGACCGAGACCATACATGTCACTGAAAAATCATCCTTTGTGTGCAGCAGGCGTGTCACTACCGTAGACCGTAACCCATGGAGGGCTGCGGCCGTAACCGGAGAATAGAAATTTAATTATGAATTAATTAAATAGGTCGAGGGTTCGATCCCCAGCTACTGCGAGCAATATGTCCGATGTGTCCCTGGGCAAGCCACTTAACCCCAAAATTGTTCCCCCCTGCTGCGTCAGGGGCGTATGAATGAATTAGTTACTCACATAACCAGCCATCAGTGTGAATGGGTAGGTGTGATCTGCGGTGTAAAAGTGCTTTGAGTAGTCAGAAGACTAGAAAACCACTATACAAGCTCAAGTCCATTTACCATTGATGGGAAAGTTGTGGGAACAGCTGACATCGGGTTGTATCCTGACACTGAGCTTCACTGCACACACATTTATATTATCTTTAGATATCCAAATCCAATAATCTGATCTGTGGTCATGTTCATTACAGGGTGTTACCAGGATGTCTTTTAATTTGATTTTTTCTCGGAGAGTCAGGGGGTATTTTTCTTTTAGTAGCCATGAGTGGTGGCTCCACATAATAAAGAAATGGACCCTGTTGAATCTGAACAAATTGGTTCAAATAATAAACATTTTCAAAAACTATAATCATGATGAAAAAAAGTGTTGAAAATACTTTACGTAAGAATCTGCAAGCCCTACAAGCCAAATGATTTCTGCTCTGACTTATGATCTCACTATGGCTGTCACTCTTTATTTCCCCTAGGTAACACGCCAACAATACCAGAACGCTGTAATGGCGTCACGCATGGACAAAACGCCACAGTCGACAGACAGTGAGTTCACAAAAATTGAGCTCACGCTGACAGAGCTGCATGATGCAGTGGAGACCCCCACTGTTGTTACCACCACAGCCAGCACCACTAGCAGCACCCCTGCCGTGTCTGTCGTCGTGGCAAACGAGACGTCCCACCTGCTCAATCAGCAGCAGAACTGTGTGGGCCTCAGCAGGAGCAACCACAGCACCCACAACGAGGGACCCATCTAGCCCCCGTTAAGCCTGGTGGAGACCCAGTTCCCACCCTGTCTCATGGACACACACACACGGAGCAGTGGCGAAGAGGGAGATGAGGGAAAGTGGGGAAGTGGAGGCAGGTGGAGTGAAGGTTCTACTCCAACCAGTAATCCCCAGTCAGTCAGTGAGACCCTTTCATGAAGGGCCAGTGGGGAGGAAAGGTGATGTGACACCCTGGGCTCCCCCACCTGAACGCTGTCAGAATCCCTGCTGTACGACATGCTTTTACAGTGGGTGCACTTGAACAGTTCCTGTGACTGAGCTTCTTTTTGGGACAATCAGACACTTTCCTTGTGATGACTTGGACCGGAGGGTGACAGAGTGCATGCAAGCCCTGTCCCTTTGCCCTACAACCGCAAGCAAAATGAATGCGCGCACACGCAACACAACACATTTGCTGTATTTCCTACTCAGGCCAAAGACTTTGGTCCCCCCTCTTCCTCAACCGGACACAGACCGTTTTTATAGATACACACATTAAATACATTTAAAAAAAGTCCCATTCCCACACACTAACACACACAAACTTAAATTCATCTCCCCCACCTGAGCATCTTTCAGGGACGCTCAGTGGACTTCTGATCCCATCAGCAAAGACTCAAACCCACACTAGCAGAGCGCGACGGTTGGTCAAAGACTGCACCAAAAACCGCTTTGAAATAACTCCTAAACCACGAACCAAGAATGTTTTCCTGTATTTATTTATTTTATAATATTGTACGGTATGTATATATGTATGCGTGGAGACATGATATGAAATATACTGGTATACGTGCATGCTCGAGCATGTACATTAAGATGTGCTTGGGGCACACGCGTCATATCAAAAAGGACATGCAACATATATGGAGACAAACATCCATTCTTGTATATGAGGTGGGGAGGGTCTTTTACAGATACAGTATGTATATTACAGATCTTGTTATTTTTACTATTATCCTAAATCAGGCTTATGGTACTCTATATTTTTCACCTTAAAACAAATCACAATATTGCCTTTAAGAAAAATCATAGAATTAATTATTTTAACAAAGTGCAATGAAAAGCAATTTATTTAAGAGATGATTATGAATAAAAGAAATGACTGTATTATAAATTGACAGATATATTTGTATGTACTGTATGTATATGTATATTTGTTTTTAAAAATGCTAAACAGCAGCCATCCACAAGCAAAATTGTCCTTAGGCGGTATCTCTTTGTCTTTGTCTCTTGTTTCATGTTTTTGCATCCTTTGACCTTAAACACAAAGTCTAATATATGTTCATGTGGGAGTTATGACGTCTGGACCATTCACAGATGTGAAAGGGGGGGAGGGGGGGGGGTGAAAGTGCCAACATGGAACCTATGCATGTGGAGTTTATGGGTCCTATATTTTTTTTGTGTGCCAATTTTACACATAATCAAACTTGATAATTGCACAGTATTAATGACCTCATCTAACATGTTGAGCATCATCAACGTCACAAAAAGTAACCTCGACATTAAACATGTCCATGTATTATCCACAGCTATGCTTTCCCTACATTTATGTGTCAACGTGCTTTTTTTTTTTCTGCATGTGTGATGATTGCATGTTGGTTTTAACGGTGCAGAAAGGCTATTTCTTGACAGCAGTGAATGTGACAGTAACTGGGCTTCACTTGTTTGGCTCCCTCACACAATATCGATTATACTCCATGCTTAGTAATGATCATTATGGTTACACTTGAAGAGAAGTCTTCATAAATGTCGACCCCGAAATGTAAACATTTTATTTTAATAAAACCCAAAATGTAATAACTGGCCGAAAATTTATCAAAATGTAGTCACTCTTTGCCCAAAATCAAACAAGTTGTTACATTTTGGGTCAGTTATTACATTATGGGGCAAAAATATTTTTCTCCTAATATTGTAATCATTGTATGACATCATCGAGTGAGTCAATCATTTATGGATTAAAGGGTATATTACTTTAATGTAGTGTCGTATCACACACAAATGTCCCCGTTCCCCATGTATACATACTTATATACTTGAACTGGACCATTATTATATATATCTACAGTATGATACTTCACTCAACATTAAAGTAATAAACCCTTTACTCCATAACTGAGAAAAATAGTTTGCCTGCCCCCTAATGTAATAAATGACCCAAAAAGTTACTTCTTTTTGGGTTCAGCATCTTGTTACACTACCGGTCAGTTATTACATTTTGGGTTTTAATTTGTTTTTTTTGTAACATTTTGGGTTGTTGTTACATTTCCGGCTCTAACATGTCTGCTATACTTAAGAGGTCATTATTTTAAATTAATTTGATCATAGAAACACTTAAATCTTAACATTTATTCTTTCACATTTTCAAGAATATAGCTAAATGTTTCTTGGAAAATGTTCATTCATTTGTAGTCGTGCTGACAGTCAGACAATACCTTATATATCTGCAGCTTCAAGCCCGTTAGCTTAGCCTGGCAGGTAAACTGCTAACAGGTGAAGACAGCTAGCTGGCTAATCGAGCGTTATCAAAGACTTGAATTAACTCTAAAGCTCTTTAATTAGTTAAAACGTTACTGCCCCAAGCCAAGAAATAGTCCAGACCATAACACCCTGTAAAACCACAATTTATTTTTGTACCCTATATTTCTGCTGAATGCAACCATGTTCATTACACCATTCAAAAAGTTGTGATTTTCACTCTTGGTTATGAGCTAAATTGGATCTTTATTGCCTTTTCTCAATCACAGTGACATCTTGGAGTAGTTAGAGTGCTTTTCTTTTTTCATTTTAAGATTTTTTTTGGCCTTAATTACAGAGACAGGACAATGAATCGAGAAATCAGGGAGAGTGGCTAATGACATGCAGCGAAGCCCCAGTCCTCGCCCTGAGGACACTAGGCTCGGTACAAACTAACCACTAGCCCTTCTGCACCCCCATGAATGCATTCATTCTTTTTTAAACATTGAATCATGTTGTGCTTGTCCCTGTTTTATTCAACATTTATTCTTGTCTTAATTTTGAGCTACTGTGAGCTAAAGTCTCCTGAACACATTCTCTTAATAATACTACAGATGTCAAACTATTTTCTAAAGTCCCTTTTCTTTGCTGTTTGTTGGCCCTTGTTGTTTTACCTCACTAAGACATGAAAGCCTTTTTAAGATGTGTGTGTGCTTAAAGTTTCTCCTACAAAGGCCTTAGTGCAGAATAATTCAGTTTTTTTTTTTAAATCTGCAGAAATTTAGTTTTTAAGAAATTAACTTTTAAAATAATTTGATTTAACTTCCAGATCTGTACCATGATAATATTTGTACTGTATGCTGGCAGTCTCCTGGTCAGTTTACTGGATGCATCAGTGTCCTACAGCTGAATGCTATGTTTGAATATTCAGATTCAGTTTGTTACCACTGGTGGTCGCTGTTTTCATACTTCAAACATGTAAGACCCTGAAAACCGACAAACAGCCCCTCCATCTGCTGGGCCACAGGGGAGTCTCAGTTGTGTAACCGGATACAGAGGACATGTGCATTGTTTGCAGCTGTGTGTTCGCTGTTGTTTTATTGTTTACTTGAAAGTGCTCCTATGCAGCAGGCCCGCTCTGCTCTGCAGGGACAATCACTCCAGAGATAAAACGATGAATGATGATCAGAGTGTAGGACTCTGCTTCGTGCCTGACAGGGGAATGAGATGCATGGTGACGTTTCACAATTCACATTCAAATGCACAACAGGAACGACTGGGAGAAGCATCAGCTGGGGCATTTTTTTCTTTTTTTTAAATATTTTGTTATACACTACTTTCAGAAGGTCTTCTCGCACACTTTTATCCTCTTCTGGGCACATATTCTTTCCGTTATGTGAATGCTTTGCAGGCCTGTTATACTGGTCTCTTTGTCAATCCCGATGCTGCTACTGTACCCATGTGCTGTCCATAAAGCTTCTTCTACCTGAAAACAACATTCCCATTGCCTCCACCAGCTGGTGGTTTAATAAAAAAGTAAATCATTAACAGACACGTCGTCGGTGACTCAATGAACTCACTCTAAACTCTGCTTCCTGTGTTTCATGTGAGAGGGTTTATTTTTGCTTTAGCAATAAAAAGAACCGTGAGTCAGCAAGTTTCTTCAAAATTATATGTGCCTGCTTTTTTATTGTTCCTTACTCCAGAGTGGGTCATATAAAGTGTGCAAACAGGTAACTTTTGAATGATGAAATAACACATTGCAAAAATGCTCGATATTTTATCTTGGTGTGCTATTTACCTTTATTTTGACAGGACAGCCTTGGACAAGCAGGAAATGTGGGAAGAGAGATTGAGAGATAGCAACAAGATCAGGAGTTGAACCTGCAGCTATGCATCCCAGACTGTAGCCTCTATACAGGAGGAGCCTGCTTCAATAACTGATCTAAACCAGCGCCCCATTACTGGGTTAAGTCTGAATAGACTCCAGAGCTGAGTTTTCATGAGTCATTTTTCAAAGGTTTATTCTGGGGCTTTGTATGCCTTTCTTTAGCGATAAGACAGTGGACAGAGTTATAAATCGTAGGAGAGAGAGAGAGTGGAGAAAGAAACGCAGAAAAGGAGTCAGAGGGAGGATTCGAACCCGGGCCGCCCACTTGTAGGACTTCAGCCTCTGTACAAGTGGTCCCATACTAAACAATATGAACTCTATGCTGTGCGGCTACAAAGACAAGCCAGTCAAGCAAAAGTAGGGTATAGGGAAAGGGTTAAGGCCACACACCGTCAGATTCTCATAACTCTGGCTTTCAGGGCAGCAGTCAGAACTCGTCTCAGAACTGAGACTTTAAAGTCAGACTTTTAGTTTATCATTCAAAGCGTACTTTGCTTATGTCAAATGCTGAGTCAGGAAAAAACTGCAGTAGCAGTATCACATACAGTACACTGGATGTACTGTATGTGTGGGACAAACCTTCAGATGTGTTTCAGTCCTAATGGAAGTCTGTCAACATGTTGAGGCGTTTATGTTTGAACGCTGAAGGATTTGTTCACAGCTTCAGATTCTTCTTTTAATTCTAGGGTTGGATGATTGCATGTCTCTATTATCAGGCTGCTCTAATACATCTTTAAAGACTCCTCTGCTTATCCAAAGTGATGCAAACAATTACTGAAAGAGCAAGAAAAAAAAAAGAGATGATATTCCTCACAGGGTCCTTCGGATCTTAGTGCTCCCAGAAAGCAGCTCTGCTTGTGGGACCTTGAATCACTGAAAGTAGTACGGGAGGCAGATACACAACAGAAGAACGAGACAATTATGAAAAACTATCTTTATTCTACATCTGTATGTATCAATGTACAGAGTGTTGGAGAATGTCTGGAAACAATCAAACAGAACCACTGTTCAGGAGAACGTGTATTCCAAATGCATCAAAACGAAAGAGAACGGAAAGGTGACGTTTTGGCACCTTAATCTGAATACACTGTGTGCATCACAGCCACTGACACAAATCCTCTTCAGATTCTTCAACCTGTTAGTCCAGGCTTCAGTTTGCTCAAAGAGCGAACAGACTTTTTTTTTTTTTGTTTTTTTTTTTTTTAAATGGTAGAGTATAAAAGTTAACAAAACAGTTACTTGGAAAGGAAATGGAAATGTCTATTTACAGTTCTGTAAACCAGGACCTTTTAAAAACATTAGCTTAGAAAAATAAAAATAAACCCATGGTGATAACAGGTGACTCATTTGTTACACAACATGCTCTTCACACTTCCCTTCATTGTTAAGAGTTTCTTTTTTTACAGGTTTGATGTCTAATATCCCTGTAAACTACGATGACAAATGTCAGGAAAAGAAAAAAACACTTTTACTAAACCATAAAATGCAAAAAAAAAAAAAGCTACCATAACCACTTCTGTAGAATAGATATGCTTGTTATTTTACAAGCACTTTTTTTCACATGCATACGCAAATGCAAAGAAAAAAGACAGTAGGCTAATTCCTATTACCAATGCAGCTGCCGTATGTAGCATATCCAGTTCCACTATGTGTAAGAAACTAAACAACAAAACGCAGAATACAAATAGTTCACTTGTAAAATTAGCACTAAAGAATAAATGATGACAAAATGCTGTTATACGTTTCTAAAAGTTTCACAAGGGTTTATCCAAAGGATGAGCGCAGAAAAGAGCGGTTCAACACATTCACCTTCTCAAACCACTTCAAACCAAACTCAGTAATAATGCATGAAAGTAGACGGTTTGATCCTTCCCTTTTGTGGCCTTAAATCAACAGGCCACTCCAACACTGACAGGAGAACAGGCTTAATATATTATATATAAAGGGGAGGGGGAGGGGCTTAACATACAGGACACACTAAATGTTTTTTAAAAAATAAAAAGGAGAAAGAAAGATTTCTTTAGAATGTGTACAATGTTGGTCAATCGCTGTCTTTTGTGATCAGCCCTGAAAGCAGCTTCAGAACATAGACGATTCTTCTTTTAAGTCACTACCAACGTTTTTGTTCTCGGCAGAGTTCGGTTTACAAATTAATTGGTTGGTTTAACCAAATTTAGGGTACTTTTTCCCCCACTTAGTTACAGAAGACAACAGGACAAAACATATTCTGCAGAGTTTCTGCTTTTTTTTATGATGTTTGGATCAAATTCCTCCGGTCAGGATTCATCCCTAAAACTCTTTCCCATGCACTTTATCCATCTTTTTTTTTTTTTTTTTGCATACAGCATTTTTAATGTCAAACATCAGTGTTTTCCCTCTTTCTTTATCTGTTTCAAATTGAATTTAAAAAAAATAAAACTTGGATGGAGATTGTTAAAAAAAAAAAAGAGTCAAACAACGTGCATCACTGTCCTGATGATGATGCAACTTTTTGGGAGCGATAAAACACTGAAGGTTGCATAAAGTCACCACTAGTTTGTTGCCGCTGTGCTCGGTGCGTCAGGGCCTAGAGATGGGTTTTTTTAATAACCTTTTGTTGTTATAAACACTAAATGTTATAATGGCGTTCTTTCAGGGGTTTGAAGCTTCTCATTCGTTGTCTTACAAAGTATTAAAGAAATGCAAAGTGAAGTGCTTAAACTCTGAGGGTTTGTTTTTTCCCATTCAGTTTTGAACTAGTGACAGAATCAACTGTATCATGAAAACGGTCGCTTCACAGTGTTCAAAGCCCATCAGAAGAATACTGTGCATGCGCAAGCCTCACTCGCTCTGTTTGGCACATGTCCTCATGAATATGATGCGGAATACAAAACACACACAAGACCCACACCGAGGAAATCAAGAAATCAAGCTAATCCCAGTTTGAAGCTGCAGAAATGAGCTTGACACTGTGCATTCTCTAAAGCCTCATTGCCTTGCATCCTGAGGCCACATTCAAGCTCACATTATCGTCTACTGTACATTTCCCTTATCAAAATAAAAGCCTTCTGACATGGTTGGATGCATCATTCAAGTTTCTTCTTCTTACATAACCAAGTGGAGAAAATACTGCATGCTGGCTGCTGCTGGCGTTAAACCGTTCCTCTGATTGCTCTGCACAGTTGCTTGGTAACAATCAGTCCAGCAGACACCCGTGTACAGCTCCACGCTCCCTCACATGAGTCTTGATACAAAGGATGCATCTGGTTATTCATCGGTTTAACGCCGGCTTGTGCTTCAGTGCTCCTGTGCTTCACTTTAGTACAATGGAGCCTTCGCTGACTGTTGGCTTGGATGCTGCAGTCTGAGTGAGTACACACACACACACCCCTACTTACGAGTAATCCTCTATAATAACAAGAAAACAACAAATCTAACGGAGCCGATGACAAACTAAATGTTGATCCCATGTTGCATATCAAAAAAGGTCTGTTTTTTTGTAACTGCAGAGCCTTTTCCTTTGACTCTACTGTGCATACTGTGTCAGCAGGGCTCGTCTGTTAGGATTTAAAAGAACGTTTACTGAATGTTTCTGATGGATCCCGGGAGGAAATATGACTACATCTATTCACCCCACCAGCGGATTCTCAGAAGTCAGCTGATGAAACACAAGATATGTGACATCTGTCTGCCTGACGGAGGAAATAATCCAGATATGAAAATGAATGAAGCGTGGAGAATTTAGCTTTAAGAGGAACAAGCATGCAAGCAGTCCTCTGACAGTCATATGATCTGTCTCACTGGTCCTTTTTACTTTCCTCAAACATCTGCAGTGTGTTTGTGTGTGTGTGTGTGTGTGCATAAAGTATGGACATTTATACAAACACACACACACAGACACACACTGGAGATGATGTTCCTCCTTGCCGCACTATAAGAGAGATAACTACGCGACTCTACTGGGAAGGCAGGAACAGGAGCGTGGCTTTCCTCTGTTAGTCAGTTTTAACACCTACTCCTCTTCTTCTTCTTCTTCTTCTTCCTCCTCCTCCTCCTCCTCTTCCTCCTCCTCTTCATCGTCGTCCTCATCGTGGCAGTGAGTGATCTCCTGTGGAGTCTGGGGGAACAGGTTGGGAGGTTTGATCTCGCTGAAGGAGCGGGTCAGCTGGTTGCGTTTGCACTCCAGATCTTTACAGTCGCTGCAGTGGGTGCGGTTACGTGTGGCCAGTGGTGACTCGATGTCCATGTCCACGTGGGTGTGCTCCACTGTCGACTCGTGGGGCATCTGGGGACATGGACGGACACAAAAAAAAAAAGAAGAGTAAATAGTTTTGTAACATTGGCAGCCTAAAGTAGTGTATGAGACTGACGTTCATCAAGCAAAGCAAAAGTGGCAGCGTGACGTGTTTCAAGGTCACTGAAGGGTGACTGAAGGAACGCTCATGAAGCCCCTTAACTCCAGGAGGGTTCCTTGCTCAGACTTTAGGTTGGATGTTGGTCTTGGTATTGAGCGGCTCAAGCCCCGATCAGGGCCGAGGAGCCGACCTCACCTTACCATTTTTACCATTTTGCACGACTTAAGGGAATGAGGGACATGTAATTTGACGTACTGATCCAAACATGTTGTGACGTCATAGGATGTTGATGTTGAGAGTTTTTACCACTAAAATGAATAAAGTGACTCACCAGCACGTGTGCGGCTCTGAAGAGGTAGCTGAAGGGGTAGTACAGCAGGTTGATGAAGGACGCGGCGTACAAGTCGGCGTAACGCATTACTTGAGAGGCGAACAAAGTCTGTCTGGAGCCGCTGCGGAAAAGACTTCCCATCATGCCATAGCACATGTCCATGTCATGGGTCACTTTCTAAAAAGGTAAAGGAGAAGGGATGAGGTGTGTAATTACTCTCTACTATCAGGAGTCTGACTTTCTCTACACACATGCCTAAAGCAATACACTGTACACCTGGGTATTGATTACTCATCAGCCGTCTGTGGACAGGCTTCTTGTTGTCATAGAAACTGAGGTGATAGATGCTGTACCTTGACCCTTCTCTGAATAGTGCTGATGTCCGGCCTCTCATTGCTGCTGCTGTCCAAATGTCTGTGGAAGAAGGAGAGAAAGACAGAGGGGGCGAGTGAGGCCAGGGGAGTGGTGGACTCTCATGTTCGTCTGAAAGGTAATGTGTCAAAGAGGTGGTGCAACAGCGAGTCGCGTCAGGCTATAAATAACATCAGTGAACACAGCTATCAGGCAGCCCTTTAGACTTTGACCCTGTTTGTCTTTCTCAAACACACGCTCAAACGCCATGCCGCCAGACACTGTCACTGGAGAGAGCAGAGAGCAGCAGAAGCGCTGCAAAGGAAGTGGATTATGGCGAAGGGAGTGGGGAAATGAAGGTCATAACTTACTTGTAGAGTTCTGCGAGGAAAATGTCCAGACCCTGCAGCTCCTCGAATAACGCTGAAAGACAAGAGCAGAAGATGAGTCTCTGAACCCTTCGTGTCTCATGGCCTAGATTAGTAAATATTAAAAATAATAATTTTGTATATTCATGATAAAATGATCTTCATTAATGGCAACTTATTAATTCGTACATATCGTTCTGAAACTAGCAGGTCTGGGTTTAGACTGCTTTCTAATGACAGTAGAACAGCAATATGAGGGGAAAATCCTCTGAATGTATGCCCTCCCTGTGGGACACCAATATCTGAAGAACCGATCAGATCATGTAGGAGTTCAGCCATCCAAACAACTTCCCTCTTCCCTCAGCCATCAGGTCTGTGAACAGTGCGTCATGTTTGAATGCTTGTCTGTCTGCTGACTTACAGCTCTTGTCGGTCCACACATGCAGCTCCTGGGCCAGCTCAGGTATGACCAAGAACGTCCTCCAGCCCTGACGTTTCTTAGACTTCAGGATGTCTCCAAAGATGTGGTCCCCGATGTACACTATGTCCTTCCCCTTGGCCCCCAGCAGGTCACACACGATGTCTGAGGAACCTACATGAGAAAGATAAGACTTGAAAACAGGTTCTGAGGTGGTGCTGGTTAAGCTCAGCCAGTCAAGCAGGCGCCTCAATTTCAGAGGCTGCAGTCCAAAATGTATCAACCACAGGTACAAATAATTACACATAATGTTACTGTTTAGTAATATATTGTTTAGTTTACGCCTTAGTTGTGTCTATATGGACTGTATCAAACATGCACGGAGTCTCAGTGATGTCACCAAATTGTTTCTGAGACTGATTTTTGAAGCCAATCGAAGGCGATCGTTATGTTTGAAATGATGTCTCAAACTAACGTCAGGCCAACCAATGAGGTGAAGAGGCGGAGCTTAGGAGGGCCTCCTGCTACAATGTGACTGTCTCTATTTCCGCTGTAAAATGGGCATTTTAAAATGTGTGTGAGACTTCTGGAGATACTTGAGCCAGCCTCTGTGGACACTGGAGGAACTACAGGTCTGTGTACTTTTACACTGGCTTCCCCTTAAAACACTATTTATAGTGCCTTTTGGTTGTATCTGTGTATGTGTAAACTGTCTGTTTGTGTATCTCTTGTTTTGGATTTTCCTGAAAGTGCACAATAAAAATTAAACTAAAGAGATGTTAGAGGTGGATGGAGCCTTACCTCCAGAGTAGACGATACCATGCTGCAGAGGTCCTGTGTAGGTTCCTATCTTCAAACGTCCTGTTGTCTGATACAAAATAAAGGATTGTTGAGGGGATGAGATTTGAAGTTGCTACCTAAGCCATGTGTTAAAATGCTTCATTGATAGAATTACAACATTTTGAAAACGTTAAACTAACATTACTTTACAAATAGTTACAAGCTCTGTCATTGGTCCACCTGCATGCATCATTACTGTAAATATGATTTATGCAAGGACACGGTTAACCAATCACAAACAGCTACACTTTCTCTGATGGATGAAGGTTGATGTCACAGGCAATTACTTTTTTTAAGACACACCCCTTTTTATTTAAATACGATCCAGCTGAAGATACCTGCTGCATGCTAACAATGTCTATTTATTAAAAGTTCATTAAAAAGGGGTGTAACGCTTCAGCTGCAATGTGTAAACAAATCTATAAAGCTTTATTAGAAGTATGTTATAAATGATTAATCATTCCAGACTGTTTAAGTCAAGAGAAAAAAAAGTCTTAAAATGCTAAAGATGGTACTCTTTTGGTTATATTCTTGAACTTGTGTACTTGTAAGCATGCATCATATCAGCAGTTTAAAAAGTCGCCGTGCTACTGAGCTGCAGCATGTTACAGTCGTCTGCGTTCACACAAAGCAGCTGAAAGTCACGTCTCCTCTGACCCGCGGTGTGTTCTGAGTCTGCTCACCGTGTCGACCTGTCTGAGCACCGTCCCCTCTCCGAAGAACAGCGGCTTTCTGGCGTCCACCAGGATCAGATCAAAGTAGGATTTCCAGGGTCGGTGTGCAGTCCCAGGCTGTAGTAGTAGCAAACACACACACACAGAAAATCAATCAATAGAGCAAACTGACAGTTTGTCTTTTAACTTTGACTTTTTCAACAACTTTCGAAGAAAAGACAGAAAATAAATGTAAAGTTTACCTTTGGGCCATGAGGGAAGTCAAACAGGTAGGTCATGATTTTCTGTAGGAACAGAACATGCAGAGAGTACACAGTCATTAGAGTGCAGTCATGTTTAGAGTAATACATACATGTTGGTGCTGCAAACAGACAGCCATCATTCTTGATGTAATTTCTAAATGCCAGTTTGACAGTTTTCTCTTGGGAATTGCGGCCTGTGCGGTATGTGCATGTCTGTACTCACTTCAGTGTATTTGTAGTCGCTGTTGGTTGCCAAGAAAACCTTGGCAACTTCATTCATTCGGCTGAGGAGAAGAGGCAGCTTCCCCTGGTGGGAACAGAGATGAAGAAAGGAGAGAAAAAGACTGAAGCTGTCAGCATTTTAACAAACTCTCTCTTCACAGAGCAAAGCAAGAATGTGGGACACTGTGAAAGTTGTGTGTGTGTGTGTGCATCCTTAATGAATACAAACTACTTACATCTCTCACTACATACTTCTCCAGGTTCTCCACAGTCTTCTCCTTTAAAGTACCCTGCATTGAAAGAAAAGAGGAATGAGTCTCAACACTAGAAATGTGGACTGTGAAGAATGGTGATCTGCTTTAAACATCATCTTCAGGACAACAATTTAAATATCAATGTTCCTTCCAGTTCAGTAACACACATTTTAATTGGTGGCTTTTTCAGGATGTGGAAGATGAGACAGCTGTGATAGCAAAATCATAATAAATATGTTTAGCTCTTTGAAAAAGGATAGAACACATTTAAATGTTTGCAAAAAAAAAAAAAGAAATGTGCCGTACAAAGTTACAGAAAAGCAGAACATCTTGTATCTATACATACAGTAGGCTTGTGCTCAAACATATCATGTGCTCCCTGCCAACACGTGTATCGATGCAGATTTTACAGTATCAATACAGCAGCAAAGCTGAGAAGGCCGTATAGAAAGACTCATTTTCCATTATGCAGTTCCCATTCAAGCCAATATGGGGCAGTATAAGCAAAACTACATGACGCACGGCACGTTACAAATCAAAAAAAGCATGGATAAGAAACTCTGTGAGCTAAACTTAAATTAAATTAAATTTAAATTAAATGTTTATTTTACAAACACCAGGCAGTCTGGAGTTGGACATGAGTCGTCCAAGATTCACAAAAACGAGGTAAAACAGCAGCAACACGATCAATGTCCCTGAACATTTGACAAGAAGTCAGCAGCTAGGATCGCTACACAGCGTCAATGTGTGCCAGCACAGAGCGACACTTTCACTGTCACTCGACTCGTACACTCAGAAGATGACAGAAGGTCTTCTCTGCTGTATCTTGTAAAGACTTGAACGTGTTTGATAAAGAAGACAGCTGCTCAGTGACTCACGCTGCTTCAGTAGTTTACACATGTAAATTAAAAAGAGATTTAAGTGAAACCATAATGTTACACATTATACAAAAACAAAGAGACAACGGGGGGAATATTTTAACAAAAATGAAAGAATATTGTATTTGCATATATTATTATCATTTTGGTCTACTTTTAGGATCTCTAAGGGCGTAACTTTAAGAGATAGGATCCTTTAATCTATTATTATCTTATTGTTATCTCAACGAAAAAGAACAGCTGTTAAAGGTCATTCTTTGTATGAGGTGGTCATGATCCAAAACTAACACGCATCGTGATACGTATCGTGAGGTTGTGGGGAATGGCCAGGCCTAACATACAGAAATCATTCATTGTTATTGTCCTTCCCTGTTTCCTCTAACATATTGTACTTTGTTGTATTCTCACAAACACTTTGCCAACGCATGACGACCGAACATCGAGGAACGTTTTCTGCACCACAGATGTTTCTAGTTGCTTTCTTACTGCGGAGCCGTTCTGAGTATCTTGGATACTAATAACCCCAGAGGGTGACTATTTATGGCTTGGATGACTCTCTGACCCTCAGTCTATTGCCACCATCTGGTTAGCTTTCCGCTTGACAAGTTGATGTTGGCTGGATTTCAAAATGTGATCCAGAGATTCATTCCCCCAGTAGATGAATCCTGATGTGCCCCTCAATACACCACAAGGTATTGAGTTTGTTGATGCATTTCTGCAAAAGGATGAACTCTATTAAGATACCATGAACGTTTTTTTTATATTGATGCAAGCTATGTGATCAGACAGTCTTAAAAAAGGGGATCTGCTGATGTATCACTTTGTAGTCATGGTAACAAGGACTCAGCAGTCACACATGGAGCGGAAAGTGAAAGGAGTGAAATCAGAGTTGTGTTAGTCACCGGCATCCACGAGGCCTAAAAATCCCGACTGTCTAAAGTGTCTGACCTTGAAGTGGACCCAGTCGACGGCGTCGCGGATGTCCTGGAACATGCTTTTATAGGACATGAAGAGGTCGCCGTTTTTGAAGCCACTTTCACAGCTGCAGGAGAGGAGCAGAGACAAACACGTACAGAGCCGTCGGACAGGACAGATCTTTACAGAAGGTTTTTAAAAACGTGACATTTGTTTTTTGTTTGCTTTTAAATGGGATAGCCTTCCCTTGTTGGAGGGGTCCCCAGCCAAACAGGAAAGCATTCGCCCCCTAAAAGACCAACAACCAGGTTTCAGAGGACAAAGGACATGCAGCCATTCCAGATTACATCCTCAACAATTTTACAGGCCATTGTTTCCTCTTATTGTAACATTTGAAGGAGGATCTTAATGTTACAGAACGATTTCATTCTCTGTCAATAATTAGTGGGAACATCTTTAATTGCTAAATAATTCTGGTAAGAATTCATGCATCTCTGCAATTAGTGGAGAGATTAATAAATCCTTCTGTTATTGAATAAGGGTTGATTGATTGAATTCCCGTGTGATTTGGATTTGAAAACAATAAGCTTCGATTAGCATTGAGACACCTGGACCCTCCCATGCTGTAGGGCTTCCTTTTAACCCAGTTTGGCTTGCAACTGTCTTTGTGTCACCATGCGGTGCCCAGAAACTTGTTGCATGACAACGAGTGAAACCAACAGTTCCTCACCTTGTGTATCTATCACAGTTGGAGAAAAAGTCCACCAGGCAGGCAAAGAGGTAGGTCTCTGTGAGGGAAACAGGAGGAGGTGTTCTTTAATAAAGTCACTCGACTGTGATGGTTTCTGTATGACCTTCCGAAAAAAGCTAATGTTCGGCTTCTAATCAGGGTTTTCTTTTCTTGCTCACTACATGTCTTTAACCAGAGGCATGGTATTATCCTCAGTGTTCAGAGACCTCACCTGGCAGGTTGAAGAGTGTGTTAAGGATATAAAAGCGCTCTGTGTCATCTCTCTGGATGAACTTGTTCGGGTACCGTTCACGTATCTCAGGGCTGAGGGAAGAGAGCAAACAAAAATCAATCTGCGTCAGGACAAAACAAACAAATAGAAGTTAAAGCATAAAGTGCATGTTTCATTAATCATGCAGGGGATTGGTGAAAACTCTTACCCTCGAAGGAAGTTGAACCCATGGACACACACCAGGATGTTGCCATAGGCGTCAACCTTCAACAGGTTTCCATACATAGTATCAAAGACAAGGCCCCTGAAAGTAGGAGGGAACAAACGATCACTGCCCACATGTTGTTTGATCACAGAGACTGACAGGACAAACTCAGAGGTCTTAGAAGTCTAATAGTCCCACTCACAGTAAGTATGTGTGTGTGTGTGTGTGTGTGTGTGTGTGTGTGTGTGTGTGTGTGTGTGTGTGTGTGTGTGTGTGTGTGTGTGTGTGTGTGTGTGTGTGTGTTGCTCTCACCTGGTGGGAAAGGATGGGTCGTAGACGAAGCTGAGCAGCTCTTGGGGGTAACCGATGGAAACCAGCCGCTCCACAGTGAGCTCAAAACCAAGTGACTCGTATTCTGGTGACTTGTACACTGGAGATAAAAACAAACAAACAAACATGTACCGAATGTTTACTAAGAACCATAACACAGAGAGTGCCATGGTGCATTTTAAAGTTTTATTGATTATTAGTAGCCTCAGGTTCGTGTGTCAACATTTGGTTAATAGTGAATAGTGAATGGACTTTTCTGGTCTCGGGAGTACTCCTAGTGCTTTCACGCCGCAGGTCACGCGTCCACATTCACACACTGATGGCAGAGGCTGATCTGAAGTGAACATCAGAAGTAGCTAAACCCAGTCATACGCCACAGACGCAGCGACTTCTTCTCCAAGAACACATCAGACACGTGGCTGCAGGAGCTGGGGACCGAACCCCCCCCGATACACTACCAACTGAGCCACATCGGCACATTGGGTCTTTGTGTGTAATATAACAAAGAGTACAGTCGAGACACTTTTTCTTAGGAACTGGCACTTTACAAACAAAGAATGACTGATTGATATCAGTCTACAACAATAATCACATGTTACATTTTTAAGAAAAGCAGTCCAGAGGATAAAATATCAAAGACAATTGTTGTTCATTCTAAAGAAATGTTTTTGGTTGGTTGAAGTACGACTTATCTCTAGGCTTATATATTCCAGAACATGTGAAGGGACAGTTTTTTTTAAACTTACTTTTTTTTCTTTAAACAGTTAAATCCATTGTTACCATGGAAATATGGAAACTGGCAGCGAGCTTTAGTAGCTCATAAAGTGAAATCAGAATGAGTTCAGTCATGACCAGCTTCAAACTCCTCACTGCTCTAATCATTGTTAAAAAAAAAAAAAAAACACCATTAAGCTGACCTCGGACTGCTGAATGGCAGTTGACGCACGCCCTCATGTACTGAGGCTGAAGTCCTGATCACAGCGACCATGGGTTCGAATCCGACCTCTGCCTTTACTGCATGTCTTCTCCTCTCTACACTTCCTGTCTCCTTCAGCCGCTCTATCCAATGAAAGGCCCACAGAGAATACGCTGGCCTACTGGTACTTAATAATGTATGTATTATTATATACAGCTGTGACAAAATCAAACCATGGCACCAGGACAAACTGCATGTGTTTGGGTGTCGTCCAGCTGGTTAAAAAAGATTCCACAGAGACACATAATCACAGAGCTGAGGTGAACAGGTAGAGGCTTACATGTAACATAAACACTCTTGCTTGTGTACAGTTATGGAACAGGAGCGCTGAGGGAAGTTGTGATTACAGAGCAAACATGAGAGGGGACTTACAGGAAGGGGAGCCCGCCAGTGTTACGCAATGTGTCCATGTGACTTCACTGAGGTTACTGCATCCATTTGATCGTCTGTTGGGCTACCTCACCGTTTTGATCACTACAATATACACTGCCCTCTTCTCTCCTCTCCCTGCCGTCAACAAGGGCCTCGATGTTCCACACGTAAATCCAAAACGAAACAGGATCAGGCGTCAGAATGAAAATTCACTCGGCTCTTGACGGTGGCTCTGAGCACCCTCTGCCCTGTCACCACCAGATATTTACCCCCGGGCCGAAGCTAAAGCAAGCAGGGGAGGGCTCTGAAAATAAAAACTCAGATTGATGCCGGACTAAGAAGAGGCTGGCAGAGGATTAAAATGCTATGTGACACTGGGAAAAGAATATGTCAGAAGTTATAAATACAAAACAGAGAATGCACTTGTGTTGTTGGCTGCTTTCTACACTCTCTGTGGAGGGGTTCAAGGCCCCGGGGGGGGGGGGGGGGGGGGAAAGAAATATTGGCTGATGATGTTTGGATAGAGGACAGTTAGCGGGGGAACAGCACCGAAGGACAAACAGGAAAACATCTGCGTCCAATTCTGCAAAATGTGGGCGCGTGAGTCTAATGCTGGCTTACACACGGGAGCATAATGAGTGTGCACCGAGCTCCACCAAAACGGGTTCAGAAATAGCTTGCTTCTTTTTTTTTGACACCCCTATTCTGTAAGCAAGAGCCTGTTCCTGCATGAACATCACGTAACCTTCAATGGCTCCCTGCCGCTGTGGTCTCCAGGCAATCTGACGGTTCGGGCTGCCTGCCCAGAGCAGCAGTGTACAGCACATAAATTGCCTTTTTCTCCTCCTTCTTGCACGCCCCCCCCCCCCCCTCCTGCTCCTTTTCCCTCATTTGTCAACCTCTGTCGCCTCAGCTGTCATCACTCTCTTTTTCTTTACTTCAGCGGGCGGCTACTTTCACGTGTTGACCTTGGGACGGTGGCGTGTTACCACCCACACAGCCTAAAATAAAACCACCATGTCGTGCCTCAGTGGAGAAACGGACCGTAATGAACTGAAAAGACACACAGGTAGGTCTACTAGTAAAGGACAAACCTTAACTCCAACATAATCCTTCAAGTTTGAAGACATCATTCACATCAGCCCAAAGCTTAACAAAAGTCAAACGTTTCAGTTTTAAGGCCCCGCCCACTTCTGACCAACAAAACCTCGTAACATCAAACCATCTGAATTGAAACTACAGGTATGCAAAGTTGACTGTGTTACTAAACCAGCGAGGCATCCGCGACAAACACAGATTGTTGAAAACTCGTGTTAGCTGACCGGAAGTTGTTGCTTTTCACGTCGTCCTTGACTGGTTTGCAGTTCTGCCTCATTGGGGCGCTCGCTCCATCGGCTGTAAGGCCCTTCTCGTATTTCTCACACTGTCGGTATGTATGTCGGACACGTACACACAGAAACACACATGTAACCGTTCACTCAGATGAGAGGAGAAACGTGGACTTCCCGTAAAGGATCTGTAACTTGGGGTTCATGAGTGTGTCTCCTGGGTCACCTCGGGCCTACATGAAACATACCCCTCTTCATACAAGATAAACAAGCAGCACTCTTCTACAAGTAGGCCACTAAATCAAAATCACTTAAAGTCAAGTTTCCAACACAAGGACTGTATCTGAACCATGTCAGATAGCAGCCTACATTCAAGTCTCTGTAACAACTAATACGCTCATGTAGGTCTTTGTCACAGATTCATGACACGATCATACGTGTGGTGGGAAAATGAGGAAACTCACCCACAGCCTCAGGGCCTCCACATTCCAGCCAAAAAAAAAAGTCTGCTGGAAAACTAGGACACAACTGTGAGTTTCTCTCTATGCAATCTGGGCCTGTATGTGTGTTTGAGCAACGTTTTCCTTTGGTGTCCTTATCATGTGTTCCCCAACGGAGCACAAAGAACACATGAGGCAATGTGGTCACGCGTTAGTCTGGTTCAGTTCACAAAGTCGGACCGAACATTTCACAACGTACGCGCCCGACCTGATTCTGTAGAAAGGAAACACTTCCAACACTGAGACAGAAGTGATTGGCCGAACTTCATGTCAAATAATGAAACTGAATTTGAAACGGATGCAGACAAACTTCTTTTAACAAGTGGGCACAGAGGTGATGAAAGGCTGTGTAAGTTGTGAAATGTTGAAAAATAAATAAATCATCTGATGAAACAGCTCATATTTCATGAGATTAACCCACAACAGGTTAGTGACATGGATGTGTATTAAAAGAGCATCCATGAGAGGCTTTCTGAAGTAAGAATGGGGTCGAGCTCTGGAGCATGTCATTGTCTGTGGAGCCTCAGGACAGCCTGCTTTCAAATCAATCACTTTAACCATCGTCTGTGTATGCAGGTCATCCTGCAACTCATACTCTACCGTGCAAAGAGGAAAATATTAACCAAATCCCAGAATGCCCCGCCTCCTCTGCGAGTCTGGGCTCATCGCAAATGGACTGAGGCGAGTGGAAAACGGTCCTGTCCCCTCGGCCTCTGGGCGACAGACCAGAGCACCCATCCGGCTTGTTAATGGTGCGGGGGCTCCCATCATGAATCACAACCATGTCAGTGTTCAGCGTGACATATTCTGCTCAATGCAACATTATTTTAGTGATAAACATTAAAATCTAAAATGAGTGACAGCTTGTTTCTTACTGAGCTCATTTCAAGATGTCTTTAAACACTATGAAGTATAATCTTTAAACATGGACCTTCAGGAGGTAAGAGCGCATAGGTGGAGGTGTTTGAACCCAGAAGGCACCACTCACATACCTGTGTGACCCAGGAGGGGTGTGTGTGTGTGTGTGTGTGTGTGTGTGTGTGTGTGTGTGTGTGTGTGTGTGTGTGTGTGTGTGTGTGTAGGTGTGTGTGTGTAGGTGTGTGTGTGTAGGTGTGTGTGTGTGTGTGGGACTTAAATCTACCCAGTAGTATCGCTGTCTCTTCTCTATCAGAAGGGCAAAGGCAGCCTGGCTTCCACTGGATTAGCACAGAATCCAGTGAGGGTTGTGTGGCGGCGTACTAAAAGTGTTTTAACACAATGAAGAAAATAAACACTTTACTTTTCTGATTCCCTGTGATGTTCTTGCCGTAGCCTCTCCCTATACTCAAACACTTTCAGTTTTTCTTTCTCCCGTCTGGTTAGCACGGGACAGAACGAGTTTGAGAAGATGCCGTCACATTATTTTGATGCAGTCAGATGAAGTTAAAGCGTGTTATCAGCTTCCTTCAGAGCCAACATGCACAATTTACTTTGTGTTCACTTATTTCACTTCATATTGTTATTTCAGCATTGATCGATGTTATTGCACATCTCAACAGAGTAACTACTGTATGTGGCCGCATTAAATATGTGTTTAACTTCTATATTCTCAATCATAGTGTTGTCACTCCTCACATAAGTACGAAGGGAAACTATTTCTGAAAAGTACCTGAAGCTCTTTGATTTTGGGTTTGAGCCTGTTCCAAACCCTGCAGTGAGCCTGGGTGCTGCGCTTCACCAGCAGCCTTTCCGTCACAACAACACCAGACATGATGATGAACTCTGCCTGTGGTCCGAGAGATACTTGATAGCCATGCTTCTAGCAAACATTACCACTTGGTTATGAGCTCCCATAAAGAGAGTCATGTCAACAGCTGAGCGTCTGTGAAATCCGCTGAACTCCAGAACAGGGCTGGAGGGATGCAGGTACAGAGCCAGACAGGGACTACGAGTGATCCCCGTCCTTAAGGGAGCCATCACTGATGAACTCGACAAACAAAGCTGACCTGTTTCCAGAGTCAAGGTGGGTGTATTTATAGAGACGGGGAGACCAAAAACTGCAGCTGAGTCACAGTGAATGTTGTATAAAAAAACAAGTGAGTGGATATTTTAGGCCAGTAGAACCTCCACACAGTCGGCTTTGTTGGGAGCTTCACTTTAAATTGAGAGATCAAAATGTGTGGTGTGCTAAATATGTCACTAGCTTTGACCTAAATAATACTTTGTGGACAACAAGCTGCAGTTCGGGGGGTGAAAATAGAGAGTTCTGCAGATGATGAAATCTACAAAAAACACAGAATGAGGATGAAGAGTCAATAACGAGCGATTCACTAATAATACTGGCTCAGTGGTCGAGAAGGCCGGGGGTTCGAGCCCCAAACTAACACGTCAAAGTTTCCTGGATGAGACTTAACCCCAAGTTGCTCCCGCCGCTGACAAAGCGTCTATGCATTCGATTATTTAACACTGATGGACACTTCACATAGCAGCCGCTGCCATCAGTGTGTGAATGTGTAGCTGTGAGCTGCGGTGTGAAAGTAGGAAAAATACGAACATACAGTACGTCTGAGAAATCCACTTTTTTTTCCCCAAACTGTCGGTGAAATGCTTTTAATGAATTCAGAATTAAAAATGTTTTATTGATGAAATCTAAGCATCATCCATCTAAACTTCTCCTCTCTGCTCTTCGCACATTTACAAGCACCAGGAGGAGTTTTTAGGGAGCGTTAAATCAAATGAATGTGTGTTCATCTTACCTGCTAGGGTGTAATCCATATCGAAGCCAAAGCACTTAATCTTCTCCATGGCCAAGCTTCTGTTGACAAACACTCTATAGAGGAAACAAGAAGAGGTACAGGTTTCAGTTTCAACGATAACATGAGCAGCGTCGTGTGTTCCTTTACGGCTGCGTCAACCACTGATGACAACAAACTCAGACTTAACCATCATCAAGACCAACAAGTGAAATTGGCCCAAGGAAGACAATGTGCTAATCGTCGATGTATCCAAGTATCATTTACATGACGTCTGTGTACGCCAGCTTACAGTGGCACTTCACGCTTGTTTGTTTGTTTTTTTTCCATTAAAGTGACTCAGACAAACAACTTTTATCAAAATAAAATTCAAACACGGACATATTGTTCAAAAACCTTTCTACAGTTTGCTTTACGTTACAAGACCGTGAATTATAGTCACATAAAATAACCAGAAATGATATATTACAGTCATTGTTTTAGTCTCCATTAAAGACCCTGCCGTGGTAACAAATCCAGTTTTCTATGGACTGAATGTCTCGGCTTGTTGACCTTAACTGTACAGTAGTCGTGTATTCAGGAGTTACGAGCTTAGGAAAAGTGACATTTAAACATATTACAGCTAAGATCATGACATGACCTGAAGATACTGGAACACAAACAGTTAAACGCTGAATGTTACAAACAATAATTTAACGTTTTACATTCAAATAAAAACATAATCACTTTCTAAATAACACTTTCATATTCAATTCATTCTAATTAAAATGTCATGGTTACACAATAGCGTCACATTGGACTGGAGGTATTAACCACAAACGTATTAAGTTCTTATGAAGTAAAACAACCAGATTAGCCTCATGGCTGGTGAAACCACAGGAAGTGAAACTAAACTCCAACGCTGCGCTAACCCCGAGGACGTATTTCTGGAGGCAAATCTTCCAGGAACAGGTCGACTGTGCTGACTCATGAATCAGTCAGTAGTCGGGGTCCAAGGTGCCCACAGTGATAGATAGTGTTGACACCGCCTGGCTGACAGCTTCCACAGAGCAGACACACACACTGCTAGCTTAACTGTAACTACTGACACAGACCTACAGAGCTAATCTCCAACATCAGAGACTGAACTCCATATGTAGCCGTGTTCACGGACATGTGTATCATGCTTGAAGTAAGGTGTAAATAAACCAAAGTGAAATCCAAAATGTCACAGTGGAACAAAAACGGAACATCAGTCTAGATTAGCAAAATAATGTGATCCACAAACTCAGAGCCAGCAGACAGTCTTATCATTAATCTGTGACCTCGACATCCTCTCTAATGTTTTAATCGGTTGGGAATTACCTGGCAGCAGTTCCATAGTGAACAAGTTCCCATTTAGATCTCAGTCCAACGCACGACGGGCGATGCATTCTGTACAAAATTAAACCTCAGTTTGACTCTGATCAGCTCGGGCAGCACAGGGCAGCTGGGGCCCACAAACAATGCCCCCACCTCTCTCTCTCTTTGCTTTCTTGCCATTCAGACATTTTCTGACTTGTTGCAAAAATGATTGTGGCTATTCCGCGTCATTCTCTGTTATTGTGTGCCATCAGTCACGGTTGTTGTTGTGCAACATGATGTTTGCGGGCCCTCAAAGACATCCAGAACAATCACAAGTCGGGTAGAATCAAGCAAGCCCCGACAGCCCTGACAGCCCCGCCCCCCCCGGACTGAGATTTGGTTCCATGTAAACACTTACAGGATGGTTAATCGAGCAGACTGGTATCATTTTAGATGCACATGGACAGATCTTATTAAGGCGCTAATGTTCTACACTGTCAGCTGTAGATTCTTTTAATAGTATTCATTTAATATAAAGAACCTTGATATTACAAGGGGAAGGTTCGAGGCACGTTAGAGTCAAATGTTTAAGGGAAAATTCTTGGATTGATTTAGTCCATACAACAGAAATCTCACAAGTAGATTGAAATGAATAATTCAATAATTGGTGTTCAATATTAAGGCAAGCAAGAATGAGCAATCAATAGGGCGTAAACAAGAATCTGATTCTGTCAGTTGAGTCACATGATCAAAGAAAAACAAGTTCAGAAAGTCGGACTTAACCCCATAAAGTTGGATTTTCTAAACAGTACTTAAATGCTAAAGTTGGCCCAACACTATCATGAGCATGTGAAGTGTTCAGTCGCGGTTAAAGATGTTGAGTGGGTTATAATATCCAAATAATCATGACCTGATTCTGTTTCCACACAGACTTGCCATCATAACAAAGGTACCACTTCATTGTCAGTGAGGCTGGGTGAAGCTTAGCCTTTCCCAGCACAGGATTAGAATTTAAGTCTTCTGTGTGCCGTTTTCATTTCCCATGTGATTCATTACCTAACCTCTGTGGGAGGTGCAGTAAAAGTCCTCTACAGATGATTAAGAATATCTTCTAATCAGCTGTATTGACAACTGATTGGTGGAGTGACTCCTTTACTTGAGTCAGACTCAACTGTGCTCCTTCTGACAGCGACGCTAATGCTTCAAATAGCTCACATAGGACTCACCACACCTAAAGGACAATCCCAGCTGTGCCGCAATCTGCCAGATTTGTTCCACTGCTCACTAATCTCCTGAAGACAGTGATTCCACTCCCTGTGACAGAAAGTTTATCTGTCCTGTCCAGAGTCCTCAGCCCTCTGCTATGTGATACGCCGCTCACTATCAGGCTGCATTGCTTAAGACCCCCTCTTACTTTGAAGGAAAGGTCCATTGTCACAAAAGGTCACCTTCAATTGTGTCCTACATTGAAAAATTGCTGCAGCCGTGATAAACTTAAAAAAGTAATAATAAAAAAACACTTCTGCCACAAGCATCTTTGTGACCTTTGCTTAGACGCTTGTTGGTGCGTGTCTGTCTGGAGGGGATGTATAGCGGACATCATGGACTGGATGACTTATGTCAGCACTTTACACACAGCTAACAGATGAGACACAGCTTCATAAACCCTGTGAACATTGCACATTACATAAGGGTGTAAAAGAACAGCAGTTCCCAGTGGAAACACATGTCCAAGGCTTAGTTAAACATTTAACAGTAATGCACTTTTATTGCTCAGACATGTAATAAGTCCCGACTAACATCAGCCTGACTACAATATGTTTCCAGTTAGTAAGAAACAGAGACGTGGGTGGGTAGCTTTGGTAAAACCTTTGTGCCCATAAAGATTTGATCGATACCAAAAAAAAGACAATTAGAGGGTGTCGGTTTGGCTTCTAATCTGATTACAATCTTTGGCTTCAGCATTTATTCCAAGGACCTCTTACAGCCTGGTGACATTTTACAGTGAAGCAGACAGGAATGTTTCAGAACAGCCTGAAAACCTCCCCCAAGACGCAGACAAATAGATGTTAAATCTGAGGCAGCAGATCAGAAACCATCGAGACAAGTCACGGTTCTGCATCACCTCATGGCATGAAGTTTGAGATGTAAGGAAATAAATAAACTGACGAAATGTGTCCAACAATAAGGTGTTCATGACAGATGAACTTTGATGCAATACTAGTAAAAATTAAAGAATATTAAACCCGTTTCATTAGACACGGTGTCCAAGGCACCCAAACGGACATTTCCTGTTTGTTTTTTTGTATTTATAAAAGCCTCCAGAAAACCCCAGCACGCCGTCTTGAAAGAACAAAAATACATTGTCATACTTTGGTCCTGAAAATGTCGAAGATTTATTTCAATTTTCACCATTTTTGACAGGGTCCCTGTGTTTGTAAGAGATACGATCACAACTTTTTGTGTCTTTAAAAAATAACGCACGGAAGATAAACATTTTCCAACTTGACAATGTGAATGGACCACCAGTGCTCTCCCACTCACTTTGGAGTATGAGGGAAAACCATTGACGATTTACACCTAACGGACGAGTTCAGGGGAGGAAATGTAGGACGATTCCAAGGACCCATGACTGACGGGCTCTAAAAAATTATATTAGAAAAGTAGCATCCAGCCTCAGTATTGCTTAACAATGGAATCATTGTGATCTCTAGAGTCATATGATATCAATGTTGTCGAGCTAGCATGAAAGCTGAGCCTGCTCCGCTGCTACTGCCTTAAAAACGGTGTCTTTAATGCCAAGTGAGACACACCATCCGGTGTTCAAAGAAGACAAGTGAACCAAGAACGAACTGAGAAGAACTGCTGTCCACTCATTTTAAAGTCATGGTGAAAATCTGTGCCTGACTCTCATTCTCATTATTTATATGTTAATCAGTAATAACAGTAGGATTTTTGACTCAACCAATAAAATCACTTTTACACAGTTAAATATTTCCTTTAGAACATTAATTAAGTTAAACAGTATAACAATGCTGCTTAAAATGGTTAAAAATGTCTGAAAGAGCATTTATTTTAAACTCATGTTAGTTTGTATTTCATCAACTTTAAACTGGAAACTCGGCTATAGAAACGTGCTACATGAAAAGAGTGTTGAGAGAGCGTCCAGGTGATGATGTGTCGAATGTCTGGAGAAATAACTTCACTGTCAGGGTGTAACACTTGGGATCAAGGCGTGGCTTGAGGGACATTTTGCAGGAGTTGGTTGGGCCCGATGTTTTGTCTGATAGGGCCCGGAGGACCTGACAGGACCCTCATCAAGATATATCACTGAGAGTCATTACTGCTGAAATGAACATAAGTCTGGTTTCCACCAAGCGGTCCGGGTCAGTTCGGTACCCTTTTATTACCACACCGTTTACTAAGGTCTGAAAATGCAAGCAAGACCAAAGTTTACCATACCAAACTGTACTGAACCAAACCGGACTGCTTGGTGGAAACGGGCTATAAGAAGTGACACAGTGAAAAGTGTTGCTGAAATCAAAAGTTCAGCAGCAAAAAAAAAATCTGCTCTTAATGGAACTAAAACTAAGCAACGAGTCTGATTATTGATTTGATGCCTTGTGTCATCTGAGTGAAACTCAACAGTTCATGCCTCTGTTCCACAGTCAAAAGCATGTCGGGGCAAAGGTCCTACAAAGATAACTCATTCCTTGATACAGCTGCAGTTTCACTTTAAATACTGCCACATTGAATTAAACACACTGATGGAAATACGATGTGACACATGTTTCATATTGACTACTAAGTTCTACATAGAGAGGGGGGAAGTGAGTCGAAGTGCTCAGTGTTTGGTTGGATTAATGATTAGTGACCTGAGCTCACTGAGCTAACAAAGGCTGTTCACTCTGCAGCCTTATGGCTCCTTTGGTTCATTTGATTCTTTACTAAAATTCTGTTCAGAGGAAGAAAACAAATGAACAGATTGAGCAGGATGAAAAATACTGCGAGTCAAATTTAGTTCTTAAATCTGGTGCAAAGAGGGCGCTGGTCACACAGTGGTTAATGCATACACCTCATGTTTAGATGTAAATAATACAGTTTTTACACGTCTGCATTTGTTGCATTACAAAAAAATGGCAATAAAAGTTTCTTGTTGCAACCATTTTTGCATGCAAAGTCTTTGTTTGTGGTAAGATCAGAGTTAAAGTCTTGGTTGTGGTATCATAGAAATGTACGTTTCAGTCACGACCGAGGGAGGAATTCTTTTGTCTGACGGCTCAGTTGACATCATTAAATGCTCAAGGAGTCCCATCTGGAAGAGGTTTACTTACACACGTCGTACCTCCACATGTTTCTCTTACCTGTGGTGCGCTTCTCTTCTATATTTTTTCATAGTCAGGCCGTCCATGTTGGCAGGCAAATCTGCATAGTTCTGCAGTCTGTCACTCCATGAAGTCGTCATGTTTAAAACCGCTTTAAAATCTGAGGAGAAGAAGAAGTGAAAAAAAAAGCACATAATGAGGTCGAGCTTGAAAATGTAGAATTAAAGAAGTCAATGCTCTGCTTACAAAACACTCAGACCTCAAATCGGTCTTGGTCTCAAGATCGGCCCCGAGAGCACTTTTGAAAGGTCTCAACTCGGAATTGAAAGCATGATTCCTCAGTGTTGTCTCGGTCTCAGACTGGGTGGACACCGGATTTGAAATCAAGACCGGTTAAGACCACCACCGGAGCGCAATATTTCCATAATCACTGTAAGGCAGTATGTGATGTAATTCAACAAACCAATGACTTGTGAAATAAAGGGTGACAGCTAAGGTTACGTGCAGCTTTTGTTGTAATGAGCGTCGAGCCCTTCTTCTCTCAGGACTGAAGAAAAATGCCCCTTTCTAAAACTTCTAATAACTTAAATTCATGAGTAATCTTGATGTTTATCCCCCCTTACAGTTGCAACCTTCCCAGTGTTTCAGTCTAAACGACACGCCCGCTGCAGATACTGGAAGATGACTTTTCAGTGATATTCATGGTCTTGCCTGAATCCCTGAATGTCTCGGTCTTGTCTTTGTCTCGTAGCACTCTGGTCTCGGTTAATGTGGTCTTGGCTACAACACTAGTGTGAAGGATAGATGTAATTGTCTTTAACCTAAGACCTAAGGCTTTACTACCAGCAGGACCAGCCTTGTATGTGTTCAAACTGCTTTTTGCATGCTTGTGCAGAGATGTTAAGGAGATGCGAACTCTTTAATAACTACAGTTGAAACTTTATCGATGAGGGCTTACCTGCCGTGCTAACAGATAAAGGACGATGGGTGAGGTTAAAGGGATACTTCACCCATTTGCATGAAGCTTTGTATCATTAGAAACATGGTAGTAGTGTGGTCATGTATCCAACCCTCATTTTGCCCCGAGACGAGAAAAATGTGTTTTTCTTTGCTTGAAAGTTTTCTTCTTGTGATGCAATATGACGCTTTTTGCATCACATGAAGAAAACTTCATGTAAATGGGTGAAGTATCCCTTTAAGGCAGGGCAGGACAAACATATAAAACAGGTCAGATCGGTGGCGTCGCTGTATTCAATTATGAAAACAAAAAAAATTGTTGAGAGCCGACCTAGTTTGCCTAATGGAGCTTGTTATGTTTTAACAGCTCAGCAAAAAGTCCTCCAATCATCATGACAAAGTCGAAGTTGGACAACAACGCCCAAAAAAAGGCAAGACACAGAACAACAATCTAATAACATCCATGAAACTTTTTACATGGGCTGTCATAGTAGGCTGTTCTACACCTAATTTTTGGTAGACAAACACACGGACAAGCTCAGACAGGAGAAGAAAATGCCTAATGAGTCTCAGCCTTTAAGCTGAGCTTTAAGTTTGCCCTTTTCTGTGGAATGGACAGGTCTGTTTTGGTTTTTTTTCCTCCTGCTGACACTGGAGAGGCTGGACTGCAGGAAGGAAACACAGGAGGTCAGCTTTCTCCTTGTTCTTCTGCCACCGCATGCAAATGAGACTGAAACGAGGGGAAGACGAGAACTGTCATCAGGGCCACTAACACTGCAGCAGACTATCAAAACAAAGGCAGCAATGTTGACTGAACAGCTTGACGGGAGATGATGACACAAAAGCTTCGACGTGTTTGTTTTTCACATCGTCCACTGTCCAATCAAAAGGTGAACGCTGCTGTTTGTGGTGATTGGCTCCGAATAAAAACCTGTTTTCAGCTCTAATCTGGAGCATGTTCTCAGCCTTTATTTGTGACACCATCCTGCATAATGTAACGGGTCCAGCGGGGTCTGAGGGGAGCTCTTGTTTGAGCAAAGCAGCAAGTAAACATACAAAACTGCCCTGCACCCAGCAAGAGAAACAAGGCTTAACACAACTTGTTACAGGCTTTGTTTCTTCAGTCCTGAGAGAAGAAGGGCTCGACGCTCATTACAACAAAAGCTGCACGTAACCTTAGCTGTCACCCTTTATTTCACAAGTCATTGGTTTGTTGAATTACATCACATACTGCCTTACTTTTCCTCGGAGCCAAATATGTAAACAGAGATTACCTCAAGCTAATGATGAAGTGTATTTACAGGCTGACAACAAGAAGCGTCGTTTGAAGGATTCACGTTGAATTCAACATCTTGGTGTTCAGCTAGCTGCACTAACACAGCCTCCTTTTATCTGACACAAGTAAGAGGGGAACAGAAGAAGAAGTGCTCTGGGCGAGGCTAACGCCTTAGCTGGCTTTGATACGAAAACAAAAGCCTCCAAAGTACGAAGGCAGATTTCTCTGCTCGTATCTCTGACAGTCATTACTGTACTCACCTCTCTGTTCCTGAATCAAACTACTGCACTGTCAGTGAGTCTGAGCATGCGCCCTTGAGCCGTGTGAGAGTCAGAGAAGTCGATAGTGTGATTTCCTACAGAAAGCAGCAGTCAACGCTGTGGTGTCTTCGCCGTACACAGCCGAGCATCAGATGAGTGTTCCTGCTCCGCTCGCTCTTTCGCTATCTCTCCCTTTCTGCTGCCAGCTGTTGTTATGAGACGATGGGGGCGGAGCTTAATCCTGTCTATCAAGAGGAGGCGGGACTAACCGTCGTCGTGGCACAGACACGTGACGCCACATCCCCGCATCAGAGCGAAACCTGAGATAATCCGCATCTAATTATTTTAGAGCAAAGATTCATTTGCCCTCTGTGAACCTTAGTGCTGCGCAGACCCTCGCAGTGATCTACTCATGTTGAAATACAATTAATGTGCTGAAACCAATCTAAGAAAATTTACCAAAAGCACTGAATGAATCATTTCAAATACCGATTAACTTGCAAAGTCTGTTATTTATGTATAATTCCAGTGTTTTTTAATCACTGAAACTGTGGGTAAAAACGAATGAATATAGTTTCCATTGTATGGCCTTTTTTGCAAATATAAGAGAGTAGGAATCTTGCGTTATTTATGTACAATTCCAGTGTATTTTTAATCACTTAAAACTGTATAGTATTTTTTTGTTTGTTTGTTTTTCCTCATCTAAAACTGATATTGCATTGTTATAACAAGGAAATTGTAATTATCTGCCAGATATTAAAAGTTCAAGGTATTCTGAAAGAGATCGGCAAAAGCTCATAGTTAAAGGATAAGAAAAAAGGTTTGGGTGGACATTTTGAGGCTTAGCTGTAAAAGGGTAAAAAAGAAGACAGGTGTAAATAGAAAAATGAAAGGTTCCCAAACAATATAAGTTTGCAAACTAAATGTGTATATTGGGCCCAGATAGGCAACGTCACTATCTTTTACTGTTATATAATACTGTTATGTTCTTTGTTTTTTGCACCTATAGACTTTACATAGATACATTCTCTGTATATAAAAAGACATGGCATTAAATCTGATTCTGATTCTGCCCCTGTGACTTCTTTGCATTAGATTTTTACCAGTCTTTGCTTTTTCTGAAAATCTTTGAGCATCAGTTGAACTCACAATGACTCGTTGCTGGTGACAAGGTCAAAGATACTATCTCTAATGTGATTAAGCTGCAAGCCATTGTTTTTATGACACAGAAACCATGTTATCTGTGCATTAGCGACGATTGAAGGACTCAAAGGAAAGTAGTATAAAACTGAAAGACTTCAAATTGAATCTGCACTTTGTAAAAAACCTTAAAGTAATTGAGTAAAAGAAATTGAAAAATGTTCCTACTGTACACATCTGTCTGTTAAACAGAAAAGAAACGAAAATTAATGAAAGCCAACACAGGATTAAGAGTTGTGTTTGATAACAACTTTACATCCAATACAAAGTGATTTTTCATTTTCTCTCTCATTGTTCCAACATTAGGAGGATTATGAGAATTTAAAGAGCGGAACAGATTAAAACAGAAAATGTATGCGTTCTTATACAACAGGGCACAAAATGACCTAGGCTGGATTTTTTTTGTAACTTCTGAGGATTTTCACTTTAAACTCAATCCTGAAATAAACTGACATAATCCTTTTTTATCTCCAGAGGGGAAATTCATGTCACATAATAAAGTCAATATCCTGAGAATTAAGATCAATCTCAAAGGAACTTCTTTAGCAGTAAGTACAGAAAATAAAATGGTCATTGTTTGATGAAAATATGTTTTCCTTAAATTTGAATCAAAGTAAGTTTATGATTGTTGCCAATCAAAAAAAGAAGGACAACACTTTTCTGACTATGGTATTCAAATTGAATTCTGTTTTTTCCGTGTGATCATGGATGATAAATGACATTTGAAAGGTGTTACGTTGAAACAAAAGTTTTTTAGAATATCTTTGTGTTTAACAAAGCAAAGTTTTTGTTGGAAGATAAGGTACAGATGATTGTGTATTGTTCACGTGCGTTGCCTTATCTTAGTTACTGTGTTGGAGTGAGGGGTCACGTTATATCATTAAACCATCATTTATCTGAGAGAAAAGAGCAGTATGAGTCATTTGTAAAGTGGACAAGAGAGCGCATGCTGTTTTTTAGGTCAGGATTAGTGAAACTGAAAGATTGAGTTGAATTACACATACAGACACCGGTAATTATGTTCAGAGATAAAGTATTACAAGAAAATCAACAAAAGATTTGTTTTTAGTGTAGAAGTTGAAGACCTGTAGGACGAAATTTTATTTTAAGCAATGGCTATACTGACATATTTTTAAAGCAGCTTTGTATATCTGTTGTTGGTCTCAAACTGTGGAATTCTTTCAAGAATTATTTGAAGAGCAGCGCCTGTAGCCTAATGGTTAATGCACACAACCCATGTTCAGAGCCCATAGTCCTCAAAGCGGCCAAAGTTCAAATCCAACCAATGGCTGCTTTCCAGCATTTCTTTCTCCACTCTCTCTCGACAATTTCTGAATCTATCCACTGTCCTGTCTCTAAAATAAAGGCATGAAAATCACAAAAAATAAACCTAAAAAAAAAAAAATGAACATTTTCAGGAGAGAGCTATTAGACTTTATGAAATTTGAAGCTATGTTGGGTTTTGTGTTCTTACCTCTTTATTTATATGAAGTGAAGTCAATTGGTTGCCAAGTGGTTGTAATTAGACAGACCATCTAGAGTACCATTTCCAGTGGTACATTTTTCCCCCCAGATCATTAAGGTCCATCGTTGTACCCCAGAGGTAAAATGTCCCCACAAACTGTAATATTTATCCTTTTTAAGGGGTACAAGAGTTATACCTTTGAGGGTACTGCAGTGATGAGCTGTTGTACCCCTAAAGGTATAAATGTAGCACTTTATTTCTGACAGTGTTTCATGCCGATATGGATGCGGTTTAATATTCAAACAGGAGAAACAAACCATGCCACCTCTACATTATTTACTACCATCCTGCTGACATGAGCACCGTCTACCTTTAGCAATGGAATTATTTGGAATATTGAAAAATTAAAAATTGACTATAAATCAGAAACAAAGGACAAAATAGCAAGTACTTAAATAAAATAAAATGAGAAGCAATTACCAACATATAAAACAGAATTAAAAAAATGTCAAATAGAGAATAATAAAAAGCACAAAAATGTGAAAAGCATCCTTCCCACACTAAAGAAAGAAACTAGTGACGTACACGACACACCGGAGACAGTACAGCAGAACAAGCACTTTTTGTGTTTTCCCTTTTTTCTGTTTGTGAAATATATTTGCTGTCGGTGAAATAGATTTTACAGTGGGTGAAATATTTAGAGACTTTACCTTCAGGGCCACAATAAAAAATAACAATATATCCACACAATACAAATAATTTTATTGCTCACTACCAAAGTTTTTCTATTGTTACAGCGTGCCACCAAAACTTTAGGATAATATAACAAGTTGTTGCAATGGATAACCATATGATGACAGCTTTTGTATAGCAGACAAGACAATACGATGAATTATAATCAGCTTTGGTACTGTATCAATGACGGGATGTTTGTATGCTCACAAACCATGACTGCTCTTTGTGTGTGTGTGTGCGTTCGTGCATGCATGCGTGCGTGCACAAGACTGAATGCCACTTTGTTTGATAACATGCAACACCTCCCTTACACTTTCCTCTTATCACCCGTATCCTTAAATAAAGACTGAGACAAGCATGCCAATCACTCCACTAATATATACATACGTGCACACACACACGCACACACACACACACACACACAAGCCTATAGCCTAATAGTAATGCATAGTCAATAATTGGGGATGATGGATAGAAGAGACCGAAAAGAAATCTGTTTTAAATGATGGAAAGGATGATGCAGTTATAACAACTTAGGAGGTCCTTTAATTCCAAAACATTTTTAGTTGTGTTTTTCACTCATGGCTGTATATTATGTCCCAAATGGCTTCAATGGTGTTTGTTATTCATTTACTTGTGTCCTATAATTTTACTGTTGATAATGTTTGTTGTTTGTATGAATTGGCCAGGTGGCAAATGAGTTTCCCTGCAGGGGTTAATAACATATTCTGTCTAAACTAATAAATAAAGGAAATGGAGAGTTAAAAACTATTGTTATTGAACACATTTGAAATTTGAGTGATGAAGCAAGATGGTTGGGGGGGAAACATCTGAAACTATGAAGGCACTGACAAAGAAGAATACTATTGAGAAAGAGATGAGGGTTGTACTATAGGAGAGGCAGTTGGGCATTACTGACTAACACAAAGTCAGGAATAAATGTTAATGAGTGGGTCGGCAGTTAACGACCAGTTCAATAAAATCAATTACCAAGGATATGGATATTAGCAGCTTTTGCAGCTTTTTCCTAAACCAACTACAATGCAACATTATTATAGTAAACATTAAGTTATTTTGTTAGTTGGTGAAATTGGTGTATTGATCATAACTTTCAACCATATCATAGTCAAAGATATAGAAGATGCAAGTTGAGCTTTGATATCCTATATCATGCATTCATGTGTGCAACAACTACATCCATGCACATGGAAGGTGACGGGTCCTGTTTACTTCACCTTCCCACTCCACTATTGTCACAACGACTCCTTCTCAAAAGTCTAATTGCTAATGCTGTCTGCAGCTGTTGATGCTATTTACTGGCATTTGCCTGATAAAATCTGCATGTGCAGCCCTGCAGTCAATATTAGGGCCATCCAATGTCTTGCCCATTTAAACTCGCCAGTCCTTTAACTAGACATGAGGAATGGCAGTGCAGAAAGAAGATGTCATATGCAGAGGGAGGTTATGCTACCCTGAGCGAGCTGCGTGTTTGTTCAGACATTGTTTGAAGCACACCCAGAACACCCAGCAGTAATATACAAAATGACAGAAAGAAAGACAGGCAAGGGACACACAAGAATGTCCAAAAAGAGAGCCCTGGAACAGTCCTGGATAGAAAACAAACAACGAAGCAAAAAACACACATATGGGTGGGAGTCAGTCAAAATCCTCAGTCAGTATGCCAAATAGAATGGAGTATACACAGAATATTAAGATAACATAGAAGCATAGACGATCAATAGATACAGTTAACTCTTAAGGTTTCCACACCTTAATGAAATAACCATGACAGTTCTGTTTGCTAAAATGAATCTGCTCCATCTTAGCAATGAGAAGCATTTCATCGAGCCACCTTTTGAAACATGGGGGTGTTGAAGACTTCTAGTTAAGCAAAATCAATTTCTTAGCTGCAACCATGCCTGCATTAAGAGTCTGTTATTGGTGGGAGGGAAGGGGCCTCGCCAAGTCAGAGTTGCCAAATATTGCCAAGTTGAAGTCTGGCTGAATGTTTGTTTCATATTGTCTGGAAACCAATTAAATATGTCACTCCAAAAATGTGTCAGGACTGGGCAACGCCAGAACAAGAGTGATAATGAACCTTCTGCAGTACCACATCTATCACACAAGGGGGAGACTGATTCAATGTTTAGTTTTAGAATAATGCAATCTATGGATAACTTTGAATTGAATAAACCTATATCTGGAGTTCATAGAACAACTCTTTTTTTTTCTTGAAAAGCCCTCCTCCCACAGATCATCTGACACTGGAGCACCTAGTTCTTTAGCCCAGGCCTCTTTAATGTGACCAGTACTCGCTGGTGTCATAAAAAAAGTGTGTTACAAGATGTTTAGTTTGGATGTAAAACAAGTAAATCATGAAAAATCTGACTCTTTTGGTTGTAAAGTGTTTGTTCTTTTTACGTTTTGTTTATTTATCCCCCTCTGCTTGCTCTAATATGTAACTGTTATGAATCTGTTCACTAATTGCTTTTTGTTTCTCCCTATGGGTGTGTGTGGTTGGGGAAATGATTGGGAGAAGGACAATGAGGAGGCTGAAATCAGCTGCTGGATCTCTCACTGCTGGCTCGCTCATGAGAGTCACATCTAAATGTTGTATTGATGTGTGTAAAGAATTCTGGTTACCAGTAGGCTAGAGGGTGAGTGCCCTGTCCGACAGTCCTTTGTGGGCTGGTCTGGGTGACTTAAACTTATTTTTGTTTTGTTTGGTGTCTCTGACCAGCAGACTTTTGTGGTCTTTTGTGTAAATAAATTGTTTTATGAATTGGAAACATCATGACTTGTAGTTTTTATGTTAAACTCTTAATTTGAGAGGTCGTAACAGTTCCCTCTAAAGAGTTTTGTGTGGAGATTTTGTAAGAACTGATCTCTCAGGGGTCAAGGGGCCATCCTGTTATTTTGCAAAGACTAAAATAGCCCCCTGAAAAATGTGTAATACAAACATTTTATGCAAAAAAATGTACTCCTTTAATCTTGCCTGGGACGAAACACAGACCTGATAACACAGGCTGTAGCGAGAATTAGCATGTATATACCATATTAGCCTAGCCTAGCCTGCTTGACAATACACACAGCTAATCCATAATCTCATAAATGGCTCGGTTTCTCATGCTTCACTCTGTTTGTTCTAACTATTATTGTCTTCATCATATAGCTCTAAAGAGTTGTCTCACACTCAAAACATGACTAGCTTTATATTCAGCAACTGGAGTTGTTTATATCCGCGGCCACCATTTTAGACATAAACAATCAATCAATCAATCAAAGTTTATTTCTTGAGCACATCTAAAACAACGAGTGCTGTACAGGCAGAAGTCACACTATAAAAACAACAATAAAAACAACTAAAATACAATAAATAGGAAAATGAAATAAAAAGATGTCAAAATGTCAAGCTCAGTTTGTGTTAAAAGCAAGAGCAAAGAGGTGGGTTTTAAGCAGTGATTTGAAGTTTTCAATGGTTGGAGCAGTTCTTATGTTAACAGGTAGGGCGTTCCAAAGAGAGGGAGCAGCCACAGCAAAGGCTCTGTCACCTCGGGTTTTCTGCCGGCACCTCGGAACATCTAGCAGCATCTGATTAGATGATCGCATCGCTCTGACAGGAGCATGGACAGTCAATAGTTCAGACACATATTGAGACGCCAGCGCATTTAGAGATTTAAAAACAAGCAATAAAATCTTAAACTGGATCCTAAAACAAACACGCGGCAACACACGCTCACGGTCAACCAGGGTCACATTCCAAGTCCTTCAGTGTCACGATTATAAACTAAAGCTGAAACTAATGCCTTTGCCAATTCATTGATGCAAATGTTAAAGAGGGTTGCCAATTTTGACAGCACACTTGTTTGTGTGCCTGGACTTTATGATGTCAGAAGTTTTCCCCTTTAATTCCACTTTCTAACAGTATGTACAGCATGCCAAATTGAGTCGAATACTTTTTTAAAGTCGACAAAGCAGGAGAATAATTTGCTTTTCTTTTTGTTTATTTGGTTGTTGAGGCTGCTGAAGGTGAAGACGTGGTCTGTTGGATGATAATTTGGTAAAAAACTAATTTGTGATCCGACGTTATTTTCGTTGAGGAAATGAAGGAGTCTGTGGTTCATGATCATACAGAGGATTTTTCCCAGATTGCTTTCGACACAGATCCTGTGGTAATTATTGTGCTCAAATTTGGCTCCACTTTTGTGGACTGGCGTTATCAGTCCTTGGGGTCAAAGATTTTTAGAAAAGCCAATTGAAATTTGAGGTCTAGTGACTTTATTTGATCCTGAAGTTCTTTAAAGCTAATTAGGGAATCTAAGGGGTTCTGATAATCTTTAATAGTGGGCTCTAGACTTTGTGTCATGTTTTGGTTTCTGTGTGTCTTCCCACGTGTGTTTGTTTTGTTTTTCCCTGTCTGTCACTCCCTCTGTGTTCTCCCTTCACCCCCTAATTACTCATTGCTTTCAGGTTTGTTCACAGGTGTGGTCACTTCAATCATCTCATTATTTAAGCCGGCTCCTTCCACACTGCCGGCGGCAGATTATTGTTCTTCCCTCAGTGGTTCATACTCGCCGTGCAGTATTTAGTGCTCGTGTTTTTGACCCTTCGTGTTTTTTCTCCCTCTCGCTAGTTCCCAGTCCTGCCCGTCCTGTACCTCGTGTTCCTCGTCGTCTTGTTCGTCTTCATCTGGCTTCCACACGCGTGCTTTTGGATCACCTTCGAGTCACATTATATTCTTGTAACACATTTAGAGTCACCGTATATTCCTTGTTCACATTTAGAGTCACCTTATATTTCTTGTACACATATTTAGAGAACTCTAGAGTGGAACTACAAAGGAACTCTAGAGTGTTACTAGAGTTCCTTTGTACATTTTTCAGCCATTTGTTTTTTTTTTAAATGTAATTTGCACACTATTTTGGCTGTGTCGTTCCAATATAGCTCCCATTTGCCTGAGTATGCTCACTTGTAAAACACTTTAGAATTGTAATATCCATTTCATAAATTGGCCTAAAATGGCTGGGCTACAGAATTCCATCCTTTCTTGTTCCTACGGTTGATTTTTGTCGCATTGACAACCATTCAAAACAGTATTTTTAATCCCACATTTATCCCCACATAAAATAATGCATTCTTTCAGTTGAGATAGGATTTTTTAAGTAGGGCTTCTGAACTTGTAATGTTTATATTTGTCCACCAGATGGCGCCAAATTTTAAAAATAAAAGCACCCAGGAAAGATTCTGCTTTTTAGCGCCTTTTATAATGGTATATTTCCTCTTAGATTGTGTAAAGCTGGATGTGTGTGTGTGTGTGTGTGTGTGTGTGTGTGTGTGTGTGTGTGTGTGTGTGTGTGTGTGTGTGTGTGTGTGTGTGTGTGTGTGTGTGTGTGTGTGTGTGTGTGTGTGTGTGTGTGTGTGTGTGTGTGTGTGTGGAGATGGAAAGACATTTCAGTGACCTCCAGGGTCAGCTCATTGACACAGGGTGACTAGATCTGTGTGTGTGTCACATCAAAAGAGAAAAATCAAAGCCCAAAAAATATTTTCATATATTCTGCATTACAACCATGTATGTGTATTGCATTAGTGGTATTACAGGGACTTCAAGGATCAGCTCATTTACTAAAAGTGAATGATACTGGATCTAAACTAAGCCACATGAAAGAAAAGTGTTTGGGTGTGTGTGGGCCACATCTAAGATAAATCAAAAATCAAAGCCCAAAACTTTGTTTTGGTTTCTGATCACTTGTTTATGCAGGTGCATTTCAGCTATGGTTATAAGTATGACCAGTAGTGCGTCAGCAGTCATTTGGCAAGAATGGCAAGACATTTCACCACGCAGGAGGTGCTTGATCAAATTATGCAGTCTGACTCTGAGGATGAATCCTCATCTTCCTCTGAGTCTGACAGAGTCAGAAGTTGAAGCGGAAGATTTGGACTCCAGCTCATCTGAAGTCTCATCTGAAGATGAGAGCGAGGAGGAAGCAGAGACAGGATTTACATGCAAAAATGGAAAGATCTGGTCTCCCACCAACGATGAGAGTCTCCGCTTCATCCCAGCAGCCAGAGGGTTGACCCCGGGACTGACGCACTTCGCTGCTGCCAGAAGCAAGGACCCAGTTTCCAGTTTTTTTCTCCTGCTCACAAAGGAAATATTTGAGCACATTGAAGCCATGACAAATCTGCATGGGAGACGATCCATTCCGGAGTGGAGAGATGTGAACACGCTGGAAATGCAGGCCTATGTGGGGCTGCTTGTTTTGGCTGGAGTTTATAAATCAAGAAATGAGTCCACCCTCAGCCTCTGGAGTGAAAAGTCAGGTAGGAGTATTTTCCCAGCAACCATGTCCCTCAAGCGCTTTCATCAGATCAGCCGAGCACTGCCCTTTGATGACAAGCTCTCCAGACCCCGCCGCAGGGATGACAAGCTGGAAGCTTTTAGGAAAGTCTGGGAGATGTGGACCTATCGGCTCCCAATGCTGTTCAACCCGGATATCAACATTTGTGTTGACGAACAGCTGGTCCCTTTCAAAGGACGATGGTCTTTTAGGCAATATATGCCTAAAAAAACAGCAAAGTATGGGCTGAAGATTTGGGCCTGTTGTGATGTCAAGACCTCCTACGCCTGGAGACTACAGGTTTACACAGGCAAAGAAGTTGGCAGACCTGCAGAGGTGAACCAGGGGATGAGAGTGGTCCTGGAGATGACCGAGGCGCTCCAGGGCCATGTCGTGACATGCGACAACTTTTTTACATCGTTCCCACTGCCGGAGGAGCTGCTGAAAAGGAAAATAGCCCTGGTGGGAATAATTCGACAAAACAAACCTGAACTCCCCCTCGCTTTGCTTCAGAGAAGAGGAAGAGAGGTCCTCTCCTCAAAGTTTGCTTTCACGCAGAACTGCACATTGGTGTCCTACGCTGCAAGACGAGGGAAAAATGTGCTCCTCCTTAGCACAAAACACCGGGCTCCTGATGTCAGCAATGACAACAAGAGAAAGCCAGAAATCATCATGGACAACAACCGATGCAAGGGAGGAGTGGACAACCTTGATAAGGTAGGGTTTTTTTCAAATAAGCATTTTCATGTAAAATAAATAATAGCTGAGAAAGAATATTAGGATGATTTATTCATACTTTTTTTTTTTGTTTTGTTTTGTTAGGTTGTTTCCACATACTCGTGCCGGAGGAGGACCAATAGGTGGCCACTGGCTCTCTTTCACAACGTCCTGGATGTGTCACTCTACAATGCCTTTGTCGTTTGGATAGCCATGGATCCTTCGTGGAATCAAAGCAAAGCTTATCGGAGGAGGCTGTTCAATGAAGAGGTTGGAGAGATGCTTGTGACACCTCACATTCAAAACCGAGCTCGCCTTCCCCTCTCATCAGCAGCTGCAGAGATGGTCAGGAGTCTTCAGGATGCTGCTGCTGGCCCATCGCACGTCCAACCAAGTAAGAGCAGGAAGCAATGTGAATTTTGCACAGGGACAGAAAGAAAAATGTGCAGCCCTTGCTGCAAATGTGGCAAATTCTGCTGCAAAGAACACAGCCTGTGCATTTGCAGCCTCTGTTGTACCTAAGATGGTCTCTCTCCCGCTCATCCTCTCTTTCTCTCTATCTCAGCCTCTCCCTATCCCTACTGCATTTGTAAATGTTCTATGTATTTCAATGTTATTTTTTCAATGTTCATGTTCTAAAATAAATGTTTTTCTTGTTGAAATTAATCTTGTATTTTGAATGTATTTTTAGTACACAACAAGGCAATATGAATTTAGTAGGGAAAAAACTTTTTACTTCAACATTTAAGGTTTTACAGATGTTTTAGGAAGGTGGCCATTTATCAGCCATTAGGGACAATTAAGTCAGTTTTTTAAAGGAACTCTTTTGTACACATTATTGTCACATTAGATTTATGCTACACATTAGTGTCACTCATCTTTCATGTAGTACATTTATTCACCGTGTCACTCGTTGTTCAATAAATTATTGTTCGTTTATTCTGTCTCTGAGTCGTGCGTTTGGTTCCACTTATATTCTGAATCCTAACACAATAATCTGGCCAACATGGAACCAGCCGATCCAGAGATAGAAGCTAGTTTGTTGCGTAATGCTATCTCGTCTCAGGGAATTATGCTTGGCCATCATGATCAGACTCTCCGTGGGTTATTGGAATCACTACACGTGATTTCCGCCAGTCTGAATCGCGTAGAAAATCAGCTGTTAATTTCTCAGACAGCTCCTGTCACTCACATTAACCCTGTCGTTTCTGCCACCAGTTCTGCCCAGCCTCGTGAGCCTTTTGTTCCAGCGCCTGAAAGATTTTGTGGTAAACTTGGAGACTGTAAGTCATTTTTGTTTCAATGTACTCTTGTGTTCAAAACGCAACCACTTACGTATGCAGCGGACAGATCCAAGATCGTGTATGTCCTGGGATTACTTTCGGGCAGAGCGAGGACTTGGGGTACAGCGTTTTGGAACAACCCGCTTAATGATAGTGTGCAATTTAAGGATTTTTCTGATATTATGACGTCCGTGTTTGATCAATCTGTGTCAAATAAAGATTCGGGGAATCAGTTACTTAGTTTACGGCAGGGTGCCCTCAGTGTGGCTGAATACTCAATCGAGTTTCAGACACTAGCCATGGAATTGGGGTGGGACGATCAAGCCTTGCAGGGGATTTTCTTAAAAGGGTTAAGTGAGACGGTCAAAGACGGGTTGGTTGGGCGCAATGAAACTAACACGCTTCAAGATTTGATCACCCTGGCCATCCGTATTGACAATCGCGTCCGGGAGAGACAACGGGAGAGAATCAGAGGCTTATCTTGGTCAGCAAATCAAGGGGAGTTTTTGGGTCAGTCAGTTGTTGATAGGCAACGTGCACCATCTTTTCCCCAGAGTGAAAAACCTCGCACCGCAGTTCATGGGGAGGAACCCATGCAGTTGGGTCGGAACCAATTATCTCCTGCGGAAAGAAATAGACGGTTTTCACTTAGACTATGCATTTATTGCGAGGAGGATGGACATCAGCTAATCAATTGTCCCCTTCGTTTAAACTTGCACGCTCATCAGTAGCAGCAGGGGTGCTGGTGAGCAGAGCAGAAGTTATAAATTCCCCTCGTAAATGCCTCAATCTGGAGGCTGGTTTTTTAGTGAATGGTAAACCTATTACCGTAGTGGCGTTGGTAGACTCGGGTGCCGATTCTAATTTCATTGACTCTGAATTAGTTAAACAGACGGAGATCTCAAGCCAGCCCACGTCGATACCCCTCAAAGTTGACGCTTTGAACGGTCAACTTATTGCTTGCATTGAGTACGAAACGTCACCTTTATTACTGACACTAGCAGGTAATCACAGAGAGGAGATCACGTTTAACATCATGCCATCCTCTCATGCTCCCTTAGTGCTAGGTTTCCCTTGGCTCCAACGCCATAATCCCTCGATTGATTGGTCCATGGGTCGAATCACAGGTTGGAGTAACTTTTGTCATGCTCATTGTCTGACTGCGGCTAACTCTTCATGTGAATTAGCTCCTCGTGCTCACTCCGTGTCGTCCGCGGATCTAGCTCCAGTACCTCCTGTTTACCACAACCTCAGTGAAGTTTTTAGTAAGGAAAGAGCTTTATCCTTACCTCCTCACAGACCATACGATTGCGCTATTGATTTGCTTCCGGGGGCCCCCTTACCTTCTAGTCGTTTATTCAACCTTTCTAATCCTGAGAAGGTGGCCATGGAAAAGTACATCACAGAGTCACTAAATTCTGGAATTATTCGGCCATCTTCCTCGCCACTCTGTGCCGGATTTTTCTTTGTCGACAAGAAAGACAAGACTTTGCGGCCGTGTATTGACTTTAGGGGGTTGAACAATATCACAATCAAGAATAAGTATCCTCTACCACTCATTAGTTCAGCGTTTGAACCTCTACACGGAGCAACAGTTTTTACTAAGCTCGACTTACGGAACGCCTACCATCTAGTGCGCATTAGAGAGGGGGACGAATGGAAAACGGCGTTCAACACTCATCTTGGTCACTTTGAATATCTGGTGATGCCGTTTGGACTAACCAATGCCTCGGCCATTTTTCAAGCTCTCATCAACGACGTTCTCAGGGATTTTTTGAACCACTCAGTTTTTGTATATTTGGACGACATTCTTATTTTTTCTAAAAACATTGACGAGCACGTAGTCATGGTCAAAAAGGTGCTCCAGAGACTACTTGAAAATAGACTGTTTGTTAAAGCGGAGAAGTGCGTTTTTCATGCTGCTTCAGTCTCATTTCTAGGTTATATTCTAGAGGGCGAACAAGTAAGGACGGACCCGGCGAAAAGTGAAAGCAGTGCTGGAATGGGACACTCCTACTTCAAGAAAGCAACTTCAGAGATTCCTGGGTTTCGCCAACTTCTACCGCCGGTTCATTAGAACCTACAGTCAGGTGGTCGCACCACTCACTAAACTAACATCCCTCACTGTTCCTTTTGCTTGGTCACCAGCTGCGGAGAAGGCGTTCGTAGATCTCAAGGAGAGATTCTCATCGGCACCTATTCTGGTGCAGCCGGATCCCACCAAGCAGTTCATAGTGGAGGTGGATGCGTCTGACATTGGGGTAGGGGCGGATTTATCTCAAAGGGATACTAGTGATAATAAAGTTCATCCCTGTGCTTTCTATTCCCGAAAACTCTCTCCAGCCGAAAAGAACTATGACGTTGGCAACAAGGAATTGCTGGCAGTCAAATTGGCGTTGGAGGAATGGCGTCATTGGCTGGAGGGAGCGGAGATGCCGTTTGTGGTCTGGTCTGACCACAAGAATCTCTCATACATACAGACAGCAAAGAGATTTAGTTCGAGACAGGCCCGGTGGGCGTTGTTTTTCACGAGGTTCAGTTTCACCGTTACCTATCGTCCAGGTAATAAAAACATTGAACCAGACGCTCTCTCCAGGCAATTCAAAAAAGAAAATGAGACTCTGATCGTTCCGGACACTATTCTGCCTCCCTCTTGCCTGGTGGCGTTGGTTACTTGGGAGGTCGAGTCTGTGGTCAGAGAGGCTCAAAGGGACCAACCGGATCCGGGTGGAGGTCCGGCTAATTGTTTATTTGTTCCAGATACAGTGCATTCCCAGGTTCTTCAATTGGGACATTCCTCCAAACTGGTTTGTCACCCCGGAGTTGCCAGAACTACGGAGTTTATCAAGAGACATTTCTGGTGGCCAACGATGGGCGTGGACATTAAGGACTTCGTGTTGCCGTGTTCGGTCTGTGCGAGGGGCAAGGCATCTGATCGGCCGCCAGCGGGTCTGCTGCATCCCCTTCCTGTGCCGGGACGTCCCTGGTCTCATGTGGCACTGGATTTTATCACGGGTCTTCCGGACTCCGAAGGTAACACAGTTGTTATAACAATTGTGGATCGTTTTTCTAAGACTGCTCATTTTATTGCCCTACCTAAACTGCCCTCTGCTGCTGAGACCGCTGAACTTTCGGCTGCATGGCATCCCCGTTGACATTGTCTCCGGCAGAGGGCCACAGTTCACCTCGCAGCTGTGGAGAGCGTTCGTTCGAGCCTTGGGAGCCACGGTCAGCTTGTCATCCGGTTATCACCCTCAATCTAACGGACAAACTGAGCGGGTGATAGAATATTAGGCCTTTTCTGCTTATAATCAAAGTGTTTACTGCAATAAAGTTTCATCACCCGGTCCAAAGGAAAGGTTTGATATTTACAGTTTGAATGATGTTCGCTTACATTTATATTATACCAGTTATTTTATCATGTTTTATTCCAGGTTTGTGTGTGTTAATAAAATTGCCATACTTTTCAGTAAGGTGTTTGTGTGAAGAGGGCTTGCAGAAGTGAGTGCACATTCCAACATGTGTTTGATGCGGCCCTTTAAACTGAATCACTCACCAACTCAAACATAGGTTTAGTTTAAGGCCCTGAACAGTTAATTACTCATCCACTTTTATAGGTTCAGTGGGCCTTGATAGTTAATCACTTAAATGGTTTGTTGCTTAAAAGGAAATGATTACGAGACTAGATGTCTGCTTGTGATAAGAAACAGGCCAGGTAGGATGTGTCTTCCCCTATAGAAGGACAAAGGATTCGGGAGTATGATGCACCAATGAGAAAAGCGGAACCAAACATCAGGAGGCGCATAATTTGGAAGTTGCCCCAATCGGAGGATGGAAACCGCACATTCTTGAATGCATAATTTGGTTAGATAATCTCTGTCTAATGTATAAAAGGGTTCAGGGAAAGATAGTCGGGGCTCAGACTTCGCGAACTGACCAGGTATCTGTCTGTCGTCAGGGACACGTAGTGTTGAACCCAGAGACTCTGTAACTTCTATTCTTGATTCATCGGGTTAATAAACTCTGTTAACCTGAAAGAGACGCCTCCAGTCATTCCTCTCATCCCATCAAAAGAATGCGCAGAGATTTGAGGTAATTATTTAGAGGAGTCAGATTTCTATTAACAACATTTAGGAAAAGGATGAAATAGCAACTTTTATCCTTCAATACCAACTTTTATCCTTCACGGGCCAACCAGGACCTTGAGGCCATGCTTCGCTGCGTCTGTGCGCAGAGACCCCGCAGTTGGAGCCAACATCTGGCATGGGTGGAATACGCTCACAACTCACTAACTTCTTCCGCGACAGGTATGGCCCCATTCATGTGCTCGTTGGGATACTTACCCCCTCTGTTCCCCAGTCAGGAGGAGGAGATCGCCGTTCCGTCCGTCCAGAATCACCTGTGACGGATCCGCAGGACCTGGAGGGAGGCTCGTTCTGCGCTTATGAGGACCAAAGAAAGGAACCAGAGGTTGGCTGACCGTCGCAGGATTCAGGCACCAGTTTATGTTCCCGGGCAGAAGGTTTGGCTTAACGCTAAGGACATTCCGCTCAATGTGGAGTCCAAGAAACTGGCCCCCCGGTTCATTGGTCCTTACGAGATTGAAAAAATTATTAACCCCTCTGCAGTTCGTCTCAGACTCCTTTCACCCTACTTTCCATGTTTCTCAGGTTAAACCGGTTGTCACGAGTGTTCTGAGCCCTCCGGCCATCGCCCCTCCACCCCCCCGGCTCGTCGACGACCATCCGGCCTTTACTGTCAATAGGATCATGGATGTTCGCCGCAGAGGTCGGGGGGTCCAGTTCCTGGTCGACTGGGTGGGGTACGGTCCGGAGGAGCGGAGCTGGATTTGAAGAGCGCTTATTTTAGATCATTCCTTGATCCAGGATTTTTATAGACAGTTCCCGGGGAAACCTGGAGGACCGCCAGGTAGCGGTCATTGAGGGGGGGGTACTGTCATGTTCTGGTTTCTGTGTCTTCCCACGTGTGTTTGTTTTGTTTTTCCCTGTCTGTCACTCCCTCTGTGTTCTCCCTTCACCCCCTAATTACTCATTGCTTTCAGGTTAGCTCACAGGTGTGGTCACTTCAATCATCTCATTATGTAAGCCGGCTCCTTCCACACTGCCGGCGGCAGATTATTGTTCTTCCCTCAGTGGTTCGTACTCGCCGTGTCTTTACCAGTATTTAGTGCTCTGTGATTGCTTGTATTATTCCCTGTCGTGTTTTTGACCCTTCATGTTTTTTCTCCCTCTCGCTAGTTCCCAGTCCTGCCCGTCCTGTACCTCGTGTTCCTTGTCGTCTTGTTCGTCTTCATCTGGCTTCCACACGCGTGCTTTTGGATCACCTTCGAGTCACATTATATTCTTGTAACACATTTAGAGTCACCGTATATTCCTTGTTCACATTTAGAGTCACCTTATATTTCTTGTACACATATTTAGAGTCACTTTATATTACTTGTACACATTATTGTCACATTAGATTTATGCTGCACATTAATGTCACTCATATTTCATGTAGTACATTTATTCACCGTGTCACTCGTTGTTTAATAAATTATTGTTTGTTTATTCTGTCTCTGAGTCGTGCGTTTTGTTCCACTTATATTCTGAATCCTAACACTTTGTAGTTTATCTCATGTGTGTTTTAGTTGTTGTGTTTCTGTTTTTGTTCAGAATGCTCTATCTGGCCAAAAAGGTTCAATAAGTGATTTATCCATACGTCTCCATTTTGAATGGATTCTTCAATTTAATTTAGTTGATTCCTGATATGTTGGTCCCTTTTATTTCTTAAAGTATTTTATACTGTTTTACGGTTTCACTATAGGGAAGGCATATGTTCTGCTTGATAATATTTTGGCATTTTCTATTTGAGGTCTTGAGGTTAGATAATGAAGCTGTATGGTCAAATATGTAATTTAGTGTTCTACTGCGCTGTTCACTGTTAGGAGGAAAGTTATTTTCTAGAAACTTGTCTAACTTTTATTGGACTTGTTATTGTCTAATCGCATTTTGGTAAGATTATGCACTGTCCTTTTTCCATTTATAGCATTTTTTTTTAATGCTATGTAGTTTGATTGGTGTCTGTGCTTTCTGATTGGTTGTTGCTCTGTTAAGGTAAATTGTGGTTTTGCTGTGGTCTGAAAGTGGAGTTAGTGGGCTTACTGTGAACGCTCTGAGAGACTCCAGGCTGAGGTCAGTGATGAAGTAATTACTGTGCCGTTACTGAGAGATGAGCTGTAAATGTACCTAACATATGAGTCCCCTAAAAAAAGTAGCTTTTTCCCCCCTGTAAAAAGCTACTATTTTGATTTTTTTTAATAAAGGGGGATAGTTCTGATGAATTTTTCAGAGGTAAATTATATCATTACATAAATAAAAATATTATTTTAATTTTTTCTTGACTGTAACTTTTGTTAAATTGTGCTAAGTGCTTTCCTGACAGATTAATGTTTGGTCTTCATATATTAATAAGTACGGTCTTTTACCTGTTTTTTGTGATAATACTTGTGAATCTGTGCTATCCAGAGGTTTATTGATTGATGAGCCATATAAACTATGTTTGTTGTTGTTAACTAACTTAGCTTAAAGTTAAGGACAAAATTAAGGCTAAAGTACAAACACCTGGCCATGGTGCTGTCTCTGCCGGAGATACATCACACACCCGTGGTTATGAATTTCAACGTCTCTGGCTTTTAACAACAGTAGCTAAGATAACAAAATGAATAAATAATATCTCCTGGCTCCATTTTACAAATCTAAATTTAAAAGGTGTGTGTAGTTGGTGGAGGTGTGTTTAAAAAACAACAGTCAAAAAACAAACGGCGTCAGGGCTACGAAGCGGCCGAACAGTTAGTGACGCGAGTAGATGGTCCTCCCATAGACCAGACAGTCTCATTTCGGAGGCCACTCGGTTCAGCCTTCGCGATCCACGCAGGACGTGGCTTCGTGGACTGTGAAGACTATGGAGCAAAGGTGTAGGATGCAAATTGCAAACTAAAAATGTATGGAAGAGAAATCGAAAGAGTGGAAAGTTTTAGATACTTCGGGGTTGAATTTGATCAGAGAATAACTTGTTCTCTGATGTAATGAGATGCTGGTTAGGATTGAGGTGGGGTGCAGACTTTGTATCACTGAAGCGAATTTATGTTGCCTTAATCACATCCTGTTTTGACTGTGGGAGTGTAATACATAGTTCAGCAGCAAAGTCCGTACTCATTGGCAGGATTGGATGTTGTTCAGGCTCAAGTGTTAAGACTTTGCTTAAGAGCAGTCAGATCATCTCCTGTGTGGGCAAATAGGGCTTTTTTTTTTTTTTTGCTATGTCGGGCTGGCAGACCCGTCGCCAGACCTTAGTCTCAGGGGGGGCATATGAAATGCATGGGGGGGCACAATTATTATCAGCCTACAGTAAGCATATTGTAGCGATTGTAGAGCCAATCGTGGGGTTTTGATGCCGCGGAGCATTGTGGGTGTTCAGGACTTTGGGGAAAACCATGAGTGTTTGGGGTATTGATGTGAATGACCTCCTGCTGTTGGCAGTGTAGCGTGTTGTTGTTAATGTTCTGCCTAAATAAAAGCACCTTCTAGTTGGCAGTGTGTGTTGACTGAGACCAAAAGCTTGTCTTGAGTCATTCTTCCACACAGCTCGCCACAATATTTTTAGAATCCTATACTGTATTTGCGCAGCACGAAGTCATCATGTTAAACAAAACCAACAATATGACCTGCGGTATAGCCTACACCACATAAGCCTACATAGAAGCAATGTTATGATGAATATCAATAACACAATATACAACATATTAGATCTCTCAAATATTGCATTTTAAAGCAGTCCACAGAGGGATATGCATTGACATGTAACACACACACATCTTTTGGCTCGGCTCACCAAAAAGAGCCGGTTCTTCCGGCTCCCAAGTGGCTCTTCAGATTTTTTGTAAAAATATGCATTATATCAAATGTTTATGATATAAACACACTTTTATTTATACACTCTGCAGAGTTGCAGCTTGAAGAGGAAAAAGGAGAGAGAGAGAGGAAAAAACCCAAATAAACAAGCGGCCTTGGCCAGGATTTTTGAAATATCGAGGTCAACATTCGAAAAACATTTATTTTAGGCAAAACTGTTTAGTGTGTCTTTGTATAAGTGTGTTGCTGCAATCATAAAATATATAAAACTATAACTGAAGTATTTGTGTGTGGTGTTGCTGCCTCACAATAAATAACAACTAAGGTGATCTCTAACTGTATATGAAGTGTTTGGTATAGGATATGGTGATTGACTGAGTGATATAGAGAGACTCTGGTCTTTGTATGTAGCTGGGTCCTGGTCTTTGTATGTAGCTGGGTCCTGGTCTTTGTATATAACTGGGTCCTGGGCTGATAATGGGCTTCCTGGACCTAACTCCACATTCATCTCACTGGTTCCTTCTCCTGCTCTTTCTCTCTCCTCTCCTCCTGTCTCAATCTCTGTTAAATTCTTAAAATGAAAAGCCTCAGTATACTGAGTCATGATTATTACAATTGTAATGCCATGTTTAGTCACAGTTTTACTTATCCATCCAAACATCCAAATAATATTATAAAATGCTGTTCAGCCTTGAACATGAACTTCAAATATTCTGATTCATGTCCTTTCATTTTTCAGCCCAGGCTACATTTACATCTTTATTGTATTTATCTGTTGCATCTATAGGCTCATTCACTTAGCTTATTACCAAACACCTAAACACATAGACACTAAATTCTCCTCTCCTCTTTGCCTGATCATCCCCTGCCTTTCTTGCTGCAACAAATGATAACTTGATTGACGCTGCCTCTTAAAACTATGTTACATCGTTGCTCCGATTCATTTAAATGCCGTTCTAAAAAATAGACCTGCAGCGTGTTTACTTTTGGTTTTAATGAAACGAAACTTAAAGAAAAATACGAGGAGGACATAACAGAGGTGTCAACCTCTGTCTCTGTCTCTCTCTCCTGTTCGTCTGCTGCGTGTATAACCCCCCTCCCCCCCTACCCCTGCTCAGTGAGGACACAGACGCAACCGCACATCTTCACCAATGATATCCGGCTTTACATCACGGCTTTTACATTTAGTCAGACCGTGATAGGCTGTTACAGTGTAGATTCCCATCAATCAAACACAATCACACCATTGTTTCTTAATATTTGTAATGGCTTAAGGGTAAAGAATGCAACATCAATGCAACATAATTTGTATCTATGATAATATATAATTAAATTAAACATTTTTAAACATCTGTGCCTCAAGTGGGGGTGCACAAGCATTTTTGCGGGCGGGCCCAGCCCCCTATGGCCCGCCCATAGCGACAAGTGTGCGGGCTGGTGTTTTTTGAGTTGGGTATGTTCATTTCAAATTGTGTAGTGCAGTACTCAGACAGGAACCATTTGAAAACTCTGTATTAAGTATTATCTAAATGTATTCCCTTAACTAAAGATTGTTTGTTTTATATGTACAGTATATCTATTGGAAAGGTAATAAGGCACAGCTAATTCTTTAAAGGTTTGACTTGAAACAGGATGGTGTATCGGTCAGCTTACAGAGGAAAATGATGAGGAGACGTAATTAGTCTTAAATTGCCTGTGATCCAGCAGTATTTATTAACTAAAAATCCAGTGTTGTATTCATTTAGTCTAACCCTAACAAAAAAGGTAAATCAATTAAGGCGCTAATACAAATATGAATTGGTAAACACTTACTGTATTTCTAACATAAATACATTCCTCAGAATCATTACAACAAATTCTTCAACAGGAATATAGACTGGTGTAGTTTTGAGTCCTAAAACCAGGAAGTGAGTTAGCATTGTAGCACCATGGGTTCCTAATTCTAAAAGTCAGTGGAGATTTTGAATAGGTTTGTGGTTAGACGCTTGAAATAAGGTCTGTGGTTAACACAAGCTGAAGAGATGTTGACGTTTTGTTAGACGAGAAAAACTACGTTAGCTAAGAATCCATTTGTGAATTTTAAAGTTTTTACTCAAACTTTAAACGGCGGTTGCTAACGAGTAGCTAACTGAAACTACAGTGGTCGTCACAGACATTGCACGTCATCACACCGGGGACTCTCTCTCTAATCCTCCTTACAGCCTCTAGTCATGCGTTTCAGTGCTCTTGTAAATATTAGGTTAATAAACAACTTATTAAGCTAACGTTTAGCTATCTTGTCAAATCCGCTTAGATCGATGAAGCATAATGGTCGTGACGTCATTATAAACCGACCGCGGTGTAATTCGCTAGAACATAACGTTAGCTTTTTACTTCTCTCAGCTGCATTAACTCTTCAAACTTCATATAAATGATGTTCATCTGTAAAGATTATCCCGCTGAACAAAACAGCAACGCGTCAGAAATGTGTGTTTGACACAGAGCTTATTTTCTGCAATGATCCAAAATCCCATAGGCGAATTTTCGTAGGAACCACCGGCGTGATTTTTTCGGGTTGGCCTACAAAAACACATCATTACTATACCAGTCTATTAAAGTGAAAAATAGAAAATGGCAGAAATTAACTTCCTAGACAGATAACCATTTCACTATAGGCTACTGTGTGCATAAGTATTACAGGCGCCATCTGCAGGTCAACAAAAAATATTACTAGCAGAGTCCACAAACGGACTTTCAACCACGCATGGAATCAATTAAACTAACATCAAAGAGAAACACGCCTCATGCGTGATGAAACTCAGAAATAACATTAAACTACTACAAGCATTCAACAACAATAAACCAGAGGGTAAAGGCCATAATACAATCATACTTTCTCTAGTTAACAGGAGGCTACAGGTGTAAATACCAACTTATGAATATTATCGAACATTAAGGACAACTTACGTTCCGTCATTGACTCAACTCTTGTTGGAAACAGGACAGTAAAGATCCCTTAACAAAAGGTAATACTTATGTAGTAAACTTATGTACAGAGTCCTACTTGCACGCTGCCGCTTTCGTCTCCGACAAGCTCTGATAACTGTTCATGATGTGCTGACTTTATCATTATGCAGAAGGAGCCTGATCAATTAACCTGAACATTGCTTACTGTCTGAGCCTTTTATACAATATCCATTTTTATTTTACCTGTGTATTTTTGTTAATTGCTGTAGCTATAGCAATGTAGAAAACAATACCAAATGTACAACTTAGGTCTCTTGCATAATATTTATTTTTACTCAATTTCACAACAGCTTTTACAATACATGCGTGAACTTTGGACAACCAGTTGGTTGACGAGTTTGTTAATTTCTAAAAGGTGTATTGGTGCACTAATTGACCTTTTCTCTTGAATGGATGCGTTAGTGATGCTTTCCACAATGATCACAGAAGTAGTGGGTAAGCTTGTGACTTTTCAAGGAGCCTGATTGAATGAAACTCTTCCCACAATGCTCACAGAAGTAAAGCATTTCTCCAGTGTGGGTAAGCTTGTGACGTCTCAAAGAGCCTAAATGTCTAAAACTCTTCCCACAATGGTCACAGGAGTAAGGCTTTTCTCCAGTGTGGATTAGCTTGTGACTTTTCAAGGAGCCTGAATGTCTAAAACTCATCCCACAATGGTCACAGGAGTAAGGCTTTTCTCCAGTGTGGATAAGCTTGTGACTTTTCAATTTGTCTGATTGGCTGAAACTCTTCCCACAATGGTCACAGAAGTAAGGCTTTTCTCCAGTGTGGAAAAGCTTGTGACTTTTCAATTTGCCTGATTGTCTGAAACTCTTCCCACAAAGGTCACAAGAGTAAGGCTTTTCTCCAGTGTGGATTAGCTTGTGACGTCTCAAAGAGCCTATATGTCTAAAACTCTTCCCACAATGGTCACAGGAGTAAGGCTTTTCTCCAGTGTGGATAAGCTTGTGAATTTTCAAGTTGCCTGATCGTCTGAAACTCCTTCCACATTGGTTGCAGGAAAAAGATTTTTCTCTAGCGTTAACCATGGAATGTTGGAGGCGTTCTCCGGTGTGGGGAACTGATCCAAATTGATCCATCTTTGCTGAAAGGTTGCCTTGGTTTTTGCAGACCTGTTCCTGCAAAGCAACAACAAACAGACAGAGAAAGAGACAAACATAAGATTGCATAGGATATCAAACACATGCTTCCTGACAATATGAGAAAAGTTTTCTCAATCCAAGTGAACATTGGTGGGGGTTTTTGTTAGGGCTAAGAAAAAGAATCGCCCTAAAGCAATACTTAATGAACAGAAAGTAATTAAGAATCACTGCCCAAAAAGATCTCAAGGTAAACAATCGTTAGTCCATATAAAGAGTCTAAGTTGACCACCTATCCATTGATCAGTTTGGTAAAACCTCAGTCCAATAATAGGTTTCTTGTCTCTTGTTTAACCTTCTGGTGTTTCTATGCCTTCACCCTTTAAGAAAACACATCATGGTTAAAGTTCATGGAGCCACGCAGGTTTGTTCTTATGAGTGATTGCCTCTAAAGCTTCCAGCCCAATTTAGACCCGAGTTTACACAATATGGTTCCGTTCTTCCTCATTCATCAGCACCCATTGGCTCTATTTTCAGAGTGAAGCAGAGAGCAGTAACACTGGGCAAAGTTCCCACGGTATTTACTGAATCATGTGCAACTGCACAAGATAATACATTTTATATGGTATAAAACTGGTATAAACACAAGAACAAATACAAAGAAGGGTGAACTTGGATTTTTTTTTTTTTTTGATTGTCTTGCTTTTTCTATGGGTAAGTAACTATTGTGACATTTTATTAAGGTAGTAAAGAGAACTACGACCTAGAGTCAAATCAGAGTATATTATTTGATGTCTGACTTCCTGTTGCACCTGCAAGACCTGCTTTGTGGCAAATTAATGGAGCATGCTCTGGCAAAAATAGAAGCCTTATGTGTCTTAGATTTTAATGTGTAAAATGTAAATGCACATCCTCCCTTTTAAGATTACCTTATTGTTTTCCTTGTGCAACCAACAAAATAATAAAACTTAAGCAACAAAATAACTGTTTTCTCCGTGTGGTTAAGTGTGGAATTTGCATCCTAACTTAATATTCCCATATTATACTCATTTCCCCTTTATTATGTTGTAGGCCTGTGAAACCTGTAGAGTAGCTTTGCATGATTTGGATCTCAAAATAACATCTTATTGGTCTTTTATTTGTGTTTGTAAAAACCCTCCTTTTATTTTAGCCTCTGCATGAAGCCTCTCCCCATGTGCTCACTTGCCTCTGATTGGTCAGCTCCATCGATGCCTTTCAGGGGGGCAGAAGGCTGCAGGCGTTGATGGCTCGACCTGTCTATGACGAGGTTCAAAGGCTCTTCTGTTGAGCTCATTTCACTGCTCCTTCTTCCCTTTTGCCAGATATTCTTCTTTTGGAGAATCCACTCTAATGTCACATAAGGACAGTAAATCAACAAAAACCCATTAATCCAAATAATAACAATACACTTATCGCCTCTTCACAAAAATCTGACCCTTTCTTGAGAATAAATATGTGAAGAAAAAAGTACATGGGAGGTTACATTACTCTAGTAAAACATGTGCAACTCTCATGATATTAGCATAGATAAACCGTTTTTGTAACCTCATGCACTTTCAGCTGTTTATACTTTAAGACAACTCTAAACATACACCTTAACAAACCTTTATCATTAATACAAATATAAAGAAATTAAGCTGTTAAGTTTCGCTAGTTATCTTTTAACTCTACCAACAGGATGAAACTTCAAACAGAATCCAAGTTCTTAGTTTTATGAGTTTTTCTCATAAAGCTCAAGACTATTGAAGCTTTTTACTAACAAGACAAAGAACAAGTAAAGAGCGATTGTTTTCTTACCTTGATAGTATAATGAAGTTAAATGAAGATTGAGTTTTGTTCTGTGGACTGATGAACTTTTTTTTTACTTGAAAAACAAGTTTGACAGATGCACATATGGTTTCCATGGTGACAAAGGCAAAATCCCAAGATTGAAAATCTTTAAAGAATTTTTAAAAATGCACAACTACGGAAGATTCTTTGAGCTACAACAGAATCAAAACACCCCGCAAAGGAATGCTCACTGCTGCAGGGTTCTCTGTAAGTCAATGTTGGTATAAAAAAACAAACAAAACAAATTTTACTTAGTACTGCTGTAACACTTGTAAAACGTGCTCTGAGTCTGCGACCCTGCAGTGAGCTCAGTTACAGTCATGTGCTATTTTCCATTCTTAATCTAACACTGTACCTGTCTGAAGGTATTGTACAGAGTATGTCTAGATCACAGTCTGATGACAAAATACACCTGTCAGGTTATTTTGCTTATTGCTGTTATCACATCAAATCTTTTTGACCATAATTGAGGCAGCAGGCATTTAGAGCAACCGAGAGAATATTATCCTCAAGCATGCTGGTGGGCAGATGAAGTTTACTTTGGGCAAAGGCAGGTTAGTTATTTCCTCCTGCTTTAAATGAATGGATCTGTTCTAGCTAACAAATAAAGACAAACAGAAAAGTAAGATTAAGCATTTTTCTGAAACCCTTAACAATTTCAGTACAAAAAATAAAGAAAAGAACTACCTGAAATATGGTCAACAATTCTTTTGCAGAGCTTCCATCAATAACTTTGTAATGTGAATATGGACACATATTAGATTATAAATGTTTATGCAATGTTTTGATGTTGGCTTGTTGAACATAAGTATAGTACTCAGTAAATGATAAATACCGACTTTCTTTTTCCTATAATATTCTGGCCAATGCTTCTGTTATTATAAGTCCCTCAGTACTGTCTGTTCCTACTCACTGTATTAATTCAAACCCCGTCTCGTCAATCTGCGTACAAATAACACGATATTACACTTTCAAATTATGCATGGCACATCATTTGAAAGTGAAATGTTGTGTCATTTATACGCAGATTGAAGAGACCAGGTTGGCCAAAACTGACAGAGTGTCAGTCTTCCCCCTCATGGTGGCACTCCTGTATTACAATTTTCTTACAAGATCTAACAATAACTTCTTTCTACAGCAGTTATCAAACTTATATTTTTAAAAGATGAATTCAATAAACAAGTCAGATATTAAACATTTTGTGAAGTACAAAAGTGAATACCTAAAGAGATTTCTTAGAAAAAGCTTTCTTTGATTCTTTCTGTACAGCTAAACAATGTCAGAATTGCAACTTTTGGCACACAGTCACAATAAGAAAATAATAATATAACACAATCATCCAATAAGAATAAGACTCAGATTGAACTCATGTTCTGCTGTACTTTGCCCTTTATGAATAAGTGTTTATAACAAATTAATATTAAGTATACTGTATATTATTATTTTTTATTTTTTTGGGGCCCAGGCTCCTTGACGTCATAGATTATCTAGATGGGTCAATGAGGCACAACACTGATAATATCTTTATGAACATATGCAGAGCCTTTGGAAGTGTCTGGTTTGAGCAGCACACTGGACCACAAGTGTGATGTACAATCATGTCTCCTGCAGTATTCATCTGATGTATACTTTCATAAACGTGAGCCATCTGAGTCTAATGAGTCTTATTGTGTGGAGCCTAGTCTTGATCATTACCTCGACCATAAACATAACAAGTACATCTTCATTCATTTGAGGTTTTTTTTAAATAGAATGGTGGAATAGCTCAACTCTGAAAAAAGCGTATAAGTGAATAAGTAAATAACAGTCGACTTAAAAGATAACTTTTCACTTTTTCCACGTCATTTTCTGGTTTAATTTAATTTTTTATTTTTTTTTTATGTATGAGTGTTAGGGGAACTGGAGTGCCCAGAGTAAACTCAGAGATAAAGGATTAAAAGGTAGAATCAGGAAAGATGGGGCCTAAATTAAAGTACCTTTTAACAAGACGTGCAGCTTTTAACACAGATGTACAAGTACTGTTGATAAAAGAATCAAAGGATAAAATAACAAAGTGAAAGGTTGGGGGATATGAGGTGTAGCTACAGGGGCGAGTCAGAAGGGGAGGAAAGTAAAGGTTGCTCAGGTATAGAGGGGGAGCGACCGTATAGACTGGTGTAGTTTTGAGTCCTAAAACCAGGAAGTGAGTTAGCATTTTAGCACCGTGGTTCTAACCTCTAAAAGTCAATGGGGATTTTGAATGGGTTTGTGTTTAGACGCCTGAAATAAGGTCTGTGGTTAACACAAGCTGAAGAGATGTTGACGTTTTGTTAGACGAGAAAAAGTACGTTAGCTAAGAATCCACTTGTGAATTTTAATGTTTTTATGTGAACTTTAAACGGCGGTTGCTAACAAGTAGCTAACTGAAACTACAGTGGTTGTTGCAGACATTACACGTCATCACGCCGGGAACTCTCTCCCTAATCCTCCTTACAGCCTCTAGTCATGCGTTTCAGTGCTCTTGTAAATATTAGGTTAATAAACAACTTATTAAGCTAACGTTTCACTAGCTTGTCAAATCCGATGATTAGACCGATGAAGCATAATGGTTGTGACGTCATTATAAACCGACGTAACGTTAGCTTTTTACTTCTCTCGGCTGCATTACCTCTTCAAACTTCATATAAATGATGTTCATCTGTGAAGATTATCCCACTGATCAAAACAGCAACGCATCAGAAACGTGTGTTTGACACAGAGCTTATTTTCTGCAATGATCCAAAATCCAATGCAAAAATCCCATAGGCGATTTTCGTAGGAACCACCGGGGCCATTTTTTCGGGTTGGCCTACGAAAATACGTCATCACTATACCAGTCTATTACAAGACATCGCAAGAGTCTTCTCTACAGCAAGAGAAGAATCTCCATGGATTATTTGTCTTCTCCTTTTTCTTGCCCTTTCCAAATAATCCCTAGAATCCTTTCTGTTTCTTCACCTGGGTCTCATCCACATCTGTACCTGTTAGTACTTGATCCTGAGACGACGAGGAGCCTTTGGTGCACGTCAAGGAATTCCAAGAAGATGAGCTGACATCATGGTCAACTTCATCAGAAATTGATTGATTCTTCCTCAGTTTCCTTAAGAATGAGGCAAACCTATTTGACTTGGTGACTCTGACTTGTTCATCAGACATGGCTGGGTGCACTTTATTTTCCTTTGGTTTGAAGAACAGGAACCCGAATAACAGAGGACTGTTTTGAATCATTCATAGCCTTTGAGACAATGAAGTTGTCTTCCTCTGTGAACACATTTAGGATGGCCGTTGCAAATGCGGGAGTAAAACTGATCGAGGCGTCAGCACCGACCACTTCACAGAACACCTCACTAAAGGAGTCTTTCAACCTCTGTTTGATTTCTTCATTGTCCATTTGAGTGGCCCCTCTTGGACTAAAGAGCAACTCCTTCCGATCGTTTTCTTGTCCCCATTCCTTGAGAGAGGTTGGACTTGTAGTCAAATATGAAAAAACTGTCTCTACTGAGAGTCTCAGCACATCTGCATGCATGTTGGTCAGTTTCTCCTTTACATCACGGTTCAATACACCTCTGTTTCTTTGCCCTTCAGTGAGGCTGTCAAAGAATCCCTTGATTGTATGATATAAGCTTTTTTCAGTTCCTAAAAAAGTGGGGGGACTTCCACTTCTGCTGCTTCAGTATCCTCCCGTGGTTTTAAGGATTCTGCCGAAGATGAGGTACTGGCTGGTTTTGAGACCACCTTTAATTCAGAGAGCCAGAGCTTGATGGCTGGCTGCTTATGGTTTTCTCGGTGTTGGATTTACGGTCTGCAAAGGTTGGATCCAGAGTGTCAGAGATGAAGCTGTCAGCATCATCAGAGGTCACAGAAAGTGAATCACTTTCTTCAAGTTTGACAAGTTCTGCTGCTTTTTCCATTTTAGATGTATTGGAATACAACAGTGTTAAAAACAGACAGATAGATAGATAGATAGATAGATAGATAGATAGATAGATAGATAGATAGATAGATACTTTATTGATCCCAAGGGAGAATGGGCGACGTTTTCATAGTGCTCCAAAGTCATGAACTACTCCGAAGGGATAACGGAGTTAGTGTATAGAGCAGACAGCGTATTCTACCCTATTCAGTCCAATGTCAGAGCAGGAGGAGAAACCATCAACGAACGGGATTAGGTCAGGGTTAATCAGTGGTCGGTAAGAGAGGTCAGCACAAGGTGTGCAGACCTGACAGTGAAATTGGGGAGGCCAAGCAAGATGGTGGAATAGCGCAATCACCTGGCAACAGACAAGTCTCATGCTTTTTGATCAAGCAAAATAATGTAAACATTACGAGAAACAAGGACAGAGCCAACAATGTCAAGTGCAGCCAAAACAGCTTCTTCAGCTGCTGCTATACAGCTCTAAGAAACCCAGGAAGTTCCACAGAGTCAAGTTTGGATGAAAAGTAGGCCACCGAACGGAGTTTATCACCATGCATTTATACAATAAAGAACTCCTCCCTTTTCATCCACAGTTTGAACAACAGGAGGTGGCGACTGAGACAGGGCTTGTTTTAATCAGAATCAATTTTATTGGCCAGGCATGTTTAACACCCAGGGAATTTAATTCAGTAGACTGTGCTCTCTCTCGCTCTCTCTCTCTCTCTCTCTCTCTCTCTCTCTCTCTCTCTCTCTCTCTCTACAAAATAAACATTAAATAATAACAATTAGCTAAACTATAAACAATTGCTCGAAGGAGCGCTCAGCTTCAGGAAGAAACATGCAGAGAGAAACTGTAAACTCTAAACAACTCTTCCTGAGGCTCCATCAAGGACACACAGATAGCAGCCACGTGGGAGCTCCAAAACAATGTTTCTGGAGTCAGTCTGTCAGAGGATTGTTTGTACCATTGTTTTTCATAAACATGGTCAAAGACGCATGAGAGGTACAGTGTAAGTCAGTAAGTCGCTTGAAGTCTGAGTCAGGAGCAACTTTTCTTTTGTCATTTTAAGAAGTTTCTGGGTCAACTGTCCTAACTGTAGTCTCAACTCATAGATATATTTCAGTTCAAATGGGGCCCATTGTACAGTTGTAACACGTGTCAGGATCATCATCATTAGGTCCATGATGAAAAACCAGAAATGAATGACGTAGCTGAAAATCTTTAGATTAGAAACCCTTTCTCTAATGGTTTCCCCAGAGGCAGATATAGAATAGATCTATCTGCCACTATATGTAATTGGGGTAGACAAAATAAATCTGAAATCTGTGATCACAGAATGAGTAGCCTCAAAATCAACCATAAATTTCACAAGTTTACCCAAAATTTCTATCGTAAACACAGGTAGGTTTTGAAATGCGGAATCAAAATATCATAATTACCCCAAAAAAAGTAAATAAACAAAAGTTCCTGAAAATAAGTAAATAAACACAAGTTCCTGGCAGGGGTTGTGTTTGTAACTCTAAGTGTGTTAATGCCTCCTGTGTGTGTAACCTATGTGAATCAGTAGAAGCAGGCGCCGTTTCAACAGAGTGTAGCAGTGTGTGTGTGTGTGTGTGTGTGGTATCTCACGCCCCTGGACAGGACCCTCAGCAACCGGGTTGACGTCCGTACCCGGAGTCCTAACCTCCCGTCCGTCCCCGCCAGTGGCTCCTCCTTCAGCTCTTCCTCGCTGCAGGCAATCGTCCCTTCAATGGCCAGGTTGCCGGCAGAAATAGCACACGTCAGAATGTCAGTCAAGGGCTCTGCCCCCTTTGCATCCGTGTTTTTGGGAAAGGCCCTGGAAATGGCAGATCCACTGTCCATGGTGAGCGTAGCCTTATGCAAGAGTGTCTCTCTTGTCTTTCTGCTCCCTTCTCGCTCATTCACCACGTCCTGAGCGTGTAAAACATGTCTTTGGAGCTCTCCATACCTTGCACCATGACACCACCTTATGTACAGCATGCATATCTGCCCCATAACTTCAGATAATCCATAATGTGGTTGCAGAGGAGGCCTGAGTGACGGTTAAAGGCTTCCGTCAGGCAATGCAGGAAATCAGCAGCTTGCTTCTCTGAGGGGCTGCATAACACTCCTGATAGCGCTGGTATCAGTGTTTCTGAAGAATCTGTCTCTCAGGTCTCGGGTCAGAGTTGCAACAGCAGCTTTGTATTCCAGTGTCTGTGTTATTCCAATCTGGATGCTTTGCTCTTTGGTCTGGAGCTGGCAATGTTAGGGCAGTCATAACGTTGCGATGTTGAAGAACTGTTAGCTGGGCCCTGTTGACCATGGGGAGGAGGCTGGTCGTCTGGTTCCGGCTGGTCTGGTTCCAGTGGTGGCAGGGACGGCGGCATGGGAGGGTAGGAGTCCAGGTCCAAGTCCGTCACCCTGAGGGCCTGCAATGGTGCCTGCAATGGGGCATAAGGAGACAGGCGTGAGGTATCACTAGACCTATATGGAGGTGGGCTGAACTTTTTTTTTCTTCCAGTTACATCCCCACCTTAAACTCGTCCCTCTGCCAATCTTTTACATGACCTTTTCCTCTCTCTTTTGCAGCGAGAGTCTCGCTGCAGTCTTCCACATTCTCATGCTTTTGCTATGACTCCCATATCTTTCCAAATCTTTCTTAACTTTCATCTTTACCTTTTTTAAATGTATTTATACTGTACTTATTATTTATATTTTATTTATTATTTTAACTGATGTAAGCTCAACGAACCTCCCTCTGGAAATCTATATATATTCATTCATTCATTCAGAAATTCGAACATTTTTCACAGTATTTGTTTTTTTTTTTTCCTGTTTTTTCTTTTTTTTCATAATATTACACACTGGACTGTCGGGGAAAAGGACAGACCCTTACTGGATCCGGACCCCATTTTAACAGTCAAGACATCTCTTGCTGGATTTCCTAATTTTATCGTGCCGAAACACTGAGTCACTGAGTCTCCATGGAAAAATTCCCGATTTCTCGTTTTTATAGTGCTGAAATTTTAAGAACACCCATCAGTCCCTTTCCCAGAGAGTCTGGAATTATAATTTGAATAGTATCTCACCCAGTATTCTCTCGGATCAAGTCTGTTGGATCCAGGCAGCTGTAGACGCAGGAAACGAGATCCTGGCTCCCCTGTTCAAACAGGTGGACTGAGTTTTTTCTTTCCTCATTCTGGCCAAAAACCGTTCCCCGTTTCCCTCGTGTAGCAGCTCGCTGGATCCTGCCGACAACGCCAAATTGTTGTGGAATTTTTCCCATTACCAAAGAGTAAAAATAAAGAGTGAGAAGATCTATTCAGAAAAGAACCCCAAGATCGATCTGGTCTCAATGAACATTCATTCGAAGGCAAAATAAGCATTCGAAGACCCGTCTCTCACACGGTGAGGAGAGAAAGAGGCCCCGAGAAAAGGAAAACATGAAAACTTATACATTTCCATCACACTACACAGAGCACTTCCCCATCATGCCACATAGAGCCACTGCCCACCTGGCAAGGCACAATCTATCCCCTAGTGTGAGAAAAGAGACTACATGACTATTTACCATCTCCCAAGGCTGAGAAGGAGATGGAGTCCAGTGAGAAAGAGCCTGGGTGACTCTTCCCACATGTACAAACAGAATAAAGTGTGTAAAATGATGGAAAACACCCAATATGCTGTGCATGTAGTATTCTAAGACATTTCAGATACATTTCATATGACAGATTCTATGATACCTTCGTACAACGCATATAGTACACATGGAGTAACATTTTCTCCAATTGTTTTTCACGATCTTTCGACACCCTCCCATACTGTAGAGCAGCCGCAGTGTGGTTCTCCTCCCCCATGCACAGAATATCAGGCAGGTCCACTTTGGCAGAGAACAGATCGTTGTTGGCCTTGACCCACGATCTTCAACCGGGTCATATGGAAAGATGTCTGTACCATATAGCTGCTGCACCAACAGTGTCTAATCAATAAATACTGTGAAAAAGCATACCCCTTCCACCGGTGTGTTCACGGCAGCAGGTCTGACTGAGACCTCAGCCTGCCACTCTTCTTCCTGAAGTATATAGATAAGCAAAATGATTCCATCAGTGCCCTCTAATTTGTCCAACTAGACTAACTTATTATGCATTATATACATATACTAACTCTTGTTTTTTCTTTGAGTGAGTAGCAGGCAAAATAAAATATATTCTGCTTCCTTACAAAGAGGATTGTGATGCATTGTAAATCATTTTCTGTGTAAATTGTGTGTTTTTCCTCGTTAGGAACAAATAAATGAAATGAAATAGTTTCCCATATCCACCTTTGTCCCCCCCCCAACTCTAACCCTAACCCTAACCACTATAACTAATATAACAAACTCATCACTCCGCCTGATATCATCATTTGTGCCATCTGAGGCTGTGGCTCAGTTGTTGTCTCTCAAATGGAAGGTCAAGGTTCCACTCCCAGATCCTGCAGCAACATGTCTGATGTGTCCTTGGGCACGATACTTAACCACAAGCTCCCATTGGGAATGGAATCAGCTAATAAGAAGGACACTTTACATCGCAGTCTCTGCCCTCAGTGTGTGGATGGCTGATGACATGTAGGTGTGACATGCGGTGTAAAGGCACTCTGAGTAGCCAGAAGATTAGAAAAGTGCTATTCAAGCTCAAGTCCATTTACCAGATCAGCATATACATTTGGGATCTGAAGCAAGCAAGAAAAGCCCCAATGATCCCATGTACACACAGGGCTTATGCATTATAAGGATAGCTTTCATCTCCTGCATGTGGTTAACTGACAAGACATCTATCAGTTCCATCAGTTCCGATTCATTAATCCTCACTTGACATATTTTACAACTCAGTATCAAGTGACCATGTATACTTCAGAAACATATGTTTGCTGTGTTCTGAAAATTGTCAACAGAGGGCAGCAAAGGCCTGTGAGCGTGACACTGTGTCCAATGAGCCTTAAACACAACTGGATGAACACCAAACAAATGATTAAATGGTGAATGTAAAGAGTAACTTGAATGTAAGCATATGAACGTCTTTATTTTTTCAACGTTAAAAAAAAGACATTTGACCTTTACCTCCTGTTCAAATGTAAACACAATGTTCAAGCTTCTTATATCTCTTACACTTGAATTAACAAGTTCTTCGTCTATGCAAAATCTTAATTTTGAAGAAATGTAGGTGCAGATCTGAAAGTTTGAAGCTCTGTCATAGGGGGGAACAAGGATTTAGAAGACATTTGGTTGAAAGTCACTGACTACAATTATTGAGAGAACAATAATGTTAGGTGCCTGCAACCAGTTGCGACGATGCAAAATTGTGAAGAAAAAGTTTTTAAAGTAAAGTGCACCGTCATTGTTCTGCTCAATCAAAGCCATGGTGTACTTTTAGAGTGATTTATGATTTAAGTCATGAGTATGTCGTTTTTCATTACTTTTCTCAGCAAACACAACGATGAAAAGTCTAGAGAACACTTACATAAAGGTAGCTTCTGAAAGTAATTGTCTAAAAATCTCTGAACAGGTGTTAGGACGCTGATCGCAACGTATGAGCTCTGCTCCACACAAAGAAGAGCCACAATTGTGCATCCGAACTAATCTCAGCCTATAGCACACTTTAATTTTTTTCTGAGCTCACATAAAGCATAATAGTCTTTTTTTTTTTAATTCGTATAGCCTATAGTCTAGATGGGGCTATACCTGACGTGTCCGGATGCTGCCAGCATTAATTAGTGATTGGGTCGCTCCCCCTCCATATATAAAGGAGGCGCGCCCACTGCGCTGTTCTGTCTCCATTTACTGTACCAGCCAACATGAACTACGGATCTGATGTTTTCACCTCCTCTTCCTACCGGAAGATTTTCGGGGATTCTCCCCGTTATGCATCCTCTCCATCCCGGACTCCGATGAGCGGCTCCTCCAGGGGAGGTTCCCGCTCCTTCTCTGCTTCCCGGAGCAATGTGACCTCCATGGGCTTGCACAGCAGAAAGTCGGGCCGCTCCTTCTCGTCCATGCCGCTGGAGAGCTACGACCTGACCCAGAGCACCGCCCTTAACAACGAGTTCAAAATAGTTCGCACCAATGAAAAGGAGCAAATGCAGGGTCTCAATGACCGCTTTGCAATGTTTATCGAGAAAGTGCGCAACTTGGAGCAGCATAACAAAGTGCTGGAGACGGAGCTGACCGCGCTGCGCCAGCGGCAGACCGAACCGTCCCGACTGGCCGAGCTCTACCAGCAGGAGATCCGTGAACTGCGCTCCCAGCTGGATGAGGTGAATGCAGAGAAGTCTCAGCTCCTGATCGAGAGGGACGGTATAGATGAAGACCTGCAGAAGCTCAGGGGAAAGTACGAAGACGAGTTCCATGCTCGCGAGGAGGCAGAGGCTACCCTTAAGGCGTTTAAGAAAGACGTGGATGATGCCACCATGGTACGCCTGGACCTGGAGAAGAAGGTGGAATCCCTGCTGGACGAGATCAACTTCCTCAGGAAGGTGCACGAGGAGGAGGTTGCTGAGCTGATGGAAATGATCCAGGCCGCCCAGGTATCTGTGGAGATGGAGGTGTCCAAACCGGACCTCACCTCCGCCCTTAAGGAGATCCGTGGCCAGTACGAGTCCATGGCTTCCAAGAACCTGCAGTCTGCAGAGGAGTGGTACAAGACCAAGTTCGCCGACCTGTCCGAGCAGGCCACTCGGAGTAACGAGGCAATCCGAGCCAGCAGGGAGGAGATGAACGAGTTCAGGAGGCAGCTGCAGTCCAAGACCATCGAGATAGAGAGCCTGAGGGGAACCAATGAGTCTCTGGAAAAGCAGCTGCATGAGATGGAGGACAGGCACAGTGTGGAGATTGGAAACTACCAGGTAATCACATTAACGTCAGGTCTAACACTTACAATAGGATAATAAAAACGTGAGCGCAAAATGTGTTTTCAGTTCAAATACATTTTATTGGCATTTATATACGTAAACTGTATAGCTTTTGTTTTTTTCTTTCAAGCAGTGAAAGTCAACGTAAGAATAATATCAGGAGCAGCTGCTGTCGGTGGGGCTCTGTCCATGGTGCTGAAACTCTCTCCCTTGGGAGCGCACGCTCAGCAGCTGCATCTGACAACGCCCACTTGGTGTAAACGCTCTTAATGAGTCATTTCACATCACTGCCGTGTTAGATCCAGCACATCTAATGGAGAATATCATTTCTGAAAAAAATAAAACAGAATTTTTTTTTTGTTGGTAAAAGACTGCAGCTTTATAAATAAAAAGGCCTGACAGAGTTCTTTGTTTGGACGCTGAGATAACTGTCCTGCAACAATTGGGTCAAAGACTATTTTTGACTAACTTCTAGTTAAATCTCTTTCACTTTTTCTTTTGTGATTTTCCTTCCTTTAGGACAGCATGGTAGAGCTGGAAAACGAGCTGAGGACTACTAAGAGCGAGATGGCTCGTCACCTCAGGGAGTACCAGGATCTGCTGAATGTTAAGATGGCTCTGGATATTGAAATCGCAGCATACAGGTAGACTCTTTCCTTCAGAACTACTCTCATATTCAATTATGATATGCTTATGTAAAAAGAAAGTTAAAAAAAAAAAAAAAAAAAGATAAATTAAAAACACAAAGGTGAAGAAGAAGAAGTTGCATTTTCAAATTTCCATTCCTGTATTATGTATCCTGTCTAAACTCATCCCATCATCATCCTCTCTGCAGGAAACTGCTGGAAGGAGAGGAGACCCGCATAGGGACAGGGATCGGCTATCCCGGCACTTCCATGAGCGCAGGTATGGGGCAAAGCTACAACTATCAGACCCGTATCTACTCCAGCTCTGGTAAGGGCTCCAAGAAGGATGAAGAGCAGCAGCAGAGTAAGGCTGGAGCCAAGGTCTCCCAACGTGAAGTTTATGAGGAGACAGTGACCACCACCAAGAAGATGGAGAAGCAACAAGACCCCAGCGACATCCCAACCAATCAGAAAAACTAAAAGCCTTTACTGTAAGCCTGTTTTCAAACGCGAAAGCTTTCCTTAGCACCACCATCCATTCCTTTCTTCTTCTTCTCCTATTTTAAAGCAAACCTTGGGCCTTTACTTGAAACACTTGCAGTGATCTAAGATGATATCTTATTTCTATCTGATCTTTGTGTGCTTAATACCTCAAGTGTTAAAAGTTTAAGATCCAGATGTTTGTTTTGAATAAGTTTCTCTTTCCCCATTGTTCCCCACATGTGTCCCCAGAAGGAAATCCATTATAACTCTACTGTAGCCATCACTCAATACAACATCTGTTCTCTCTCTTTCTCCGTCACATTCAACAGCTGACAATAGCAAGCACTAAGGTAGCATTTCTTCCAGAAGTGAAATATATAATATTCAGCTGTTTTTTCACACTTTGGACTGATATAAGATCAATAAGTGATACTTAAACACATTAGAGGATATCTCTGATCCTTCACCACCATCACAAGCTGTGAGAGCATCTCAACACATTCCAGTGGAAGCATGTCTGCGCATTTCAAGGACATAAGACTCAAAACACATCAGCTGCTATTGGCAAGGCTGAAATGATTCCTGACATAATGACAGTTAGGTAAGGAAGCACAGTCTACAATTGTAGGACACCAGCCAAAGTAAACACCACTTTACAAAAGAGGCATTCGTTCAAGCATACTCTCTAATAACGGAGGTGATTACTTCTTCTTGCACAATTTTTCTGATCTGTGGTTTGGCCTCGACCCAGTCAGCCCTGCATGACCGATTGGAAGTGGATAACAAAAAAAACCGCTCATGCATTAAATTCCTTTACAACTTTCCCACTGACGTAACGATTCAGGTGAGACTTGAAACAAACAAGACAACACATGTATTAATGAGTGTAATATGCATGGTGTATGTAGATGTCATGCTTGCATGGAATCCATCCATCGCTCATTCAACACGATTTTGTTGTTTGTTGGGTGTCATGGAGTCGACTCAAGTCGTCTTTATTCACCATTTACCATGCTGAGCATCATCGTTCACACTGTGCTTATTTAAAAACGTAATAGTCGTACTTGTTAGTCTGTCAGATAGATTTGAGACTGCTGTTTAAACTTGTACTTAAGGTTGTGAAGTAGGGAAGCTGTAGCTCTCTGCTTTGAACATATGAGGGAAAGATCCTCTTTACAGCACTTACACAGGAATGGAAATACCTAATTTGGTGATAACTCAGCAGTAAGCACAATGAAGGATAGAGGGAAAAAGTTGACAAAGATACTGTAAGGTTAGAAAATCATCTCATTAAAGAAATAGGAAGTGCATTTCTCTTGATGAGAAACAGTAAAACGGAGGCTGTGTTGTAAACTAAGCTTCAGCACAAATTTACAAGAGTCTGTATGAGCCATTTGGTTTTTGGTCCGTGTTTGCGTATAAAACATTTCCCATGTGCCATAGATGATGCTTGACACTCATTTGAGCCCCAGAATCCATACCATATCACTCCGCCAGTGAAAAACCAATGTCATCCCCCCTCAACGTACATCACAAAGTCAGTCGGAAGCTGCCACACCCAGATGTGTTTGAAACCACTCAACCTCTCTTTGTAACCGAGGCCATGACTGGATTAAACGATTGTTGTAGTACAACCTCACTACTTAGATATCCTTCAGTATAAAACAGAGACTTGTAGCTTTTTTCTGCTTGTGCACTGCCAACTTTAACAAAGCTTTCTTCTTCTCTTGCTGCTTCTCGAGGCGATCCTCGCCCTGACAAACTGCATTCACACTGAAAACAAAAAAAATACTGATTGTAACGCAGACTGTTCTGGATTGAGTTCATGCTATTTAACTTGAGATTTGAGATAAGTATCTTAGTACTGTAGTATGTGTGTCTCTACACTGTGGCCTATCATACCTGGAATTATTGAGGAGGCAGCAAATCTGAAAGTTGGTCGTTTTGTGTAATGGATAACTGATTTCAAGTGTGAAGCGGAGAAAAACTCAGATGTACAAGAACCTACAAATAAAAGCAGCATTTTTATAGTATACAGCTATAACAATGGATGAATGGTTGGTGGTTGCAAATGTCAAGCCTTTATCTTTACACTTTAAGCAAAATATTTAAATTGGTGTCTAAAGAATAATGTCACTACTACTTCTACAGCACTGCCAAACATTTCTAAGTGCATGCGCAACACCACCTACTGTAAGAAAACTATGACAATACAGTACGCCACCAATCCAAAACCAACCATCAAGATTTAGCCATAGAGCAAATACTGTCGGATGTGAAATGCCTTAAAACACCAGCAGCTTTTATCTGGCCATGTGTGTGATGTGTATGATTCTATCCAGTGGGGTGCTTAGTCGTGATTCTTTCTCTGTTAGCCTTTCTTATAGCTGCTATGATTACAAATGCTTAGGGGATTGAATGTAGATGACATGATATTATCTTTACTGCTATTACTGCTCATGAATTGCTGTATGACACCATATCAATAAAGACTTGACATTATCGAGGTTTCACATGACTTCATTGTCTTTATTTTTAATGCAACACTTACTTTCGAGGAAAGAATAGCCTATTGGGGGATGTAGTGTCCAAAACGTCTTCACTGCGCATGTTAAACTGAAAGTCACTGCTAACAGTACAGAGGATAATAAAGTCCATTTTCTTAAGTCATAGACTTACAATAGTCCCCTAATTACTTAGCAGTGGCGCCGTAGGAGTCTAAAGTATTACAAAATAAAACTACTTAAATACCTTGAATTAATAATTTCTGGAGGTATTGATATACCGGTTCTCTCTAGAATGTATTACTTTCATTTAAATTAGGGCAGTGAATGAATGAAACACAAATAAGATTATAGCCATAGGCTAATTACCAACCAAAATTACATAGAAGTACAAAACACAGGCAGCACACCAACAAGCAGAAAGCAAACGACAATGAAAACTTTTCAGAAGTTAACAAAGACACTCACAAAACATTACAACAGGTAACTATGCGATTTTGCCACACAAGTATATAAGGTGCTAAAGAGACTGGGGTTTAGAACTTAAGTGTTGGTGTATTGCACATCTTTGTGAAGTCTTGGTGTAATTGCACATTTCCCTTGATGCCCTTTAATGTAAAGGCCTGGTGTAATTGCACAAAGCCCTATTGTACACATTTATCATATACGTCAGTATGTGTGTATTTGTATACTGTTGCACAGGTTAAAAACACATACATGTGTTTATGAATATGATATGATATTGCACCGGAGTTGCATACATGTACGTATGCAAGTATTATGCTGTTTAGACATGCCCACAAAAATACAAAAAACATTACAATATTACAGAAATGATACAATATTACAAAATAAAATAAAAAAAATAATAAAATCAACAAATTAACTTTGAGGTTATGTTATAAATGAGAATAAGACTTTATTGAGCTCCCCTGCAGTTTAAGTCATTTAAATAAGACTTTACTGGCTGCTAAATAAAGGTGAAAAACGTATGTACCAACCTGTTACAGTAAAACAGTGTAACACATCATTATTCTGAAATCAGGCATTCTGCATAATAAGTACTTTTCGGTACATTTATTTATATTGTATATGGCTTTAACTTATGACTGAATATTTCTACACTGTGGTGCTGCTGGTTTGACTTGAGCAACAGAAAACTCTATATACCCTCTGGGGTTCAATGTTAAGAGCCTTATTAATATAATGTAAACATTCTTCAAGCATGTGATCAGGCCAGGGGAAAATGTGTTTTTTATTTTGATTTATATGTTTAAGTATTGCTTTGGACTAAGACAGACAGGAGGAAAGCAATGTCACCTTGACCTTTTTCTCTGTGAATCTTTTGCCCCTCAGGGGCACAGTGCAGATGTGAATGAACAAGATATGATGGATTACCTGCTGCTGGACTATACGCTGATCTTTGTACCCCCGCTACAGCTCCACACACTTACACAAGCACTTCCGGACACACACAGTCCTAGACCTTGGGACCTCGGACCTCCTGGGTTGTCTCTGATTAGCCCGTCTCTCCCCTGCCCACCAACTGGGTGGAACATCCTCGGTAGTGGGTGTGTGCGTGTGTGACGCAGGTTGCAGTTCTTCAAAGATTTATACCCCTGCAATGCTGCTGAGTAGAAGGTGTGGTGGGAGCTATGCCACCGTAAAAGCCCTGTTATACAACAGCCCACCCTTGTGCTGCTCAAACTTGAAGAGTGCTTCAACTTTCTATATAAAGTTCCACCTTAGCCCCCCCCCCCCTCACTTTGCTCCTTCATAGCCATGAAATAACAGAAAACTGTTACGAGGCTATTGAACATGAAAAATACTGCTGACTGTTACCACGTATAAAATATTGCCTCCTATAGGAAACTGTGTTATTAATTCGAAATTTAAGGGTGGCTAAGAGCCATTAAAATTTGCATCGCCTTCAGTCCCAGTGCAATCAGCCTTGGTTGAAGTTGGCTGATTTCTCAAGTGTGTCATTTTACAATTACTGCACTCTCTTGACTGTAAACACTTGCAGTGATGTGTAATCACTATGTTTAATGCTTTAATAAAGAGCTATAGACAAAATAAGCAGAAACAGTTCATAGCAATATCCATTGTTCTTTGTACATTTTTCACTTCTTATATTATTGATATCCAGTTACTCCTTTTACCTTTTTTAAGAATGTAATTCTGTTCTAAAGCCACTTTGTGTGACAGCATCACAAATATACGAGGCAGGGACTTCTTAAATTAATTTGTTGAAGCTATAAAAAGGTTACTTTGAGTGGAAAATGAAATCCAGCTAAATGGGAAATCTTGACAAATGGCATTAGCCTAAACATATCTGGTGGTTAATTAAAAATTGGTCTTGAGTATCATGATAAAAGTAATAATTTGCTTTATATTTTCCATGATGTATGGAAGTTCGGAGCGGACATGCACACATTTTATTAACTCCACAAGTAATTTCCAGCTGTTTTCTTGAGATCAAATTATTCACTCATCATCTCAAGATAACAAATTTGATTTTCCCATTTTAGTGATAGATTAGAATTGCTCTTATCTCGACAAAACAAAGCTTCTTCTCTTGTGTTGACGGGATCATTTAGTGGTGGCCCAGGAAGCAAAACAATATACCGGTTACTGTGATAGGCCATACAATGATGTGCCATGTTGTTATTGCCCACACTAATAAGATAAGTTAAATATGTTAATATGTTTGTTATAATAGATAGGTACATTCACAGTTATACAGTTAAAGTCAAGATCTCAAGAGTCAAATGAAAAGGACTTGTTTTTACTAGAAATGATCGATTTTACCATTTCTAAATAGCTTTCAAACAATATTTAAAACGTCATTTCAGTGGACTTTAGTTTGAGACAAATACAAATGTGTTGTTTACTTAAAGCGTGTAGAACTGTTAACAGGGTCACAAATGAAAAATTCCTGAATCAAATAAAGAACTGACTCCTTCTGTTGTTGAGGTGGATCAAGGCCCAGGTCACTCATTTAAGGAATGTGCTGTTCTTCAAATGTTGGGGTCTTCCTTTGGGGGAAAGGAAAAATAAGCCCCTGGCCATTACAGCAATGTTTGGATAGACAGTCAGTGGTGAATGGATGATCAGAGTAGTTTGAGGGGTGAATAAATATCCTCTGTGGGTGTAGCCTACACTCCTCACTCATTGTGGCAATCTTTCCTCTTCATGTCCTTCCCATTGCTATCTGGAGGGATGAAAAGAGACTGTGTTAAGGGGGGAGCATGTTTTATGTTCTTTCTGGTAATAATTGTCAGTGTGGGGCTCTGGTGGTGGTAGAAATGAGAACCAGGCTGCAGAGCAAGGGGACGGGGGCTGTAAATTTCACCCGTTTGTCAACATCTCTGGATCAAAGCCATTCGTCTTCCCCTGACTGAGTCTCAGCTCTGCAGACATAAAAATGTGAACCAAGACAAATGTCTCATTAACAGATATCAAAGAGATCAGAAAGATGTAAAGACTTAACCAATCTCTCTCACACCAAGCTTAGCAAAAACAATGGTATATGAGAAACATTTAGCGTCAGACAAAAAAAAAAAAAAACATACAAAACTCAACATCTGTGGTTTAATAGTGTCACGATTTGTGGGTGAAAAACAGGGAGGAGGACCCAATTGCAGAAACTAAAATTTATTTAACAAAAGGCAAAACAAAACTAAATCCAAAACGTCTCGAAACACGAGTGACAAAAAAAACACAATAAAAACCAAAATCCAAAAACCATGAGGAAAATCCAGGGAGACAGGGAGAAGAAAACGACAGGCCACGACGACATACAAAAGACAAAAGACAACCATCCGACAGGGGACTGAGGAAAAACACAGACTAAATAGACATAGGGTAATCAGACGCATGTGAGACTAACAAGACAGGTGAGGACAATCAGGGTAATCACAAAGGCAGGAAACACAAGGAACAAAGAACACAAGACAGGAACACATGAGGACAAGTACAAAGTAAAACCCAACACTGACAACACCACCAAAACCAGATATATAAAATAAAACAGGAAACACTAAAGACTAGACTTAAAACACAACACAGGAATTAAACTGACAGGTAACATAGGAGAATACAGGGAAACACACTGAAGACTAAAATAAACACAAGACTATGAAACAATCAACACAGGAGGGAAACCAGAGAGGCAGGGAAACACGATAACACGGAAAAACACGAGGGAATAAATACAACCAAATTCAAAACTCTGAAATACAACCTAAACGAAACCAAACCATGACAAAAAGTTTTTATATAGCTAATGTATATTGCCTACTGGTAAACTCATCAGAAAAAAACACAACTTTGAGGCAATCCTTCTTCAAATGTGGGGTGCTGTTAGCGGTAGTGGTATACACCGCTTGAGCGGGTGGGTTGCCTGGGCTCGGGTCCATCCTGTTGCTTCTTTCCCCTTTTTCTGTCACCAATATTGTACTATATAAATGTTCTATCTCTAAATGGGGGCATGGAAAGCCCAAAAGTTAACCTTGAAAATATAATATAATAAATATAATTCTTCAAACAGTACCTTTGAAGGATGTAGCCCCGGAATTGAATCACAGCTATTGTCAGTTGCTCCTGGCAAATAATAATATAGTAAAGCTAATAAAAATCAAACCAGTTATATTGATGTTACAAAGATACGATATGTAACAATTACTAGCTAAGTTGTCTTATCCTGATCTACTTAGGCTAAATACCTCACTTAAAACAGATGAATTGGATATTCAATGAGCTAATTCCCCAAGTATAATTGAAGACATACAGACAGGCAGACTTTTTTCAATAAATTGTTGGCATAATTTCAACATTTTACCCAATGACAGATGGTAATGAATATTTTATTCTTTGTACCTGTCAGCAAAGCGTTAACTCTGCTGCCGTTGCCTTGGAGTCTGTTGCTAGCATCCTGCTGAGCTTTAGCTGCCTTGGGGAATTGAGACAGAGTTGGCTCATGTTCAGACAGACAGACAAGAGGTCTGAAGAGGAGCAAATAAACATAAAGAAAGGCCAGGCAGCCAATACTATGTGGACAAAATCTGACACAGACTGGAGTGAAGATTTTCAAATCTTCAAAAATACACTGTGGCCCATGCTAATGTAAAGTGGTTGAGGCTAAACACTTCTGACACAACAACTAGGAATATTTTTTGAAAGCAGCTTGATGACTTAGGATAAATATGTTGTTGCTAAATAGGTAATCCATTCAGTCTGTTAGCTTGCCTGGTACAAAGTGCTGAATCATTGCGAGCTCGGTCCTGTGTGTGACGTAGCATTCTCTCTCTGTTAACCAAACCAGCACCCTGTTTTTTTCCTTGGTGCTAATAATAGCCGAGACAGAGAGGGCAGAGCCAGACATGCAGACAGACAGAATGAAGGAAAATGTTTATCCCTGAACAAAGACCTAGGTTGTAGCACCATTCTCGACCTCTATCTAGACTTCTGTGATAATGTATGGAGAGGAATTAGATGTATTTAACCTGAGAAATATATTTGTGTTAGCTGGTAGCATCCTCTTACCAGAAAATTGGTTGAGCATGTCCAATGTTATTCTTTAATTTCAGAATTGAAGCAAACTGAATTTTGGTGTAAAGATTGGATTTGTAGAAGAAAATGTAACATGCTCAAGTTAGTTTGAAAGAGCTCAATTTGTCTTTTTTATTTTGTGTTTTTTGTTCAAAGCTCATTTAGTATCTCTGACACTTTAATTCAATTTTACATGTTATATATATGGTGTTATATTTCTGAGAGTTTTGCTGATTAAGTTAACGTGTTTAATACACAATCTCTGCAAGAGAACACTTTGCAGTATAGTTGCATTTTGAACAGATGAGTAACAGCCTGAGTATATTCCTGGGAGAAGCAGCAGTAAAGGGCTGTTGACTTTTTAGTGGGATATAAAACTACAAGCCTGATGCAAAAGTTTGAATCAAAACACAAAAGTATCCATAATTACCACTTATGTATGCAAGGCCGGTTTACAATATCAATATACAGGTTTTTAAGTTATTGAAATCCATAAATATCCCAAAATTTTCACACAGTTTTTTTGTGTTGACTTTGCCATGTCCAGTAAAAAAAGTATCAAACTTCCCCATAAACAGATGAAAACTGAAACACAAGAAACTGAAACAAATCACAGAAGGATTAAATCTCATTATATCATCAGGTGTGTTCATGTGTGATGTATTACTTCTTCTGCTGATAATTAAAAATCATCATTTATGCATGGAAAGGTCTTGTAAAATGTTAAAGGGAAGCTAGCCTATTTTTAGGTTTAGCTGGCTACATCAAAAACTGGAGAAGAAAGAAGGTGCAGTGAGAATCTGTGCATCATAAACAGCAGAACTGAATCTCTGCAGACTGCCGTCGATGCTGCACAGGATTGCACTGGAGGCACAAAGTGCCACTTTGGGGGAGATTCTGGAAAAGATGAAAATGCCTTTCAGATACAGTATGAAATATTTGAAAGGCATTTTTTTTGTTTTTCATTAGGTATTCTGTCAGAAACTGGAGCCACAACGGTACAGTTGGTACAGTTCCAACTTTTGAACGTGGAAAAATCAGTCAGAAATAAAAAATGGCTTTTCTTTATCTTTTCTGTAACCCCTTGATGTAAGTTACCATCCATGTTGCTTAACTTTAATGTTTGCTAACCTTTTCAGAGTTTGAGTCTCTGACTTGTTGGTGAAGTGCTGTTTGGTCATATGGGACTCATTATTTTGGAGAGAAGGCCAGAGAGCACAAAACAAGTTCAACCTACAGGGATGTGTCCCTTAAGCAACCCGGTATTAGCCTACATTGTGCAACCACAGACACAATAAATGTTAAATGCTAAATGGGCTTGGACTTGTATTGCACTTTCTTCTGACTCTTAGCACTTTTTATACATTACATATCACACACTAACCCTTGTGAGTATAATGCATGTACACCACATACTGTATACACATTGATGGCAGAGGCTGATGTGTATAGTGTCCAACTGTTAATATTATATTGATTCACACACATCTACAAACACCTGGGGTAGCAGCCAGGGCCAGTTGGGGTTCATTGTCTTGCCCAAGGAAGCTGTGACTGCTGATAGAATATTAGGCCTCTTTCTGCTTATAATCAATGTGTTTACTGCAATAAAGTTTCATCACCCGGTCCAAAGCAAAGGTTTGATATTTACAGTTTGAATGATGTTCGCTTACATTGATATTATACCAGTTATTTTATCATGTTTTAATCTAGGTTTGTGTGTGTTAATAAAATTGTCATACTTTTCAGTAAGGTGTTTGCGTGAAGAGGGCTTGTAGGAGTGAATGCACATTCCAACATGTGTTTGATGTGTCCCTTTAAACTGAATCACTCACCAACTCAAACATAGGTTTAGTTTAAGGCCCTGAACAGTTAATCACTCACCCACTTTTATATGGGTTGAGTGAGCCTTGATTCTTAATCACCTAAATTGTCTTCTCCTTAAAAGGAATTGGTTACTAGACTAGATGTCTTTCTTGTGATAAGAAACAGGCCAGGCAGGATGTGTCTTCCCCTACAGATGGTGAAAGGATTCGGGAGTAGATGCACCAATGAGAGAAGGGGAACCACTCATCCGAAGACGCATAATTTGGAAGTTGCCCCAATCGCAGGAAGGAAACCGCACATTCTTGAATGCATTATTTGGTTAGATATTCTCTGTCTAATGTATAAAAGGGTTCAGGGAAAGATAGTCGGGGCTCAGACTTCGTGAACTGACCAGGTATCTGTCTGTCGTCAGGGACACGTAGTGTTGAACCCAGAGACTCTGTAACTTCTATTCTTGATTCATCAGGTTAATAAACTCTGTTAACCTGAAAGAGACGCCTCCAGTCATTCCTCTCATCCCATCAAAAGAATGCACAGAGAGATTTGAGGTAATTATTTAAAGGAGTCAGATTTCTATTTACAACATTTAGGAAAAGGATGAAATAGCAACTTTTATCCTTCAATACCAACTTTTATCCTTCACTGCCTTGAACTGTCTAGTTGAAAGATTACTGATTCCACCACTGAGCCACATTTGGATTTTGACTTCATTTTAAAATTTCTATAACGAGGCTGAGTCCTTTTAAAGGTGCAGACAATTTCACAGAGATGTTATATTGGCAGGGCCTTTTTTTTTTTTTATTGAAGCCTATGTTTTGATCAAAAAAAGTTTTTAAAACTCTATAAAATGAAATGCTCCAAATCTTCTAACGTCATGTTTAGCATTCTTAAAACTGAAATCAATAACACAGATATGTACTTTTAATGAGACAACATTCACAGACTGTCCATCTAAAGATCCAGTTTACCATTGTTTGGCAAAATATACTTTTGGCGATTTGTTGGTGTGTGAGAGCTTTGTGCTATTGCCTCTTAATCCCTAATAGAAAAGTCCAGGGATTTCTGCAACATCGAGTCTGCACAATATGACACAGCACTTTCAGAGAGAGTCAGAACAAAGGGAAGATGAAAGGATTAAAATGTTACAAAACTGAGCTCATCCTCACCTAGATTAAAATAGATGTTATCTTGCAAGATAAGAGTAGTGGGCAGGCAAATAAAAAAGACTAGCTAATGATCAGGAACTTCGACCTTCAAAAAGTGCTACCTCTGACGAGTTTAAATGATTCTGTTTCAGTTATCAGTGTTAAGAATTCCCCTGTTTTCATTCATGTCGGAGATCTATAGCTCAGATTTGATCATATGTCTGATGAAAGATTGTAATGAATGAGCGTAACAGAGACTAAGCTCTTGGCCTGCTCTGTTTGTTAAATGTCTTAAGATAACATTTGTTTTGAATTAGGGCTATACAAATAAAGCTTGATTAAATTACTGATCGATGAAAGATTTTGTATTTCAGGAATTTATCTGTGCTTGTTTTGAAATATTCAGATAACTTCATCATGGTTTTACTGTTGAACATCAGCTGCTGCGAGTTAGCTCAGACATTTTTTTAGTAGTGTTGATATGAATGTGATAGATTCAAGTAAATATTGATAAATCATATTTGAATAAGATCTATTAATGTTTGGAAAGTAGAAAAAAATGTTTTAACATATTATCCCCCTTTTTCAACCTTTTTTTCTCGTTATTATGTCCCTTTAAGACTTGGACTTAAGCTACACACATATGTTACTTGAAACTTCATTTGGACTTACTACAACTATATTTGCATCCAATCGCTGAATTGTATCCTCTGCCAAACTCACCTGTCACTGGCTTGGGGAATGTTGTGGAATTTTTTCCATAACAGGAAACGCATCTAATCTCCGCCCTGAAACGCCCTCAGTCAACCAAAACATCAAGGGTGCGTTTGGATTGTCCCTCCTATTTCCTTTCACTGTCCTTTTTTTCTTGACCCCAGAAGCATTTAAGTGAAATGATAAGAGCAGTTCAAATTTTCTAAAAGTGAAGGAAATACTTCCTTTATAACCTCCTTTAGCATATAATATGTATAATAGGAAACACTGGACCATCCTTTACTAAAGGCGATGAGAAAGTGCCTTCCCACAAGTCCTTGCAGCCGCAACTTTTCGAAAACTACAGATCTGTCGAATGTAGGGAGACAGTCTGCATAGGGTTTATATATTGATTTAACTTATGATTAGTGACAACCTTTGTATTTATTTTATGTATTTATATTTAGTGTGCGTGAAGAAGGTCAACATTGCTTTTTCACATTCTTGTGTCATGTTTGTGGAAATGTTTTGCGGTTAGTTGCGGTTGGATTGTCAAAACAACGTGATTTCCTTAACCCCATGACGTTTTCATGGGGTTAATGTAAAGTGGATAGTGAAAGCAGATAGGAGGGACAGGAGTCACATTGGAGCCCACTTTAAGTGTTTCCCACTCTTTCCTGTTTTCTGTTTTGTTTACGTTTTAAACTATAAGAGACTTTGACTTGCAAAAAAATGCCTTGAGAGTATCTTTAGTGTGCCACTGTGAAATATCAGATGGTTCAACAGAACAGCTGAGGAATTCAGTTCACTAGTGCACATTAAAAAAATGCACTTGATGACACTTTATTAAGGCTGTTAACAAAACAAAAGTCATGACAGTCAAAAGTAAACATTGCTGTGTCAGTAACAAGGAGACTGGTAGATAGATAGATAGATAGATAGATAGATAGATAGATAGATAGATAGATAGATAGATAGATAGATAGATAGATAGATAGATAGATAGATAGATAGATAGATAGATAGATAGATAGATAGATAGATAGATAGATAGATACTTTATTGATCCCGAGGGAAATTCAGGAAGGTCTAAGGGTTGAGTTGGATTGGTCGTATTTGGTACAGGTTTTTGGATTTAAATCAAGAAGCGATTCCCTTTTATGAGCTGTTTGACAAAGGCAGAGGGGTAAAAAGTGGCTGTCATCCAGCAGTGGATTAGATATATATATATATAGGATAAAAACCAGCAAATTCTATTTAGTTAATCAAACCATCCTGAACTATAAAACGGGCATTTGCATGTTGGAGATATATGTATATATATATATGCTGGAATATGTCACAAAATGAAAATGATTTTCATCATGCTGTAAACCATCCTGCCCGACACCTACCCCACGGTATCTGTTAAAAATATTTAAAAAATCTGCTTTGCTTTTGTCGGCCATAAAAAGGCATCACTTTTAATTCCATTCTGTTTCATGACCAGTTAAAAACGTCTCTCAGGGGCTCTCACATACATTTAATACAGACAAAGCTCAGGTGGTGACTTTCAGAGCAAACAGAGGCTCATTAGTTAAGTGATTTAGCAGCAATGATCCTGTTTTTACATTAGCTAGCTTCTTAGACTAATTTCTGTTTGGGAGCATGTTTCCTGAGAATAGCTGTTTTCTGCAGAAATGGAAAACGACAGATCTAAAACCAAAGATTTAATAGTATTTAATATCAGTGAAAAATGCAAAATAATGTGTTGGATATGCTAACGTCTTGTGAACAGGCAGGGAACTATGTGACAATGCTAAATGGCTTCATCAGATTGATCCCTTTCACTTTACTCTGCAGCAATGAAAATATGTGAAATCATGTAGTCTAGTCTGTTCCCAGGCTCATCAGGTTAGCTTGTTTTACTATTTCCTTCAGGATTCCATTATGTGGGGCTAAGATTGTATCTTTCTCTTCAAGGATTAGCGTCTATAACCTTGATAGGTCCTTCATTATGTCATGCATGTGTGATTGTGGGCTCACAGAAGCGTTTGTTCATTTTTTTTAAATCAACAAGAATGAAACACAAAAAGCCTTGAACAGATTAATCTTAAAGTTTAAAGTATTTCATTATCTGGCTTGTGGGATTATTTTAGATTCAATATGAAGTTCCTTTAAAAAAACAAAAGTTCCTTTCTGTGTTATAGGTCCTAAAAACATCAACATTACAAACCTCATCACCTTATAAAGTCGCCCTGTCGTCCAGTCTGACTGTGAGAGTGATATTGCTGTATATAAACTGCCTCAGTGGCCACCTATGTGCAGCAGAGGATGTAAGGACTGGAAGAAAAAGGACAAACAAAGCACTGCAGGCTGTCAGGCTGGAGGAATACAGATTACCTGCCTCCAGAGACCGACTTATTGACAAATCTCCCCCCTGCTGAACATGGTATGCAGTCCTCAAAACATCCAGAGCCGCACAGGGCAGCTGGGGCACAGGGAGGTTGAGGGACAGCTTAGAGGGGGTTGGAGGCACACTCACATTTTCCCCTTTTCTGCTGAAGAATAGGGACACATGTACCCAGTAAGAAATTAAGGTAGGGTGATGTGTTGCTGCTGCCAGCCAATCATTAACTAATCAGGATTTGTCACTGATCAATCACTGGCTCTGATGGATTCAAACACTTACATGTACATCGATCTATGGCATCATTCGTTCACACTTTATTTCACACCGTCTGTCTTTGTGTGAGGTTTGCTAGTGTTCTTTATCATGAATTTTCTGAATCATTTTTTTCACTTTTTTGCTGATATGCATCAACACAACTACAGGGCAACTTGCATTAGGTCAGCTTTTGTAAAAAGCAAAAAACTGGAACTTATCTGAATGTTGCAGCCCATCAAAATGCAAAGCACAGTATTTGCTGTTGAGAGGTACGGAGGTCATTGATATTTGAACATGTCCTCTCCCTGAAAATGAATTGAAAAGTGACACACAATGTGCACACAGTGCTGTCCATAAAGAGTAGAGGTTTGAGAAAACAAATCCTCTTATATTCAAGATTCAAGATTCAAGATTCAAGATTCAAGATTTCTTTATTTAGTCCCGAAGGAAATTTGCCTTGGACGTACAGGCTGCTGCATAGTGCTGACAGTGCATACCTACATACATACATGGCATTCCTTTACAGGAACAGAAACCTCTACTTAGGGCCTGAGTTCAACAGAGAATAGATAGTGGGATAAATGAAAATTTATACCTGTTCAAATATCTTTTCTTATTTTTAACTGGAACTCTGTAACGTCTGCCTGAGGGTAACAATTCATACTCAGAATTCAAGACATGAGAGGGGTCTGCAGCTATTTTCTTGGCCTGTCTAAGTACCGTTTCCTCAAATATTGTTTGAAGAGTGGGGTGCTCCCTCACTCCCATCACTTTAGGTGCAGTGTGAACCAATCTGTTGATTTGAGACTTCAACTTCACAGTTAAATTACCAAACCAGGAAACAATTGCATAGCGAAGTATACTTTCGATCACAGAACGTATACTTCGCTATGCAATTGTTTCCTGGTTTGGTAATTTAATGAATTAATGAACAGAGGACCCTGAGCTACTCTGCAAATGGGTTTCTACAGAAAAAATCACAGTCACTCTAGACTAATAGAGAGAAACACATTTTTTGAACAAGTCAGTGAGCAACAATTTTACTCAAACTAACACATCTATTTGGCAATGAAATTGAACATGTTTGTATTTTGACATTGATCCTTGAAGACTTTCACACCTTTTTTTTTTAACTCATGCACTCCTGAAAATGTAGATGAAATTACAGGATAAAGTGTCCCTGAAATCTTCCTGAGTTTCTTTTTCATGTGTTACTTTATAGTGTGAATTTATCCCAGTTGGATGGGGTTGAGGGTCGGAGGTATAGGTGTGCAGGGGGTGGTCTCAGGAGGCCAGACATGATGTAAAAAAGACACAGCGGAAATCCAAGATGAGGCACGGCAGAGTCTATCACTATAAGGATTGTTGTTTTTGCTCTTTTAAATCACTGCTAAATTTGATTGGAAATATATCATAATAATAACAATAATAATAATAATAATTATTATAATTATAATATAATAATCTATAATTGTTTCTTTGTTTCATTACTGTGATAAGGCACCCAGGTTTTGGTGCCTTTCTGCTGCACACATCTTGAGCCTGCACCCACTGAAGGTGATAATGTCTTTGTATGTCATGTGTTGTGGGTAGGTGGTGCTCGCATATCGAACCACAGCATCATCACCTTCCTCCCTGGTGCCTGAAAGTAGATATATCTATTTCAACCTTGAAGCTTGAAGAAATGACTTTCAGGTTAGTGATGGACTGCAGTGAGAGATTCCCTGGAAGTCAGTGATTCAGTGTAACCTGCGAGTCATGGGTGAGTACAGGGTAATGACAAGACGTCTTTCAAGATTGTAATATGGGAATAAATGTCTTTAATGGGATATTATTTTCTCAGATTGTCGTTCCGTGGCGAGAAAACGACGAGCTGAAATGAACAGAGTCATTGTACTTTAAATGAAAGCTGACATTCATGGGAACATGTCACTCTAATGTCTGCTTTCATTATTCAAAGTCATCATTGATCAAAAGGGCAGCGTCATTGAGCAAAAACACACGGACAGAACAGATGTGTCAACACGTTGCTTCAGTTCTTTGAGTCAGTGTTTCAGTTGTGAACAGATGGGACAAACTCTCGTATTTTTGAGCACATGAAATGTATTTCACTTAAGCTCATGAACAGTGTCCATGGCCTGACACACTATCTGAATTACGTGTGACGGAGGATTCAAACATCCATCTACAGCTGGGCCATGCACTCAGAACCACACAAGAGCTCTCAAGAGAAGTTTTTTTAAGAGCAAGATTGGAAATATATGTATATATATATTTTTTTTAAGTGAACCGCCAAGGAAATATTTTTCCCTGATGGTGTAGGGATTGCTCTCCCTACTCTGTCTCTAATTGGCTCGTACACACAAACTAAATATGTAGGAGTAGTATTACATGACAGTGTTTATAACAGAGGCTGTTTGTCCTCTGCTGGACAGGAGACTTTAAAAAAAAAGCATACCCACTTATTTAGGTACCACTAGAACAGGGGAGGAGGGATGTTTTATTATACAAGCAGTTACAGTACAGTAATGCTACTATGGATTTAGATGGACAGGTCTGGGATTAAGAGATAAAATATCACTAGATAATCAAGGGAGGGAAGAGAGAGAGAAAAAAGTATTTAAAATAATAAAATACAATAAATGATTGATTGTTTGTTTGTTGAGTAAAATATACAAGTAAATACACATGCATACATAGACATAAAAGTGTAAAAAAAGAAGAAGAAGAAACTAGATTTAGGGCCTAATGAATGTCAACAGTGTGAGTGTATGTCTCTTCTTGGACGAATAGATATTAAGTCATTTGAACATTTATGGGGAATGATAAAAGAGTAAAGTCCCTTTACAACAAATTAACAGAGAGAATCCATAACATTTGACAAACACCATCTCTCTTTTATGAATCAGTATTATTCTTCCTCTATTTGTCTCTCTGATTCATTCCGTCACTTGTTTCAGGCTACCACTGCAGTGCTGCAGTTTGCAGATCCATCAGCTTTGAAATCCATGATACGAGGACAGTCTGCACTCCTGCACCCTTAGCCCCGCCCATTTGCTGCACTACATAAACCTGAAAAATACATGCAACGCCATGCCATCCCATTCCCAGGCCTGCAGTATAGCATGTATGTTTGTTAGCCCCTCCCTCTTCCTCTCCTCTCCTCTTCCTCTCTCTCTCCTCACATCTTCCAAAGTGCTGACTGGAGTCATTCCCTAACTGCTGGCAGTGTGCCCATAGGCTGATATACTGTGTCACCGTACACACATAAACAGTTATTGATCAGGCTGAGAATACCAAAAGCATTCCATTATCTCGCCATGACCGTAATTAAATATGTCATCTGGTTGTGGGCCTGTGGGAGGGGAGGCCAGGAACTCGTTCAGGCATTCAGCCTCTGTCTGGTAAACTGTTTAAATATTTACCTCCCACAGTGAAGTGGCTGAAGTAAAATGTCTGCTGTGTGCTATGGCAGTATGCAGTGTGTGTGTTTGAGTGTGTGTATATTACAAGAGCAGCTGATCCATAGTAAGTTAACGCCCCATAATTACAGAGCAGATCAATGGAGCAAGATCAGCTATTAATTAAAAGCAGTTAAGAGGCTTGTACGGTCAGCTGTCGAGCTGACTATGAGCTCATATATCACTTGTCTGTACAAATGTCTTCAGGCCTCTTCAAGAATAGCTTCATCTGTTAATGTGTTTCGGTTTTTCTGGCAATTAAAAAGTCTTGTTTTAGCAGTAGAGAAAGCTGTGAGAATGAATAAGAGATAAAAACATTATTCAAAGAATCCAAACAAATATTGGTGGCACAATGTAACTGAACTAGATCCATAGATAAATACTTTATCATCCCTTTAGATTTCTTTACACTGTTACAGCAGCTGCAATTACAGTCGAGACACAAAATAAAATAAAAAAACTGGATAAAGAACATTTAGGCACTGAGAAAAAATGTGACAACTTTAATTATGCCCTATACTGTTCATTTTAAACTTGTTGGATCTACACCTGCTGTTTTAAATATTAATTACAACCCATTTCTCTGCATTTTATTTTTAATGAGCACACATGTCTGCTGGTAATTAAAATTTTGTACATATTTCTTTGTGTCTTTTTTTTTTCTTTTATCTCTTTCTATATCCAGTGTTACCATTTATATTGTATATTAAGGTTGACATACTCTCCATGTTTCTTCCTTTTATCTTCATGCTTAAATCTTAAATCTTATACTGTTCTGTAAACAAGCGTAAACTATTTCTTTGTGACACTTAAGTAATTTCTCTATTTCGTTTGATCATTTTTGTCTGTTCAGGCCTTCATGGTAAAGATCATATAAGTCATATAGTTCTGTTTACATTTGTTAGTCCAGTCACTGTCCACCTCAATCTCCTTTATTTTATCGTTGTTTTTAGAGTCTCCCTTGCTTGCGCTGTCTTTTACTGCAAGAGGCAAGAGAGTGGGGGTTGACATGAGTCAAAGTGCCGAGGGCTGGAGTCAGGAATCAGGAATGCCCCCCCAAGTCACAATTCCAACTTGGAAACTTCAGTGACTGAGTTAAAATTAAAAATGGCTGCTATGTAAATCAACAGTTAATTTTAAGCTTTTGCTATTGTGTTTATCTACAACTTAGTCCAGATTTAGTATAGTATTAAACTGATTACAATAATAGTATCGTGCAAGTTCTATCAGTAGACATGCGGTCATGCTCTTTTCGCATGCAAACGATCACATATTGATGGTGGGGGAGTGCAGGTGGGAGCATGCCAGTGGAGGAACTCAAACACTTTGGGCTGAGTCAGGTAGTGAAGAGATTTGTAGGTGATAATAGGGAGTTTGAAGTAGATATGTTGGGGGAGGGGAGCCAGTGGAGGTTATGAAGGATGGGGGTGATGTGG